>NC_136707.1:15731293-16429492 GCF_947650265.1 Symphodus melops | reverse complement strand
CCTCCATCGGGTCCTCTCTGTGCCCTTCAGACAGTCCCTCAATCCCTCTCTGTTTTCCTCCATCTTCCCTGTTTTGGCTTTCTTACTCCGCTACCCTGCAGTGACTACATTTGGGTCAGTCTGCTCTGCAAATGGGATAAGATGTAGTCTCTACAGCAGCCAGATCCAGGGGGCTCCTGGTCTGCCCATCAGGGGGACCCTCATCTTTGGACCACATTTAGGCTGGAGCCTAACTCTGGACTGACTGGGTGGTCGGCTTTGGGGAGCTGCATGTAGGCAAGGACTGTTTTCAACAACAACCCCTACCCTCACCCCCTTCCCCTGTTCCTTCGTCCCCCATCTCGGGGCAGCCGTCACTCTGGAGAGTCCCGGCTTGACTGGTTGTGGCCTCTCTCCACACACCCTGACGACGCCCTCATGCCACTGGGGCACCTGCAGTGCGCCCACCCCGCTCCACTACCGCACCTCTTGCCTGTGCCATCGGCCCAAACCCCCTGTCACCCTCAACATGGGTGTGGTGGAGGCCATTGACCCCGCACCATCCCCCTGCCCCTCGCCCGTACCAGGAGGTTACAGGCTGCCCCGCTCCTCCAGCTACAGCCCCCTGCAGGGGAGGGCAGGGGCAGAGCTGGACCTTGATGCGGCTGCTGGAGGGGTTCTGGATGGGGGTGGGGACGGCGGCAGAGCGCAGGACACCCTTAGTGGACCTGTTCTGTGAGACCTGCTCCAGGCCCTGGCTCATCGGTTGGTGGGACCAGGTAGGACTGGGAAAGTTTGCAGAGTGCAATGAGGCCTGGCAGTGGCCATCTTGGATAAATGTGTTGCCTCTTTGTTGTGGCAACATTTATGCATGAAGAACAACTCATCTATTTGCTGTTTGTGTTACTCCAACCATATTGATGCCTGTTAATGAGTTAAATTTGTGTGTTCGGGGGAACATTACAGTACATGGTGCTTCTTGAGGAATACTTTACTAGATACAAACATGTGGTAAAGGAAGGTTTTGTGGGTCAGACAGTGGCTTTGAAACTGTGTGTGATAAGTATATTCTGGTACATTTGAAAATAAATCCATGAAGGGGAACAGCGATAAAGGCACAGAGTTTATTAACTCGTCTCTGTGTTTCCATATTGCAGCAACACCGTAAACAAAAAAACAATATCACTCTCATTCTTTGTCCTTCCATATGGTCTATATTCCTCTGAGAATACTCCAAGACTCTTAAAATATAAGAAATTGCAATTTACAAGCACTGCTCTTGCTTTCTTCACTGCAGGTACGTTGCAGTGTCACATAATGTCCGTTTTCATCCTCAACACCTGCGTCCCACATCCCACTGCCTTTCTCTCCTGCTACCCTGAGGCTGGCCTCAATAAAGACTCAAGGAGGCCAAGCATATTGTTGTTGAAGGACAATGCTTATTGTCCCAGGATTGAGTAGATAGATACTTTGTTTATTCCGCAGGTGTGCCACAAAACCTCCTTTAAAATGTTCAAGGCTTGACAATCCGTGATTTTTCTGACATATCAATTTTGTTTTAGATTGATTGTCCTTTCATCATGTTAGTTACGTCCTTTCTGACTTTTGTCGTTTCTGCTGTTTTGTATGGTATCTTTGACCTTTTGATACATACACTGCTTTTGTGCTGATGTCTCTGAATTATGAATTTATTCAAAATATAGATTAATTTCAGGAGTGTTAAATTTAGCATGTTTCTTATTCAGTTCCAAGTTACTTGTAATAACTGGATACATAGTACTTTCTATGAGCTTACATTTAGGCAAATAAAGCTTTCTGGTCCCCTCCATGTGCTGCTAGCAGTTAGCATTTGTGGTCATGTCTGCTTTATTGGTCAGTATTAGAAGGAGAGTGTTGTTTTGTCCTGGCATTAGGACTGGCACCGTGGAAGTGTTGGTTGACAGCTATGACTCAGCTTTACATTATATCAGAAGGGAAGAATGAGAGCGAGCAAGAGAGAGGAATAGGTTTGGGCTGAGCCTGCTGTCTTAGTGTGCCACGCCACTGGGCTTGACTTGCTTTCCTGATGACGGACTCTAAATTTCGACTTCAGCCTACCTGTTTGCATGCTCAATCATAAAACAAAGGCCAAACCAGACGGCATGGGTCAATAAAGAGATTTAATTGAGTGTGCGGGAGTGAGGACAGGGGAAGATTTTGGGGCTTGAAGGCTGCAGTGAGGACTGTTGTTTACCTCAGGAAAGATGGAGGAGCAGACATAAGAAACAGAGAGATGTAGAGAGGGAACAAAGCAGGAAGGGAGGGTTGACCTTGGTAAAGGTCAGAGACACCTGCCTACTCCCTCAGATTGTCACCCAAGCAGCCACCGCTCTCGCATCAAGCTGAAGGACTGACTATGAGGAGGCAGTTGCCACGGCAACCGCTCTGGTTGCCATGGAGATTGTTATGTGTGAAAGATCAGTCAGTAGGACACAAACCGAGGGGTCTCGTCCAAAATCGCATTGTACCTTTGAATGACTTGTGCGACAGATGGCTTCCGAGCCTCCAAACACAACCTTTGTCAGAAATGTTTATACAAACGCTGAGAGAAAATTCAAGAACAGGGGTTTTCTGTCTGCAGGGATAATGTATTCACTTAATCACATTTTTGCTTGTACTGCAAAGACCTGCAGACTTGTTGTCCATGACTACCATTGTATATATGGAAAAAAACATTTTAAAGAAACCACATTACTGTGCGTTTGAAATAAATAGCGATCAATTGAAAGAAGAGTGAGTTTTTCTATTGAACAGGATGTTCTCAAAAAGAGGAGGGATTATTAATCATTTATTTCCTCATCCTTAAGTGAGTAAAGTGAGGTTGGTGATGATAATCCATGGTATCATTAGTTGACTCAAAGCAACATTTTTCTCAGAACAAATGATTTCTTATGTATAATGTTGATCATTCTGCTGGTTTCTTCCTTTTGGAGAATGTTGTGCTTCTACTTCACACATCTCTTGTCTCTGTCTCTCCTCCCATCAGTTCAAGAGAATGCTGAACCGGGAGCTGTCCCATTTGTCAGAGATGAGTCGCTCAGGGAACCAGGTGTCAGAATACATCTCCACTACTTTTCTAGGTAAAGCAAACCTGCCACGCTTTGACGATTAACAGCTGTAGCAAATCCTTTATGGCGCAGGTGCCTTTAGCCTGAGCCTAGCACAACAAAAGTCTCTATCCTGACTGACCTCCATCTTGCCCCCAAAGATAAGCAGAACGAGGTGGAGATCCCATCCCCGACTTTGAGGGAGCGGGAGAAGCCCATGTGTCATATCAGCGGGGTGAAGAAGCTCACGCACAGTTCCAGCCTTTCTAACTCCACCATGCCTCGCTTTGGGGTGAAGACTGAACACGAGGATTCATTAGCCAGGGTAAATAAATCTTCCATTGTCTCAGTTGTTTTTAAGGGATGGAATTGATTTTTGCCGTCTTGCTGCAAAAAACTCTGGAGAGAGAACAAAAGTCTTTGCTTACTAGCCCTCTGAATACCATTGTTTCAAGGTAAATATAATAACAGACCAACACGTTTAATTTTTCATCATTAGTGTTACACAAAAAGATGTCAAGAGTTATAACCAGTAAACAAAAGGGTCCATGCAACTCAGTACAAATCTGATAAATGTACTTATTTGAAAATACATCAATGGCAAAATCAAGCTTTGCAAATGAGATGGGTGAAACTGACTTGCTGGTATGTATGTTAATGCTGTCTGTTGTGCCTTCAGGAGCTGAACGACTTAAACATGTGGGGCCTTAATATCTTTCGTGTGGCAGAGTTCTCTAATAACCGACCCCTCAGCTGCATAATGTTTGCCATCTTCCAGGTGAGAGAAACTGCTTTGACTGGCAACTGAATGGGAACACGTTGCATGACTTATTTACGTCCATGACCCGTGTGTACTGTCTATGCTGCAGGAGAGAGATCTACTGAAGACCTTCCGGATCCCTGTGGATACTTTTGTCACCTATGTGATGACCCTGGAGGACCACTACCATGCCAATGTGGCCTACCACAATAGCCTCCACGCTGCAGATGTCACTCAGTCGACTCATGTTCTGCTATCTACACCGGCTCTAGATGTAAATACTTCTACTGCTCTGCATATAATTCAATGTACAGACTATCACAAACAACAGGCCTTCTTTAAAGACTACAATCTCTGCCTTAACATCTTCTTTTTCCATTTCTCTTCTCCCCATAAGGCTGTGTTTACTGATCTTGAGATACTTGCTGCACTATTTGCTGCTGCCATCCATGATGTGGACCACCCTGGAGTGTCCAACCAATTCTTAATAAACACCAGTGAGTCCAATTCACATCAATAAACTAAACACAGACATATTAATCGGGAAAAAAAAGAAAAAAAAACAGTGGGATGACATGGGACTCCTTGATGGAAGTGACTCTTAAAATAAAACTTTTGCTAAAAATCGAAATGTCGCAGAGTTAAAGGGATACTTCACCCATTTACAAAAAGCGTCATATTGCATCACAAAAAAAACTGGAAAACTTCCAGGCAAAGAAAAACATATTTTTCTCGTCTCAGGGCAAAATGAGGGTTGGATTCACAACCATTCAACACTACTATCATGTTTCTAATGATACAAAGCTTCATGCAAATGGGTGAAGTATCCCTTTAAGTCAACCTCATGTATTATATATGACCAATGATAGCACAACAACAAAGAATAGAAACGTTAAAATCACAACATATAATGTCTATTAAACCCTTTTCCCCATAAAAAAGAGTAGGTAGGGCAGGTCTCTAACATCCACTTGGTCAGTTTAAGATAAAGCCACTACTCTGGGTCAAATATATTAAGAACAGTTTTCTTTGATTTCTTCAGATTCCTTTTCAAACTATGTGTGTCAGTCTGTGCCATCTTTTACACACATTTCTTGTTATTAAGTGCTTTATACCTATGTTACGCAATTTACCTAACTGTTCTCAAAGATTAGGAAAGTATGTTTTCGGCATCACAGTCTTTTTTTATCACTGATGGTGAGAGCATGTTGATGCTGATGAGGTGATAAGTTTACTGAATTTTGACCAATGTGTCTCCTTTGATGCTTCCTTCAGACTCAGAGCTAGCCCTGATGTACAACGACGAGTCTGTGTTGGAGAATCATCACCTAGCTGTGGGCTTCAAGCTGCTCCATGAGGACAACTGTGACATCTTCCAGAACCTTAGCAAGAGGCAAAGGCAGAGCCTGAGAAAACTTGTTATTGATATGGTGAGTGTCGTCAACACGCTCATTCTGAATCATTAGAACTATTGCTTTGCACAGGTCTCCTTATCTGCTCCTGACTGTAGTTCTCCTTCCATGCCAAACAGCCGTTATCAAAGATATTCACACCAACTCTCTTTCCAGGTTTTGGCAACAGATATGTCCAAACACATGAGTTTGCTGGCAGACCTCAAAACGATGGTGGAAACCAAGAAGGTGACAAGTTCTGGAGTACTGCTGCTTGACCATTACACTGATCGGATACAGGTGGGATGCCATCTTCAAATTAAATGACTATGATTGAATGGTTGAAAAAATTATTTATTGGATATAAAGGTGTAATGTTTTTTTTTCTCCCCATTCGTCACGGTATGGACGTCAAGGTTTTTTGCATGTCATCTTTCAAAAATACATCTGAAGGAAGAAGAAAGGCAATCACATGGCAGTATCTACACCCCAGTCCGGGTGGCTGAAATGCCTTTTAATTTAGAGGCCTTTAAATTAATGAGAGTTTTCATGTGGAACATTTACTCTATGCACAGAGAATCTCCCATGACCAACAATTAAAGAGGTGTTACAACGATCTGTATCGGTGCAGACTCACTGTTGAAGGGTTTAATAATCCACTCCCACTTCACAGTAAGAGGTTTTAGATGGCACACAATGTGGCAGATTCTCCACCTGAGCACACAAATGTAGTGGAAATGTGCAGGGAGAGGATGTCAGCTAAGGGTTTGAGAAAGGCCCTAAGAGAACTGCACATTCCTTCACCTCCCCTCCATGTTTACCAGTTTGCAGATTCCAGTTCAGTAAGGACGAGACCGCTGCTATTGGTTGTTGACAATGGTCACATAATGGAACATTATTACAATCAGGGTAAGACAAGAGTGAAGGAGACTTTGTAAATTGGGCGATTGCTGCGCTGTTGTTTTAGGCGGTTTAGTGTTGTGTATTTGACTAAACTTTAGAATTATTGTGATTTTAAAGACCTGTGATCGACATTATGCTAGTGAGCCCAAATTCTTGTAATTTTATTCCAACTTTGGAAATGTGTCTGTGACTTTGAAATCACCGGAAATGTCATTTGGTGTTAGGCCGGCATAAGGTGCTTGTTTTTGTGATTCTAGGTTTTTCAAAAACAATCCTAGAGTTTTGAAACCTGTAGGTAAACTCTAGGTAAAAGAAGGTAGAGTCTAACGCTGAGCTCTCCGTCCTCTACCCATGAGGAGAAACAGATAAAGGAGGGAAAACTAGCTGCTGCAATGCTGCAAAGCTTTGGTGGTATCACATCTGCTTGTAATCAATTGAGTGCTTAGAAGCTTGTATGTTTTTTTTAGTGTAAGGAGTGGAAACTTTGTTGGTGGTCTGGATTTGTTGAGGGATCAAGGTTCAGACACTTATCAGTGCTATACCACTTTTTTGTGAAATTAAATAAATGCTTGTCTCTCTGCTCTCTAACACGACAAACGCCATTCAAATCTCCTCTTGCAGCAAGTTGCCCATCCACAAGGTTTCAGAAGAACTTTTTCCCTTTGAGAGCTTCGTGATTTTTTGAATACTCTCGAGATGCTTTTCGTGACATAGTCAAACGCTTAGAATAACAATCTGAGCATGTAGGTTTCAAAAACTCTATTAGCCCTATTGGCAGACAAAGCTTCCTTGCCTGTAATTAACCCAAATTACAAACAAAAGTCACAACTTCAGACTTAAGAAAATAAAAGGGTCATTTGACCTACGTTCTGTCTCAACTTGGCACTCGTGAAACATGTTTGGGGTTTTACAAATTATGTAATATGAACCTAAACATTTGAGTAGTTGAAACTGTATATTGGGCATGATTGGTAAAAACACTCCTCGTTGAAATTGGTCTCAGTTCCCAAACTTTTAAAGGGTGGTGTTAAAAGAGGAGGAAATTGGCAACAGAATGTTGTACTTGACAATTACTCTACTCTTTTATGAGTGTTCCTCTGTGATACCAGCTTCTTTTAAAAGAAATCAATAATTTCTCACAAAAATATTGATGATGCAAAACAGATTTAAAAATGTCTTCTTCTGCTAAAGAGATAGTTGGAAACTACAATTAAGAGCTGAGACCATAACAACAGTAAACTCTATGACTTTCTTAAAATGAGACAAACTAGCTTTGAATACTCACATTAAACTGACCATTTCCAATGATGGTAAAATGAGACAAAATGAAAATATGTCTGTATATTATTGCAGTACCTGACTTGAGTTTTCTGCCTCATCATGTTAGAATCTGTCTACATTTTCCTTTCCAATCAGCAGTCTTAAAACACCCCCGTATCTCATAACACTTTCCTATTTGTGTTTCCTTCATGTGCCATCTTCAGTTCTGCAGATTTGCGTCCAGTTTCCCTCGCTGCTTTACAGTTAAGGCGGCCTCCTTCACAACATGTGCGGTCCGACCTAATGATCTTTGTAAAAAAAAAAAAAGTCAGCAAATTGATTATAATCCTCGTGCATCTCTAGGTGAGATCCAGCAGCAGCTCCAGATGCAGTTGGATAGTCTGATTGGATTACCTGCAAAGTTTTGGGCTTTTCTGCGTTTCATTTCAGTGTGTCTTATATTGCACGTATGAGCTTGTTACAGGTGACAACATTCAGAAATGTATTGTCAGTAAAGTCATGCTCTACTTAAGTAGGTAGCTGCAAACTAAGACTAACAAACTGTTAGAGTGTGTGCTGTGTTTATTCCAAAAACTGAAGAAACAGCCCCTATACGTATAGGATTCCTTGGTGTTATGTCTTACTACACCGTAGACTGGAAATATTAATGGACAAAGCCGGAGCTCGTCAGTGGTGTTCACCATGCTGCAAATGCTGTCTTAGCATAACTCTCAGTCAACCTTACACCAGGCTGAGAGCTGGATCTGAAGCAGATTTAAAGTCTCTTGACAAACCATGACATCACACCCACCTGTCAATCAGGTCAGATAGGCACCTAAAAATGGATAACTTGTTTCCTTGTATTCTAAGTATATTTTTGTTGGTTTTTTTGTGTGGAGGTATTTATTTTGTATTTCATCCCACCAAGAAGCCAGCCATGACCTTAACTGGCAAATTTCTGGCAGGAAACCTAAGCATCTTTTAAACTCTTTATCCCATTGTCATCCTGTCTTTTCTCTCACAGTATACAGACTGAAACCAAATTAACCGGACTTCTGACTGCAACCCTTTTTTTTTTTTGGAACAGTTTGTTCTCCTTTTCATTAGCAACGGTAATATATCAAGGTATAGCAATCAGAATCAAGTATTTAATGCTGCTTTCCAGTTTAACTGGAAAGTGGGAAATTCCGAGTTCCCAGTCGGAAGTGTCAACTGGAATGTCCCCTGAAGTCGTTACTTGTCGGAAAGTTGGAGGAACTCGGAGTAGCCCGAGTTAGAATCCAACATGGCTGCTACATGCATTAACCGCACGTTTAAGCTGTAACTGTAGTGTTTATTAGCCGCTTGTTCCTCTTTTTGTAGTGTGTCGTTATCGTCTGGTATTAGATAGCAAAACAAAGGCACTTCTGGAGGTGTCCATGTTGCTTCTCCGACTTACAACTGGAACACGTTCAACTTGGGTATGACGTCATTCCCAGCTCCGACTTCCCAGTTCCAAGGGAAATGGAACACAGCAAAACACAGCTGTGCAATAAATGTATGTAACCACTGAGATTCACAGTGATACATTAGGCTGTTCAAATTCAGGTCAGAAAGGACTCGTGACACGTATTCACCACAAGGTCAGCAGAGATCAGAGTCAAAACTTCCTGCACATGGGGCAAACCAAAGCTCCTCACAAGAGCAAAGAATATACGTTCTTGCCAATGTAGGTGACAGAATCCTGAAAGGGGGAAGATGTTGCAGTTTTCAGGAAAGAGAAAAATTATAAAGATAGCTTGTTTTTTAGAAGAGGGCATTTAAAGTTTGACTGAAAAGTACTGTGATGTGAGGAAAGGTAGAAAAGAGTTGAATGAACTTAAAATAGGTGGTCGGATGCACTTTCAGCTGCTGAAGACATGGTATTTAAAAAAGCACAAATCTTCAGATTGCCATGGGGACAGATGAGGACATGGACTGGTGATCGTCATGATTTAAATCAGTGTTAATTACTTGTGAAGTGTTGTTGCGGTGTGAAACGTGTGACTGTGTGTGTTTGTGCAGGTGTTGAGGAACATGGTGCACTGTGCAGACCTGAGCAATCCAACGAAACCCCTGTCCGTGTATCGACAATGGACAGAGAGAATCATGGAGGAATTCTTCAGGCAGGGAGATAAGGAGAGAGAGCGAGGGATGGAGATCAGTCCCATGTGCGATAAACACACTGCATCTGTGGAAAAGAGCCAGGTAAGTGAGCATGTGTGATGTATGACTCTGTAAACAACTGGATAATGCTGTAGGTGGTGTGCTAACAACATTGCAGAGAGTGATCTGACATCTCTGATCACAGCAGTCATCCTCGTACATTTTTAATGCTAATTATGTTGGGATGAAGTGACACCACTGTGCTTGTTCTTGTGATGCCAATCGTGCTCTGTTTTTGTGGATGTAGGTGGGCTTTATCGACTACATTGTCCACCCACTTTGGGAGACATGGGGGGACCTTGTGCACCCTGATGCCCAGGACATCTTGGACACCCTAGAGGACAACAGGGACTGGTACCAGAGCACTATACCGCAAAGCCCCTCACCTCCTCCTGTGGGTCAAGATAAGGAGCTAATTGACAAGTTTCAGTTTGAGCTTACCCTCGAAGACAGCTCTCCACGAGAGGAGGGAGATGAGGGTGAAAAGTCAATTCTAAACCACGTGGAACAAGACTGCAGACGAGGGGAGGAGGAGGAGGAGGAGGGAGGAGGCAAAAAAGAGGAAGACACAATGGCAGAGGAGGAAAATGAGGACATAATAGAAGAGGAAGATGAAGTGGCAATGGAGGAAGAGGAGGCTGAGGAGGAGCGAGAGGAGGAGCTAAAAGCTCGGCTGGAGGTGAGATCTGAAAAGGAGAGACTTTCTGACACAAGTCCTGTAGAGGAAGAGGAAGATTCTTCTTCACAAGCTGAAGATACATGAGTTCTGCTCCTGTATCTCCCTCTTCACTTGCACACATTATCTTGTTCATCCTTGGCCAAACCAAGAACAAAATAAGACTGCAAAGACGATGCAGACCTTTAAATATATATTTTCAAAAAGGGAATAAATCAAAATCGCTCAAAGAGAAGGTAATTACACAGCAACTGTAGATTCGGAATGGGACAAGTCTGATTTTGGACTGATTTCACAACGAACTTTAAACCAAGAGGAATTTAGGAGAGGATTTAAGATGGGCACGAAAGACAGCGTAGCACTCTGGGACTGGAATGCACACACATAAACAGACATCAAGTGACACGAGATCACACATGGTAGGGTAAGTCATGCAATGTGTTGAAGTGCATTTCACTGCTGAGACCAATGCACAGGACACACAAACACATACACACACTTGACTTTATGTTTGTGTGTGTGCATATGGGCCATTGATCATGTAATGAATCTCTTTGGAAAAAGCCATCTCTCAATGGAGTATTAACTAGTGTTCGGTCAGTATTAGTAATTCATGTTTGTTAGAACCTCAACAGAAACTGTTCTCCTCAGAAAAGTTACATGTCCGAGGGACTTTTTTTTTCCATTTCTGTCGGGAAAAAAAAGAATATCCACCGAGCTGGAAGAGAGAGGGAGGAAGTTACTGAAGGAAAGAAGGATGCTGTGATGAGGGGGCCGCCTGGTCCCACACCCCTATTCCCTTTACGAGGCGAGTGCTACTGGTGCAAGATGGCTCTGTGCCTTTCAGAAACACCAGCTTCCTGAATGGAGCTGTCGTGAAGCAATGCATTGTGGGCTGGGAGTGTCTGATTTGTTATCATTTTTGATTGTCTCTCGTTAACGATCTCTCTTTACTGTTCATGATATCGTGGTGTGTATCTCACACGTACTGTTTCTGTGGTGATATATTTTAAGCTGTAAGTCTTCCTTAGTTGCTCTTCTGGTAATGTAAAAACTCAGAACTCTAGATGCAGAGCAATCACTACCCTCCACCACAACCACCAGTGGTCTCATTTTCAGCTCATGTTTTTCTTATTAGAGTGATTTTTTTAAACTTACAGAGAATAAGCCATGTGATGCTTTAAAGCCTATTTTTTGCCTATTTTCTATTTCCTGAATATGTTTATGAGATTTATTCCATAAGCAGAACAAATTCTCAACCTTCATCTCACACCCTCTTGCACTGTGTGTGTTTATGTCTCCAATGTTTCTCACCAAAGTGAAAAGGATGAGAAACTCTGTCAGTTTGACAGTAGAGGAAATGATTTGAAGTAACTCAGAAATATGTGAAAATCAGGACGGTAGAATGTCAAGAGAAAGAAGTGCGACCTGGCCAAAAGGTGGTCCGGCAGTCCCTAATCATCCTTGTTATGTTTGATGCTTTTTGCCTTAATGTGGGATGCAGGAAACATACCTGCCAGTATGTAGATTTATAAGATACATAATAGATATCCTAGTATATTTATATCATGTCTGTATGCTTATTTCTGTGAGTATCAATGTGTCTATACACGGTGTATCCAGCATTGCATTTGGATGGAAAATGGAAACATTGCTGACAATAAGTTTTTATGCAGTTGCTTTGCTGGGACCAATGTAAAGAATGTGTTGTTTTTTTAATCATGACGGTAAATGACAACTTCTGAACTACCTGGCGGCAAGCAGAGGTAATGAAAGAGGGAATTTGCGGGAGATAAGAGTGAATAAGGATGTCCTCTGTTAGAAAGTGACCAGATAATAATTTACTGACGTGGTGTAGTTGATGCTTCTTTTTTTTTGTCTTGCTTGTTGGCTTATTGTGTTTGTCATGAGCAGGCTATTGAGTAACCAAAAAAAAAAAAAAAGAGGGAGAACAGGACGTTAAAGATGTTGTCATAAGTGTCATTTTTTTGTCCCTCACTGGTATCACCACACCTCGTGAATGGTGTTCGGGATTTGATTAGCACAGCTTCAGTAGGTCGCAGGTTCGTTTAGGTGTTTGTTTTTCACAGGGTAATATATATATATATATATATATATACATATATATATATATATATATATATATATATATGTGTGTGTGTGGTTGTTTTGAAGGTAAGAGCGAGTTTCTGCAGGTCAGTAACTGAGTTTATCTGAAAACACCACAGCTCGGTGCGACAGAAACCTGTGTGTTCGACGTGCTCCATGGAGCAGAGCTGCCATGCCATGGAGCAGCGCTGCGGGGCCACCACACAGGCTTTCTTACTGGTAATGGGAATTCAGGATTACTATTAGGATAACTTAAAGGTTCCCATATGCATCGGCCTTTTACTTTAATGATGTTGCTTTGTTTTGTGGCTTCATGTTATATCATAAGCTATAAAAACAGTACTATTTAATTGCCATACAAACACAATACTGTAGCAATTGTTTCTTATTAAGACAATTATTCAACTGATTGATTGCTGCCATTCTTTTTAAATGATGAAAAGAAAACCATGGTAAGTGTTTTCTTTGAACAGTTTGTGTACAGTTTATTTTTATATCATTCTGGTGGATGGTCTGGAAAACAAATTAAGTATTGATGATAGCTATAAGCATTACCACTCTTGTATATAATGTAATATTGGATTGTAAATGAGAAATTTATCCAAGTCAAAATGATGACAAATAACTACTTAGGGTTGTTAAGTGAACCACAGAGGCACTGCAGGACACCCCCCCCCCCCCCCCCCCCCCCCCCGCCCCACACACACACACACACACACACACACACACATACACCTTGTTACTTCTATGATTGTTTTTGTTCACGTGTGCTTACATTCTGTCACTATTTTCTGCGTCCACATTTCGGATTCAAATCAAATATATTTGTACCAGCACTTTATTTCATCAGGTTTAGAGGCAGACGGTGATTTTCAGGTAGTGTGGGGTCTCTGCTGGTGGTTTGGTCATTGGAGGTCACCTGTTGATTATATTCCATAGGGCCGAGTCACAAACCTTCATCTTGCAGTCGTCGAGGTTTACCTCTTTTCTCGAGGCATAAACAAACATATAAAACATGGTCAATTAATAGTCCATGTGAGATTAAACTAATTTGACCGATACGGTCAAATGTACACTGATGAAGTCACATCAGATGTGATGTTTTAAAGGAATCAAATGTGTCCTTATCCAACTTGGCCATTTCTAGTACTATCACCACCTCTTTTTCTTAGTAACTTTAAATCACTAGCCTAATAGCCTAAATGTTTGTCCAGTGGCGACCAAACTAGCTGGTTACCATCGAGTTACTTTGTCGCCGACTGATTCCCTCTGTGTAAAATTCTCTGGGCTTTAATACATATGTTTGTTCACAAGTAAGAAAGATTATACAAGGGGAAAACAACATAAAATGATTGTAATATTTGTAAATGATCTTGCTGTAATGTGTAAAATGTGTCCAAGTTATTTTTTATTATATTATTTTTATGAGAGTTTTCCTCTTTAACAGAGCTGACGTGTCATTTTGTGAATAAATGCATTTAATAAGCAAACATCTATATATAAAACAATATTATAGTATATCAGTATATTTTTCTTTTATTTCACTGTTCGGTACTGTAAAGTGTGTTAAAAATACAAATAAAGTAAGATTTTTATATTAAGTGCATTACCATTGTCATGTTTACTGTAATGTTTTATTTTAGTGTTTGGAGGTTCTGAAGAAACAGGCTGTCATGAATGAACTTCTTTAAAGGCTTTCAATAAATACAGTTCATGGAGAAGACTAGATGGTGATAGTACTGTTATATTTAGGATAAGATAGGCACTTTATTGTCATTGTATTTAGGAACACAGTGAAACTTTGTATGCAGCACTACTGTGCAGCAGCAGCAGCTTGGTCATATAGACAATTCTCAGAAAAATAAAGGGAACACTTCAACAACACAATGTAATTCCAAGTCAATCACACTACTGTGAAATGAAATTGTCCACTTAGGAAGCAACACTGATTGCCAGTCAATTTCACATGCTGCTGTGCAAATGGAATAGGCAACAGGTGGAAATTATAGGCAATTATTAAGCAAGACACCCCCAATAAAGGAGTGGTTCTGCAAGTGGTGACCCCAGACCACTTCTCAGTTCCGATGCGTTCTGGTCACTTTTTTTTTTTTAAAGGTTTATTTTGGGCATTTTTCAAGCCTTTATTGTGGAGGAGGACAGTGGATAGGGTAGGAAATCAGGGAGAGACATGTGGGAAAGACGCCACGGGCCAGACGCAAACCGCGAGGACTACAGCCTCAATACATGGGATCACGCGCACTGCCACTGCGCCACCGGCGACCCCATGTTCTGGTCACTTTTAATGGTAGCAGTGCTTTCACTCTCGTGGTAGCATGAGATAGAGTCTACAACCGATACAAGTGGCTCAGGTAGTGCAGCTCATCCAGGATGGCACATCAATGTGAGCTGTGGCAGGAAGGTTTGCTGCGTCTGTCAGTGTAGTGCCCAGAGCATGGAGGCTCTACCAGGAGAAGCCGTGGAGAATGTTCTGCTGCCTGCAGCTTCCTCCAGAATGACTGGTTTGGCAGTGGGTCAGTAATGGTGTGGGGTGGCATTTCTTTGGGGGGCCGCACAGCCCTCCATGTGCTCGCTAGAAGTAGCCTGACTGCCATTAGGTACCAAGATGAGATCCTTAGATTCCCCCCCCCCCCACCCCCCACCCACTGGAGTGTGTCAGCAGTTCCTGCAAGATGAAGGCATTGATGCTATGGACTGGCCCACCCGAGACCTGGATCCAATTGAGCACATCTGGGACATCATGTCTCGCCCCATCCATCAACGCCACAAGGCTCCACAGACTGTCCAGGAGTTGGCGGATGTTTCAGTTCAGGTCTGAGAGGAGATCCCTCAGAAGACCATCTGCCACCTCACCAGGCATTGTAGGGAGGTGATACGGGCACATGGAGGCCATACACACTACTGAGCTTCATTTTGACTGAAGTTGGATCTGCCAGTAGTGTGTTTTTCCACTTTAATTTTGAGTGTTACTCCAAATCTGAGTGTTACTCTTAACCTCCATTGGTTAATAAATTTGATTTCCATTGATGATTGTTGTATGATTTTGTTGTCAGCACATGTCCCGCCCACCAGAGATGCACGGAGGAAACAAAGCCGAGGAGAGAGGAACGAGGAAATCAGTTTTAAGAGACATGAAACGTTGTTTCCTCGACAGTCACATGACGCGACATCAGCTGATCACGGTCAGCTGTTAATCAGCCGAACAGCTGTTTATGTCCACACAAACCTGTATTTCAACAACGAACTCTGTATTTTATAAACAGATATTTATGTGTCAGGAATACTGAAAATGATTGATTAGAATCTAAATAATGAAACTTTGTGAAGATAAGTGTGAATGTAAAACAGACTCCCTCTTCATCAAACTGTCATCCTCATCATTATCAGACATTCAAACAGTCTGAGGGATGATGAACATATTGATTTCATAGAAGTTATAGAGCTTCATATTTGGTTGTTAATCTTCACGTCATCCTCATCACAGACCGACTCTTTACAAATTCACTGATGTTCATGATCTGTTTAAATGTCAGTCGCTCCGTTTACCGTCTTTTTAATGTCCGTCTTTTCTCCGGTATTAAGCTCTGCTCATGTTGAGAAGTTTCTCTGAAGTCTGATCCCGTGAAGCGTCCAATCAATGAGTGATATACGAGAAGGGGGCGTGTCTGTCAGTGAAAGACTTCCGTGAAGTCAGCTCTCGTGTCTCCTCGGTCATCGCTCCTCGGATCTGCCTCCTCTCTCCTCGATCCTCTCTCCTCCGTTCGCTATAAGAGCTTTGGGACGATCCTCAACATGGCGGCTCTTAAACTACTTCCGGTTCGGCCGCCCTCGTCTCCAGACGGCTTGCACGAGTCTTCACCAATCACAAGAGCCAAACAAAACATTGTCCAATCACAGAGAGACAAAACACAGATGGGGGACGATATACGCATGCGCGTTGTCACCACGGAACTAGGCGTTACATTAGCCGGTAATGATAAGCTGTAAGGTTTTTTCCCCCAAGAGCGTTTCATTATCATTATCTATTTTAACTCTTACATTTGATCTTAATTTAGGGCTTATACGAAAGGATTGTAAATACTTTCACACTTTTGCTTTCTTTAATCAATTTGTTAATGAATAATTGTCCTTTTACTGTTACTGAAGCTAAATCCGCTAGTTAGCATTTATTTGTTACTCGACATATGAGACACAGATTTATTTTGAGTTAGTTTGTGTTTTATTTCTTAGCGTATGTTATGATTCATACTGTCTAGTTCTGGTTTTAATATTCAGATTCTGTCGGATTTGTTGTACAGCTGTTTTTTTTTTGCTGAATATTCACAAACTACGGAGGTGCATCCACAACATGATCTGTCACCTACTCCTGCTCCTCCTGCTGAGTGTGGGAGTCTCAGCTGTGGAAGTCAGCCGTCCTCGTGGTGTCCCTATAACAAGTAGGCATTCATTATGATAATACAAGTGTTAAGAGCGAGCTATGACTCGTTATTTATTCACTGTGTTTTTGCTGCACTCGTTCATGTGTTTGTTAATTCTCTGCAGAGATGCAGTTCTATGTGAAGGACAAACCCTTTACTTGTCTGGATGGCTCCCGCTCTATTCCCTTTGACAGAGTCAATGACGATTACTGTGACTGTCAGGACGGTTCCGATGAGCCAGGTGCGTATGACTCTTTGACTCCTGTATCGAAGTGTAGTTCTCTTCTCTTCAGTGGCCTTAAAGAGGACATCTTATCCCCCTTTTTTCTCCCTTTTCAAACAATCCCCTGTGCTCTAAATGAAACATCTGTGCTGTTATTTGGTCCAAATATAACATAAATCAAGTACCAGAGGAGGTTTGTGAGCCTGTAGAAACTAGCTCTCTTAGAACGCTCCGTTTTGGTGTGTGTCTCTTTAAATGCAATGAGACCCCCTTGAGTTTTTCCGATATACATCACTCCTCTGGCTCAATCTCAGTTCCCTTATTTGCACCGAGTGTCCTCCGAGTTGTCTCCTCCACTTGCGTCTTAGTCCCGCCCACCAGAGATGCACGGAGGAAACGAAGCCGAGGAGAGAGGACCGAGGAAATCAGCTTTAAGACACATGAGACGTTGTTTCCTTGACAGCGTCACATGACGCGACATCAGCTGATCACGTTCAGCTGTCAATCAGCCGAACAGCTGTTTATGTCCACACAAACACGCACTGTATTATTTCTAATCAAACACACACACACTGTATTATTTCTAATCAAACACAGTTACAGTGTTTAGTGTGTTTACCTGATTAAAAAAACACCTGAAGAACAACCTGCAGGTCTGTTTCAAACCAAAAGGGCAGTTTCTACTGACTAAAAGATTTCATTTTTAATTGTCTATAATTATTGATTATTATTAAACAGTTTGGACTGAACCTAGCCTGTATTTAGACAACGAACTCTGTATTTTATAAACACAGATATTTATGTGTTAGGATACTGAAAATGATTGATTAGAATCTAAATGAAACGTTCAGAAGATAAATAAGTGAGAATATAAAACGGACTCCTCTTCATCAGACTCTTTTTAATCCCAGCTCATCACAGAGCGACTCTTTACAAACTCACTGATGTTCATCATCTGTTTAAATGTCAGACGCTCCATTTAGCGTCTTTTTAATGTCCGTCTTTTCTCCGGTATTAAACTCTGCTCATGTTGACAAGTTTCACTGAAGTCTGATCCTGTGCAGCGTCCAATCAGTGAGTGATATACGAGAAGGGGGCGTGTCTGTCAGTGAAAAGACTTCCGTGAAGTCAGCTCTCGTGTCTCCTTGGTCATCGCTCCTCGGATCAGCCTCCTCTCTCCTCGATCCTCTCTCCTCCGTTCACTATAAGAGCTTTGGGACGTTCCTCAACATGGCGGCTTTGGAACTACTTCCGGTTCGGCCGAGGACCGAGGAGACTGCAAATAAGACACTTGGAATGTACCCTCTGTGGAGACAATAAAAATGGCGACCTGAAATTTATTTTTTTATTGGAGGTGGAGTCCATAGGAGGAGACACCAGGGGAGGGTATTTTCTCACCAGAATCCAAATTGTGGTGTCACAAACTGAGAAAATGTGAAACAGAGTATTTTTCTCTGAGTGATAAGACTTATGCAGACCACAAACAAAGGGCTGGATGGATTTATTTCACATTTTGTGGATTCATAGACACTCATGTTACCCAAATAAATGTTAAAAAACCTTGTAAAAGTAGATTTTTCACAATAGGTTGCCATTTAAGTAGCTCAAATAGTTGCTGACAAATGGGAGGTTTGCTTGATCAAAGTTATTTCATGACACCTTTTTTTCCCCCAGGAACCTCTGCTTGTCCCAATGGCAGCTTTCACTGCACCAATGCAGGTTTCCAACCAAGCTTTATACCTTCCTCCCGCATCAATGATGGAATCTGTGGTACGATGCATCATTTCCATACTATTTCTTTGAAGGTGTCGGTGTTCGAGTGGTTCATCCCTCAATGCAAAGATTGGCGGTTTGTAGAACTGCTTTCAGTGGAACACTAGAAAAGGGTTAATTGCAGTTCATTTAGCATTTTAAGGTGAGTTCACTGTTATTCAAACACTGTTTCCTATGCAGACTGCTGTGACACAACCGATGAGTACAACAGTGGTGTGGACTGTCAGAACACATGCAGGTGAGGACTTTGCTCCATCTATAACCTTGCATAGACCACATGTTTATTCCAGAGAGCCGACACGAGTGCTTGCACTCATATTGACATTTCAGTCATGTCCCCTTCTTTTTTTTTTTGTCAAGTATTTTACCGTAGCGTGTGATTTCAGGGAACTCTGGCGCAAAGAGAAGGAGAGCCTGCAGAAGTTGGCCGAGATCGCAAAAGAGGGTTTTCAGCTGAAGCTACAACTTATCCAAGAGGCCAAGAGGGGCCTAGAGGATAAGAAGGTGGGAATATGTAATGTTTAAAATGTACAGGTCTGCAACATTGATTATAACCTTTTCAGTTTTCTTATGACAACATCCAACTCAATCTGAGCGGGTTTGCTTAATCTTCAGATACCAACCGTTGTACTTTCCCTTACTGTTAATTATTTTCATATTATTCAAGCAGTTTTTTTGTGGCCAATGTTGTAGTAGTTGTTTTCCCAGGAGGTGACGTTGAAAGTATTGTTTCAAAAGTTGGATTGAGTTTTCAGATATTGTCTTGGTCTTATTTTAAAAATAAGAACAACTCATGCATTGTATTTGTCACATCAGGTCAAACTTGCAGAGGTCCAAGTTAGCAAGAAGGATCTGGAAGAGAAGGTGGAAGCGATGAGAACTGTAAAGGAGATGGCAGAGCAGCCGGAGAGAGAAGCCAAAGAGCGCCATCTCAAGGCCTGGGAGGGTATGTTTGAATGTGAATAGATATCGCCATCTACTGTTCGTACAGAGTTTCATCAGACGTTGTATAAGTGCTTCGATCAGCCTGGATGCAAACATAACTAACTGCAGTGACACAACAGAAGGAATCAACAAGGAATGTTTCTCTTTTTTTTTTTTTTAAGATGAGAAGGCTGCTATTCGCCTTGAGAAGGAGAAAGCTAAAATGGAAAATGTGTTTCTTGAACTGGACGATGATGCAGATGGCTTGTGAGTATCCGCCTACTCCAGAATGTATAACACCACACAATGAAAAAATATTTGGGATCACCTGTAACCACACAGTTGTATTAGAACCAGCACCAGCTTCAACTCATTGAAAACAAACTATTTACTACCTGCCTGGCCAATTAAGGAATACACCATCAAAATAATCCTTTCTTATTTTGTTCTTTTTTTCCCCCTCTCCTTTGGTGGTCACTTTTTATTTTACATTTTGAGTATGTTTTCTGGTTAGCTATTCTTATATTTGCTTTATCTACTTTAATAACTTATTTCTGTGTGACATGTCGTCCGTTAGGAGAGCCACTCGACAAGCCCCTCTGGGTTTAATTGGCTTCTCCAGCACATTTCTTTTAAAAGGCATCTTTTTTTCTTTTCTTTCTATCAACTAATCCTACTGTCTGTTTTTTTTTTAAAAATCTATTTTATTTGTTTGCTTTAAGTGCATGAAAAAACAGGTAGATGGGCTGCAAGTTCTCTGTACATTAATATTGAGGAATAGACAGTGATCCTATACAGCTGGCTTAAGAAACACATTGGGATTGTGATACAGAAGGGAAGATTTCTTTTTTCATATGTAACATGTTGCTGATCATTAGTAGAAAGACTGGCAGACATTGAATATTGATCTTTAAATGTTCTTCTCAGTGTTTCAGTGGCTGAGCTTCAGTCTCACTCTGAGCTCGACCCAGATTCAGATGGTTCATTAACAGAAGCAGAAGCTCAGGTACATGCTTTTTTCCGTCCTATAAAGTGACTGTTGTTACCCTGTTGTATTATCAAATGAAATGAATCACACACAAATCCAAGAGTGACGATGGCTTTTGTTCACATAGGGACTGTTGGGAGGTGTGGACAGAGTCGACATGGAGGCATTTGAGTCCGTTTGGAATAACATCAAAGAAAAATACATCTTCGAAGTAAGAACGTGACACTGCGTCTTTTCATAAAACTTCATGGTGGGAATCTTGTGTTCCTCTAAATGTGTGGTTTGCATCAGGCCAGCACAGACAACCCAGCAGCTGTGGAAACTCCGCCGGAGGAGACGAGGGACTCGGTCTCTGACAATGACTCCGAGCTGTACCCCGAAGACGACCTCCCAGAGGAAGACGAGGACGATGATGAAGATGACGATGAGGACCCAGATGCGGGAGACTATAAGGTAAGCCTACTGAATTTCTTCATCAAACTTCTGCTGGATGATTCTCAAGTTCTCAATTCTCTTGTTTTTCTTTTTCTTCCCCCAAGTGAGTCACTGTTGTCTGTGTTTGACATGCAGAGCCCTCCTACGACACTGACTCAAGAAAAGAAGGATGACGATGACGAGGGGACGATGCCACCCTACGACCAAGAAACGCAGAACCTCATCGATGGTAAGACTGTGGATGAAAAAGAGTGACTCAGTCGATGCTCAGCCATGAGTAAGTGAGTCATGCTGTAAATTATCAGGAAGAAAGCACATTCACTGGATACCCACTTGTTTGAATTCTGATGTGCTATCTTTAAACTCAGCACTCATCCGTGTTTATCAGGGGAACAAAGTGGTTTACTGAACAGCTGTGGGTTTTTTTTTCTTCTTTTTTTTGGTTGCAGAGGTATGCAGCTTGTTTCATAAGCATAATCAAGAAGTTGTGATTTGCTTTTTTTTTTTTTCCTATGCGAGCACATTCATGTTTGTGTTTGGAGTGAATTCATATGGATGTTGAAATTTGTTTTCCAGCCGCTCAGACAGCCAGGGACGAGTTTGATAAGGCTGAGAGGGCTCTCCGGGAAGTGGATGATCAGATCAAGTAAGTAGAAAGCCTGACTATGACAGATTTAATAACCAGAGCTTATCCAGAGTGCCCCGTTCACCCTCACTGTGATTATCACAGAGACGTACATCTGAGCGTGTGTGGAACTACACGGACCATTCAGGACCGGAATCTAAAGTTAGAAGGAGGACATACAGGAGGCATGTTTCCTTAATCAGTCCCTCCAGGACTTCCTGCAGATCGTATCTTGTCGTATCTTTGCTCTGTGTCTGCTGGGTTAAACCCCCCCCCCAAAAAAACGATCTCAAATATTAAACATGCAGTAAAAAGTAACGGAACAGTATCAGCCACACAGCAGCACTTTGTCAACAAACTGTTGTCATGGAGACAGGACAGACCTGCAGCGCTTTTCTTCTCAGCACACAAACGCACTCCTGAATGCATTTAAACAAGGAAGCAAGTTTAGTCAGTGGTCACTAAACTGTGGTGACGGGGGGGGGGACTGCTATGATTGGTGAAACTCGCGGGGCAAACTATTTCGATTTGTTCAAAATTGCCGAAATGTTTCTGTGATTGGACAAAATTACAAGGTCGCCCAGAATCTGCGGGGATTGTTGGGTTCGAAACGTCGTGACATTCTGCAGGGACTGATTAATGCTGTGCTTCTGTGGACGCACGGACTAGGACACCAGTATTACATTATTGTGGAATCAATATGAATACGGACAGATTTAGCCACAGCGGGAAACCTTGAGTGCATCGCATCGACTTTGTATTTTACCTCTGAAGCAATGTTCATGAGTCTCTGTTACATAAAGAATATTAAACCTGCAGAGTCCATTTGCACATTTGAGAAAAAGCTAAGTCCCCTCTGCACATTCTGATGAGGACGGTTCTGTTAATGATGACGATGTTTAGGATGGTTCTGATGCTGAAGTCTTCAGAACAGCTGCTCATGTTGTGCTTTGCCTCTGTGCACTGCCTGTCCGCCCCTGCGCGTCTGATCAGACTGCTCATTTACACTCACTTGACATTGTTTCCTCCTTTTTTTTTTTTTTTTTTTTTTTTTTTTTTAAGATCCATCCTTGTGTTGGACTTACTCTGTAATGTGCGTCACTTTGAATAAAATAAAACAATAAATGAGCTGTAGAATCGTATATGAAGACGTAGAGCGGCAGAGTTTCGGTGCGACTCTGAAAAGGACGACATCCTCTCTTTGAAGTGTCCCAATGGAGCTTTTTGTTACGCAACCAGTTGACATGAAATGCTGTAGAACAAAAAGAAAAATGTAAACCTTTTTGTAACTCTCGCTCTTTTTTCCCCCACAGGAACATTGAAAAGGAAATCTCCTTCGACTTTGGACCCCATGCTGAGTTTGCTTACCTCTACAGCCAGTGTTACGAGCTGTCTACAAGCGAGTACGTGTACGCTCTGACTCTATAACGGATGTCTTGTTGTGATGGAAAAATGTGTCACAAGCTTCTACGACTTCAGGACTAAGTCTTTGTTTCGCTTTTAGGTACATCTACAGGCTCTGTCCATTCCACAAAGTCTCTCAAAAACCCAAGTATGGCGGATCAGAAACAAATCTGGGGTAAGAGAAAAACTGTGAGGTTTTTTGTGTTTCATGCTGCATTTTATTTTTTATTTTTTTTCGGCCCACACTTAAATCACCCCATACTTTGCTTTTTTGTAGAACATGGGGGACGTGGGCAGGTCCAGAGAATGACATCTACTCTGTGATGAAGTACGAGCACGGCACAGGGTGCTGGCAAGGCCCGAACAGGTCCACCAAAGTCAGTATCCGCTTCTCTGCCCTGACTTTTTTTTCTGTTGTTCCGACCGTGTTTGAAGCCCACTGATGTCTCCGGATTGACAAAGCAAAGCTAATGAATGTCTTTGTCTGTCAGGTAAAATTGACATGTGGAAAGGAGACAGTTGTGATGTCTACCTCAGAGCCAAGTCGCTGTGAGTACCTGATGGAGTTCACCACCCCGGCTGTGTGCCAGGAGCCACCGAGCCTGGACTCAGGACTACATGGTCACGAGGAGCTCTAGATCTAGATTTTGTGAGTAACTTGATCCTTAAAAAAAATCAACATCAAAGATGAACTGAGGCAATCTTACTCTGGTTTGGGTGTGGCCTGTAAAGTATTTTCTGTTGCAGGACAGTTAGCCTAACCGTAACCTAAGCACAAACATCTACCGCACACAGCCTTTTGTAGAAGAGGCTTACTTTAGCTGCACGTAGACGGAGCTGTCAAGATTTAGCATTTTAACATGGAGGAGAGGAGAGCGAGAGCCAGGTAAATCTCTTATTTGGCTTTAACTTTAGCTGAGAAGTTTAGAGCATTAAGACTTTACCTGGGAACAATATGATCCTCTGTGCTCTTTGACTGTGTGGCGCAATCTCATATCCATCATTTACTGCAGACACCTTCACTCTGCTTTTTGTAGGTGTTAGCTGTTCAATATTTTTACTTTTTAATGGCCATGCTTTCCTTAGGCTGTCCTTTTTTTTTTTTTTTTTTTTTTTATAACAAAAGCCCTTCAATAAATATGCTTTCTATACATTACCACTGTTTATATACCGCATTGAAGTTTCTGGAAAACTTTCCATGTGAAGTTAAAGTAAAGCAAATATTTTAAATAGGAAACTTCCCTTCCCTTATTAATTATTAGGGGTAATTTAACCCAACTGTAACATATCCAAGCATATAAACTTTTTTTTTTTTTTTATCTTAAGCATACATCCATGCAAAGTAATAAAATAATTTTTTTCCAAACTGTATTAAAGTTCCCTGTAAAGAGCCAACCTTCAATTTTATAAATTCCTGTTTGATTCCCAGGGAAAGTTTTCATCTTTGAGAATTCTGGCAATTTTGCAACCCTAATCAAAGATACAGCCAAAATGTGCAGTATGTAACTTAATATAGAGATTGCTTTTCAGGTTTCATCACTGTAACCATGGCTACAGACAACTTGTTTTTTTTTTTTTTCAAATATATTGTATGTTGTGGTTTTCTGTACTGTGTTTAGTGGAAGTGTTAAAGGACTACTACTTAAAGGTGCACTCTGACGTTTTGGAAGAGAAATGTGAAAGCTGGAGAATTGTACTGATTCTGTTGTATATGTTCATGACTTTGTACACAAACTGTCCTAAGAGGAGAATTTGTTCCCTGGATCACTGTTCTCCAGGAAGCTTTTTGTTTCCAGGGAGATATTTGTCCTTTTGAGTAAAGTGTTGTTTCAAAAAATATATAACCTAGATTGTTTCACTTCTCCAACTTTCAAATGTCACCACCAAATCTACGTAGTGCTCCTTTAAACAGTTAGTTATTGAATGTGTCTAGGATCTCTAAAGCCAACTTAAAACTCAACCTTGACTCTGAGTTGATACACCGCTGACACGAAGGCTTACTCTCTGGAAACTTAGCCTACCTATGAAATTAACCTTCACTTTAACATTTAGAAAGCCAATGACTGAAGCAGACGAGCCCTTGAAGTGTACCTTTGCTCTTGCAGGTTTTTTTCCTCGAGGGACCACAGTACCTGCAGCAACATGATGTTGCTAAGCGATGAGCAGCGTCACTTCGGTGTGTCGGTTAACAATCAAGAATCAAGAATGGAAATTCCAATTAGTTCACACGTCCATTTTCCCAAGCTTACCTGCTTGTGCTGTTTGTCTGAATGTGTCAGATTTTTATCATTCCATTGTTTTGTTTTTTTCTCAAATAAAGTTAATTTTTATCATACTCCACACAAGAGTCCAGTGTCAACAACTGTGATCTAACAGCCTGTAGTTAACGTACTCTCAAACATAACTGAAAGATTAAGAGCAGAAATCCTCAAAACATGATTTAAAATGATGCAGTCCAATGCTCCTCTTTACACATTCGGCACGCTACATATTCTGTATTTCATTTATTGAGAGAAACAATGTCAGGAAAGGGGTCAAAATGACTTTCCTTGACCATGTCACAGAACCAAACTCAGAGACACAAAACACATTCTGTTAATAGGTCTATGAAAGTCAATAAAAATGGGACCACTTAATATTTGTAACTTTTATTTTATTTTTTTCTGGCATGTAAAGTACAAATAATTAAACAATTCCATGAAAAAGTCTTCAAGCGTCTTCAGCTGAAATCCCAGTAATAAATATCCTAGACTAAACTGAAAGGTTTTCATTTTTTTTCTTTGTTAAATTTTGACTTTGATCATTTGGTCATGTTTGGAAGTATGAGATTTTGTATTTTTTTCCACTGACTGTGGCGTCAGCAGAACTGTTTTGATCATTTTCACCTTTTTGATTTGTTCTACCATTCCAGGAAAATGTAAGAAAAACATCACTAAGTTACTGCGTCCCCTCTTCTAAATAAATAGACACAAAATACAGTTGGTTGAGAAACAGAAGGACCACTCACCCCATTACTACCCTGGAGACTCCCAAGAAAACCTTCTTGCAGCTTTTTTTCGTCAGCACTGTTTAATTTGACCGGAGCTCTTGGCCGGGTTTTTGAACGTATCTTGCTGCTTCCGAAAAATATTAGTTTCAATCTGAAATATTCATTCAGGTGATTTCAGAATTCAGTGCTCTTCCAGGTAATGGATCATTATCAGTGTTTATGACATTTTGTTCTTTAGCTTAAACAGGAAAGCATCTTGAGAGTCTTTCAAAAAACAAGGACACTTCCCCCCCCCCACCCCTGTTGTTGGCTCATTGCTGGACCCCAGCCGGATGGGCTGAAAGCCTCGCTACAGGGGCCGTGTCGTGTCTCAGGGGTTCACCGAGTGGTTGAAAAAACAAGACTGTGATTAGATTAAATAATTAAAAGATATTCATTTAACAAGACAAACAGAACACAGGCAGTAAAGGCATAACATCTAGCACACAGCATGTATGTTTATACACTTCAATTAGGTAAATATAGCAGTGCATTCTTTGACTATGGAGAACATTTCCAAATCATACTTCTAAAGCTGTTTTTCTATTTGTCCCCCTTTTTAAGAAACGAAATGGTGTAACCACAATTTTGGCAAACTTAAAATCTTTTAAACTTGCAAATATAATGAAATAAACCATAAATATACACAAAACATACTTTATACGAGGCAATAATAATAATAATCATAATAAATAGTTTTTAAGTTAACAATAAGTTAAAACTACAAGCTTAAAGTCGCCCAAATAATACAAGTTTGTTGGCGCTATTTTGAATTTTTTCTGTTTAAATTATTTTATGTTGCAACGAAAGCTACCACAGACTTTTACAAACACAATTGAACACAGTTTGATTGAAATAAAAAAATTCTAACTAAGTCTAAAATCTGCATACACCGTCAAAACTGCAACTAATTAAATAATGGAAGAAAAGAAATGTTTACCCAATCAATGCAAACCAAACAAAATCTTTGACCCATGTGTGTTCTCTATGGCAACATCAACAACACAAATACGCTAATTTAACAAGTGAGTCTTGATATGTAAATGAAATCAATAAATTACAGGGAGAAAAAAAAAATGATATTTGAAATTGACATGGGCTAAAACTGATGATATATTAGACAGTATTCCTTTCAAGGTCGTTAAGAATTGCTCTTTTAAGTCAGCCAGATATGCTTTTTTGTTGAGCTTGCACGGTCAGAGCACGAATTAGGGGGCTGAGGAAGTGATTATGGAAATGTAGAGATCCGAGCTCTAGTTGATTGTTTGATTTTTTTTTAATGAGTCTGTTTCGTCCGAACTTTTGCTCCTTTCATTACTCCGCAAACCTTTCAAGTGTGACGTTTAATTTCTTTTTTTAAAAATATATATCATTTGTAATCAGTCAATATAAAAACAAAGCACATTGCACTTACTGTTCCATAGGAAAGTTTTTTTGTCTTTTTCAATGATTATTGTTGTTGCTCACGCAAGTGTAGGACTGTTTCCTGCCATGGTCCTTGGCTCTCTACTGTTCATCAGGTTGTAGGTCTTTTTATAGGCTGTGTATGAAAGGTCATTTCAGGCTGTGGGTTTTGGTTTGTGGGTTGACTGTACTACATCGGACGTGGCTGGGTAAACAACTCCAGCTTGCAGTTCATCGTGGCCTGTTATCTCGGTTATTTCTAACATCTATCACTCGCCTCACCAAGTGCTCTGTCCTATGGTGTTCTCTCTTTGCAAATTGCTCGACCCCAAAAATAGCTAGATTAGACCTTTTTATGTGGTTAGCTCTGAACACAAACGCAACTATCCCTCAGAGTATTCCGGGAATGAAACAGTTATGAGTCAGATCGAAAGATGCCAGAGTAAGGTGTGCAGTGTTAACGCTTTTTAAAGGATTCAATTGGTCACGAGACGAAGCAATGATTTACATGTTAGGAGGAATACATTATATGGATGTGTACAATTGTTTCATTCATCAAGAGGTGATCATCATTTGTTTGTTTTTTTTATCTCTGATATGCCTTGTTTGTGCAAATTGGATGACTTTATCTGTTTCATTTTTAGCATTTGGTTTTAGTCATGTTTTACAAATGCAAACTGATATGCGCAACTTATTCAAAAGTAATGACAACAGAAATTGTAGAGGGTCCTTATTCAATAAATAACATAGATTTGTACAGCAATTACTCAGGGAATAATATAGTTAGTCTTAATTAATCCTTCTTGGAACTGACTTGCGAAGCAATTCTTTGGCAAAAAATCAAATCTATCTAATCGTTGAAGAATCATGCTCAGTATTCGTAATGAATCTGTATCACTGTTTGAATCTGTGTTTGAACCTTTTTATTTGCAAGCAGCTTTTCCGTTTTTGTTTTTTTTTAAGCTGGGCAGTGAGCCAGTCCCACTGCAGCTTTGTCTGGGATTCTCAAGTCAAAGAACTTCACTTCACTGCACCATCATTAAAGCAACACTGTACACAAATCCAGGACAAATGATGGGAGTGTGTTCACGCACTCAAGAGTACAGATGTGTCTCTCAACTTTACATTTAGTTTCTTTTTCTTTTTTTTTACATCGAATTTGTTTTCTTGTTTAGTTTGTTTTCAATCGTTCCGATATGCTTGAACAGTTAAGTTTGTATGAGATACAATATTCCTTCGCCCCCTCCCTAAATCCCCTCCCATACACCGCATGCTTATTCCCCCTTACTCTGCAAAGATCAGAGGGTTTAAAATAAAGCCATGCGATGTCCCAATTTTTCCAAGCTTAAGAATCTGTAAAAATTCAGCACAAGGTCTTGTTCCTTTGTATGTATAAAAATAGATTTATCTCTAATGTAATCCTTTCAAAGAGATCGTCCTCTTTGGCTAACACAGCGTCATTTAGAAAAGCAAAAGCAAAAATGTCTTGATATACTTGACCTCTATTATCATGTGCAAATGTCTTGATCTTGTTAGACATTAGCTCTCCCCCATGGTAAATCTAGGTCTGGTCTTTAACAGACATTCAACTAGACAGGTTGGCATTAATGTTTCATCAAGGGTTCCATAAATAATTTTCATGCATTTGGGTTAGGGATATTTAGAGAAATGCTATTTTTGTGGTTGGGCTAAACAGATCTGAAGCAAATAAATACAAATCATTCTGCTGTAAACAGAAGTATAATTATGACACTCGTTTGGAGGCTTGATGTTGTACAGTCATTATTTGAGAGGGCAGGAGTTCAGATTTTCCGGGAAGCTTTGTTTTTTTTTAAGAGAGAAAAAAAAGGTTTTTAAATATAACTGAGAAACATTTGGCAAAGCTGAAGGAAGTGGTTATCTTTCGCCTCGGTGGAAAGGTGATAATTTTTAATATTGCCAGATATCATCACTCACACACCTGACTCTGAAGTCAGTTTTAAATGTTCTCTTAATCTGCTCTTATTTAAAGTATTAATTTATATGTTCGACAGAATGGTAAAACTAGACCTCACATGTTTGAGCTTCTACCTCTTCTCGAGACCGAAGAATAATACCGGTGCTCTTGAGTTATTTTTGGCTCCTCTGTGTTACTTCCTGTTAAGACTGTTTGTCAGTCAATGGGGTGGGTTGATATAAAGAGAGATGTCAACCCTGACATGGCTGACAAAGCCTTCCAATTAAAGATGGCTCCATTTAAAATGGTGAATTTAAAGTACAAGTTCAGTGAAGAAACAGCACAGAAAGAGGAAAAAAACACCGGTATTGTTCTTTGGCTGCCGCTGTGAAATGATTCCCCTTGGCGCTCGTCTACTCCTGCCCACAGGAGAGATACCTATGAACACTGTCAGCATGGGAGCTCTGCCACTCTGCTCAAAGTTTACAGACACTCAACCTGTCTGAGAACCATCCTGAAGATAGGTCAGTAGAAATACAGGAACTTTTTCTGTGAACTAATTTTTTTTTTTTTAGATTTATATATCTCCTAGAATTTGATCTGTGTTTGTGTTATACATACGCATACTATCGTGTTGTTCGGTGTGAGACTATGAGGGAAAGAGTGATTCTGACGGCCTTCGGACTGCTCTTCTCTGTGACCAGTATTCATTGGTTGACCTACATCTAATTGGGTCTGAGCTAACAAGCTCACATAGGGTAGAGGAACTGCCTTTACGCTAGGCACCACCTAATGAAGGTCAGGAAACAGTAGTCAAAGTTTCTAGAAAATGCTTACATACTCGGCTATTATACCACCTTAAATATATAGTTATATTTTTAATAGACGTATATAAGAGAACACTGTTTTTTAATTTCATTTTCTTTGATCTAAAAAAATCGCTGATTCAAAATGCCCAAGTGTAAAAAAGTGACTACATCCTCTCCAGCAAGATAAAGGGAGAGATGGCGGGGTAAGAGTTAAGGTAAATTGCACATATTCTATCATTTAAATTTTTTTGATCGATTTGTTCATCAGTTGTCTTCATTTGCCTGAATTCAATCAAAGCACTCAGTACACATTCTCTGTCACATTCGTTAGACTGTCTCCTATATAGATAGCTCTTCCCCCGACCCAACAAACCAGCTACGTACCCCTTCTAATTCAATCCAGGCAAATATATAGGGAAGGACTAGCATGTTGTGTAAAGAGAAAAGAAAAACTCCACTAGTGTGTTTGTTTGATACTCTGACTCCTGTATGCTTGTGTATGGACATGTTTGCTCATATGTGTGCATGTGCGTGTGTATCTGCCTGTTTGTGTTTGGGGTAATATATTATGAATTTGTGTGAGAATGTGTCAGAGAGAGAGACTCAGTCCAGGCCCACGTAGAGTGAAGGCAGAGGGAGCTCGGGTGGCCCTCCCTGCAGGTCGAAGGTGCTGGTGCCAGCAGCCTCTCTCTCTCTCAGGCCTTGTGCTGCTTGCTGGTCTTGAAGGAAACCTGCAGCACGCGGTCACCCAGGCGGTAGCCATTAAGGCTCGCGATGGCCATGGCAGCTTCGTCGTAATTGGTCATCGTGACAAAGCCAAAGCCCTTGCATTTGTTGGTGGTGAAGTCACGGATGACCTTGACATTGGTGACAGCGCCGAAGGGCCCAAAGAGCTGCCACAGGACGCTCTCATCCGCCTCAGGGGACAGGTTGTATACAAAGATGCACCAGCCGGCTCCAGTTGGACCAGTGAGGTTGACTCCGGCCAGACTGGTCATGCTGTCAATTGTGATGGGGGAGAATCTGGGGAAGAGAGTAGGAGAGCTACCATGGGTGTCATTCTGAAGTTCAACACAGCATTCAGTGATCTATACTGTCTCTTATGTTTCTCATAGAGAAATGATAAAGACTGTAGTTGGGTATGGAGTCAGGGGACCCCATCTCCATTCCCTCTGCTGTACAGTGAGTAGGTAAATATGTGTGGGCACCACAGTCGCTCCAAAACAACCTGCTTTCATACAAAATGGCACTGTGCGCCCTGAGACACACACACCTACACAATGTGCATGTTTTCTCTGCTGACCAAAGCCTATGGAAGAATTAAACACATGAATCACAATGTTCAACGAAAATCACAGTGTATCGAACAAAACACAGAAACCTAGAGAGGGATGAAAAGCAAATTGGAATCAAATCATACACAAACTGGAGCAAACAGAGGAGACGTAAACGGAATCTGGTATGTCCATGCTGGTGAAAAAAAGGGGACATTAAAGCAACTGAAACTGACAATGTTAGTTCATAAATAAATACATGTAACTTATTTCTATTAATTCAAAATAAAAGAACAAAAAGGTTAAACAAAGCCATGCCAGAATACCCTGCTGTTGGAAGGCTGCATCGTTGCTTATTGCAATTACTGGTAGTATTTTGTTGTCTGGGCGGCTGTGACATGGCTAAATGGGCAGTGGGGTATTAAGAATTACGGCCATTAGATCTGATTTTGAGATGAAGTCAGCAGGTGGTATTCCAGGCACTTTGTTTGAGGTTTAATTTTGGCATGGATGCTTTTGAAAATACACCTTTGGCATTTACCTCTTGACTCCGTAGCTGGCGTTTAGTAAATTGTCGAGTCTGCAACGCAAGAGGGAGAATGAAGGGGATGAAGAAGTTAGTCGTGAGATCTACAAGGAAGGGGGGCTTTCAGATAACATGCTGCTCCTTCACCAGCTGGCCTCCAGAGGGCATCCTTCCCTGCCACGCATTTCCAAACTATCCAATCTCATAGTGATGCAGTATAAAGTAGTTCTGTGAATATACGCCCCATCTGGTAGTTACTGTTGATGTTTACGCTCCAAAAAAAATCGACTCCCCTTAAATATTTTAGTTATAGGAATCACAATCTCTGTGTCCTTGGTCATTTCAAATAAACTGATTACAATAATTATCCATACTGAAGGCATTAGCCTTCAAACTTGTGAGGCAATCTATAACTGTTGGTGAGGTTCCATCAACAAGATTAATACTTGAATAGTTACTTTTAAACCTTTATTTACCTCAAAAAACGTTCCCAATATATGGCAATTTCAACTTTCGGATAGCTATAATGCCTATGCAGGATAGGCACAATTCGAAGGTTCTGTATTATTCCCCCTAAACAAAGATTTATTTAGCGTTTGTTTTCTTGTTGTATTTGGAAAAATCAAATCTGGTCTCTTACATTGGTTTTGAGCTGTTATTTGGATCTGGTCCCTTTCCAAGTGAAGGGATCATGCTGCAGTTTAAAAGAAAGTCAGAGAGAAAGAATGAGAAGGAGGGACAATGAGATATTGCCTATTCCTTCTGTAATATCAAGCAATAGTATTGCTTAGAGGAACAGCTTGCTGATACGATGTGTTAATATGGACAGAAAGTGCTGTTTGTTTTTGAGTTGTTTCGATTACATATTTTCTCCTTATAAAAGAAGACCACATTTGCTGTTTTTGGGGTGTGCCACTTCATCTGATTTTTTTTTTCTTGTACATCTATTCTTAGCTTTTCTCTGTTGTAATTGAGGCTTGACAATAAAAGGAAGAACATTTAGAAACTTCACAATGGCTGTTGAGTTAGGTTAAGGTTCAGTACCTGAAACGCTGAGTCTGGTGGTGGAGGGGCCCCGTGTAGCGGCGGGCAGCCGTCTGGTACAGCTGAGTCAGTAAAGCCTGGCCCGTCTTCTGGCTGGGGTTGTTGGCGAATTTGACAGTGATTGGCTCAGCGGCACCCAAAGGCTTCTGTCCGTTCAGACCTTTGATGGCCTCCTCTGCTTCATTTCGCTTGTCAAACCGGATGAAGCCCACTCCGCGTGATATGCCTGCTCCGAATAAGAAAAACAAGCAAAGTTACTACCTTGGCATCATGGACAGCTGCCGCCTAAAAGTCTCAACCACATTCAGAGAATTGTTGCCTTGGTCACAGCTTAAAAAGTCAAATTAGGCTATACCTGTGACCTGGTCCACTAGAATGCGGGATGTGATGATGCGACCATATTGAGAGAACAACTGTTCCATGTCCTTCTGGCTCATGGTTTTGGGGAGTCCACTCACGTATAGATTGGCATCACGAATAGATGCCGAGCTTGGTCGGGCATATGATACCTGTAACAGCCAAATGAAAGACGTTAGTGAGTGAAAAGTAAACTAATGTAAGTCCTGATGTAACCCCACTGAGTTTCAAACAAGCTCCCAACAAACAGTCTTAATTAAGACGGTTGATTTCTCCTCATTTGCCATCTTCATATTCCCAGCTGTACCTCTGCTATCTGTGGACTTAATCAGTGCTCTAAACTCACTCTTGGACAGAATGAGACAGTCTCAGAAACATTATGACGACAGCAACCTTTAGCCAAACTGATACCAATTATCATTTACCAAGCACAAGTGTCAGCTCTATTTTGACCTCAAAAACATCGTCATCTTAAGTTGATGCATTTTCCACAATTCAAATTTCCACTTTTTACTTAATTTATGCTCGGCCATTTTTTGGTGCGTCTGTGTTGAAACCCCTATGTTGTTGTTTTTGTTTTTTTTCCCACTACATTTTACGTGTAGTGCTGCAGAGGAATATCTGAGTGAATGTGAAAAGGGAACTCATAAATATATTCTTGTTTTGGTGTCGACAGGAGCATGCGAGCACGTTTGTGGTAGATAATCCAGTTCAGTGCATTGTTGGCAGTGTTGGGTTTTGTGTGTGATGCAGAGACAGAGTGAGTGTTGTCTGAGATAGGCTGATCTGCCCTCCCTGCCCTTCCTCCTTCCTTTGTCTCTATCCTCTTGGGGGAGAGCAGCTCAACTGGCAAACAGCAAACAATGTTAGTGCATCACAAGACTCGCAGCATCCTTGACTACTCATAAACACACTGCTCAGGCAGCTCACGTTGTTTTGAAGTGAGAATGAGAAATTCTCAGTTTCGGGGGAAAATATTTATCAGATTAATGTGCTTATTAATGCACAGCTAAAAAACGAAAGCTGTGAAAATGAATTGAATATTAATTGTCAAATGAATACAGGTGTTCGGATTTTAGCCATCAGTACTAAGCACCAGTGTCTTTTGTGTACACAGGCAGACTGTATGAGCAGGAGGGTTGTGTGGTGCAGTGATTAGGGTCTTCTGGACAAATCAGGGGGGAGTTGCTGTGTTCGGGGAGCAGAGGCTGCCCTATAATTAACCCTCTCCCTGTCGCTCCCACAGTACAGATGGTGCCTGAAGCCCATATGGCCTCTAATCCTGTCATTGGCATTCTGCTCCCTGAGCTACCCCCTACCTTCCACTCCTGCCCCCTCCCTCACAGCCGCACCAATACAATCTAGTAAAGCTTTGAAAAAAAGAAAGAAAGAAAAACTTTTGTCCAGTGGACCTCTTTTTTTTTCACTTGAAGATAAGATCTTTCGGAGATTAATTTTAAAGAGTACATCATGTTGTATGATGTAAATTAGCTTCTCATATATTAAAATTGTATGAACCATTTCCCGTGTTATTCTAAATTCTCTGAATAAACTTTTCTTAGCACAACACATCTTTCTGTATCCCTCCTTCTAAATTGAAACTAATTCTACTGCTTGACTTCCGCTGCTAATGGCTTGCTGTTTGATTATCAGAATTACCCCCCCCCCCCCCCCCCCCCCCCACACACACACACACACACACACACACACATTCATGGCCAGCTGCTAGGAGATCACCTGCTCTGCTCTCTCACAGATTTGATTTCTCAATCCTGCAGTTAGTCGAAATCTTTGATCTACTTTGATCAGGCCTGGTGGGGGGTGGGTTGAAGGAAGTAGTGTTTAGGAATATGTCGCTGGTCCCCCCCCCCCACAATCTGATTTTGGGACAAAGAACCCCCCTAATTAGCCTCAACTGGAGGCAGATGGGGTAACCTGGACTGACCCTTGTGCACCACAGTCAGGCTTCCTAATCACATTTCCATCACAATAACCTCTGCATGCTGTCCGCCCCTTGCTTTCTGACCTCCACTCTCCTTCTCTTTACACCCCATCTTTCACTCTCTTTGTTCTAGCCACCACTCCCTCCTGCCTCCTCCTCCTCCCCGTCTTCCTCCTCTCCCTCTGTCACGGCTGCCACCACCTCTCAACGCCTCCCCCCTCCCCGATTAAATCCCCACTTCCTTTTTTTTTTTTTTTTTTTGTCAAGAATGAAAATATACGAGTGAAATTTTTAGACATGGAACAAGCTTCTCACCTTGATTGTTTTAGTCTGCAGTTTGAGACCATTGAGTGTGTTGATGGCCTTATCTGCATCATTTGGATCCACATAATTTACAAAGCCATATCCCAAACTCTGACCTGGACGCAAACAAACAAACGATAATGGTGTGAGGGATTGTCAAATCAAAGACCTTGGGGCAATGTTTTCAACCATCACAGATAAATAATGTTACCTGTTATCTTGTCTCTGACGAGTTTGCAGGACTCAATCTCTCCGATGCTGCCAAACAAACTTTTGAACTCTTCCTGGGTCATGTTCTGAGGCAGATAGTTGACGATCAGGTTGGTTTTGCTGTCGTCTGTGGAGCCATTGGTGCTAATGACTGGACCGTTTGGCAGACTGGTTCCGCTGGGACCGTTGGACACCTGGGTTTCCATGGTGCTGATTATCTGCTGAGGAAGAGGGTGGGGTTAGATTCATAATTCACAAAGAGACACAAAGGACACAGCCGTAATGTGGCTGGATTGATGTGTGCACGTGCTAATATTGAATATGTTTAATTCATGCAAAGAAAGCAGACCTACAGACGGGCTGTGCACTTTGTCATCATCAGAGGGAAAAGGTCAGGAATCAGCATTGCTAAAATGGAGATAGATGCAACGTCTGAACTCTCCCCTCCCCCACTTTTACCCCGTCTTTCCTCCTCCCTAGCTCCGTGCCTCTGGTCCTGCAGATGTCACAGTCCTTTTTCCTTACTATTCCCCTCCCCCTACTCTGTTCCAGGGTCAAACACCATTACATCTTTACACAGGGACAGATAATAGGAAGTGTGTATGTGGCTAGAGGAGTAAGCATGGCAGGAGTGGAGATGAGGGACAAAAGGGAGTGTGCCAGAATTTAAATGGGTTTAGTGAAACAAAGATTGAGGTATATATTACCGAATGTTTTAAAATAAGTACACATTTGTTCTTCTAACTCAGTGTTATGGTGCAGTCAACTGACGTTTATTTTTTTTGCAGGTGGAGAAATGTTGTTTGTCAGCGCACAGGAAAGTGTCTGTGCCTCCTGTGTTGCTTAAATTGATCCACAGGGGATTCTCAAGAAGCGTCTGTGTGGTCAGAAACAAAACTTCCTGCTCCACTTTCGCTTTCCCTTTCCTCACTCCTAACACCTAGCTCCTCTCTCCTCTCTCTGGATCGTTATTTCCAGTGGAAAATCACTGCAAACTCTCTGCTTTCAGGTAAACAAGTGACAAACGTTTCCGAGTTGTGGCTCTTCTTTGTTCTTAAAATGCATTTCATGCTCTTATAAAATGATCCACTTGATAGTTCTGAAACAAATTGAATTTAAATTAAATTGCAGTTTAAATTTTCAACAGTTTTGTTGTTATCTACAAAACATTGGTAGTTTGACTTCTTTAATAAAGTGATTCTTTTATGAACTGCATTACACAAACTCTGTGATTGTCTACTTACACTTTCCTTGTTACAGCTAAAACAAACCTCTTTATGTGTAGCATGTGTGTGCATCTGCACTACTTATGAGTTTAAAATGTGATGCCTTTCGGTGTCTGTGTTCCTTCCTCAGTAAAAAAAAAAAAAGGAGAAAAAAAGTAAGGTGTTTGGAGAGACAGTGTGATTGCATGTACAGTGAGCTGGCACTGCCAAAATGTAAATTGTTATGTCAGATTGTGGGTTTGAGCTGTTCCACATCTCTAGCTGGTGGGTGTTATGAATGTCAATAAGGCTAAATGAGTCTCCTCTTAAGCTCTTGTAGTCCAAAGCAACTGAGGGACTTAATCATAAACCTTGGAATTATTTAAAAATATATATGTAACAAAGGGATTTATAAAGAAATACAGTAAATTCTACGAGAATATTAATTTCACTTTCAGAAGAAACTTTTTCTTGACTGATTAGCATCTGTGGACTTTTAGAATTATTTCCTTTCATTAAAAAAAAAAACAGCTTTATTCTCAAGCCTAAAGAGGGTTTAGTTTTTAAGTGACCAGCTAATGATCCCAGACAGAATGAATATTATTGACCCAGGAGAGGAGATTCTGTTCATTCGTTGCTCTTCAACTCTTCTGTTAATAGTCAGGCTCTGTCTGTGTCATCTTCAAATTAATACAATGACTCCTTTTAATTTCCCCCTTTGAATTTACAGTACATGCCATTTTATGTGTTCTCTCTCCTTTTCCAGCTTCTGAAAATGAGTCTGTCTAGCCTGCCTCATCTCTGTAACCTGCTTTTTTTTTTTTCCTCTGATCTTAACCTCCACTCGGGTTGCCGAGGTAACCGCCCCTCAAAGTCTGCATAATGGCTTTCTTACTTTAGGCTGAGTGTGTTTGTGTTTCTGCCTATTATGAGCGGATACTGTATACAGGTCAGAGATTCTTTACTCTGTGTATTAAAATTATATGGCCCTGCAGAGGCAGGGACTATCATAAGTCAAATTGGTAATGACAAGGGGAAAAGGAGCACAGTGACGGAGTTAAGACAGCCTAAAAATAAAATGCTTCAGACACATTGACGCACAAAGGCAGTGCAACGTAGAAAGCAAACTGTCACGTCAAGATTTTGATGCACGGCTAAAATACCTGCAGACTTGCTTTTTAATGCCATAATAAATTATAAGATATAAACAAGCTGACAAAAGGTGGAATGCAGTTGGTATATTGTAGTTTTGTCAAATTAACCTGGGAGAATATGGTTTGATGTGATACATCTGACAGAACAGAAACAAGCAACTGAAAGTGTCCCAAATATGACAAACGCATTTTGAAGCGATGAAAAAACATATTAGGGCAAATTTGACTCGCCAACTGAAATAACCCTCAGCATGGCAGAACACACATCCCCAGTGAACACAGTGAAGTTATATAATTCACAGACCCACTGAGGAAGGGCTGGGCACTGAGATTGGCTGACACAAGCAGCAACTAAGAATTTGAAAAAAGAAATGGAGGAGGACAGCATGCTTTGACGTTCTTTGAAACAAATGGGAAAGATAAAAACCAAAGAGGACTGTTTCATCTTTCGGCGGTCATATTTCATTTTGTGTACCAACAACACAAATTAGATAGTCCAGAGTTTGGTTTGACATAACCCAATTACTCTGACTGAAGAGACGATAAATCATTGTGATGTTAGAGGAAGGCTGGCAAAAGCACAAATAATCTCTATCCGCCCAATATAGATCTACTCCAGCTTTTTCCTCTACTAGAGACAATTAAATGTTCACTCCATGGGAAGCTTAACCATGGCCTACTGGGCGTTCATATGGCATAGGAGTTTTTGCTTATCATTGCTGGTTTTCTCTCAAACATTTCTTGGTTAGAATCTTCAAAAAAAAAAAAAAAACATAGCACAAAAATAATCTTTTAAAGCTCCTCTTTTTCAATTCCAGCAGTTAGGGTAGCACTATTTCTATTTTGGGGTTCTTTGAGATCTCCCTTAATATTTAATGCACTGCATCAGCATCGCCCACACATGGTCGCAGACTTGCACGCAAACAAGAGCCCTGCCTCCACTGCCAAACACATGAACCCAGACTTGCACGCAAACAAGAGCCTTGCCTCCACCGCCAAGCACACGTACCACCTACACTGTACACAATTAAATTACAAAACACTGAAGCATTAGACGACTAAATGTAAATGCAGGCAGTGTCCTTCATCCTCCTTCGCTTTCCCAATTCTTTTCTGCTCCAAATGCAGCACTGCAGGCTATATACTACACAGGAGAATAATTGCTGCCCAGTTTAGACACAACTAAATATTTGCCACATTATATGTAACAATGCAAGAATCAAGAATAACTAGAAATGAGATGGTCATCATCCTGTTTTTTTTATTAGCACACAGTGTCTGGAAGTATTTGGCTCATTTTCAATTTAAAGTCAGAGTGTGTTAAAGATTATCTTTCTCTGCAAAATTTAACATCAATCAAAATGCAAACTGTTGTGCAAATAGACATTTAAACTTAAAATTGTTATGTTAGTAATGTCTCATTTTTTCTACATATTATTGACTTTAGCCACATCCAAATGCATTATATAAAGAGTATCTTTTCTTAAGGCATAAATCACACTGAATGCAAGGCTGAAGTGTAAATGAGCCTTCTAAATAACACAGATTACAGGATTATCCCAAACAAAGGGCATTAGCCACACTCTCTGCAGCTTAAAGGGATCATGGTGGCAGCTGTAAAACAACAGGACGACAGGAGTCACAGCTCATGTCAGCCATGCACCGAGGCTCCGTCCTATTCTCCGCTCCGCAGACTCAGAATGAAAAAGATTTCTAAAAGATTTCAGCTCTCTGGGTCTCATGTGCTACTTTGATAAGATGAGAGCCGACAACGTCAAAGGCTCGGGGAGACAAATCTGTCCTGCAAGTCCTTGTAGCATGAGGGGCGCTCTCCAGCGTGCTGAAAAAGGGAGTGGCCTTCGGACGGACTCATTTGAGGCCACAGAGGCCTGTAGATTCGAGCAAAGACCACTCAGACGTTTTATTTATCATCTTTTACAACTAAAAACAAGATTTAACTCTGTTTCTTTATAGATAAATCACATATTTTAATACAAGTGACGCATGACACAACCTCTCGATTTCTCCGTTTCTCTTATTATGCCCCCTTAAAAAAAAAAGGCAAGACTTGTGAGCTCTGCAGGCATTCATGAACCAGAGCGCCTTTTTGCTGAATAAACGTATTGAAACGACCAAACAAAAGAGCCACCCGTTCCTCCTCTTCTCCCTCGCAGAGGCTATGGCAGCACTATGAATATTAATGTAAACAGTGGCGCTTTGTGTCGTGGCCAGGGGCTGCAGGACTCTCCGGGAACAATGACTGGTACAGTTGCCAGCTACGATTCAAAAACGCCACTATAGGTCAAATAAAATAGCACCAATAAAGTAAATATGTAATAATTAACCTACCTAAAATCATCTTACTTCACCAAAATAATTGTATTTAGTGTAAGTGGCAATTAAAAGACTCGTTAAACTGAAGGATTTTCTTAGAAAGGGAATAGCCACGAGAATAAAAAGGCCTACAAATAACTATAAAAGTGAATACAGTTTTAACTTAAACCTAAATTAATACGAGGTTTGGTTTCATTTAATTCCAACATTATTTGTGTCATATAATCATCAAAATTTGTTTCTGCAGAACATAATTGTGATCAAAAGTAGCCCCTGGAGTTACCAGTGCAATGTAAGAGATAAAGTATTCATTCTCTCCCTCTTTCTTCCCAACAGGCTAAATATTTGTTGCTGATAATTACATTAAGTCGTTGGCAACAAGAGTCAAATCGCTGCTTACATAACATAATTTCACGCCTCTTTGTAAGTTAGACAGATCATGTCTTAACTGTAAAAAAAATATATACCACGACATGAAACCTGTCAATGTCTGTCTTTTTTATGCTGGACTGAAATGCTTTCTAACCTTTTACATTGAACTCTAGCATTTTCAACTTCACATCAACGAAGTGTTCAGGCTGGTTTACGGTGAGGCCTTGGCTGCCCTTGTCCTTGAATCGTGTAAGTGCTTTGGATAGGTTATCTGACTCAACGCTTTTATTTGCTTGGCACTGCGGTACAGGCATGGAGGACTGCAGACCATGTGGAGGGGAGCTACAGCCATATATCGGTGTGATTCTGTCGAGGCATGCTGGGGACAATAGGTAATGCACAACAAAGAGAAACTAAAATTGGATTCTGAAATGTGTCAAGTGGACAATTTGAGGCTCGCAGGTGATGAAACATCGTGGCGTCCACCTTCAATTTTTTTTTGTATCCAAACCGTTTCACATTGGGTGAAATTAATCTTAAACTTGTTGGACCACCTCCTCGACTCACACCCTCTTCCTGTTATGTGTTAAATAATGTAGGCTCGTTTGTTTTGCTACTATTAGTTACAGTCTGAACATGTCCTGACATTTTGTTTTCTGTGGATTAAATAATCGAAAGGCGTCCTGTCGTAATGAAATAATCCAGGTTATTTTTTTCGTCACTTTCACAAGCAGTGTTTTGTATTTTAATTTTTTTTTTTTTTTTACACCTGCACGTGTTTTGGTCTGATTCATGCAGCAGCTGCGCTGATTCTTACTTCTTTCATTCCTGGCTTCTAACATTTGATGTAAATGCGTCTGGTCTTAATTGGTCTGCCGTGAACATTAGAGCATGTCAAGAGGTAAATGGGAGGAGGCCTTTGAGGCTTCAAGGCCCCTCGTTTGGTGCTCACGTCCACCAGAGACACGCCCAACCCGACCGTCTGCTCACAGCAAAGCTAATTTATAACCGCTTCCATCCTCTTTTATACAGCCAGCGCAGCGCATGGCCATCTTGTACTGTATGCGATGTAAAATTCGCTTAAAATGGAGAGGTCCGTGCGTGTCCTTACTGTCGCGGCCTCTGATTTCCAGCCCATTTACTCGGTTCCATCGCAACGATAACCCTGAGGAATTTGGACTTAGTCTGATTCAATGCAAACCGATGGATGCGTAATTTCCCTCCTCCCCCTCCCCCTCCCGGAGTGACTCGACCCTTTTTTTCTCCTTTGCCTTGCTGGATGGGCCCTCAGCCTCCAAGGCATCTTGTTTTGTCTCGGGGAAGCGTCTCCAGCATCCTTGTGCTGCACCAGGCAAAGAAAGCGAGACCTCCCCCCTCTACTGAAGCCAGCGCCTCATCGCCTTTCTCCCTCTCCATCACTCGAATCCTGCGGGATTCTTAAGTCTTCTTCACGCCTGCACCTTTATCTGTCTAATCAAAGCTGCGACATTGAAGAAGTGGCCGTGATACAACAACGCAAAGGCTTTGCCATCTAAAATGGCAGAATAAAGACTTTATCCATCGGTGGTGACTGCGGGCTAAAGCGCAACCGGCATGGCGCATCACTCAGTATGAGATTACTAATTGCCTTTATCGATCGTTAATCTTATTAAAATGATATAGCATAGCAAATACGACAACATAAAGGACACTAATGTGTTTTGGCACGTGGGCATTGCCATGGAGGTTATTATCTCCATTTAAGATATCAGTAAGATGTGGTGTAAATCTGTGTATGGCTACAACCCATGTGTATATGTTTTGTAGTGCATAACAATGGCAGACTGAGATACAATGTAGCTGCTACAACATCCCCATCACATATAAAGGAGAAAAAGAGTCATACGTACAGTAACCATTCTTGACGTACAATGAAAGAAATCTACGTCCTTCTTTGCACTGGTGTTGAAGCTGATTGCTGAGTCTCTGTTTGATCTTCGGCCTTAATATTAGGTGGCCCTTATGTGCTCTCAGGAGTCCAAATCAAAAGAAAAAAAAAAGAAAAAAATGAAAAAAATACAATCTTCGCCAGGGAATCTCAGCCCTCTGAGATTGTAGGTGTCCTCTATAGGATGAAAATGAGGAGAAAGGGGTTTTCTACTGGATGATGATGAGGGAGAGTGTTCTCTCCGAGTGGCGTGGGCGATGGTTCAGAAAAAAGAGAAGCAGTGATCCTCAGCAGGGTGTGTCCAGGGGAGGGTGTTCTGGTTCGGCTGTTTTTATGTGTAATTCCCTGCTTCTCTTGCAGTCTCCTTCTGTGCCTCTGCTGCAATGTTCTTCTTTTATGCCTCCTCCTGGCAGGCAGAGCGCGCTGCTGATTGGCTAATTGTGCAGGGAGGTACTACATGGCAGCCATTGCAATGCGCTCTTCTCCCATTATCCCCTTCAGGAGAGATCACCAAGAGCACCCCCCCCCTCCTCCTCCTCCTTCTCCTCCTTCCCCACCACCCTCCCCTCTTCCATCCCTGCCCTTCCATCCCTCCACTCCCTTTTTCTCACTGCCCTTCCTTTCTTCCTGCCCCCCCTCCTCTTCACACACACATGCAGAGCAGAGTGAATAGGGCTCCACCTGCACTTTCAGAACAGATGGGTGCAGCAGAAGACAGCAGACTTGTCTCTCCAGTTCCCCACACTTTGCACTCACTTCCCTCTAAGCACAGCCCTTTCTTTTCTCACGTTTTTACTCCATTCAGGCCTGTTAAAAACATTGCGAACAATTTCACTCATCAAGCCTTTGTCTATGCACATCAATGAGTGAAGACCGTCAGACTTTTTAAATGCACATTCTCCGCTGAGAATAGCAGAATAAGAGCAATGGAGAAAAGCCCACAAATATGCAATAATGGAGCGTGGATTGTAGCTTAAACAAAGCATTAAGTCCATAATAATGAGAGGATGGTTTCTGGACCTCTCATGTGAGGCAGATGGCTAGCTATAGGGTCAGGTGCAGACATGAGAATAACAAATTAGATATCCCCTGAATAATTCCATGTCAATACGGTTCAAAGTTGAGAAAGGTGTGGCTCTAGCTCTTATCAGGCTCTGCTTCTCTTCTACCTGCTTTTTTTTTTTTTTTTTTTTTGACAGAAATGGGGCCAGCAGTGATTTTTTTTTTTTGTCTTACTTTTATGGCATCCCTGTTTCCTCTTCCTGAAGAGTTCTCATCCCTCTCTGCCCACCTCCTGCTGTTCACCACTGTGTCTAGCTGTGTGGTGAGTGCTCACTGAGACATGCTGTTTGGGCTCATCTATAATGCATCCCCCTGCCCCGGGACATCATGTGTGACAAATGACCTATTTCTGCGCAGACCCCCATAGGGCCTTGACCTGGGGGGTTGGATGTGCGTGCAAGTGTACATAAATCAGTGTATGTTTGTTTATTTGTGTATAAGTCTAGTGTTGCTGTTCATTTGAAGGGGTGAGAGAGCCAAGGGAGGTGATGCTTTGTGTAGAATTAAAAGTCTGCTGTGTGTGTTTTTGATCAGTCGGTGACAAGTCGCCACGCCACTTCTCTTGCAACAACAATCATTTTCTCTGCTTTGCTCTCCCTAGCTGACCTTGAGGAGTCCTCAGACATCCCTGGCTGTAAGGACTGCTGCTGCACGCAGGAGATTGTTTGCGTTATTGACACTGACCACCTACCTTTCAGCATACTGTGAATAGAAGCCTGCAAGCACGAAGCAGATAAGGAGAAACCGCAGGAAACGCGTTCCTTGTTTTCTCGTATTTCTGTCATTGTTTCTCTCACCTACCAGTCCATCCTTCCCTGTCACTTTTACACCCCCCCCCTCTCTTCTGTCATTGTCCTGCAGCTCTCTTCCAGTCAGATTTTCAACATGGACCCTGTCTGATATTTTACATAATTGCCTTACATAAGTAGCAAGCTTGGCTCAGAGCTTGGATGATATTAGTGGAGATGAATATTGCATGAGGAAAGCACTCGTTAAGCGTTAATAAGAGGATAGAGATGGAGCCCCACTGTCAGTCTTTCTTAACCCCGCCCCCTCCGCTCTGTCAAGCAGTGACTCAACTCGGCCCGGATGCGTTGGAGCCTTTGAGTCAGTTTGTAAGAGAGGGAGGAAGAGTGTTTTTTTTTTTTTCCGTGTGTGTCTGTGTGTGTGTGTGTGTGTGTTTCAGCCGTTTTGTATGGCCGTCTAAGAGAAGGCGAGATTCAGTCATTAGGTGCTTGTGTTTTTTCCGTCTTTGTTTGCTGAATAATAGTGGCTCTTGTAATACAAAGGCACCCAGGTCTGTCAACTGACTGCAGCCCCACTTACAGTTCACACTTAATGTGAATAAACGGGCTTAATTGTGGCCTCTCATTAGAGCCCTGGTTGGTAGCACGGCAGCAGAATTCTCCCTGTGGGTAAGAGGGCATTTGAAGCGCCTATTGTACATTACTGAATCAAAGGATCAAGCATTGGTTTGGCTTAAAAGGCTTTTTGTTATTCTTCTGATTATTGTCTTATTGTGAAGTCTTCCTCCACTAGTGCCAATTAGGAGTCTGATTGCAGTGGCGTCTTTGTTTTTGGCCTATCATGGAATGCTCCTCGGTGCCAGAAGGATGAACTCGTCACATTTATAAATATGAGTTTACTGATTTTGAAGTTCACGAGGCCACACAGGGAGCATATTTAGCACTGCTATCATAGAAAGCACAGCATACGAGGCAGATAAAACACCCATTCTCTATGATTCAAATTAAGTTTAGTTCATATATCTTCATGCCAGTAGCACGTGAATTAGTAAATGCATCATAATTGAATTCCGAATAGAAGGCAGATAATGATTCTTCACTCTGTATATCGCAAAACCCCTTAAGGTCTGAATTTCTTGGCCTCGCTCGTCCTGTTTCTTAAGTCTATCATTCTGTAGTATTACGTCAAAATGAATGCCTGTTGCCATTGCCCTGCGGTAAGGTAGTGGCCTTGTGTGTGTGTGTGTGTGTGTGTGTGTGTGAGCGAGAGAAGGAGGGGAGGGAGAGCGAGCGAGCGAGCGAGCAAGCGAGTGACACTATGACAGTGTATCTGGGGGATGGGGAAGATGATTCAGCCTCAGGTCTGCTTAATTCAGTGGTCTCTCTCTTCCAAGCCTGGGTCTTGGCATTTCAGGGAGCTGTGGCAGCAGCAGTAAAGCACTTATTGCTTTTAGGAAAAGATCCCAAATTAAATTAGCCTCTTTTTTAAAAGGACATTTGTTGATCGTGGCATCTGGCCTAATTCAGCCCTGTATGTATTATTTGGCGAATTTCTTGTAGACTCCCTCCTGGATTCACTTCTTTTTCTGTGTCTCTCGCCTCTCTTTCTCTCGATATCTTTCTCTCCCTCTGTCTGTCTGGATTTGTTGTCTCTGGGCTATTATTAGAGTAGACAGGCTGGTGGGAGGAGGTCTCTGAAGTAGACGCTCTTGTCATCTTTTTATTTATGGATTATATTCCGCTTTCCATGTGCCTGTTTAATTCTCTGTGAACAGTTATCTGTGTTAGCGTGCATGGAGTCAGTGCACTATGAGATCTGTTGATGCGTTGAGGTCATTTTATTTTGTGTTTTCTTGTCTTACCACAAAAGGAAAAGACACACTGAGCCACACATGAATTCATTTTTCTCAAAATGTGATGTGTCAGCACTGTATGCTCATGAATGTCATGTGGACTAAAGATTGGTCCAAGAAGGACTCACCTCCTTTTAAGAGACCACACTCTCCTCCAAACCTTTTTAGATATAAAGCCGTAGTTATTAATCTTTCATTTTGTCCTGTCTGAGTTGGTATCTGGGGAGAAACCTTAAATACACAAAGCTCTTAGACATTCTCTTTGTTTTTCTCTCGCTCCTTTTTTCTCCTGCGCTCTCTCTCTCTCTCACTCTCTCTCACTCTCTCTCTCTCTATGTGACATGAACAAAAAAAACACACAAGTGACAGACATAAAACAAATAGACGAGGTGTAAGTATGCCTGCTCCTGTTAAGCCGAGCTGTTTTTAGCTTTCCTGAACTGCCTGACTTTTAATAAACGATAAATAATATAAAGCACATGCCGCGCCTCAACCTGAAACATACTCATTGTGCTTTCATGTAGAGTGTGTTCTGTATTTACTTGACAGGGAGAGAGGAGATTATTTGATACAGGCCCAAATGGAATAGGATAATGTCCCCTAAAAAAAACTCACTGGTTTGGCTATTGCACTCTATTCGTCCCCTCCATCTTCATCCTTCCACCTCTCCTCTTTCAATCTCTTGCTCTCACTCCCTGTAGTCCAGCTCTCCTCCCTCATGGCCCTCCCCAGTTTCAGTAATAGGAGACTTGAAATCAATAGCACATTAGTCTGGCCGGAAACTCATGTGGAATTAAATATGAATGACTGAGATTGCAGCTCTACCTGCTACTCAGAGAGTTGCATGATGGCTCCTGGGGAAGTGTTTCTGTTTTTTTTCTTCAATCCTCCTATAAGTAAACAGGCAGGCAGTTTTGTGCTGTTTTAGTGCTTACCGGACCTCTTTGCTCTACCTTTGTTTTGTCCGAGAGCAGCGTTTACAGTGCCGTGGACTCTGATAGGAGTGGCCGAGGTTGTTATTCGTCCTTGGCAGTGACCGATGGCCGGTCCGATTGTATAATTTGATAGAGCAAATGGGCTCGTGGAAAGCACAAAGCCGCGACAGCTCAGGAGGCAAGAAGAATCAACTGGCCACACCCATCCTCCGAACACAGCAGCACTATTTGAATATGAAAGAGCACTCTGGTTATTATCAGATTGCATCTTACTTTTTTTTTCTTTTTCTCCAGTATTTCCTCCAAATACGATATGTGCATTTGCTTTCATTAAGTCATTAGGTTTGCTGCTCTGCACATTCAGTCTGAAACTTTTTACATGCAAATGTGTTGCTTGGTAGTCCTTTAATTTTCTGCTTCACTGTGTAAAGTGGAGAAATGTCTTCTTACATGCTGTTTGGCTTAAAAGCATAATTTGCAAGGTGGTTGGAGAGTGCTTGCCGGTGGGAGGATCGTAATATGAGACAAAAAGCCACTGGCGTTTGCTTCTGGGAATTGGTAGAGGCTTGGGCAGCAGTAAACTAATACACATAGATGATGTAGAGGTAGATGTATTTGCGAGCTATATTTCATCCCATTAGAGATGAAACGGTTTGTGACAGATGGAGTGATATTGTTCCCCTATACAGCCCATGAGTATGGCGCCTCCTGCTCTCCCTCCCTGACAGATGTAGGGGGAGGACCACAGTGCACTCTTCTTTCTTTCGATTGATTTGGGTGCTTGAACCCTTAGGGACTGGAGGATGGTGGTGGGATGGGGGTGGTGGTAATTGTGATGGGGGGTGTAGATGTTTCCTGCAGCACAGAACCTGTAAAAAAAAAAAAAAAAGTCTGAGGCAAGTGCTGCTAAGAAGTCTTAAACATATTAAATGCATATATCTGCATATATTCAAGCACAGTAATGGCACTGTACTCTGTGCACTGACTGCATGGAGCGGAGCTGGAAGGGAATATTTCCATAAATCTTGGTTAGTGAGTGACAGCATAGGAGGCAGTCATGCATGTAATGTAGGCAGAGGAGAAAGTGTGGCTGTGCACACTGGTGGTAGAGACATAAATGTTGCTGTGCAAGATATTTCCAATTGATTCCTTACAGTTTATTAGTGAATATATGCAAAGAGCTGAAACACATTTCTCCTCTGTGTGATTAGCTCGATATATCTATTTGTGGCTGGAGGAGAGGTGAATACTGAAATGTTGTAGCGCTGTGTGTTTGTAGCAATTAAGCAGATTTTTAAGTGATTGAGCCGTGATTACCGTAAGTCCCCCCAAAACCCCGACAGTAGAATCAACATTAGGAGTCTTAGCAGCTGTCTTGTAGCAGATGTGTCCTGTTGCTGTTCCCCTCTCTCGCTGTCCCTGGAGGGGAAAGGTCAGGACAGGGGTGGAGGTTAAAGCAGAGAATCTCCTGAAGATGCTACATGTTGATGCTTTGAGAGAAAGAGACAAATGAGCATCTGCCTGCCCCTTGTATGTGACACCACCACAGGATGGAGAGTAGAATTAGCATTATTGATTACAATATTCAGTCTGGTGTAATTCCTCCATCCTGTTTTGGGATCGGACCTGTGCAATCCTTTCCTTTTTTTTTCTTTTTTTTTTTTTACAATGTATTACTTCAAAAATGTTTTAGAAAAATTATGAGTACGACCAGTTTTATAGTTATTAAAGTTATTGGTTGTGTATAACTACCCATTGTTCAGTTAGTGAGCATTTGTCCTTCTTCTTTAGGAGTTAATATAATTAAAGTTTTTTTTACTGCTGTCTGAGCAATATCCTAAAAGCAGACCCCAGTAAGAAAAGTGGTTAATGATTTTAATAGGACTCCCTGGTGGGGCGGGATAGAGGGGGGACGTGCCCTGGCCACGGGCGCGTGGCGGTGGAGCAGGTGGATGACGAGCAGCTGAGTAGTGGGCTCCGGGGAAAAGGGGGGGGGCTCCATTTTGGAGGACTCTTGGGGTTGAGCGAAAACCCTGAAAAAAGGCAACCCCATCTGGAACTGAGGTGGGGGCTCTGGTGTGAAAGAGATCTAGTGGGTGGTGTCTGACACTCTCTCTTTTGTTCTTTGGTAACGCAGCAGTGATGGTGGTGGTGGTGGTGGGGTTGGGGGGGGGGGGGGCTCTTGCTGCCATGGGGGCTGGGCGCTCAAACAATAGTTCCGATCTAGGAATTGAAAGCCTTCGATGAACAGAAAGGAAGGGAAGGTGCGAGCAGAAGGATAAAGCAGGCGTGGATTCAGCCTCGTAGTAAGCAGGTTTTCCAACAAGGACACTGCAATGTCACACAAACACACAATGTGCTGAAGGAATATCCATCAAAACGATTTATATTAGGGAAGAGATTTAATCAGTTAAGTTCAATTTGATGTGTAAGATGTATTTGCATTTTAATGCCAGGAGGAGACATATATCATATTTCATTAATAAAAAAAATAAAATTATGGAAAGCACCATTGCACAATAAATTTGAATTTGCTGCACATGAGGGCGGCAAAGAAAGAAAGATTAATTTTTGCATTGTGATAGAAGCGTGCTGGTGTAGGGTGGAGGTGGATTCATTTATTTTCATTAGCAGCATTCATGGAGCAGACTCATGCCTTCTGTGAGCTCTTATACTACTTCCACTGCTGCTCTACACATAAACATACATCCCAGAGACGTCTGTCCTTGCTCGGAAACAGCCAAGCCTCTGCCATGCAAGGTTAATTTTTACCTTCGTCTCGCCTCTCCCATCTCGCCTATACAATACAAGCCATTCATCAGCCATCTCACAGAGGACAACCCAAGTACCTGCAGCAGCTCTCCGTGGTGCTGAATGAGTCGACTGTGGGGTAGAAGGAATGAGGGGGGGGGGGGTTGCAGCAGTGAGCATTGCTATATGAAAACAAGGGGGTATGGAGGGTGGCTTCGACGTGTCACTACAACAAACTGGCAAGTCTTCCATTGGTGGGAAGAGTCACTGACAATGTCACTCTTTCTTGGCTTATACAGAAAGAAAAGGTCTTATCAGATATTCAGTTACATGCATATTTGTTTAACTGTCTTAAATAATCTGTTACAACCTTTCAAGGCGATTTATACAGATTTGCAAAATATGTTTTCATCAATTGACTTTGTAATACAACTCTCAGTTGCTGTAGGCCAGTAAACAAAGCTGTAGCTTTCCCCATCTCATTTTAGAGGTCAAATTTGAGGACTGAATCTTAAACAATCACTGATGAGGCATGACTTTCTTTTTCAACCATGGTGAACAGCCCCACCTGCTGCTCAACTCTCTTTACAACAGGCTTTGTTGCTTTGCAGACCTGTAGTGCATGTGTCCTCTAGATGTTGCTATTGTAAATTTGCTCCATTTAATTACAGTAGATTTGACTGCAATTTGAATTTAAGTTAGGGGGAGAAATATTAATTATTGTGATATTCAGAAAGGACATTTAATAACACTTTGTCATTTACGAGTGTCTACGCCGTCAAAGTGAAACAAAAAACAGCTGAAGCTTTACTGTCATAATATGCTGACCCACTTCCTAAATTTAGTACAGAATTGAAACCAGAGAGACCTTTACCAAGGTGGATATGAGTCATTAACTGAACTCTCTAAACCGGTCAGGTGAGATCTCAGCATGCACAGATGGTGGCTATAGCCACCGAATACAAGCTCGTTGCACTACTGGAAGAGGAATTGTAAGACCGGAAATGAAATGTCAGCCACGTCTCTACCTAATACTAATACATTAGTGCGCTTATTTGAGATTGCTAGATCTCTATACAAAGAGGTGGAGAAATGAGTTTTTTATATATATGTAATATTTCACACATCGCATAACGGAGCGGAGGATTTGTAATGTAATTTATTGTGTTTTATTTTGAAACTTCACCGGATGTTCTTCATGTTTCACGTTGCACTTGACACCGGCGTCTGTTCAGCTCCCAGCCGCTAGGAGGAACAAGGAGGGAGCCGTGCCCGGACCGAAGCGTGGAGAAGGAAGCGGCGTTAGGGGAGTCTCTGCATCCCAAACACACAAGAAGACGGCACATAACCGAAGCAAAAGACCTGAGAAATGGTTTCAGTTTGACTCCGAAGAGCTTTTTTTACATGGGGGACAGGACATGGCATCCACAGCAAGCGAGAGGAGGGCGTTTGCTCATAAAATTAACCGGTGAGACTTTGACAGAAGTTTTCTGTTTTACAGCCACAGTTGTGCGTGAGTGACCTGCTGGACACATAGCCATCATGCTAGGATTTGTAAGACATCATTACACATTAACCAGGCAGTATAAGCACTGAGGAACATTTCTAGAAATTAAAAAAAAATATATTTTATTACTCTTCCACCATCACAATTTTTGTTTCATTCTTTAAGGAGTTTATTATCTTGTGTCTTTCGTTTTCGTAGCATCGTAAGCCCATTGTCATAACCAAATGATTGAGCTACTTCAGGATAAAGCTGTCAAGCTGAGGACTGGTGTAAAGACTCGGATGTGTTATTTGGGTGTATTAAACGTTGGAAACGTCTTGGGAAAATTCACAATGCGGTAATGTGTCTTATTAGTGAGGCGTTTTAGTGCTTGTATCGTGTGAACGCCTTGCAGCATTGTTGTAGCAACCTGTTTCCACATGTTGTAAACTGGTTTTCCCTCTTCTTAAAAAAAAAAGCAACTCTTTATTTGTGCTGCATCGACTTCTATGCAAATCAAGTGTCTTATTATGCTAATGATATTAATCACACTATGAGAAATGCAAAATGCATGTTTTGGTTCTTTGACTAACATGCAATGACGTGTGTGTGTGTGTGTGTGTGGATTGAAGCTAAGTAGCTCCTTTTTGGCCACTTTTTTTTTTTTTTTAATAAATGGGACTTGTACAAACTTTGATTTTTTTTTTTTTTTGTAACTTGCTTTATAGTTTGTTTGTTTTTTCACCTCATCTTTCAGTTTTTACAGGAGATCTTGCAGACACTGTAGCTTTTCCAAGAGCCAGTTACAAAAGAAAACAACAACAAAAAACCCAACAGGATGACAGATTATTATCTTGAAGGTTAACTTCTTCTCAGTCCAGTTCAACCTTGGAGAAGTCTTGTGTTTACTTTGGTCGTAACACATTTTTTAGAGCAGGCCCCCCCGTCACAACTTTAAGTCATTTCATTTTAAGTGTTGGATTGGAGGTCAGCTGTCATTTCCTGCGTGCCTTTTTGATTGTTAATATATCATGCAGGAGTATGTGCGTTTAAAAAAAAAAAAATCATCACACTGCATTCCCCAAGTCCTGTCGTCCTCTCCTTAGACCATTGTTTGGTGCCGGATGCAGGAAAGGGTGGGAAGGGGTGTTCTGGCCATTGCCTTTACAGCCGATAGCTTTCCTTTTTCCTGTTTTAATTTGAGGTGCAAAGAGCTGCAGGAACTCTTTCCTCATCTTCTGAGGATGAAGCCATTGTAAAATGTAATTTTTTTTTGAAAAAAGAGAGAGTTTTTTCAAACGGTTCAGCTAAAGTTCTAAAAGTCTGGCTCCATGTTGGAGACAGGAATTGTGGTCGTCGGTGTTCTCTCGGCTTCGATGGAATGAAGGATTACACCAGCGCTGTGTAATCGTGAGGGGCCACCATTGTAAATGTTGAAGCCGTTACAGCTGTATATATGAGGAAAGGAGTTATGTTGTGGTTGTAGAGCAGCAGCTGCTCGCTGTCTCTGTGAGAGGATTGGAGTTTTTTTGTTTTTTTTTCTCCCCTCCTCACACTTTGTCTCTCTTTTCGCCTCCCATTTTGCCGTTAGTACATAAACTCTGAGGACAGAGCTCTGGCTCTGTGCCCGCTCCTAGGAGCCGGCCCGCCATCTCTCTGAGAGATCCGGCGCAGTCCCAGTTCAGAACAGCTGCTGGCTTTAAGCATCGACTGGTACAAGAAACATAAAACCCCCAAAATGAAGCGGTTGGCCTCGTAAGTGACGCTACACTTCTGTATTCGATTTTTAAACACACAAAAAAAACGGAAAACAAACTTCACAGTGAGGGACGCCATTCGTCCATGAAACTTCTCAAGTGTTGTGAAGTCACCCACTACTACCGATGACACCACAATGAAGCCACCCATCAAACCAATCTCTTTGCTTCTTAACTTGTCTGTAAAGCTTTCCTTGTGTCCTCTTGTTTCGGGTCTTTTCTCAGGACGGTGGCTGCAGAAGTCAGAAAACAAGTATCCAGAGACTATGGCTCTCCACAGCTGAACAAGAAAAGACCACACCACCCGGTGAGTCCCACTCTTTAAAAAAAACAACAAAAAAAAGACGATATGAAGTTGGCTAAATCAGCAGATGATTGATGGAACTTGTGAATTTATTTTTTAGATAGACGGAAAGCACATGGGTGTCGTTTTACCGTGACATCCATGTGCTCTCTGTCACCCGTGTTGTTTGGCTACTTCAGTAAAGACGCTCAGCAACAAAAAAAAAAATCCAATAAGGGGTCCTTTATATACTCTGTGAAGAAGAAACCCCTGAGCAACAGGAAATCAGGCAAATGAGACGAGCAGCATGGGGGTCTAGATTAATAGTGCCGTGACCATTTATGAAAATCTCATTTATACAGACCCTGTAGTGATAGGGGCCGTGTCTGGCTCTTGTTATTATTAAACAAAGAAGGAGACGATTGTATCAAGCAAAGCATCGAATGCTACGCTGTGAACGAACACGCACCTCATTCTAGAGTTTATTAAAGTCAGGATGAATATTATGTTCACAAACATCATCCCCTCTCTGACGTCTTCTGTCTGCTCTTCCTAACTGCTCCCTGTCCCCTCTCCTGAGTCCTCGGTGATCGGATCAGGAGCCTTTCCTGACACGGCTGCGTCTTTAGTCACTCTGTCACATGTGATTGTCGATTGGCAGTTGCCCCTGACGGAGGTGGTGGAGCCGGTGGACTTCGAGGAGTACGTGAGCAGCCATGCGCCCGCCGTGGAGCCCGGCCCTCTCAGGCAGCTCGTGGAGTTCCCGCAGGACGACCTTGAGCTTCTGCACCAGGACAAAGAGTGCGTTACGCTGGAGCCGCCGCTGCCCGAAGAGGAGGAGTGAGTCAAGCTGCTCATAGACAACAACATAACACGCACGCACACACACACACACACACACACACACACACACACATCCAGCCGCGTTATGTTACTGTAAAAACAACAAAGGAAAGAAGATGGACACAGACACAAACAAAGCCTTTGTCTTTGTGACGCTGAACGTACCAGATGTATGCGTTGCTAAATTATTCATAAGTCATATGTTTTTCTGTAGCTCCCTGGACTCCAGAGTGAGAGACGCCCTCGCCGTCTACACCGACGACTGGCTCATTATTCAAAGAAAGTAAGTTGTGTCCGTTTGAGGAATCGGCAGAAAGAGCCCCACGTGCATTTGTCATTTAGACTGACACAGTGAGCTCCTGCCTTTATCCTGTTCACCGTCATCACGGTTGACAGTTAAATGACCCACATGACGTGTTCAATATCCCCTCTAGATACCAGCGCTACAGCACCACATCCACCCCCCACAACTCTGAGCGACAGAGAGAGAAGCAGCGAGGGCTCGTCAAACAGACCTTTGAACTGGACGAGGCTGCCGCTGCTGAGCGGCAGGACGAGCAGGTAAAGCCGACGGTGGCGTTCAAAAGCAGGGGTGACGTCTCACATTTATCCATGTAACGTACATACAGTTTCGCTACTGTCGGCCTTAAGGTTTATCAATAATGTCTGCGGATAAAGCAGCTCTCTTACTTTGTTAGGGAGGGCATCAGTTGGATTCCTCTTAGAGCGCTCATCATGCAGAGATGAGTAATGTTTAAGTGGATATATCAAATCCATTATCCATTACACAGTCTCCACGTGGATCATACTTAATGGCATATTCAGCATATTGTTTCGTCTTATGTTTCTAAATCATCTTCAGTGAGCACTTAAAGGTGACATGTTTCCTTGGAGGAAATAAAAACATACAATCTCACTCGCCTCACTCTTTTGGGCCTCAGGATGACGCGAAGCGGCGGTCCGTCAGTCTGGATGAGACACCGAGGGGAAGCTGGGCCTCCAGCATCTTCGACCTGAAGAACTCCTCCCCAGACGCTCTCCTGCCGTCCGTGCTGGAGCGCACTGCCGCGGAGGAAATGGACCACCGCAACACCGAGGCCCGCCTGCAGGGGCGCCACAGCGACCTGCTGGGCCTGTACCCTCCCCCTGACGAGGTTTGAATTCCAGCCCGTTTTGTTCAGTGAAGTAAACGTCGGATCTGTGTCGCAAAAAAAAGCGCAAACAAGGGGATTTTCTCACTCTTCTTTTAGACGCGACTTTGACAGCGAGAGCCTCCAATCAATCAATCAATCAATCAATCAATCAATCAAAGTTTATTTCCATAGCACATTTAAAACAACCCTGGTTGACCAAAGTGTTGTACAGGCAGAAATCACACCATAAAAAAAAAACAGTAAAAACAATTAAAATAGGAGAATGAAATAAAAAGATGTCAAGCTCAGCTCCCACATTTCCACCTTCACTAAGTTCATTCCAAGTCTCTTAGATAGCATCCATTATTCCACCATTGCGTCTGTTAATTGCATCTCAGTCCGTCCCAGAGATGCATAGAAAGATGTAGAAGGAATGCTTTCCTCTGAAGTGCCAGGGGATTGGGCTGATAAAGTCCGTACCAGCTACCACATTAGCACTCTATAAGTTCAAAAAAAGAAAATACACTGAGTAAAAATGTTTGTACCTGATCATTTGACCTGTTGAATCAAGGAGGGAGGAAATATCAAATAAACACCTGAGATCCAGCTGCAGCATTTTAGAACGACCTCCTCAATAAATGCGTAGCCAATGAAGTGTTTTTCAACTGTAATTAACTGACTTCCTGACACGCGAGAAAGCACATTATGTTTGCAAATCTTGAAACTTAACTACAAACTGGATTTCCACATGTAAGCTGCTCAAATGAACCGAATGAGCGAAAACAAATCTGATGGGAACGAGTCTCCAGCACCAGCGGCGCAGACTGATGGCAACTTTAGTTCAGAGCTCAAACCTTAACAAAGCCAGCAGTGAAACCCAAACATGTGTTCAGCTCAGTAACATTATTGACAGTTCCCGTAAAGTGAATGTCCATAAAGGGTGGTCCAGCTGCCGAGCTGTTTGCTCTCCTCTCCTCCGCGCTCTTTATTTCTTGCTCCGTCCGTCTTTAGAAACTGTGTACACACGGTCGCTTCCTCTTCTCTCGATGTTTCCATGACATCTGTGCAAATGTTGTGCTGTAAGGGTGTTTGTTTTGTACATGGCTTTGTTGTGTGTGTGTGTGTGTGTGTGTGGCAGGATGAGGCAGTGGAGAGATGCTCTGTGATTGAAGTGCCCAAAGAACACTGTGGCCAAAGGATAATGGTCAAGTGTCTGTCTTTGAAGTGAGTTTAGAACAAGCATTTGTATGTAACATTCAACATCTATGTTTCCATGTCGGGGTGCATACTAGCAAATACCCATAATGCTCTCTGTGTGTTTCAGGTTCGAAATAGAGATTGAGCCCATATTTGGAACACTTGCCCTGTATGATGTCAAAGAAAAGAAAAAGGTATTTTATTTGTTCCATGTTTTCTTTTTCTTTTTTTTGTAGGGTCACATAAGTTTCCTTCTTCTCACTTTAGCTCTCTATAGTTACGTAATGCTGAGTTCATGCTTAACTAATTGAATTTCCCTTGTCTCAGAAAGCTTTTAGTGGTCTTGCCGTTTAGATCATTGAGTCCAAACTGAATTCAAATCCCTCGATGTGCATTTCCATGATCATGTTTCCTTCCCCTCCCTCCGATGTTTCCCGGTTATCTCATTCTTCCCTCCTACAGATTTCGGAGAACTTCTACTTCGACCTGAACTCGGATCAGATGAAAGGGCTGCTTAAACCTCATACGCCTCACACAGCCATCTCCACGCTCGCCCGCTCTGCCATCTTCTCCATCACGTACCCCTCCGCAGACATCTTCTTGGTCATTAAGGTACAGCGTAAACATGGTGTCGTGTAATGTTTTCTCATCAGCTTAAAGGAGCATTCACCTCATTATTCATTATTTTAAAAGCAAATCAAACCTTCATTGAGTTTCAATTAAACCTGGGCGATATTTGTATTTTTTGTTACAATAAATCAAAAATATTTGATAAAAGTTTGATAGAATTTAACCTGTAATTACACCGTCCAATCACTGGGAAACAGGGGCCACCCGACATTAAAGAGAAGAAGAAAAAAGACGTCGAACAGCCAATCATGTCGCAGGGATAGAGGTAGACGGGCTTACAGACGTTCAGAGCGAAACAAAAACACAGCCGGAAATTAGCGATAACGACACAGAAGAAAGCGCAGAGCCTGCCAGCTCAAAGCACGGAGAAAACATCATCGATAAGACGAGAAAGGACGGAAAGGAAAACTCCAACCTTTGGAGTTTGGAGACATTTTGGATATTTAGTCTGACAAAAACGTGCTAACGTCGCTGAAGACTAGTGCAGCTAAATGTGAAACACTACAGACCGTTCACAGTTTGACACAATGTGACCAGTTACAAACACGCTGAAGGACACAAACCAGTGTTAATGTGGAGTGTAATGTAAATAATATGAACAGGGTATGGTGTGGACCTTCAGTAGGTTAAGTGTTACTAGCCAGGCAAGCCAGCAGCTCACTGTCATATCAGCATTTCCAGCTCCGTGCACTGAGCCTATGATGGTTAAATTACAGTTTGACAATAAATAATAATTAAACATTTGGTTTCTTCTACATAAACTCAGGAGCAAAAATCTGCTTTTAGGTTTGAAATAATCAATGATTTAACATTTATCGTGATAATTATTGCTATCGCCTGATATGTCATTTTTTGTGATATTTTTAGTCAAACATGCATTATTGAATACTTTATTTTTTCAGCTTGAGAAAGTCATGCAGCAAGGAGACATTGGAGAATGCTGTGAGCCCTACATGGTGATGAAAGAGTCTGATTCCTCCAAGGTAACGGATCCAAAAATGGTTCAGCTGTTGCAACACGCACATTTACTGTCTAGTCATCGTCATTACTCAATCTGTCTGGAAAGCTTGCAATATTTGCCCTTCATTGGGTTCAGCTCAGCACACATTCGAAGAGTGTATTTATCTTGAAACTTATGTAATCCTATCTGGTCAACTTTCTGTCCCGCTCCAGCACAAAGAGAAGTTGGAGAAGCTGCGTCTACAGGCAGAGCAGTCGTGCAATCGTCTTGGACGTTTTCGTATGCCCTTTGCCTGGACGGCCATTCACCTTCTTAACATTGTCAGCAGCGTGGGAGGTCTGGACCGCTCGGACCCCGACTCCGACTCTGGTACTGAAAATGAATCCAGTGTGAAACATGCACAAAGAAATAACAGCAAATAAAAAAAAATCCTGCCTTAACGTAGATTTTGTTTTTGTTTCGTCCGTTAAGAGCGCAAAGGTCACGGAACATGGAACGAGAGAAAGAAAAAGGGGTTCGAGCGGATGAGCGTCGGGGATGACATGTGCAACTTTGCAACTTTCCGTCCCGCAACGTTGACCGTCACCAACTTCTTTAAACAGGTCAGAATCTTTTGAAGCTGCGGTGCGGAGGATTTCTACTGCTGTGATGTTGTCGCAGCCGTCTTGTCTCTGTGTCATGATGGCAGAAGTGACTTCCAGTTGAACCCACCATGCTGAGGGTTGTTAGCTGCAACCGGATGAAGACATGAACCAAAACTGGCCCTCGCAAACACTACTTTGATTTCTTCTGTGCAATTTATAGAAACTCATTTAGCTTTCAGGGTTTCTCCCTGTGATTCTGACCAACCGTGTAAAAGAACTTTTGTTTATTAGTAGGGATGAACTGAAAAGTAGAACCCAGCTAACCAAGAATTAAACTACGAGGCCGTTACACTTATCACACATGCAATCTCCCTGGACATTACCCACCCACTCAATCGCTACTTCCTACCCTCTAGTCGGAGGTACCGTACTATAAAATGCAATGAATTCCGCTACTTCACTGTCATTACTCTTTGAATTTTAGAAGTACTGTAAATTCCGTACTATTGAGCGCACCTGGATATAAGCCGCACCGGCTAAAAATAAGTAAATAAATGTATTTGTACATATATAAGCCGCACTTGATTATAAGCCGCAGGTGTCCACGCTATAACAAGAGCTATTTACACAGACGTAGGCTACCGGTAACATCCGCAAATACTGTAGCGTCCGTACGGACGTTAAAGGACGACGAGAGCGTTCAAATAATAACTTTTAATAACCCGATCACTGTCGGCCGTGACCACGCCGTTTACAGCAGAGAGCAACACATCACTTGCCAAAACAATCCAACTCTCTCCCCCAGCGTTCTCTCATACAGCCACTCAACACGTTCTCGCTGGTGCATTCACTGACTCTCCACATAATCGGAATTATGAACACATTATCAACTACTGACTTTACAACATGAACCGTTACAATACGAAGCCTAGCCGACGGTGTCTGTAACACGGCTGATGAAAAAGATGACCGTAATATATTTCACAAGAAAAAGTCCATCCATTCACTGCCTCAGAATGACTTCATTACTCACTTCCTCAGTCTCTGTTGTCGCTGTCAGTGTCATCTTAACGTGCAGCAGCTCTGTTAGCTTCTTTGACAGCCAGCTCGATCGCCTTTAACTTGAAAGCTGCATCATATGTATTTCTCCGTGTGTTTTCCATGATGAGGGTGCGTGCATGAAGCGCAAAATGACTGATATTAAGATCCGACATGACGAAGTCAAATGTTTTTGCGGCAGAAGCTCATTGTCCCCCATAAACAATCCATGCATTAGCCGCACCGGAGTAGAAGCCGCAGTGCTCGAAGTGTGAGAAAAAAGTAGCGGCTTATAGTCATTCATTCCGTTGTCATTAGTAGTAATTATTTCCTATCTGTGTTTTTGAAGGAGGGGGACAGACTGAGTGATGAGGACCTCTATAAGTTTCTGGCGGATATGCGCAGACCGTCCTCTGTTCTGCGACGACTAAGGCCTGTCACAGGTAATCCGGACACGCCAACAAAGTCCACATGTTCACATGACATTGGAAAGAGGTTTTGATGTTTGTGTGGGATTTGTGATTGACAGTTTGTTTTTGTTTGTTTTTTCCCTCCTCGTGTCTCTCAGCCCAGTTGAAAATTGACATCTCTCCAGCTCCCGACTCGCCTCACTACTGTTTGTCACCTGAGCTGCTTCATGTGAAGCCTTACCCTGACCTGCGTGTTCGACCCACCAAAGACGTGCTGGAGTTCCCTGCTCGCTACGTATACACACCTCACACCACCTACAGGTGTGTGTTCACTTCACACACACACACTTTCACTGCACGCCTGGTTTTCTGTTTGTCATTTGCGGCAAAGCCAAAATTTCGCTGCTTTTTCTGCTTCGTTCTGGTCCGAAGGAAATAAACGACAGTCGGTTCTGAGTTAAAACACTATTTTATTAATATCATTATATTTTCAAATATATAAATAACAAATTGTCATAACATTTCTTGTTCAGGATAGCATACAAAGAGTGCATGGACAAACATAACTTGACAGTTTTTGTCAGTGACCAAGTGAGCAAAGGCGAATGAAAGAACTGTTGTCCTTCTTGTTGTGAGAGTCACAACAAGTGCACAATCTAGAGTGCTAATTTATGACAATTGAAATGATTCATAGGCAATAGTAAAATATCATCGACCTCTTCCAGAAAAAGAAGGGAGTGTAGTGTGGATCAGGGTTGGAGCTGAACACCGTGAGCGGGCCTTTGTTTTGAAGTGAAGGGTGAATGTTGCAGAATGATCAGTGACTACTTGAATCCCGGTGTTCTGCTTGTTCTGCTCTGACGTTATGAGCAGAACCGAGTGGTCCTGCATGCTCATTGGCCACAGGGCTCCGCCTCCTCCTCGTGTCAGGGTGGTTGTCAGTGTTTGTAGTCTGTTGAAATGACTCGGCTAACTGTCACTTGGGAGTAGCATAGTACAGATTAATGTCTCAATTAGAGCAGGTCTACCTGCTGAAGGGCTTTAAACTGCTGGTGTCTTGTGGTCAAAGGAGTGGTTGTAAATAGTCTTACTGCCAACAGCTTTATGGAATAATCACATTTTATTCTTCACAATAAAAGTATTTCGTTTAAATTTATCTTAATTGCTTTTATTGTGAAACAGCTATGTCAGGAAATGTTTTTTTTTTGTTGTTGTTGTTTTGTTTTTGTTTTTTTTTGTTTTTTTATTGGCAGCACCTTAACCTAACTCAGACATTTGAAATAAAAGCACAGGAGAGAAATGAAAGTTAAATCTTCAGATTCAGTTAGAAGCTCGGATGTATTGAGAACTGAACACACAGCGACTCATCAAAAAAACCATCTTACCTAATGAAACACACCACCCAGCAGAAACCTTCATGGCTGTGACTCCTCATTTCAGCTCTTTTACTTTAAAAACAATGTGATGATGACCTTTCCTTAAGTTGAGGCTTAGTGCAGCCATAAATAATAAGTAACTAAAACAAATTTTTTTTCTGTTTTTGAGCAAGACAAAAAGCATGTCACAAGTTTTTTTAAGAGCCTCTCGGGAAAAAAAGGAGTGACTGATTCTTAAATCCTTCAGTCAAAGTGGCAGGTAGGCGAAGAACCAACCCCGGTGATGATACAGAGTTAAAATGTAGATTGCTGATCCGGTCAAATTCTTTGTAGGCTGGGAATCCCAGGCTGAATATTAAACCTGCACGTCCCTCTGAAAAGGGGAAAATCTAACTGTTAACACATTGAAGAGTTGAACCTTGGATGACTTTGTTTCAGAGAAGTGACTCACCACCTGAAGCAGTTTGGAGAGCTTCTCATCCTGCGTCTCGATGATCTCTTTTTGAAACTCTGTGAAATGTTGTAAGCCTCTCAAGACATCGCTCAGCTCCTGTGCTCTCCCCTAAAGACAGAAAGTCAACTCTGTGTAAGAGCTCAGTGACCAGGGGTGCCAAGTTCAAAGTTGGAAACTTTTTATGGGACTAAAAAGTCAACTTTATTAACTTTACATACATTAAACAATTAAACAACTTTATTTAAGTTCCCTGTTCAGGGAACTTAAATAAAGATGAAGAAAATGTATTTTAGCATAATCTTGACTAAAACAACCAGATTTCATGCAGGTACACTTGAATATGCTGTTCCTCAATCACATGCACAGAGCACACTGCTTCCTACAGGGCTGCTGAGGCCACGCCCCCTACATGCACTGTGCACTTCTCACACTTTTAGCCCAGAGCACAAGACGACAGATCCCACACATTTTAAAAATGCAGTCTCTGTTTAAATATGTTTTATTGTATTATTCTGCATGGATGTCTGCTTAGGACAAAACACATTTATGCTTGGATATGATACAGCTGTTTTCCATAATTCTCATGGAAAGTTTCCAAAAATTCCCGAGCTAAGCTTATGAAAAATTTCTGGAAATTTACCCGAAATGTTCCACCCCTTTGCTTTCAGTGACTGCTATTTAAATATGGTGAGTGATCAAGTGTCTTTGCGTTCATCAATCAATCTTTTTTGTAAAGCGCCAATTCATAAAAAGTCATCTGGAGACACTTTTCAAAAAGTAGGTGAGATGCTTTAAAGTCAGCAGGCTGCTGTGACTGACATCATTTATTCTTCCTGCAGGTTCAAACTAAAGAGAGATCATTCATCTTTTCTGATACCTGCAGCTCTTTGACGTTGGTCAGTGCTGAGTTCACCATGTGCCCCTCCAACTTCTCTACTTTGGTCCTCAGCTCCGCCTCTTCCTGCTCCATGTCAGCCAGCCAGTCGTTAGTCTTCTTGGCCTCAGCTTGTTGCTTGGCCATCTGGGCCTGTCAAAAGAGCATCTGCCCTTATTATCGTCTTCCTCCACAAAGATCCCAGTGCAGCTGGCAGCTGCCTGCTCCACAGTGCACGACACAGCTTTCTAAGGACACGCTCACTTTCTTATCTCAGATGGAAGAATGAAAGACCGAGATTCATCCCTACACATCGTAAAAAATAAAAGTGAAAGAATCCGCGGGTGATGACAATCAGAAGAGATGGGTGACATGCCCAAGCACAGACTGTTACATACTGTATATGTCGAAGCTGAAACTGTTAAGGCCTTGTTGTGTTGTTCATCATTTCTTCACATCAGCAAAGAGCTGCTTGTTGTGTCTGTTTGGACATTTTTTATTCTCCCAAGAGCTGATGTATATCAACGTCTACTCTGATGGGGTTTTAGATGCTCAGATCTGCACATTGTTCTGTTCTGTTCATACAGTCTGATTTGTATTTCCCAGAAGTAGTCTCTCTTGTAACAAAAGCACAAGGGGAATGGATTGTTTGCATGTTTCTGCGTCTTACCTGTAGCAGCTGTATCACCTCCTTCATCTGCTTGTCCACCTCTGCAGCCTGCTCGGTCTGCCTCCCCAGCTTTTTCAGAGTCCGCTTGTGGCTTTTCATTTTCTGGCCGATTTTTTCGATTTTGGCTTCTGTGGTTTCATAAACGTACTGCAGGGATTCGCCGAACTGTATGACGCCAAACATGAGTACTTCGACTTCTCCCTGTGGTGCGGCCGTACCGTCCACCTTTTCGGTCTTCGGGAGCGGAGCTGCGTGCGCTGTCCTCGAAGCCAAACAAAGCAAGCACAGACCCAAGATCACCTTCATCATACCAGTCGCTTAATAAACACACTTTAGTCCAGTTGTCTGTTTCCAAAGTTCAGCTCAAGTCAGAGTAAAAAAAATTTCAAAAAAAAAGAAGAAGTAAGTAAAACCATCAAATCATAATGCTCAAAATCTCTCACAGCTGTGGCATCTTCAGAATGAACCATGAGGATGATGAGTATTGAGGGCGGACAGACCGCCTTATATCTGATATGTACATGTAACACCTTGGTAAAACATTAGCTCAGCAGTGGTTCGATCACTGGTCTTGTCCATAGCGTTGATCTCCGTGACCTTACCTTGAAGTTTAACCCCTGAGGGACACGTTTTTGTCATTGAGGTCACAAACTAATGTGACACGCATGACGGTGTATGCAGCACATTTTATACCGACCGCGCACGAGCAGCATCACAAACATGTGAAGCACGGTATTTTAAAAACAGCGACGTGAAGATCAGCTGTTACAAGAGATGACCAAACGTTACCTCCAGTGTTTGCCTTGGAAAAGAGTTAATGTGACCAATCGGATTCAGAGCTGGAACGCACTCGGCCAATGTGCACACATGGTGCTCTTTATCTGCTTTTTTTTTTTTTAACCTCTCCTATCTTTGGCTGTAATATGGTTTGGTAGGATGTCAAGAGTGATCGATGATAGGTGAACTGTGATGTTGCTCATAATGTTGAGCAACTGTGCTGCGAAACACTCACTTCTAAAAGCTGTATATTACATTCCAGGCATGAACAAATGTTGTCCACTCTTCTCTCTTTTCAGGAACCTGCTCTATGTTTACCCTCAAAGTCTGAACTTCAGCAGTCGTCAGGGCTCAGTGAGGAACATTGCTGTGAAGGTTCAATTCATGGCAGGAGAGGATCCGAGTCAAGCTTTGCCAGTGAGTCTCAGCGGAAGGACAATGAAGTGACGTGACGGCGTTGTTCTCAGGAAAATGAACCTTCCAGACGCAGAGAGCTGCTCGAGGCTCTGAAATACAATATGATGTCTTCTTGGAAGAGTGAACTACTTCAAAGGGATTAGTTTGTACTCCAGAGGGAGGGGAGGTCGAGTTACTGTGAGGGCGCTACAGGAGAGCTCTTCGGTTCAAACATGCTTTCACACTTGCAGAAAATTCCAGAAGGAGCTGCATGTGTGTATGGTTGAGTTTCTCCAGGTCAGGGAAATCTCAGCTGCAGTCCTGACTATGTAGATATTTTCCAGAGTGCATATGTTAAAACGACTTCAGAGTGTTACTCCAACCAAAATCTACCCCTTGAGCTCCAGCCACTCATGCCCTTAATACTTAAAAGTTAAAGGTGTCACATCAGAAGTAGAGTCTCCTCAAACCAAGTCTCCAACATAAGAAATTCTCTTTACAAACACTGTTTTTCCAAAACACTCCTCGAGTGTTGCCACAGCAACATTTTGTTTGCTTTGAAATCCACAATTGGGAATAAAATTTAAAATCGATGTCTTGAACAACAGCGTTTCAACAAAGACTGTTTATGTAAAAAGTACATAATCGCCATGACTACAGAAGTTTAAGGCTCATGCAAATAGAACATCACACATTTGACTTGTATTCGATGATTGGCCTTCGCAAAACGATGGAGGCTGCCTAGAAAGTTTCACCATTGAGAAGTGAATCAAGGATTGTACATTCAAAGGCCTCCTCTTTGTTATGAACAACTTTCTTAACCTTGTGCTCTTTGACCAGGTCATCTTTGGGAAGTCGAGCTGTGCCGAGTTCATGAGAGAGGCGTACACGTCTGTCATCTACCACAACAAGTACGGCTCGCTCATCTGTTCGCCTTCCTCTGGAGTCCGTCCAACTTTCCGCCTCTAACTGCCTCTTCCTAAATGTTGTGTTTGACTCTCGCCCAAAAAGGTCTCCTGAGTTTTACGAGGAGATGAAGATGAAGATTCCCGCCAATCTGACAGACAACCACCATCTGCTGTTCACCTTCTATCACATCAGCTGCCAGCCCAAACAGAACACTCCTCTGGAGACGCCCGTGGGCTACACTGTGAGTACAGTCCTTCAGCTGGCCCACATTTCACACTCCCACACATACACACTCTTCTGTTTGATCGCTACTTCAGTTGTCTTGACATCGATGAGAAATCGCATGTCTCGTTTCTCCTCGCAGTGGATCCCTCTGATGCAACATGGCCGACTGCGCACCGGCTCCTTCAGCTTGCCCGTCTCGGTGGAAAAGCCCCCACCTAGTTACTCTGTACTCACCCCCGATGTAAGTGTGTAAAGAGATTTTGTGGCTATCAGTTTTCCTGCACATCACCTACTCCTTTGTGCTGTGACTGAGAGTTAAAGCACTTGGATGTGACTCTGGCAGGTTCAGCTCCCGGGCATGAAGTGGGTGGACAATCACAAAGGAGTGTTCAATGTGGAGGTGACAGCGGCCTCCTCCGTTCACACTCAGGTACACAAATGTGTTTTTATACCTTACAATTAACCTTCCAGCACATGACAAACGATAGGACTGAGGTTACTTTGATGCTGTATAATAATATGACATCACCATCTGTCGTACTAAAATCGAAAACCCTACTTCCAACACTCGAGGTACCAACAGTTAAAAGGTACATTCAGCGACCTCTTTCACCTTCGACAGGTCTTAAGGCATACATATACACACATATAGCCTTGTCTGCATGGCATGTCAGAAACATTTCAGTTCAGAAAAAGAGTCCTCGAATCTTATTCTAGAAGATTATAGAAATAATGACAAACTCAAATATCCCTCAGTTTAAAGCCGGCCTCACACTGTACGACTGAATCATTTGCAACGCACAACCAGACCTTAAGATTTATGATTGTCGGGTACGACCTGAGAGCTCACACTCACACTACGAATGATTGGGACGAGGCGTGGACAATTGTTGGTAAAGTTCAATTTGTAAACGCCAACGGACTCGAGGGGACGGTGGCTGGTGAAAGAGAGGGACATATGGATACAACGTTTTAGAAAGTACTGCACTGATGATCTGTGAATGGAAACCTTAAAAAACAAAAATGCCATTGTCAGGAAGAAGGAACCGGACCGATTGTCGTCCAGTGTGAGCCATGCTTAAGTGATCCTAAATATGGATTCTGTCTGTGACTTAAGGACCCCTACTTGGATAAGTTCTTCACTCTCGTGTACGTCCTGGAGGAGTACTCCTTCCCCTTCCGTCTGAAGGACGTCATCATCACTGAGGCCAACATGGAGGGCGAGCTGAAGGCCAGCATGGCAGCACTGCGGGGGGCTCTGCTGGATACCTGTGTCCGCTTCCTGCACCAGCTGCTCAATAAGCTCATTCAGCTTATCGTCTACCCACCAGTCATTTCAGGGCAGATCGGTAAGTGAGGCTGTTTCACGTCATTTCTTCTTCATCACATATCTGGAGCATATCAATCATGTCACTTTTCACCCATGATTTAAGTTCTGTCTCTGGCTGTTTTTCCATTCTAATTGTCAACAGTGAACCTGGGCCGAGCTTCCTTCGAAGCTATGGCTTTATTTGTCAACCAGATCCACAAAAACCTGGAGGGTAATCAGGACCAGCACGGCCGCAACAACCTGCTTGCTTCTTACATTCACTACTGCTTCCGCCTGCCAACCGCAGAGCCAGCCGTGCCACCGCCACGTAAGACGCCAATGAGTGTGCCGCATCAACAATCAGCGGCCATTTTCAGTGACTTTAAGTAACAGGAAACAAAAGAGTTGTTCTGTCTGTAACAGCCCTCCTACTGTCACTGTCTCTCATGTCACTGTGAAGCCGGTCAGCAGTCCTACGAGATGCCCATGCAGTACGCCACCTTGTCCAGAGCAACAGCGCGGCCGAGCAGCCTGCATCTGGCCCGCTCGAAGAGTATCAGCAACTCCAATCCGGACCTGGCCAGCACACCGATTTCTCCTGATGAGGAGGTGCAGAGGATCATCGGGAGCAAGGTGAGAAAATCCTCTTCTCAAATTGTGTCATGAAACTGGAGCCAATCAATTTTTGCTGGAATATCATTTGTGTTTAAGTTTAGAAATGCTGTACAAGCTATTTCAAAAGTAATTACTGCAGTGAAATATCTTAAAGGGGCTTTATGTCACTTTCTCACTTAATAAATTGTGTTGTATCGCCCATTAGTAAGAGAACGGTTTACTGACGGTTAAAATGAGACATTCACTGTCTATCTGTGTTGCCTGTATAATTTTTTCACATTCTCGACGTCCTCCTCACACAGCTCTGCTTAAAGAGAGCAACGGTTTCACTCTCCATCCAGTTGATGGAATCTGTTTTTGACAAATAAACGGCCGACCTCTAACACAACACAGACTCCTTCGCAGACTCCACGGAAGCACAAGAAATTAAAAAAAAAGGGTTTAATCTGTCGAAGCCTGTCGAGCCGAACTAGAATCAGAGCCGACACGGGAGCGCTCATGGGGGGAGCTTCGATCGGTTTTAAGGGATAAAAGCTGACCCAGAGACGGCTTCACTTCTTTTGAAAAGGTCAGATAGTTCCTCTAGAAAATGTGAATTTCGCGGCCGAGGAAGATGCCGGCAAGAGGGAGTAACATGTTGCTGGTGCAGTTCGCCTAGTGGCCTGCGGTGTCACTAGAAAGGCGGTATTTTAGAAAGTTACATATAGCCCTTTTAAAAACCACATTACTATTATTATTATTATTATTATTATTTAATTTGCACATTCACTTTATTTACAAATTGTTTGTATTTTTTTTAAAGAAAAGTCAAAGTAGCACCACATGTTTGATGTAATGATTCTGTAATCTTTACTCTGAGAACTCTGTGCCAACAGTTAATTTTCTACTCGGTGGAAAAATTGTGTTTTGTGTCTCCTTTCCTTGTATTTTATTAAACGCAGTAGTCCTTTTTATTTGTGCATTCCCCTCCTGCTTACTTTGTTGAATCCAGCTTGAGTTTCGACTTCCCCTGGTTTTCTTCCCAATGTAAACCTCTAATGCGGTGATTACCTTCCCTTTACTCACTGTGCCCTCGCCCGTTGCTGCATTTCGTGTGTTTCTCTGGTGGCTTATGGTAGGGCATTGACCGCTCCCACTCCTGGGTAAACTCTGCTTACGCTCCTGGCGGCTCAAGATCTGTGCTGCGCCGGAATCCCAACTCCAGCTGTGATCTCAAGCAGGTGCCAAATCCCTCCCTTTTCTCTCTTCCACACCTTCACCTCCTCATCCGCTGATCTCTATACATGCTTCTGACTGTCCCACTTCTTCTAACCAGCCACACCTTTTTTTCTCCATAACTAAACTTTGTCAGTGTCTTATCAATCCATCGTTTCACCGTCGCGTAACTGACCACGTCTGTCGTCTTTTGCTGGGCAAAAATCTCCAGCTTTCTGCTAATCAGATTTCTGACCAGCCGTACCCATCAGAGTTCATAGAGAGCTCTCAAGCCACCCATTCCATTTCCGTTCACCCATTTTCACATCACTTTGTCCTCATCTGTGTGTGTGTGTTCACCCCACCGTCGCCACCCCCCACATCAGGCAAACGACCGCAGCTGCAATCGCATGTCTGCCTTCCTGGACACCGTGGCCTTGTTTTCAGTTCCCACAAGGCAGATTACCAAGAAGGTAAAAGAGATCCACCACGACAAACTGTGAAAGTGACCTTTTCCATAGCAAACTAACACAGTGTGATGTCCTGTCATTCACCGACTTCCTGTCATTAACCTTCATCTCCTTTCATGACATTTAACCTTTTGTGTTTTTTATGGAAGTTTTACTGATTTTTCTGTTGTCTGAAGATCTCAGGAATAAATTGTTACATTTACAAGTATTTTTTATTTGTGATAAGTCATGTAAATAAAGATGAGATTTTATTTAAATAAGATACTAATTTAAATTTTTTATTTAAATAACGATCCAAATATGTTTATCTTTTAGATGGGTTTTGTTAAGAACATGCTTATACATAATGTTTTATTAGCATAGATAGATAGATAGATAGATAGATAGATACTTTATTGATCCCGAGGGAAATTCAAGGCATCAAAGCAGTATACAGACAGGCAGGACACAAGACATTAGTTACAATACATAGCTTGTCAGGTTTCTTACATGTTCTCGATGTGTGACAAACGGAGCTCTGTGTTGGTTCATGTGTAGCTGCTCCATGAAGAGCTGGCACTACAGTGGGTGGTCAGCTCCAGCACAGTGAGAGAAGCAGCGCTGCAGCAGGCCTGGTTTTTCTTCCAGCTGATGGTAAGTATTTGTTGTACATTTAGACACTGCTTTAATAAACGTCAACATTTGAATAATAACAGAAAAAAAGAGCCTTGAAACAGACGCGATATGGGAGCCACTACCATGACCGGAAAGGCAACATCTCAGTTTTATTTTTTTTCTCCTTTAGACGAAGAGCATGGCCCATCATTTATTCCTGACCTCCAAATTGGACGTTCCCCGGCGCCAGCGCTTCCCAGACCGTTACGTGGACGACATCGCTGCACTTGTGTGCGCCATCAGTGCAGATATTGCCGGTCGATACCACAAGGTAAATAAACCACGAAGCTAAACTAAAGGAAAATGTAAACTGCTGAGTCCATTACTTTCCAACTAACACAACATTGACTTCCAGAAGATGAGAGGTTCTAAAAGATGTCTTAAAGCTTCTGTGAGCTGCGTTTGACATCAGCAACACGATGGATGATTTACATGAAGTCATTTTTAATACTTGTTAACACTTTCATAGGGTCGGTGTGAAAGGGAAGTGACCTTCATCACATTGCTGAAGCAGCCTTCGTTGACACTTTCCACAGCAAAGTTTCCCAGTGAGCTTTATACAGTATATAAATGTTTGACTGTTTACAAAAAAAAAGAATGATTCAGTTTTTTATCAGATCAGTCAAATACGTAAGCAAAGAGATGGTGCAAATTTGTCAACACGGTTTTGCCCGAATTGGATCTGAAGAGAAGCATTATGATGATTGGTGATTGTTTTATTGCAATGAACACAATACATTGAAATTGAATGAGAACTTTTTGTCCGTGCACCGAGACCATAAAAACGCAAGACAAACAAACGCATACAAGACAGCACATGAAAACATTTTCAAGCATCACATGATTAAAAACAAGATTTCAGTAGCAAGTTAAATAAAATGCCAAGTTCATACTGTATTCATACAGCTGGACACTGCCTGGTACAAAGGATGTGAGGCCTCTGTTAGTGCTCATCCTGGTCATTCTGTACCTGCACCCTCAAGTCAATACTCAGGTCAGATGGGGTGCAGAGGCTCAGCTGTGATCTTCTTGGATAAAGTCAGGGTGTACTGGTCTCCCAGGTATCTTTCTGCCTAATCTAACAACCTTGTCCAGTTTGCTCTTATTTTGTCAGGACAATGCTCCTTCCCAACACTGAAAACAAAAGCTCAACACACTTTTAATGAAACTAAAATCATTTCAATATAGTGCTGTCAACATTAACATTTCTAGGTTTCCTAAAAAAAAAAGAAGCATTACAAATATTGCATTTGTGTTAGTTTAGATGTCTGTTTGTTGTTAATTGTATGATGGATTTCTTCTGAAATCATTCATTTCTTTACTTTTCTTTCTTTAAAATCAATGATTAATCAGAGCGCCTGTTGTTAAAGTGATCTATTTCAGCTCTGTGATTGGTCTCATTGTCATCAGAGCTACCTCATCTGCACTGCAAGTGTGATTAACTTACAGTTTACTGATGACTGGTAAAGTCAGTGGTACACAAAGTGAACAACAAAGGTGAGAGGACGCACCCTTGTGGAAGCTTCGTGTCAGTGCTTATTACTGAAGACTTGTTTCCCATTGACGGTAACAATGATCAGGCAAAGCCAAAATGTTTTCCCTCTGATAAAAGTACCGTAGTTCCTCTGTGTTCACTGTATCCTTACCTTCTCTTTCTGTTAACCCGTCGTCATCTCGTTCTCAGGACGTGGAGCTTGTGGAGCGCTTGAACAACAGTCTGGCCTTCTTCCTGAATGATCTGCTGTCTCTCATGGACCGGGGCTTCGTGTTTAATCTCGTCCGCACTTACTACAAACAGGTGCCTACTCACTCCCGTTGGTGTATGAAACGACTTTTATCCCATTTCTTTTTACCATTAATAATAATTTTTTTTTAAAAACGTGTGTGTGTGTGTGTCGAACAGATTGCTAACAAGCTTCACACAGCACAGAACCCCAGCTCTCTCAACGCCCTGAGGATGGATTTCACACGCATCGTCTGCAGCCATGAGCACTACGTCGTCCTCAACCTGCCGTGCGCCACTCTCAGTCCTCCAGCTTCCCCGTCGCCTTCCACCTCCTCCACCACCTCACAGGTACCAGAGCAGGCTTGAAAATACAATATAACAGCTCCTAATATTCTCCTCCTGTCTTATCCTCATCCTCCTAACTTTTCCTTGTACACACAGAGTTCAGCGTTTTCCAACATGGTGCAGGACCAGGGAGTGGCCACCATGTTTGAGCTCTCCGTCCCGTTCCGCCAGCAGCACTTCCTGTCAGGCCTGCTGCTCACTGAGCTGTCGCTCATCCTTGAGCCTGATGGAGAGGGGTAAGCCCTTATGACCAGAGTGCTGACTCTTTTAATGTCTCCCAATCCGATTTGATTCAATTCAAAACCAGATTGTTACAAAGGGCGTCGTGTTTCAGCATCCACTCCAGTCTGTGCTGCACTTTATTATACATTTTTATTTGATGTTAAAAAGTTCTATGGAATGTGTTAAAGCGGCTTTTCTATTTGTACTGTTACAGTACTGTAGATTCAGAGGAGAACCTCAAACTGACATTCATTTATGCAGAACTTACTTCAAACTTTAATATGAATACAATTTGTGGACTTAATCCGGTTAACTACATTTTTCACTCAAGTCTTGTCAAACAGATCCTAGATCTTGTTCTCTTTCATGTCCATTAAGAGCAGTAAAGTGATGCCGAGCAGAACTCTGTGCTGTCATTTTAACTTGAGCTCGGGCTTTTGAGTTTCTCCTGAAGTGCTTCACTTTAGTTCGGTCGACGCTGCACACTGAATACATCAGGTCAAGCTTCCACTTACTGAACACTAAATGGTAAATGGACTTGACCGTATCTTGCTTTTCTAGTCTTCTGACTCCTCAAAGGGCTTTTACACCCAGGTTGCTATGGCGTGAGACCATCAGAAGTAAGAAATCCAATACAAACTAGCTTACGCTAGCACCGCGGCTAACGAGGTGGATCTTTGACAATAATTGCACTTCTGACCTCGATGGATTTGATCCCACCTTTTTTCTTAAAATAAAATCAGAATGGCGAGGTTTCTTTAGAGTTTAAAATTCTAATTAAAGTAAACTAGAGTCTATAGAAAAAATCTGTTGACTGTAAGATGAAGAGCTCCATCAACAACTGTATTTGTTAGCAGATCAACAGAGAAGCCTGTAAGAGGGCTTTGTATGTGCACATTGAAACTGAAGTAACCCAACACAGCTCTCTGTACACAGTACGCAGCAGGCTGTTAGCTATTTGATGATACATTTCTGACTGTTGTCACCTGAAACCAACAGGCTGATAGCTGTCTGACTCAGACAGGAAGTCTCCTAACGGAGCATTCAACAGCATCCAGAGCTGCTGGTGGAGGATTTCAGTCCATTTGTTGTTTTTCTACAGCAGAAGTTAAAGCGGAAGGCATGTGTCAAGGTAACAGCCTTACCTATAAAAAACACTTACAGTATTTCTGTTCTTCATTTGTACCTGCAGGGTTTTCTTCCTTCATAAAAAAGCCATTAGTGCAGTGCACTCCCTGCTGTGCAGCCATGATGCAGACCCCCGCTACGCTGACCCCCAGGTCAGAGCCCACGTTGCTCAGCTCTACTTGCCCCTGGTCCCCATCGTCATGGAGACATTGCATCAGCTGCACGACTTCTCTGGTAAGCAGAACACATTCTAAACACAGTCGAGTATTGTTCTTTGCATCCTCTCGCCTACGCACGTTTGCTTGATTTGTTTTGTAGCACCTGAGAGAGCTTTTCTCATTTCTTTGCAGACTCCTCGCCTGCTAGGGTCCGCCATGCCTCAGCCCACGCCGACGATGCTGACACAGACAGTGGCAACATTATCAATCAGTCTGTTGCCATGGCAATAGCTGGCTCCCCTTTACCACATGCCAAAGCCAACCAGTTCGCCCTACCTACAGTGGTGAGTGTTAGCAGCAGAGGTCAGGCGGTTCCCCTCGCAGACTGACGGTTCACAGATCCACTTCTGTGTGGGAGGCCGCTGCCTCAGTCTGACAGGCGATCAGCCCACCCCGTCTGTTACTTCACAGAAACCGAGAAAAAGAACCAAAAGGAGAGAAATGCAAATGTTTTTAAAATAAGTACAACTTCTCCTCTGAGCCTGCAGGTGGCACTTTGCACCGAAGCAGATTGAATGGCTCCCACTGAGTTTGTGCGTTTGTCCTCACCAGGCCGGGCGCCAGCCCAGCTCGCTGTCTGCTGAGTGCAGCCGCACTCTGCTGGTGTGTTTCCTCTGGGTGCTCAAGAACGCCGATGCTGCCCTCCTGGAGCGCTGGCTGTCTGACTTGTCTGTACTGCAAATCAACCGCCTGCTGGATCTGCTGCACCTCTGTATCTCCTGTTTTGAATACAAGGTACAACAACAATTCATCACAAACATACCCTGTGAGAAAAGACTCCTGGTTAACACGTTCTTTGTTCCGCAATGCAAAAGCTACAGTGCATGATGACAATGATATTTTTCTCTTGAGAAGCATACTGTGTTTTTCTTCTCGAGGTTTTCATCATGCCCTTTTATTTCCTGCACTGTTGAGTGTTTGTTTTGAATCCAGCTTCATCTCTGGGTTTTTTTTTTTTTTTCTTCAGTCAAAAAGGTTTTTGTAGTTTGACATGTTTTTTTTTTGTTCTCATATGTTTTGTTCTCGTCTTTGTCCTCTGATTGTTGACGTCGTTTGCAGGGGAAGAAATCTTTAGAGAGGATCAACAGTCTGACTTTTAAAAAGTCCCAGGACATGAAGGCGCGGTTGGAGGAGGCCATCCTGGGAACTATTGGAGCACGTCAGGAGATGGTCCGCCGCCACAGAGGTGAGGAGCATGAGACAAAAGTACTGTGTGTCAGTGGAAGAAATAATTTGATTTGAGCTTCTTCTAAGTTGTTTACGTGTTTAATACGTTGACTATTCCAGAAAGGAGTCCCTATGGCAGCCAGGAGAATGTGAGGTGGAGGAAGAACGTCACTCACTGGAGGCAAAATACAGACAGAGTCGACAAGTACGGATTTAGTTTTTAATGCAGTCGTGTTCACAAAGTTTAGTCAAGAACATGGGAACAGTCACGCTGATGAGTATGAAATATGACTTCCTTCAGGACTAAGGCAGAGATGGAGCAGGAGTCTGTGGTGGATGGAAACTTAGCCACTGAAGCCTCTCTGATTGTTCTGGACACTCTGGAGATCGTCGTCAAGGTGAAGAATTTATATAAATCACCGTGTTAGATGTCGAGCCTTTCTCCGACTGCTCCTGTCTATTTTAAGCGTGAATTAACTTTTTTGTGTTTTCAGACTGTAGTGGCATCAGAGCTGAAGGAGAGTGTCCTCGGTGGAGTCCTGAGAGTGCTCCTCCACAGCATGGCAGGGAACCAGAGCGCCCTCTTCCTGCAGCACTGCTTCACTACACAGAGAGCGCTGGTCTATAAGGTGAACCAGTGTGATGTCTTCTTTTATTTCTCCATTTTGGACATTAAGCAGTGAGTGGTATCAAGAGGAGTGGTATTAGATGGAGGTTTTACACAAGACCATTTTTCATCAGATAAACAGTGGATGACTCCGACATGACATCTTTATTAAATAATAAATTATGTAACGTAAAACTGACATTACAAGATGTGAGGTTTGTAAATGGAGTCGATGTCGAGTGAAGTGTTTAGTGTGGATGAACTAGGCCAGATATCAGACGGTGCCAGGATCCACTAAGGAGCCCGAGTGAAGACAGAAACGTACATTTGCTTTAGTTGACCACGAATGGACAAAAAAAGACGTCTTTAAGGTTTGTCTCTGTCTTTTTTAATAAATCCCTGAGCCTCCTCTATGTTTACGCAAATTCACATTATAAACTTGAATGAATTAGGTCGATGGTGTTCCACTTTAATTTAATATACCGTAAATTTCGGACTATAAGCCGCTACTTTTTGTCGCGGTTTTTAACACTGCGGCTTTTACAACGATGCAGCTTATTTATGGATTTTTCTTGCGGGACAATGAGCTTGTGCCGCAAAAACATTTGACTTCGTCACATCGGATCTTAATATCAGTCATTTTGCGCTTTATGCACGCACCCTCATCATGGAAAACACACGGAGAAATACATATGATGCAGCTTTCAAGTTAAAGGCGATCGACCTGGCTGTCAAAGAAGGAAATAGAGCTGCTGCACGTTAAGTTGACACTGACAGCGACAACGAAAAAGAGACTGAGGAAGTGAGTAATGAAGTCATTCTGAGGCAGTGAATGGATGGACTTTTTCCCTGTGAAATATATTACGGTAATCTTTTTCATCAGCCGTGTTACAGACACTGTTTGATAAAGGATTTACAGTAGGCTTCATATTTGCGGATGTTAGTACGTATTTAATTAAAAGTTAAAACAATGTTTTTGTGTCACGTCTTTCTGTGTAAATAGCTCTTGTTATAACGTGGACACCTGCGGCTTATAATCAAGTGCGGCTTATATATCTACAAATACATTTTTTTACCTATTTTTAGCCGGTGCGGCTTATATCCAGGTGCGCTCAATAGTCCAGAATTTACGGTACTGTAAAATCTGGTGTTTAAGACACTTTTAATAACTGTTTTTCATCTTAAAAGTTGGCTTGGTCGTTTACACTGGTGCGACCAATAAACTAAAATGCTGACACGCATGCTTCTTTAGTGTATAATTCACCATCAATGCACTGACACAATTAATATAACCTCCCTATTCATTGTGCATTGACAGCTGATTACTCAGTGTGCTAGGAAAGACGGCGACCAGGCTGGCCTGTGCAGGTTTTTCACATCTTTTCAATCCTCACGAGGTCATTCATTTACAGGACACGGTGGGATATTGTTCAGTAGATACAACTTGTCGAGTGCTCTCTTAATTAAAAGAGTCATATATTAAAGTTAAAGAGTGAGCACCAGCAACTGTGACTGCAGGCTGATGATGCAGCTTCAAAATGACACTCGTGATCAAAAACAACAAAAAGGAAAAAGTTAGAAGCATTTTCACTCCAGATAAAGGAACAGGAGTTTTTAGCCTAAGATAAATGCAGAGACACCTGACAGGAAGCTGTTGTACTCTATGAACATGTTTTTTTATTGAATGCAGCTTAAAGGGATACTTCACCCATTTACATGAAGCTGTGTATCATTAGAAACATGGTAGTAGTGTTGAATGGTCGTGAATCCAACACTCATTTTGCCCTGAGACGAGAAAAATGTTTTTCTTTGCTTGAAAGTTTTCTTCATGTGATGCAAAAAGCGTCATATTGCATCACATGAAGAAAACTTCCAGGCAAAATGAGGGCTGGACTTTTCAACACCATTCAACGCTACTACCATGTTTCTAATGATACACAGCGTCATGTAAATGGGTGAAGTATCCCTTTAATGAATGCACATATCATTTAACTGTTTTTTAATCATTGTCTCTAACACTCCTTTATGTTAGAGAAACTTTTCACTTGCAGTAATTATAATAAATAAATATAATATAATAATGTCTTCATTCTTGACTCTTCTGCTGTGTTTATACAAATAAATGATACACACATAAAGTAACTGATATCTATCCAAGCAGAAAGCAGTATGAAGTGAAACTGTGTTTTTCTTGTGTATACTAGTTTCCAGAGATGCTGTTTGAAGAGGACACAGAGCTTTGTGCAGACCTGTGCCTGCGTCTCCTGCGACACTGCAGCAGCAGCGTTGGCTCTGTCAGAAGTCACGCCTCTGCCTCTCTGTATCTGCTCATGAGGCAGAACTTTGAGATTGGAAATGTAAGTTGTTGTGTTTTCTTTTCTTTTTTAAAAGTCTTGTTTTTACACAGGGATAAACCAGAAGATAAACTGCTAAAGACAGGATGTTTAAACAAGCACGCTGCATTCATGTTAATCAAAATCTCTCCTTTTATTGCTCCATGACCAGAACTTTGCTCGAGTGAAGATGCAGGTCACCATGTCCCTCTCGTCCTTGGTGGGAATGTCCCAAAATTTCAATGAGGATCATCTCCGTCACTCACTCAAGACCATTCTGACCTATGCTGAAGAGGACCTGGAGCTGCGTGACACGCCCTTCCCTGAGCAGGTGCGCTATCAGCCTCAGTAAAAAGATGCACGTTGCTACATGTACAAGGAATGAGACTTCAATAACCTGCTGTGTTGCACTTTTAAAACTGCAGGTTCAAGATCTGGTGTTCAACCTGCACATGATTCTTACGGACACTGTCAAGATGAAAGAGCATCAGCAAGATCCAGAGATGCTCATCGACCTCATGTATAGGTACGAGGGTGCACATTGATCAGGAAGCAGCCCGTATTTAAGTTCACCACTTCAATATCTAATATCCACTTTTTTTTTCTTCCAGGATCGCAAAGGGCTACCAGAACTCCCCTGACTTACGTCTGACGTGGCTCCAGAACATGGCAGGAAAACACAGTGAGCGAGGGAACCACGCTGAAGCTGCCCACTGTCTGGTCCATAGTGCAGCTCTGGTAGCTGAATACCTCAACATGCTCGAGGACTGCCGCTACCTGCCAATTGGTTGTGTCACCTTCCAGGTCAGTACAAAGTATTTACCATAAATTCCGGACTATTGAGCGCACCTGGATATAAGCCGCACCGGCTAAAAATAAGTAAATAAATGTATTTGTACATATATAAGCCGCACTTGATTATAAGCCGCAGGTGTCCACGTTGTAACAAGAGCTATTTACACAGAAAGACGTGACACAAAAACATTGTTTTAACTTTTAATTAAATACGTACTACCGGTAACATCCGCAAATATGAAGCCTACTGTAAATCCTTTATCAAACAGTGTCTGTAACACGGCTGATGAAAAAGATTACCGTAATACATTTCACAAGAAAAAGTCCATCCATTCACTGCCTCAGAATGACTTCATCACTCACTTCCTCAGTCTCTTTTTCGTTGTCGCTGTCAGTGTCAACTTTACGTGCAGCAGCTCTATTTCCTTCTTTGACAGCCAGGTCGATCGCCTTTAACTTGAAAGCTGCATCATATGCCTTTCTCCATGTGTTTTCCATGATGAGGGTGCGTGCATGAATCGCAAAATGACTGATATTAAGATCCGATGTGACGAAGTCAAATGTTTTTGCGGCACAAGCTCATTGTCCCGCAAGAAAAATCCATAAATAAGCCGCATCGTTGTAAAAGCCGCAGTGTTCAAACCGTGACCAAAAAGTAGCGGCTTATAGTCCGGAATTTACGCTACTCTCTCTCTCTTTCAAAGAATACACAGAAGCAGCAGCATTGGCGTGTTTTCACACACGTTGGACTGTGGCGATCTTTCGTACATGCTCAGTGTCTACACATTGTCGAGGTTCATTACAAACTGGAAAGCTCTGACTCATCACTGTGACTTGTACACTCAGGTTCGATGGCCCGCTCTGGCGACCCGCATGCTCTGACACCTTTATATATGAGACAATTCTTATTCTGTGTCCTCACTATCTCTGTGTTCATATCATGCAAAAAAAAGTATTCTTTGCGCTCTCAAGACCTTTTTATGCTCTCTGTCCCAAACGCTCAAACAGAAATTGGGAAAATGGGCTGTTGAGTATTCTGCACCCTCAGCCTGGAATCTGTTGCAGAAAGACTTAAAACTTAAGGAGCTGGTGTCCTTGAATGTTTTTAAATCTAAAATGACAGACCTAGAAGCAGATTCTCTAGAATGTTTTTAGCTCGACTGCTTGAACTACTGACTCTCAGATTTGACTCATACATGGTCTCATTACAATACTAAATGTTTTGTAAATCGTACCTCGTCACCCTTTGTGTATTTTTACTGCTGACTGTCTTGGCCAGGTCTCCCTTGAAAAAGAGGTTTTCTCAATTTCAGTGGTATCAACCTTGTTAAAATAAATAAATGTACGAAACATGGTGAGCTGCAAACAGCCAAACTTTTTAGTCTAACTTCAGCTGGACTATTTCCTGCCAGCTCCCGCGACTAAAGTCTAAATTCTAATTCAACCTAAAGTCTAAATTCATGAAATTCACTACAAGCGAGCAGGTCTGGGTGATGACGTTTAGATCAGACACTCGGTGCACTACAGTGCAACTTTCACACATAAAATAAAGCTGCCTTATTCTCTCTTCTTAACAAAAAAAACCTGTCATGGTGACGGAACGGTCACATCGTCCACCATCTTGGATCTCTGCAGGGCCTTATGTACGCCAGTCTTTCTTAGGAGTGCATGTGTGACGAGGAGAGCTGAGGTTGTTTTAAAGCCCACCATGATACCAAAGAGCAACAAGACTCGATGTCGTCCCTAAAAGTAAACTTTATTTTTATTTTTTCACCAGAATGTTTCATCTAACGTACTGGAGGAGTCTGCCGTGTCCGATGACATCCTGTCGCCAGAGGAGGAGGGGATTTGTGCCGGGAAGTACTTCAGCGAGTCTGGCCTTGTGGGCCTGCTGGAGCAAGCAGCTGCCTCATTTTACATGGTACAAGTCACAGTTTAAGAATGCTCAACTCTCACTCTATTTGGTAATATCTTATAATCAAACTGTTCTTTGATCGTGCTCTAACGCCAGGCCGCCATGTATGAAGCCATAAATGACGTGTACAAGATCCTTCTGCCCATCCATGAAGCCAACAGGGAATTTAAAAAACTAGCTACTGTCCATGGGAAGCTGCAGGATGCCTTCAACAAAGTCTACAACCAAGTGAGTGGAAAGTTGGCTCTTATATCCTCACTGGGCTGTTTGTCTGATCTTTCTTCTTTAATACGTCTTTTCTTTTTTTTGTCTCCTCTAGAGCTCAGGATGGGAGGTAATGAGTCCATCTCTTATTCTTCAGGCTAAAATAAATTGAACACATTTGTTTTATTTTGTCACTGACATTCTTTCTTTTTCTCCTCTCCCGTACTGAATGACCGACATTTCACCGGTGAGTGATTTCAATTTTGACAAACTCATGTCCTTAATCCTGTTCATAAAAATGGACATACTTGGCACCTTTTTCTGTTTATTATGACTTCAGGTTTTTCATCAGCTGAACCTGTATATCTGTAAAGTAGTCTTAGCTTTTGCACTGATAAGAAAGACAGAGACAGGAAATACAAGCTAATGAAGAGTCACATAATTTTGAGACAAAATGTTTTTCTACATCTTTTTAATGTATCTTTTGCTGTTGGAAGATCAACGTGTATTGTGTTCTCTATAACTTTAAGTTTAAATTGTCTGCACTCTTTATGTCCTCCCTTCAGTGATTAGAGAATGTTTGGGACTTATTTCCGGGTGGGTTTCTACGGCTGCCGGTTCGGAGACCTCGATGAACAAGAATTCGTCTACAAGGAGCCGTCGATCACCAAATTAGCCGAGATCTCCCACAGACTAGAGGCATGTTAGCATTTACTCATCAATGCTCGAACAAGTGTCGTTGGTTACCGTATCGATGAGAAACACTAACCCTAACCCTTTTCCACTCTCAACCTGTTTTTTTTTTGTTTGTTTCACAGGAGTTTTACTCCGAGAGATTTGGGGATGATGTGGTTGAAATAATCAAAGATTCAAACCCGGTAGACAAAAACAAAATGGATCCGAACAAGGTAACAAGATCATTACACACAGTACACTGTGTGACTAATTTTATGCACAGGGAATATTTGCCATCGACTGCAAGGAATCTTGGGAATTCCCAGGCTTTCACAGGACGGGTAATTAGTTTTTCATTTAGTGTCGATTTAACCAAAAGATGAAACTATTTGTTCTTGCTCAGGCGTACCTCCAGATCACATACGTGGAACCCTTCTTTGACACGTACGAACTAAAGGAACGGATCACCTACTTTGACAAGAACTACAACCTGCGTACATTTATGTACTGCACTCCCTTCACGCTGGACGGCCGAGCACACGGCGACCTGAACGAGCAGTACAAACGCAAAACCATCCTGACGACGTCTCACGCCTTCCCTTACATCAAGACGCGCATAAATGTGATCCACAAAGAGGAGGTGGGTGTCTTCCAATCAGTCGTTACATGAATGGAGTGAATAGGAGGGGAGAAACTGAACTGTTTCTTTTGTTGTCTTTGGTGCTCTAGATCATTCTTGTCCCCATGGAGGTAGCCATTGAGGACATGCAGAAGAAAACTCAGGAGCTTGCCTTTGCTACAAACCAAGACCCTGCGGACTCTAAGATGCTGCAGATGGTCCTGCAGGGCTGTGTGGGCACCACGGTCAACCAGGTGCTGTTAATACTTACATTTGATGATCCCACTTCTTATTGTCAAAAGCCACAAACCCCATAGGATAGTCGTCCCGTCTAAAAGGGTGTTGAGGAAATTATCAAGACTTGACTCCACTCAGCAAGACTCCTTAGACTCAGATGGCTCATGTTGGTGAATGTTTATACATCAGATGAATACTGCAGGAGACATGATTCAACATCACTTCTGGTTCAGTGTGCTGCTCACTGCTGGACACATCCAAAGGCTCTGCATATATAAGATGCTATCATTATCAGGGTCGTGTCACATTGACATACCTGGACCAATCTGTGATGTCTAGGAGCTTGGAGTGAACGACAAGTTTTCCCAAACATCCTTGCACATATCAGGAAGAGCTGTTGTGACTCTCCAAGCTGTCCAGTGAATTACTTCATTTAATTAAAGGGGGCATATCATGAAAAATCCCCTTTTTAGAGTTATTTTTGAACATTTATTTGGCTAACCTGAGTGTCCATCGACCCACAGAGAAAGCTGCTCTGTTTCAAATGTTCTCAGTTTGTGACATTACAAGTTAGATTCAAGTGAGAAAACACCCTCCCCTGGTGTCTCCTCCCATGGACTCCACCTCCAGTAAAGATTTTGTTCAGGTCGCCATTTTTAGTGTCTCCACAGAGGAGTGATGTCTATCGGGAAAACTCAAGGGGGGTCTCATTGCATTTAAAGACACACACACCAAAACGGAGCGTTCTAAGAGAGCTGGTTTCTACAGGCTCACAAGCCTCCTCTGGTGCTTGATTTATCTTATGTTTGGACCAAATCACATCACAGATGTTTCACTTAGAGCACAGGGGATTGTTTGAAAGGGTAAAAAAAGGGTATAATATGTCCTCTTTAAGTAACCACCACAAAGGGCTCAGATGTCCTGCTCAGGTTTTTAAGATGTGATTCCTCAGCAGGTATAAAACAGTTTCCCTCTCCTGTCACAGGGTCCTCTTGAGGTGGCGCAGGTCTTTCTGTCTGACATTCCCGATGACCCAAAGCTGTTTCGCCATCACAACAAACTGCGCCTGTGTTTTAAAGATTTCACGAAGCGGTGATTACACTCTCTAAAAATCCAGATGTAGACTGTTGTGGAACAAATAAGACAAAACCCTCTAAAGCCCACTGTGTCATTTTACACGCAGGTGCGAGGACGCCCTGAGACGGAATAAAACCCTGATCGGACCAGATCAGAAGGAGTACCACAGAGAGCTGGAGAGGAACTACAACAAACTGAAAGAAGCTCTGGGTCCTCTCATTAACCGCAAGATCCCCCAGCTGTACAGAACCCTGCCTGCACCGACGACCACGCAACCACAACGGTGATCTAAGACACGAAACACGAGTACACACACCTGCACGCAGAAATACACACAGTGCAATCATGATGCACCAGAAGAGCTACTTCAAACTTAACTTTGATCAGACTCAAGAGACTGCAATAAACTGAACTGAATGATTCTAAAGTAAGTTACTCCTGATGATGTGACGTTTTTACACTCTAGAGAATATGCAAAATTTTGATTGCTTGAACTTGCATCAATATTGACAAACGTTACGCTTCCCTGCAATGATGTCTAACCACTGCAACATTTTCACAATTTCGATTTAAGTGAATTGTTGCCACGGGTGCATCAAGTCCAAGATGATTCAAAGAAGCGGGCTGTGAGTCGGGATGAGAGGAGCGCTTTAAAGACTAAAAACAGTGTCATTGAAAATCTCTGTTAATTGTTGCACAGTTGAAGCTGAAATCACCAACACATTTTATGATGAAAGCACTTACTTTTCTGTGGAGACGCTTTGGTTGTGAGAGTCACATCAGGACGTGTGGAGTTTTTAGCAGCAGCTCTGTTGAAGAGAAGAAACTTTCCACCACACATATTCAGTCTGAAGCTGCTGAGCTCTAAAGCCTCTTTCTCTGCTGTCACGCACAAACACAGGTTACATATCACATCCAATCCGCTTCTTACAGAGGGAGAAGGGTGGTCTCAATCTCATTTAATACTGTAATCCTGTGATATATACATTATACCTGCTGTTACTGAGAAAGACTTTTCTAATTTGAAGGTTAACATTTCGTTTAAAAGATTGTTTATTTTCTGTATGTTTTTATATTTTTTTGTCTTACAGGAACTCCTACAGTAGATCCAGTCTGCGCAGAGTTGACTGCTGAAGAGCAGCAGACAGCCCCCCCATCATTTCCCTTTTTTAGCTTGTCAACCTGTCATGTCTTTTTCCCCCACCACACACAAGCTAAAACACACACTTTCCTTAATCCCCCCCCCCCCCACCCCCCCCCCCCCCCATGTTTCATCTCCCCCAGTCACCTTAACTGGTCATAACTCTGTAGCAGAAAACAATTGTTGTTGTTTTTTGTTTTTGTTTTTTTACTACAAGGAGCATTCTACTACAGGTCAGCGTTTAAGGCGTTTACCTGGAGACATTTTTACTGGAATAGAGCTGCCAAACACACTTTGCACCCTAATCGTTTGGGAGGTTTATTAACGAGTGTTTATTTTACCTTTCTTCAACTATCTTGCTTTTGAAGACTGTAGTGTGGGTTTTGTGTCACTGCCTTAATTGTATTTCATTTGAACAAGATATTTCTTTTCTGAACTATGCCTTGTAGAAGTCACTGCCAGACGTACTCAGAAGTTGTTGTTTTTTTTTTTTTATCAACAGACCAAATAACTGACATTCCTTATTCCTCTTGCTATCATGTTTGCCTACCCGTCTTGGGTTCATACAAATTCATTAAAGTGAAAGGACATAGTGTCCAAGCTAAAGCCCAGGACATGTTGCAGTTATTGAGCGGACAGATTTTTTTGCAGGATGGGATGTTTAGCTGTGTATTTAAACTGTGAAATGATCTCGTAATGTGCTGCAGTCACATGAGATGTTAAGCATGAAAGCACCGCTCACACAAACATGTTCAAACTGTGATGAATACTATCACCCTGCAGTACAGTCTGATAACAGTCCAATACGCCTGTGTTGTTTAAGACAAGTCCTCTGTTGTTTTTATCTGAACTGCTGTCAGAAAGCACTCCAACAAATGTTTCCAACACATTGAGTGTTGAAGATTTATATCAATTGTTGCTAATGCTAATTTCCAACCACTGTATCTTTTATATTGCACTATTGAAAACAAACTGCAGCACATTAACACTGTAACTAGAATTTATGAACTGTTATTTTACAAATCTGGAAACTTTTTTTACACATTAAACATGCTTTATTTATTTTGACTATTTTTTTTGCTGCCTTCTATCAAAATGTCCGTGCCTTCTGTTCATGTAGCGTTTGAACGCTGAGAAGAAAAGTGCTGCACATCTGTCCTGTCTCTATGACAACAGTCTGTTGATGACAGGCCGCTGTGTGATCAACACTGCACCGTTTATTTTCACTGCATGTTCTTTTAGGGCCTGAAGCACTGACAAGTGCAAAGGACCCTATCGTCTCCCAAAGGAATGTTTTTGTTCTTCTACGACTTCGACACCATTTTTCAGGGCTTGAACGTGAACCTAAACTCACCAACATTTTCAAGTTCATTGGGTCTGGTGAAAATGTTATATTTTTGTTCACAAAATGGCTAAAGGGAGCCTCCTTTTGATGATAATTGTTTTATTTATTTATTTTTGACTACATAAATGATAATTTCTTTTACGTTAATAATAAAGGAAGTCTACAAGGATTTTTTGAAACTCAAAGGGGAAAAAAATGCTATTTACAGGATACCTGCTTGAAGGAACTTGTCAGAAGGTGTTCATGCTTTTGATGCAAACTCAGTGATACACATTGAACTTATCAAGTTGTGCTCTGCCTGGCGTGCGGTCAAACTCGGATCGTTTTTTTTTGTGGCCATTTTTGAACGATAAAATGCTTAGACTATATGTCTGCCATGCAGAATTCAGAAATCACCAAATGTTTTATGCACGATACAGGCAGACCCTGAACATATCCATGCTTAAAATTTCTGTATTACTCACAGCGCCATCTGTTGACAACAGAAAGTTACTGCTTCTGAATTAGCACAAGCTACAGCTACAAAGCTCATCGTATCTTCCTATAAAGGGGTGTAGACTCTCCCAACACCGTGGCCATACGACTGTTTCAAGCTCAAACGTTTTCCCCATACAGACACGTTGTTCGCCGCAAACAGGAAGTCGCTTTTTGAGGGGCTTAATATTGTCAGACTCACCTAACGTCACACACGTGATCCCATGTAAATAATGATCCAATTTTGCATTTTCAGGCATTCTATTTGAACATACTTCCTCAAGACTCTGTTCATATGATCATTGCCAACTCAGTGTGTCTGTGTGTTGTAGACATGTTTAAGATCTCTCGCTGCAGGATCAGCATCCGAATCTCTATGTTGTTGTTTGGGACAATGTGAGTTTTCACAGGGCCCTTCAGGTTAGGGAGTGGTTCAATATGAACCAAGGTTTTGTCAATCACCATACTCCCCTTTCCTGAACCAGTAGAATAATTATTCTCCTCATGGCGGTGGAAGGTATATGACTGCCAACCTTACACAAGGGTAAATCTCCTGCAAGCCGGCCCTTACGTCGGCAAACAAAACTCCGGCGTGTTTAAACCACTGACTGTAACACAGTCGATTGTTTACGTCTGTATTTCTCCTCGCCGCGCACAGTCTTCTCTGAAACAAAGCTTGATTGAGTTCTTGTAATAAAGAGTCACATGTCAGTGACAGAGTAGATGAACTGCTTTCAGCGTTGGTTTTGTTTGTGTAGCATTTTTCTGCTTTGTTGAATTTATTAGTTAGCAGTTAGCTGCTATCATGTGATGCTATTTACACAGCGTCTATCGTCATCCGGCTTACACGCCGCCTACCAAATAGGGCACGGGTGGGTGTGGAAACGCAAACGGGATCGGGCTTAATCGAACCAAACCGTACCAAACTGTACTGATCCGTACCAGACTGCTGTGTGGTAATGGGGCTAAACTATCCAAGTGAATAAAACAAAATAACATCAAAAACAAGTTATGACACTAACTTTGTTCAAAACATTTTTGTCACAGTTAATTACTGTAAAACCACGAATTGTGAGCAGCATAGAACTTTTGTGACAGATCAAAAAAAATGGCTGCACACAGCCTTGCATGTGGCATACATCCAACTAATGAGATGGTTTGATTAAAATAAACATTTGTCTGCATAAAAAAAACCATAAAACATAACAAGTGGATCCCCTCTCCACCATCCATTGATCATGTTCTGAAAATAACAAACACAAAACAAAATGCAGCACAATCATTAAATTGCAAAGTTTAACTATTCTCCTTCTTGGTTGAATTACATTTTATTATATTCTAATTAGGTATTAAAAATGCTTACCTATGTGTTTTCTGACCAGATTTCTGACACTGTTTTCCTGTTGTCAGTGTGTCAATGTCTGGTTTTAGGTCCCGTGCTGAGGCAATCCGTAGAAAAGCATGGAGGTTGTCATCATTGATGCGTGATCTGTGCTTGTTTTTGTTTAGAGTCAATATTGAGAACATGTGTTCACACAGGTAGGTCCCAAACATGGACAGAACACGGGCAGCATGAAGTCGAAGCTGTGGCATAAAACCAGGGGGCAGCAGACGGTAAAAGTCCTGGATTGCAGCATCCTGGAACTTTGCCCTCAGGCCACTGTCGCTTAGAAGGTCGATCAACTCCATCTGAAGTTGTTGGGGTGCAGTGCACACGTCGGTGGTAAAAGGGTTGGCAAATATGGCAAAGCCAGAGTGCTGTGATCTGAAATCAGAGATCAAACTCATCCATTAGCCGGCTGAGTTTGTTGGCCAACTGAGCACATGAAAAAGTACCAGGAAATGAAGCTGAGATGCTCTGACAAACAGGAAAGTGGGCAAGATTGTTCTGTTTCACTTGGCACATCCAGAGGTTCAGTTTACGCTGGAAAGTCATGATCGTGTTAGACATCTGTGTAATGACTTGTTTTGTGTCCCTGCAGCTTCTGATTCAGTTGGGAGAGATGCTCGGTTATGTCACACAGTCAGTTTGGATCTGACAGGTTAGACAAGGATTTTCCTTTGCTCTACATGAAAAGAGCAATGTCTTCCCGAAGCTCAAAAAAATCTTTTTTTCACGGTTTGTTCTTGTAATTACACAAAATTACCTGGCAATTGTCTGTTAAGTCTTGTTTTGTAGTCCTTCCTTTGTTCTTTGCCAGCCTGCCAGATTAAAGAGTTTAAAGAATCCCGGTGTCCAAGCCCGCCCCTCCCTACACGCAGAACACGCGCTGTGCGTAGGGCCCTGCGATCCATGGGGGGCCCCATTTTGCGCAAGTGAATTGAACTTCCCTCGGCATGAATAAAGTATCATCATTCTCTGCAAATGCGCAAAGGATGCGCGTGCATTTTGCCGAGAGGTGCATGTAGAGCAGTGTTTTTCCAACCAGTGCTCCGCGGCACACTAGTGTGTCGCGAGATATTGTCAGGTGTGCCGTGGGAAATGATCAAATTTCACCTAATTGGTCTAAAAAAAAAGTCGAGTGTCTGTGCTGTCAAGTGCCTGGCAGTTATCATGTAATACTCTTCCATATCAGTAGGTGGCAGCAGGTAGATAATTGCATTGTACTCTGAGACAAGAGAATTAGTGGTGCATTGATGCGACAGGTGGCGGTGACAGTGACATTTTGGCTAGCGAGAATATACGGTAACAGTGATGGAGAAGTTTTTGAAAAAGAAAAATGCTCACTCCGAACTGGACCCTGGACAAAATACGGACCCAGATGAAGGCCCTAGTATAAGTGGAGGTCAAAAGAAAGCAAAAACTGTGAGCTCGAGCAAAGTTTTGAGGCAATACAGCGAAAGCTATCTTTCATTTGGATTTACTTACACCGGAGATGCAACGGCACAAACTCCGCTGTGCTTGGTGTGTGGTGAAAAGCTATCCAACAGTGCTATGGTCCTAAGTAAGCTTAAACGCCATCTCCAAACGAAACAACCTTCACTTCAAAACAAGAATGTGGACTATGGGTACGTCCCAAGTTTCTTATTTGCAGTCTCCTCGGTCCTCGGTCCTCGGCCGAACCGGAAGTAGTTCCAAAGCCGCCATGTTGAGGATCGTCCCAAAACTCTAATAGCGAACGGAGGAGAGAGGATCGAGGAGAGAGGAGGCTGATCCGAGGAGCGATGACCGAGGAGACACGAGAGCTGACGGAAGTCTTTTCACTGACAGACACGCCCCCTTCTCGTATATCACTCACTGATTGGACGCTGCACGGGATCAGACTTCAGTGAAACTTGTCAACATGAGCAGAGTTTAATACCGGAGAAAAGACGGACATTAAAAAGACGCTAAATGGAGCGTCTGACATTTAAACAGATGATGAACATCAGTGAGTTTGTAAAGAGTCGCTCTGTGATGAGCTGGGATTAAAAAGAGTCTGATGAAGAGGAGTCCGTTTTATATTCTCACTTATTTATCTTCTGAACGTTTCATCATTTAGATTCTAATCAATCATTTTCAGTATCCTAACACATAAATATCTGTGTTTATAAAATACAGAGTTCGTTGTCTAAATATAGGCTAGGTTCAGTCCAAACTGTTTAATAATAATCAATAATTATAGACAATTAAAAATGAAATCTTTTAGTCAGTAGAAACTGTCCTTTTGGTTATGAGTAGACTGCAGGTTGTTCTTCCGGTGTGTTTTTTTTTATCAGGTAAAGACACTAAACACTGTAACTGTGTTTGATTAGAAATAATACAGTGTGTGTGTGTTTGATGAGAAATAATACAGTGCGTGTTTGTGTTTGATTAGAAATAATACAGTGCGTGTTTGTGTGGACATAAACAGCTGTTCGGCTGATTGACAGCTGAACGTGATCAGCTGATGTCGCGTCATGTGACGCTGTTGAGGAAACGACGTCTCATGTGTCTTAAAGCTGATTTCCTCGGTCCTCTCTCCTCGGCTTCGTTTCCTCCGTGCATCTCTGGTGGGCGGGACTAAGACGCAAGTGGAGGAGACAACTCGGAGGACACTCGGTGCAAATAAGGGAACTGAGATTGGGCCTATTTTGTTCGCCTGCGTGAACACACGGAGAAACAGGCAACTTTAATGAGAAAAACCACAAAGGTAAAAGAGAGAGCCCTTAAAGCGAGCTACCACGTTGCAGAAGCTGCGGGAGGAACTTAAAGTTTTTCTGACAAATGAGAGGTCCGATGACGCAAAACTGCTTGCAAGTGATGAGTGGTGTGCAGGGCTGGCATACCTGGCAGATATTTTTCATCACCTGAATGAACTGAACACACGAATGCAAGGCCGACATGAAAACCTGCTTACAAGTACAGATAAAATAAATGGATTCCGTTCAAATGTGCACCTCTGGCAACATGTGGAAACTGGCAACCTTGAAATGTTTCCACTCACCAAGAAATGGCAAGATGTTAACACTGCTGCATTGTGTGAGATAATAGTTAAACATTTGAAAACTTTTGAGGAGAAGATGTCATTTTATTTCTCTTCAGCCTTCACTGAATGCCTTGACTGGGTTAGGGACCCTTATAGCTCAGCATCAGTTGTTGGAAAGGACATGACAAACAAAGCTATTTTGACATTGCTCCCATTTTCCACGACATATCTGTGTGAGGTGAGCCTTTCAAGCTTCACTGCTATAAAAACTAAACAGAGAGAGACTGAGAGCTGTTGAGGAAGAGCTTCGTGTGTGTGTCTTCAATTCCTGCCAGGATATCAACTTTGTGTTCATCCAAACAAGCCCAGGTTTCACACTGACTTTTATTTGTGTTTATTTGATACCAAATAAACACAAGAATTACTTTATATTGTTAATATGGGCTACATAGTTTCTTTTTTTTAACATTATCGACTGGTGGTGTGCCGTGAGATTTTTTTCAATGAAAAAAGTGTTCCTTGGCTCAGAAAAGGTTGAAAAACACTGATGTAGAGCACCGCCACCCGAGGCAGGCGAGAAAAAAAAAAGAGAGATGCAATGATTGAAAGCGCGATGCATCACCATCTGACCAATCAGCGGCCAGATGGGCCGGCAGGCAGTTGTTTGCAGGTAGAGAGTAGAGAGAGAGAGATGGCTTCCAAACGTCAATATGATTCGGGAGCTAGCAAAAGAAAGAAAAAGTCCAAACAAGAAGAGGCTCGTGCTTCACTTGAATGTGGGTATGTTGTTGAAATAAAAAATAAAAACATTGTGGCATATATAAACTGCTGGCATGTCTGCTCGTGCTAATCATGAGACAGAAGAGATGATAATTGTGTCGAGATGTGGACCGGAGATTTTCTAGCAGCCCTGATGACCGTTTATTAAATGTCTTGTTAACTGAATATATTCAGCTTTATTGAAAAAAAGGAGTTTTTAATTGACCAGTTGGTGGTCATATGTTGGCTCAGGTTTATGCGTATCAATCTATGTTTTTAATAGAAGTATACAGCTATATGGAGAATTTAAATTGTGTTGCAGCAGTAAACAGTAGTGTGGAAATGTAGAACCTAAGTACAACATGTGAAAATAAGGATATACAATATTTAAATATAGAAATATTATCAACTTCAATCATAATGAACATTATTAGTTGAAATCATATTTGCATTGATTGCAATTTAATTTTGTGAGGATAGTATTTAAAATAATTTCAGTGTGTAGTTTCCCTTTATAACCAAAACAAATATATAATGTTCTTGTTCCACTGTGGATAGAGGCTGTTCATTTGATTCGTTAGTAATTGTAATTTATTATTATTATTATTGGAAGGGGGGGCCCAAAATAAAATCCTGCTTAGGGCCCCCACTTGGCCAGGGGCGGCCCTGCCGATGTCACAGCATAAATTTCACACAATGCAGAATTCCACCGGTTACACGCGGGCGATTTCTTCTGCTACAATAAAGTTAGCTTTCACTGCCGCCACATTGTTTTTGGCCCTAGCGAACATATTCTGCTGGGACCGCAGTTTGCCTTTTAATTCTTGGGTAATTTTTTGTCTTTCTTGAAGTCTAGCTGTGACTTTTAATACAACATAAATAATTGTATAATATTATGATCTTGGAATTTCAAAAAGGGGGAAAACCTGCATAATAAAAGAAAGGAACGATGTGTGCATATTTTTTTTTTCATTTTATTGAAATGGCCCTCCACAGGAATCATGTATCCATGAGGCTGATATCCAGTTTCTGCCAGCTGGTATATCTCCATGCTCTCTGCCTGCTGTTGATGCTGGAGGAGTTAAGGTAGATGGAGATCCATCTGGAAACACAAAAACACTTCTGAACGCATCTGTCAAGTAAACATGACCTGTTCATTCACTTCATCCAAACTTTATTTTAAAAATTGATTGGAAGAAAAAAAGGACATATTTTTCACATATACAGAACATGTATGATGAGTACTTTAGAAATTAAAAAAAACAAAAAACATTTATCTTCCAATAGTGTGTAAAACAAAAGCACTGAAAGAATAATTGAATACATACCCGGCCATTTATCCAGTGGTTTTCCTTCCAGGACAGCTGAGATTATTCCTGGCCCTCCACAGGAATCATGTATCCATGAGGCTGATCTCCAGTTTCTGCCTGCTGGTATATCTCCATACCCTCTGCCTGCTGTTGATGCTGGAGGAGTTAAGGTAGATGGAGATCTATCTGGAAACACAAAAACACTTCTGAACGCATCTGTCAAGTAAACATGACCCGTTTTAAAAATTGATTGGAAGAAAATAAGGACATATCGTTCACATATACAGAACATGTATGATGAGTACTTTAAAAATTTAAAAAAACAAAAAACATTTATCTTCCAATGGTGTGTAAAACAAAAGCACTGAAAGAATAATTGAATACATACCCGGCCATTTATCCAGCGGTTTTCCTTCCAGGACAGCTGAGATTATTCCTGGCCCTCCACAGGAATCATGTATCCATGAGGCTGATATCCAGTTTCAGTTCATCCAAACTCTATTTTACAGATAGATTGGATGAAAAAAAAGGACATAGAACATGTATGATGAGTACTTCAAAAATGAAGAAAACATGTATCCTCCAATAGTGTGTATAACAAAAGTACTGAAAGTATAATTGAATACATACCCGGCCATTTATCCAGCGGTTTTCCTTCCAGGACAGCTGAGATTATTCCTGGCCCTCGACAGGAATCATGTATCCATGAGGCTGATATCCAGTTTCTGCCAGCTGGTATATCTCCATGCCCTCTGCCTGCTGTTGACGCTGGAGGAGTTAAGGTAGATGGAGATCCATCTGGAAACACAAAAACACTTCTGAACGCATCTGTCAAGTAAACATGACCTGTTCATTCACTTCATCCAAACTTTATTTTAAAAATTGATTGGAAGAAAAAAAGGACATATTGTTCACATATACAGAACATGTATGATGAGTACTTTAGAAATTTAAAAAAACAAAAAACATTTATCTTCCAATAGTGTGTAAAACAAAAGTACTGAAAGAATAATTGAATACATACCCGGCCATTTATCCAGCGGTTTTCCTTCCAGGACAGCTGAGATTATTCCTGGCCCTCCACAGGAATCATGTATCCATGAGGCTGATATCCAGTTTCATTTCATCCAAACTCTATTTTACAGATAGATTGGATGAAAAAAAAGGACATAGAACATGTATGATGAGTACTTCAAAAATGAAGAAAACATTTATCCTCCAATAGTGTGTAAAACAAAAGCACTGAAAGAATAATTGAATACATACCCGGCCATTTATCCAGCGGTTTTCCTTCCAGGACAGCTGAGATTATTCCTGGCCCTCCACAGGAATCATGTATCCATGAGGCTGATATCCAGTTTCTGCCAGCTGGTATATCTCCGTGCCCTCTGCCTGCTGTTGATGCTGGAGGAGTTAAGGTAGATGGAGATCCATCTGGAAACACAAAAACACTTCTGAACGCATCTGTCAAGTAAACATGACCCGTTTTAAAAAATGATTGGAAGAAAATAAGGACATATTGTTCACATATACAGAACATGTATGATGAGTACTTTAGAAATTTAAAAAAACAAAAAACATTTATCTTCCAATAGTGTGTAAAACAAAAGTACTGAAAGAATAATTGAATACATACCCGGCCATTTATCCAGCGGTTTTCCTTCCAGGACAGCTGAGATTATTCCTGGCCCTCCACAGGAATCATGTATCCATGAGGCTGATATCCAGTTTCAGTTCATCCAAACTCTATTTTACAGATTGATTGGATGAAAAAAAAGGACACAGAACATGTATGATGAGTACTTCAGACATGAAAAAAACATGTATCCTCCAATAGTGTGTATAACAAAAGTACTGTAAGTATAATTGAATACATACCCGGCCATTTATCCAGCGGTTTTCCTTCCAGGACAGCTGAGGTTATTCCTGGCCCTCCACAGGAATCATGTATCCATGAGGCTGATCTCCAGTTTCTGCCTGCTGGTATATCTCCATACCCTCTGCCTGCTGTTGACGCTGGAGGAGTTAAGGTAGATGGAGATCCATCTGGAAACACAAAAACACTTCTGAACGCATCTGTCAAGTAAACATGACCCGTTTTAAAAAATGATTGGAAGAAAATAAGGACATATTGTTCACATATACAGAACATGTATGATGAGTACTTTAGAAATTTAAAAAAACAAAAAACATTTATCTTCCAATAGTGTGTAAAACAAAAGCACTGAAAGAATAATTGAATACATACCCGGCCATTTATCCAGCGGTTTTCCTTCCAGGACAGCTGAGATTATTCCTGGCCCTCCACAGGAATCATGTATCCATGAGGCTGATATCCAGTTTCAGTTCATCCAAACTCTATTTTACAGATTGATTGGATGAAAAAAAAGGACACAGAACATGTATGATGAGTACTTCAGAAATGAAAAAAACATGTATCCTCCAATAGTGTGTATAACAAAAGTACTGTAAGTATAATTGAATACATACCCGGCCATTTATCCAGCGGTTTTCCTTCCAGGACAGCTGAGATTATTCCTGGCCCTCCACAGGAATCATGTATCCATGAGGCTGATCTCCAGTTTCTGCCTGCTGGTATATCTCCGTGCCCTCTGCCTGCTGTTGACGCTGGAGGAGTTAAGGTAGATGGAGATCCATCTGGAAACACAAAAACAGTTCTGAACGCATCTGTCAAGTAAACATGACCTGTTCATTCACTTCATCCAAACTTTATTATAAAAATTGATTGGAAGAAAAAAAAAGGACATATCGTTCACATATACAGAACATGTATGATGAGTACTTTAGAAATTTAAAAAAACAAAAAACATTTATCTTCCAATAGTGTGTAAAACAAAAGCACTGAAAGAATAATTGAATACATACCCGGCCATTTATCCAGCGGTTTTCCTTCCAGGACAGCTGAGATTATTCCTGGCCCTCCACAGGAATCATGTATCCATGAGGCTGATATCCAGTTTCAGTTCATCCAAACTCTATTTTACAGATTGATTGGATGAAAAAAAAGGACACAGAACATGTATGATGAGTACTTCAGAAATGAAAAAAACATGTATCCTCCAATAGTGTGTATAAGAAAAGTACTGAAAGTATAATTGAATACATACCCGGCCATTTATCCAGCGGTTTTCCTTCCAGGACAGCTGAGATTATTCCTGGCCCTCCACAGGAATCATGTATCCATGAGGCTGATATCCAGTTTCTGCCAGCTGGTATATCTCCATGCCCTCTGCCTGCTGTTGACGCTGGAGGAGTTAAGGTAGATGGAGATCCATCTGGAAACACAAAAACACTTCTGAACGCATCTGTCAAGTAAACATGACCTGTTCATTCACTTCATCCAAACTTTATTTTAAAAATTGATTGGAAGAAAAAAAGGACATATTGTTCACATATACAGAACATGTATGATGAGTACTTTAGAAATTTAAAAAAACAAAAAACATTTATCTTCCAATAGTGTGTAAAACAAAAGTACTGAAAGAATAATTGAATACATACCCGGCCATTTATCCAGCGGTTTTCCTTCCAGGACAGCTGAGATTATTCCTGGCCCTCCACAGGAATCATGTATCCATGAGGCTGATATCCAGTTTCATTTCATCCAAACTCTATTTTACAGATAGATTGGATGAAAAAAAAGGACATAGAACATGTATGATGAGTACTTCAAAAATGAAGAAAACATTTATCCTCCAATAGTGTGTAAAACAAAAGCACTGAAAGAATAATTGAATACATACCCGGCCATTTATCCAGCGGTTTTCCTTCCAGGACAGCTGAGATTATTCCTGGCCCTCCACAGGAATCATGTATCCATGAGGCTGATATCCAGTTTCTGCCAGCTGGTATATCTCCGTGCCCTCTGCCTGCTGTTGATGCTGGAGGAGTTAAGGTAGATGGAGATCCATCTGGAAACACAAAAACACTTCTGAACGCATCTGTCAAGTAAACATGACCCGTTTTAAAAAATGATTGGAAGAAAATAAGGACATATTGTTCACATATACAGAACATGTATGATGAGTACTTTAGAAATTTAAAAAAACAAAAAACATTTATCTTCCAATAGTGTGTAAAACAAAAGTACTGAAAGAATAATTGAATACATACCCGGCCATTTATCCAGCGGTTTTCCTTCCAGGACAGCTGAGATTATTCCTGGCCCTCCACAGGAATCATGTATCCATGAGGCTGATATCCAGTTTCAGTTCATCCAAACTCTATTTTACAGATTGATTGGATGAAAAAAAAGGACACAGAACATGTATGATGAGTACTTCAGACATGAAAAAAACATGTATCCTCCAATAGTGTGTATAACAAAAGTACTGTAAGTATAATTGAATACATACCCGGCCATTTATCCAGCGGTTTTCCTTCCAGGACAGCTGAGGTTATTCCTGGCCCTCCACAGGAATCATGTATCCATGAGGCTGATCTCCAGTTTCTGCCTGCTGGTATATCTCCATACCCTCTGCCTGCTGTTGACGCTGGAGGAGTTAAGGTAGATGGAGATCCATCTGGAAACACAAAAACACTTCTGAACGCATCTGTCAAGTAAACATGACCCGTTTTAAAAAATGATTGGAAGAAAATAAGGACATATTGTTCACATATACAGAACATGTATGATGAGTACTTTAGAAATTTAAAAAAACAAAAAACATTTATCTTCCAATAGTGTGTAAAACAAAAGCACTGAAAGAATAATTGAATACATACCCGGCCATTTATCCAGCGGTTTTCCTTCCAGGACAGCTGAGATTATTCCTGGCCCTCCACAGGAATCATGTATCCATGAGGCTGATATCCAGTTTCAGTTCATCCAAACTCTATTTTACAGATTGATTGGATGAAAAAAAAGGACACAGAACATGTATGATGAGTACTTCAGAAATGAAAAAAACATGTATCCTCCAATAGTGTGTATAAGAAAAGTACTGAAAGTATAATTGAATACATACCCGGCCATTTATCCAGCGGTTTTCCTTCCAGGACAGCTGAGATTATTCCTGGCCCTCCACAGGAATCATGTATCCATGAGGCTGATATCCAGTTTCTGCCTGCTGGTATATCTCCGTGCCCTCTGCCTGCTGTTGATGCTGGAGGAGTTAAGGTAGATGGAGATCCATCTGGAAACACAAAAACACTTCTGAACGCATCTGTCAAGTAAACATGACCTGTTCATTCACTTCATCCAAACTTTATTTTAAAAATTGATTGGAAGAAAAAAAAGGACATATTGTTCACATATACAGAACATGTATGATGAGTACTTAAGAAATTTAAAAAAACAAAAAACATTTATCTTCCAATAGTGTGTAAAACAAAAGCACTGAAAGAATAATTGAATACATACCCGGCCATTTATCCAGCGGTTTTCCTTCCAGGACAGCTGAGATTATTCCTGGCCCTCGACAGGAATCATGTATCCATGAGGCTGATCTCCAGTTTCTGCCTGCTGGTATATCTCCGTGCCCTCTGCCTGCTGTTGATGCTGGAGGAGTTAAGGTAGATGGAGATCCATCTGGAAACACAAAAACACTTCTGAACGCATCTGTCAAGTAAACATGACCCGTTTTAAAAAATGATTGGAAGAAAATAAGGACATATTGTTCACATATACAGAACATGTATGATGAGTACTTTAGAAATTTAAAAAAACAAAAAACATTTATCTTCCAATGGTGTGTAAAACAAAAGCACTGAAAGAATAATTGAATACATACCCGGCCATTTATCCAGTGGTTTTCCTTCCAGGACAGCTGAGATTATTCCTGGCCCTCCACAGGAATCATGTATCCATGAGGCTGATATCCAGTTTCAGTTCATCCAAACTCTATTTTACAGATTGATTGGATGAAAAAAAAGGACACAGAACATGTATGATGAGTACTTCAGAAATGAAAAAAACATGTATCCTCCAATAGTGTGTATAACAAAAGTACTGAAAGTATAATTGAATACATACCCGGCCATTTATCCAGCGGTTTTCCTTCCAGGACAGCTGAGATTATTCCTGGCCCTCCACAGGAATCATGTATCCATGAGGCTGATATCCAGTTTCAGTTCATCCAAACTCTATTTTACAGATTGATTGGATGAAAAAAAAGGACACAGAACATGTATGATGAGTACTTCAGAAATGAAAAAAACATGTATCCTCCAATAGTGTGTATAACAAAAGTACTGAAAGTATAATTGAATACATACCGGGCCATTTATCCAGCGGTTTTCCTTCCAGGACAGCTGAGGTTATTCCTGGCCCTCCACAGGAATCATGTATCCATGAGGCTGATCTCCAGTTTCTGCCAGCTGGTATATCTCCGTGCCCTCTGCCTGCTGTTGACGCTGGAGGAGTTAAGGTAGATGGAGATCCATCTGGAAACACAAAAACACTTCTGAACGCATCTGTCAAGTAAACATGACCCGTTTTAAAAAATGATTGGAAGAAAATAAGGACATATTGTTCACATATACAGAACATGTATGATGAGTACTTTAGAAATTTAAAAAAACAAAAAACATTTATCTTCCAATAGTGTGTAAAACAAAAGTACTGAAAGAATAATTGAATACATACCCGGCCATTTATCCAGCGGTTTTCCTTCCAGGACAGCTGAGATTATTCCTGGCCCTCCACAGGAATCATGTATCCATGAGGCTGATATCCAGTTTCATTTCATCCAAACTCTATTTTACAGATAGATTGGATGAAAAAAAAGGACATAGAACATGTATGATGAGTACTTCAAAAATGAAGAAAACATTTATCCTCCAATAGTGTGTAAAACAAAAGCACTGAAAGAATAATTGAATACATACCCGGCCATTTATCCAGCGGTTTTCCTTCCAGGACAGCTGAGATTATTCCTGGCCCTCCACAGGAATCATGTATCCATGAGGCTGATATCCAGTTTCTGCCAGCTGGTATATCTCCGTGCCCTCTGCCTGCTGTTGATGCTGGAGGAGTTAAGGTAGATGGAGATCCATCTGGAAACACAAAAACACTTCTGAACGCATCTGTCAAGTAAACATGACCCGTTTTAAAAAATGATTGGAAGAAAATAAGGACATATTGTTCACATATACAGAACATGTATGATGAGTACTTTAGAAATTTAAAAAAACAAAAAACATTTATCTTCCAATAGTGTGTAAAACAAAAGTACTGAAAGAATAATTGAATACATACCCGGCCATTTATCCAGCGGTTTTCCTTCCAGGACAGCTGAGATTATTCCTGGCCCTCCACAGGAATCATGTATCCATGAGGCTGATATCCAGTTTCAGTTCATCCAAACTCTATTTTACAGATTGATTGGATGAAAAAAAAGGACACAGAACATGTATGATGAGTACTTCAGACATGAAAAAAACATGTATCCTCCAATAGTGTGTATAACAAAAGTACTGTAAGTATAATTGAATACATACCCGGCCATTTATCCAGCGGTTTTCCTTCCAGGACAGCTGAGGTTATTCCTGGCCCTCCACAGGAATCATGTATCCATGAGGCTGATCTCCAGTTTCTGCCTGCTGGTATATCTCCATACCCTCTGCCTGCTGTTGACGCTGGAGGAGTTAAGGTAGATGGAGATCCATCTGGAAACACAAAAACACTTCTGAACGCATCTGTCAAGTAAACATGACCCGTTTTAAAAAATGATTGGAAGAAAATAAGGACATATTGTTCACATATACAGAACATGTATGATGAGTACTTTAGAAATTTAAAAAAACAAAAAACATTTATCTTCCAATAGTGTGTAAAACAAAAGCACTGAAAGAATAATTGAATACATACCCGGCCATTTATCCAGCGGTTTTCCTTCCAGGACAGCTGAGATTATTCCTGGCCCTCCACAGGAATCATGTATCCATGAGGCTGATATCCAGTTTCAGTTCATCCAAACTCTATTTTACAGATTGATTGGATGAAAAAAAAGGACACAGAACATGTATGATGAGTACTTCAGAAATGAAAAAAACATGTATCCTCCAATAGTGTGTATAAGAAAAGTACTGAAAGTATAATTGAATACATACCCGGCCATTTATCCAGCGGTTTTCCTTCCAGGACAGCTGAGATTATTCCTGGCCCTCCACAGGAATCATGTATCCATGAGGCTGATATCCAGTTTCTGCCTGCTGGTATATCTCCGTGCCCTCTGCCTGCTGTTGATGCTGGAGGAGTTAAGGTAGATGGAGATCCATCTGGAAACACAAAAACACTTCTGAACGCATCTGTCAAGTAAACATGACCTGTTCATTCACTTCATCCAAACTTTATTTTAAAAATTGATTGGAAGAAAAAAAAGGACATATTGTTCACATATACAGAACATGTATGATGAGTACTTAAGAAATTTAAAAAAACAAAAAACATTTATCTTCCAATAGTGTGTAAAACAAAAGCACTGAAAGAATAATTGAATACATACCCGGCCATTTATCCAGCGGTTTTCCTTCCAGGACAGCTGAGATTATTCCTGGCCCTCGACAGGAATCATGTATCCATGAGGCTGATCTCCAGTTTCTGCCTGCTGGTATATCTCCGTGCCCTCTGCCTGCTGTTGATGCTGGAGGAGTTAAGGTAGATGGAGATCCATCTGGAAACACAAAAACACTTCTGAACGCATCTGTCAAGTAAACATGACCCGTTTTAAAAAATGATTGGAAGAAAATAAGGACATATTGTTCACATATACAGAACATGTATGATGAGTACTTTAGAAATTTAAAAAAACAAAAAACATTTATCTTCCAATGGTGTGTAAAACAAAAGCACTGAAAGAATAATTGAATACATACCCGGCCATTTATCCAGTGGTTTTCCTTCCAGGACAGCTGAGATTATTCCTGGCCCTCCACAGGAATCATGTATCCATGAGGCTGATATCCAGTTTCAGTTCATCCAAACTCTATTTTACAGATTGATTGGATGAAAAAAAAGGACACAGAACATGTATGATGAGTACTTCAGAAATGAAAAAAACATGTATCCTCCAATAGTGTGTATAACAAAAGTACTGAAAGTATAATTGAATACATACCCGGCCATTTATCCAGCGGTTTTCCTTCCAGGACAGCTGAGATTATTCCTGGCCCTCCACAGGAATCATGTATCCATGAGGCTGATATCCAGTTTCAGTTCATCCAAACTCTATTTTACAGATTGATTGGATGAAAAAAAAGGACACAGAACATGTATGATGAGTACTTCAGAAATGAAAAAAACATGTATCCTCCAATAGTGTGTATAACAAAAGTACTGAAAGTATAATTGAATACATACCGGGCCATTTATCCAGCGGTTTTCCTTCCAGGACAGCTGAGGTTATTCCTGGCCCTCCACAGGAATCATGTATCCATGAGGCTGATCTCCAGTTTCTGCCAGCTGGTATATCTCCGTGCCCTCTGCCTGCTGTTGACGCTGGAGGAGTTAAGGTAGATGGAGATCCATCTGGAAACACAAAAACACTTCTGAACGCATCTGTCAAGTAAACATGACCCGTTTTAAAAAATGATTGGAAGAAAATAAGGACATATTGTTCACATATACAGAACATGTATGATGAGTACTTTAGAAATTTAAAAAAACAAAAAACATTTATCTTCCAATAGTGTGTAAAACAAAAGTACTGAAAGAATAATTGAATACATACCCGGCCATTTATCCAGCGGTTTTCCTTCCAGGACAGCTGAGATTATTCCTGGCCCTCCACAGGAATCATGTATCCATGAGGCTGATATCCAGTTTCATTTCATCCAAACTCTATTTTACAGATAGATTGGATGAAAAAAAAGGACATAGAACATGTATGATGAGTACTTCAAAAATGAAGAAAACATTTATCCTCCAATAGTGTGTAAAACAAAAGCACTGAAAGAATAATTGAATACATACCCGGCCATTTATCCAGCGGTTTTCCTTCCAGGACAGCTGAGATTATTCCTGGCCCTCCACAGGAATCATGTATCCATGAGGCTGATATCCAGTTTCTGCCAGCTGGTATATCTCCGTGCCCTCTGCCTGCTGTTGATGCTGGAGGAGTTAAGGTAGATGGAGATCCATCTGGAAACACAAAAACACTTCTGAACGCATCTGTCAAGTAAACATGACCCGTTTTAAAAAATGATTGGAAGAAAATAAGGACATATTGTTCACATATACAGAACATGTATGATGAGTACTTTAGAAATTTAAAAAAACAAAAAACATTTATCTTCCAATAGTGTGTAAAACAAAAGTACTGAAAGAATAATTGAATACATACCCGGCCATTTATCCAGCGGTTTTCCTTCCAGGACAGCTGAGATTATTCCTGGCCCTCCACAGGAATCATGTATCCATGAGGCTGATATCCAGTTTCAGTTCATCCAAACTCTATTTTACAGATTGATTGGATGAAAAAAAAGGACACAGAACATGTATGATGAGTACTTCAGACATGAAAAAAACATGTATCCTCCAATAGTGTGTATAACAAAAGTACTGTAAGTATAATTGAATACATACCCGGCCATTTATCCAGCGGTTTTCCTTCCAGGACAGCTGAGGTTATTCCTGGCCCTCCACAGGAATCATGTATCCATGAGGCTGATCTCCAGTTTCTGCCTGCTGGTATATCTCCATACCCTCTGCCTGCTGTTGACGCTGGAGGAGTTAAGGTAGATGGAGATCCATCTGGAAACACAAAAACACTTCTGAACGCATCTGTCAAGTAAACATGACCCGTTTTAAAAAATGATTGGAAGAAAATAAGGACATATTGTTCACATATACAGAACATGTATGATGAGTACTTTAGAAATTTAAAAAAACAAAAAACATTTATCTTCCAATAGTGTGTAAAACAAAAGCACTGAAAGAATAATTGAATACATACCCGGCCATTTATCCAGCGGTTTTCCTTCCAGGACAGCTGAGATTATTCCTGGCCCTCCACAGGAATCATGTATCCATGAGGCTGATATCCAGTTTCAGTTCATCCAAACTCTATTTTACAGATTGATTGGATGAAAAAAAAGGACACAGAACATGTATGATGAGTACTTCAGAAATGAAAAAAACATGTATCCTCCAATAGTGTGTATAACAAAAGTACTGTAAGTATAATTGAATACATACCCGGCCATTTATCCAGCGGTTTTCCTTCCAGGACAGCTGAGATTATTCCTGGCCCTCCACAGGAATCATGTATCCATGAGGCTGATCTCCAGTTTCTGCCTGCTGGTATATCTCCGTGCCCTCTGCCTGCTGTTGACGCTGGAGGAGTTAAGGTAGATGGAGATCCATCTGGAAACACAAAAACACTTCTGAACGCATCTGTCAAGTAAACATGACCTGTTCATTCACTTCATCCAAACTTTATTATAAAAATTGATTGGAAGAAAAAAAAAGGACATATCGTTCACATATACAGAACATGTATGATGAGTACTTTAGAAATTTAAAAAAACAAAAAACATTTATCTTCCAATAGTGTGTAAAACAAAAGCACTGAAAGAATAATTGAATACATACCCGGCCATTTATCCAGCGGTTTTCCTTCCAGGACAGCTGAGATTATTCCTGGCCCTCCACAGGAATCATGTATCCATGAGGCTGATATCCAGTTTCAGTTCATCCAAACTCTATTTTACAGATTGATTGGATGAAAAAAAAGGACACAGAACATGTATGATGAGTACTTCAGAAATGAAAAAAACATGTATCCTCCAATAGTGTGTATAAGAAAAGTACTGAAAGTATAATTGAATACATACCCGGCCATTTATCCAGCGGTTTTCCTTCCAGGACAGCTGAGATTATTCCTGGCCCTCCACAGGAATCATGTATCCATGAGGCTGATATCCAGTTTCTGCCTGCTGGTATATCTCCGTGCCCTCTGCCTGCTGTTGATGCTGGAGGAGTTAAGGTAGATGGAGATCCATCTGGAAACACAAAAACACTTCTGAACGCATCTGTCAAGTAAACATGACCTGTTCATTCACTTCATCCAAACTTTATTTTAAAAATTGATTGGAAGAAAAAAAAGGACATATTGTTCACATATACAGAACATGTATGATGAGTACTTAAGAAATTTAAAAAAACAAAAAACATTTATCTTCCAATAGTGTGTAAAACAAAAGCACTAAAAGAATAATTGAATACATACCCGGCCATTTATCCAGTGGTTTTCCTTCCAGGACAGCTGAGAATATTCCTGGCCCTCCACAGGAATCATGTATCCATGAGGCTGATATCCAGTTTCAGTTCATCCAAACTCTATTTTACAGATTGATTGGATGAAAAAAAAGGACACAGAACATGTATGATGAGTACTTCAGAAATGAAAAAAACATGTATCCTCCAATAGTGTGTATAAGAAAAGTACTGAAAGTATAATTGAATACATACCCGGCCATTTATCCAGCGGTTTTCCTTCCAGGACAGCTGAGATTATTCCTGGCCCTCCACAGGAATCATGTATCCATGAGGCTGATCTCCAGTTTCTGCCTGCTGGTATATCTCCGTGCCCTCTGCCTGCTGTTGATGCTGGAGGAGTTAAGGTAGATGGAGATCCATCTGGAAACACAAAAACACTTCTGAACGCATCTGTCAAGTAAACATGACCCGTTTTAAAAAATGATTGGAAGAAAATAAGGACATATTGTTCACATATACAGAACATGTATGATGAGTACTTTAGAAATTTAAAAAAACAAAAAACATTTATCTTCCAATGGTGTGTAAAACAAAAGCACTGAAAGAATAATTGAATACATACCCGGCCATTTATCCAGTGGTTTTCCTTCCAGGACAGCTGAGATTATTCCTGGCCCTCCACAGGAATCATGTATCCATGAGGCTGATATCCAGTTTCAGTTCATCCAAACTCTATTTTACAGATTGATTGGATGAAAAAAAAGGACACAGAACATGTATGATGAGTACTTCAGAAATGAAAAAAACATGTATCCTCCAATAGTGTGTATAACAAAAGTACTGAAAGTATAATTGAATACATACCCGGCCATTTATCCAGCGGTTTTCCTTCCAGGACAGCTGAGATTATTCCTGGCCCTCCACAGGAATCATGTATCCATGAGGCTGATATCCAGTTTCAGTTCATCCAAACTCTATTTTACAGATTGATTGGATGAAAAAAAAGGACACAGAACATGTATGATGAGTACTTCAGAAATGAAAAAAACATGTATCCTCCAATAGTGTGTATAACAAAAGTACTGAAAGTATAATTGAATACATACCGGGCCATTTATCCAGCGGTTTTCCTTCCAGGACAGCTGAGGTTATTCCTGGCCCTCCACAGGAATCATGTATCCATGAGGCTGATCTCCAGTTTCTGCCAGCTGGTATATCTCCGTGCCCTCTGCCTGCTGTTGACGCTGGAGGAGTTAAGGTAGATGGAGATCCATCTGGAAACACAAAAACACTTCTGAACGCATCTGTCAAGTAAACATGACCCGTTTTAAAAAATGATTGGAAGAAAATAAGGACATATTGTTCACATATACAGAACATGTATGATGAGTACTTTAGAAATTTAAAAAAACAAAAAACATTTATCTTCCAATAGTGTGTAAAACAAAAGCACTGAAAGAATAATTGAATACATACCCGGCCATTTATCCAGCGGTTTTCCTTCCAGGACAGCTGAGATTATTCCTGGCCCTCCACAGGAATCATGTATCCATGAGGCTGATATCCAGTTTCTGCCAGCTGGTATATCTCCGTGCCCTCTGCCTGCTGTTGATGCTGGAGGAGTTAAGGTAGATGGAGATCCATCTGGAAACACAAAAACACTTCTGAACGCATCTGTCAAGTAAACATGACCTGTTCATTCACTTCATCCAAACTTTATTTTAAAAATTGATTGGAAGAAAAAAAAGGACATATTGTTCACATATACAGAACATGTATGATGAGTACTTTAGAAACTAAAAAAAACAAAAAACATTTATCTTCCAATAGAGTGTAAAACAAAAGCACTGAAAGAATAATTGAATACATACCCGGCCATTTATCCAGTGGTTTTCCTTCCAGGACAGCTGAGATTATTCCTGGCCCTCCACAGGAATCATGTATCCATGAGGCTGATATCCAGTTTCAGTTCATCCAAACTCTATTTTACAGATTGATTGGATGAAAGAAAAGGACACAGAACATGTATGATGAGTACTTCAGATATGAAAAAAACATGTATCCTCCAATAGTGTGTATAACAAAAGTACTGAAAGTATAATTGAATACATACCCGGCCATTTATCCAGCGGTTTTCCTTCCAGGACAGCTGAGATTATTCCTGGCCCTCGACAGGAATCATGTATCCATGAGGCTGATCTCCAGTTTCTGCCTGCTGGTATATCTCCGTGCCCTCTGCCTGCTGTTGATGCTGGAGGAGTTAAGGTAGATGGAGATCCATCTGGAAACACAAAAACACTTCTGAACGCATCTGTCAAGTAAACATGACCCGTTTTAAAAAATGATTGGAAGAAAATAAGGACATATTGTTCACATATACAGAACATGTATGATGAGTACTTTAGAAATTTAAAAAAACAAAAAACATTTATCTTCCAATGATGTGTAAAACAAAAGCACTGAAAGAATAATTGAATACATACCCGGCCATTTATCCAGTGGTTTTCCTTCCAGGACAGCTGAGATTATTCCTGGCCCTCCACAGGAATCATGTATCCATGAGGCTGATATCCAGTTTCAGTTCATCCAAACTCTATTTTACAGATTGATTGGATGAAAAAAAAGGACATAGAACATGTATGATGAGTACTTCAAAAATGAAGAAAACATGTATCCTCCAATAGTGTGTAAAACAAAAGCACTGAAAGAATAATTGAATACATACCCGGCCATTTATCCAGCGGTTTTCCTTCCAGGACAGCTGAGATTATTCCTGGCCCTCCACAGGAATCGTGTATCCATGAGGCTGATATCCAGTTTCTGCCAGCTGGTATATCTCCATGCCCTCTGCCTGCTGTTGATGCTGGAGGAGTTAAGGTAGATGGAGATCCATCTGGAAACACAAAAACACTTCTGAACGCATCTGTCAAGTAAACATGACCTGTTCATTCACTTCATCCAAACTTTATTTTAAAAATTGATTGGAAGAAAAAAAAGGACATATTGTTCACATATACAGAACATGTATGATGAGTACTTTAGAAACTAAAAAAAACAAAAAACATTTATCTTCCAATAGAGTGTAAAACAAAAGCACTGAAAGAATAATTGAATACATACCCGGCCATTTATCCAGTGGTTTTCCTTCCAGGACAGCTGAGATTATTCCTGGCCCTCCACAGGAATCATGTATCCATGAGGCTGATATCCAGTTTCAGTTCATCCAAACTCTATTTTACAGATTGATTGGATGAAAAAAAAGGACACAGAACATGTATGATGAGTACTTCAGAAATGAAAAAAACATGTATCCTCCAATAGTGTGTATAACAAAAGTACTGAAAGTATAATTGAATACATACCCGGCCATTTATCCAGCGGTTTTCCTTCCAGGACAGCTGAGATTATTCCTGGCCCTCCACAGGAATCATGTATCCATGAGGCTGATATCCAGTTTCAGTTCATCCAAACTCTATTTTACAGATAGATTGGATGAAAAAAAAGGACATAGGACATGTATGATGAGTATTTCAAAAATGAAGAAAACATGTATCCTCCAATAGTGTGTATAACAAAAGTACTGAAAGTATAATTGAATACATACCCGGCCATTTATCCAGCGGTTTTCCTTCCAGGACAGCTGAGATTATTCCTGGCCCTCCACAGGAATCATGTATCCATGAGGCTGATATCCAGTTTCTGCCAGCTGGTATATCTCCATGCCCTCTGCCTGCTGTTGATGCTGGAGGAGTTAAGGTAGATGGAGATCCATCTGGAAACACAAAAACAGTTCTGAACGCATCTGTCAAGTAAACATGACCTGTTCATTCACTTCATCCAAACGTTATTTTAAAAATTGATTGGAAGAAAAAAAAGGACATATTGTTCACATATACAGAACATGTATGATGAGTACTTTAGAAACTAAAAAAAACAAAAAACATTTATCTTCCAATAGAGTGTAAAACAAAAGCACTGAAAGAATAATTGAATACATACCCGGCCATTTATCCAGTGGTTTTCCTTCCAGGACAGCTGAGATTATTCCTGGCCCTCCACAGGAATCATGTATCCATGAGGCTGATATCCAGTTTCAGTTCATCCAAACTCTATTTTACAGATTGATTGGATGAAAAAAAAGGACACAGAACATGTATGATGAGTACTTCAGAAATGAAAAAAACATGTATCCTCCAATAGTGTGTATAACAAAAGTACTGAAAGTATAATTGAATACATACCCGGCCATTTATCCAGCGGTTTTCCTTCCAGGACAGCTGAGATTATTCCTGGCCCTCCACAGGAATCATGTATCCATGAGGCTGATATCCAGTTTCTGCCTGCTGGTATATCTCCATGCCCTCTGCCTGCTGTTGATGCTGGAGGAGTTAAGGTAGATGGAGATCCATCTGGAAACACAAAAACACTTCTGAACGCATCTGTCAAGTAAACATGACCCGTTTTAAAAAATGATTGGAAGAAAATAAGGACATATTGTTCACATATACAGAACATGTATGATGAGTACTTTAGAAATTTAAAAAAACAAAAAACATTTATCTTCCAATAGTGTGTAAAACAAAAGCACTGAAAGAATAATTGAATACATACCCGGCCATTTATCCAGTGGTTTTCCTTCCAGGACAGCTGAGATTATTCCTGGCCCTCCACAGGAATCATGTATCCATGAGGCTGATATCCAGTTTCAGTTCATCCAAACTCTATTTTACAGATTGATTGGATGAAAAAAAAGGACATAGAACATGTATGATGAGTACTTCAAAAATGAAGAAAACATGTATCCTCCAATAGTGTGTAAAACAAAAGCACTGAAAGAATAATTGAATACATACCCGGCCATTTATCCAGCGGTTTTCCTTCCAGGACAGCTGAGATTATTCCTGGCCCTCCACAGGAATCATGTATCCATGAGGCTGATATCCAGTTTCTGCCAGCTGGTATATCTCCATGCCCTCTGCCTGCTGTTGATGCTGGAGGAGTTAAGGTAGATGGAGATCCATCTGGAAACACAAAAACACTTCTGAACGCATCTGTCAAGTAAACATGACCTGTTCATTCACTTCATCCAAACTTTATTTTAAAAATTGATTGGAAGAAAAAAAAGGACATATTGTTCACATATACAGAACATGTATGATGAGTACTTTAGAAACTAAAAAAAACAAAAAACATTTATCTTCCAATAGAGTGTAAAACAAAAGCACTGAAAGAATAATTGAATACATACCCGGCCATTTATCCAGTGGTTTTCCTTCCAGGACAGCTGAGATTATTCCTGGCCCTCCACAGGAATCATGTATCCATGAGGCTGATATCCAGTTTCAGTTCATCCAAACTCTATTTTACAGATTGATTGGATGAAAAAAAAGGACACAGAACATGTATGATGAGTACTTCAGAAATGAAAAAAACATGTATCCTCCAATAGTGTGTATAACAAAAGTACTGAAAGTATAATTGAATACATACCCGGCCATTTATCCAGCGGTTTTCCTTCCAGGACAGCTGAGATTATTCCTGGCCCTCCACAGGAATCATGTATCCATGAGGCTGATCTCCAGTTTCTGCCTGCTGGTATATCTCCGTGCCCTCTGCCTGCTGTTGATGCTGGAGGAGTTAAGGTAGATGGAGATCCATCTGGAAACACAAAAACACTTCTGAACGCATCTGTCAAGTAAACATGACCTGTTCATTCACTTCATCCAAACTTTATTTTAAAAATTGATTGGAAGAAAAAAAGGACATATCGTTCACATATACAGAACATGTATGATGAGTACTTTAGAAATTTAAAAAAACAAAAAACATTTATCTTCCAATAGTGTGTAAAACAAAAGTACTGAAAGAATAATTGAATACATACCCGGCCATTTATCCAGTGGTTTTCCTTCCAGGACAGCTGAGATTATTCCTGGCCCTCCACAGGAATCATGTATCCATGAGGCTGATATCCAGTTTCAGTTCATCCAACCTCTATTTTACAGATTGATTGGATGAAAAAAAAGGACACAGAACATGTATGATGAGTACTTCAGAAATGAAAAAAACATGTATCCTCCAATAGTGTGTATAACAAAAGTACTGAAAGTATAATTGAATACATACCCGGCCATTTATCCAGCGGTTTTCCTTCCAGGACAGCTGAGATTATTCCTGGCCCTCCACAGGAATCATGTATCCATGAGGCTGATCTCCAGTTTCTGCCTGCTGGTATATCTCCGTGCCCTCTGCCTGCTGTTGATGCTGGAGGAGTTAAGGTAGATGGAGATCCATCTGGAAACACAAAAACACTTCTGAACGCATCTGTCAAGTAAACATGACCCGTTTTAAAAAATGATTGGAAGAAAATAAGGACATATTGTTCACATATACAGAACATGTATGATGAGTACTTTAGAAATTTAAAAAAACAAAAAACATTTATCTTCCAATAGTGTGTAAAACAAAAGCACTGAAAGAATAATTGAATACATACCCGGCCATTTATCCAGTGGTTTTCCTTCCAGGACAGCTGAGATTATTCCTGGCCCTCCACAGGAATCATGTATCCATGAGGCTGATATCCAGTTTCAGTTCATCCAAACTCTATTTTACAGATTGATTGGATGAAAAAAAAGGACACAGAACATGTATGATGAGTACTTCAGAAATGAAAAAAACATGTATCCTCCAATAGTGTGTATAACAAAAGTACTGAAAGTATAATTGAATACATACCCGGCCATTTATCCAGCGGTTTTCCTTCCAGGACAGCTGAGATTATTCCTGGCCCTCCACAGGAATCATGTATCCATGAGGCTGATCTCCAGTTTCTGCCTGCTGGTATATCTCCGTGCCCTCTGCCTGCTGTTGACGCTGGAGGAGTTAAGGTAGATGGAGATCCATCTGGAAACACAAAAACACTTCTGAACGCATCTGTCAAGTAAACATGACCTGTTCATTCACTTCATCCAAACTTTATTATAAAAATTGATTAGAAGAAAAAAAGGACATATTGTTCACATATACAGAACATGTATGATGAGTACTTTAGAAACTAAAAAAAACAAAAAACATTTATCTTCCAATAGAGTGTAAAACAAAAGCACTGAAAGAATAATTGAATACATACCCGGCCATTTATCCAGTGGTTTTCCTTCCAGGACAGCTGAGATTATTCCTGGCCCTCCACAGGAATCATGTATCCATGAGGCTGATATCCAGTTTCAGTTCATCCAAACTCTATTTTACAGATTGATTGGATGAAAAAAAAGGACACAGAACATGTATGATGAGTACTTCAGAAATGAAAAAAACATGTATCCTCCAATAGTGTGTATAACAAAAGTACTGAAAGTATAATTGAATACATACCCGGCCATTTATCCAGCGGTTTTCCTTCCAGGACAGCTGAGATTATTCCTGGCCCTCCACAGGAATCATGTATCCATGAGGCTGATATCCAGTTTCTGCCTGCTGGTATATCTCCGTGCCCTCTGCCTGCTGTTGATGCTGGAGGAGTTAAGGTAGATGGAGATCCATCTGGAAACACAAAAACACTTCTGAACGCATCTGTCAAGTAAACATGACCTGTTCATTCACTTCATCCAAACTTTATTTTAAAAATTGATTGGAAGAAAAAAAGGACATATGGTTCACATATACAGAACATGTATGATGAGTACTTTAGAAATTTAAAAAAACAAAAAACATTTATCTTCCAATAGTGTGTAAAACAAAAGCACTGAAAGAATAATTGAATACATACCCGGCCATTTATCCAGCGGTTTTCCTTCCAGGACAGCTGAGATTATTCCTGGCCCTCCACAGGAATCATGTATCCATGAGGCTGATATCCAGTTTCAGTTCATCCAAACTCTATTTTACAGATTGATTGGATGAAAAAAAAGGACACAGAACATGTATGATGAGTACTTCAGAAATGAAAAAAACATGTATCCTCCAATAGTGTGTATACCAAAAGTACTGAAAGTATAATTGAATACATACCCGGCCATTTATCCAGCGGTTTTTCTTCCAGGACAGCTGAGATTATTCCTGGCCCTCCACAGGAATCATGTATCCATGAGGCTGATCTCCAGTTTCAGTTCATCCAAACTCTATTTTACAGATTGATTGGATGAAAAAAAAGGACACAGAACATGTATGATGAGTACTTCAGAAATGAAAAAAACATGTATCCTCCAATAGTGTGTATAACAAAAGTACTGAAAGTATAATTGAATACATACCCGGCCATTTATCCAGCGGTTTTCCTTCCAGGACAGCTGAGATTATTCCTGGCCCTCCACAGGAATCATGTATCCATGAGGCTGATATCCAGTTTCTGCCTGCTGGTATATCTCCGTGCCCTCTGCCTGCTGTTGATGCTGGAGGAGTTAAGGTAGATGGAGATCCATCTGGAAACACAAAAACACTTCTGAACGCATCTGTCAAGTAAACATGACCCGTTTTAAAAAATGATTGGAAGAAAATAAGGACATATTGTTCACATATACAGAACATGTATGATGAGTACTTTAGAAATTTAAAAAAACAAAAAACATTTATCTTCCAATAGTGTGTAAAACAAAAGCACTGAAAGAATAATTGAATACATACCCGGCCATTTATCCAGTGGTTTTCCTTCCAGGACAGCTGAGATTATTCCTGGCCCTCCACAGGAATCATGTATCCATGAGGCTGATATCCAGTTTCAGTTCATCCAAACTCTATTTTACAGATTGATTGGATGAAAAAAAAGGACACAGAACATGTATGATGAGTACTTCAGAAATGAAAAAAACATGTATCCTCCAATAGTGTGTATAACAAAAGTACTGAAAGTATAATTGAATACATACCCGGCCATTTATCCAGCGGTTTTCCTTCCAGGACAGCTGAGATTATTCCTGGCCCTCCACAGGAATCATGTATCCATGAGGCTGATCTCCAGTTTCTGCCTGCTGGTATATCTCCGTGCCCTCTGCCTGCTGTTGACGCTGGAGGAGTTAAGGTAGATGGAGATCCATCTGGAAACACAAAAACACTTCTGAACGCATCTGTCAAGTAAACATGACCTGTTCATTCACTTCATCCAAACTTTATTATAAAAATTGATTAGAAGAAAAAAAGGACATATTGTTCACATATACAGAACATGTATGATGAGTACTTTAGAAACTAAAAAAAACAAAAAACATTTATCTTCCAATAGAGTGTAAAACAAAAGCACTGAAAGAATAATTGAATACATACCCGGCCATTTATCCAGTGGTTTTCCTTCCAGGACAGCTGAGATTATTCCTGGCCCTCCACAGGAATCATGTATCCATGAGGCTGATATCCAGTTTCAGTTCATCCAAACTCTATTTTACAGATTGATTGGATGAAAAAAAAGGACACAGAACATGTATGATGAGTACTTCAGAAATGAAAAAAACATGTATCCTCCAATAGTGTGTATAACAAAAGTACTGAAAGTATAATTGAATACATACCCGGCCATTTATCCAGCGGTTTTCCTTCCAGGACAGCTGAGATTATTCCTGGCCCTCCACAGGAATCATGTATCCATGAGGCTGATCTCCAGTTTCTGCCTGCTGGTATATCTCCGTGCCCTCTGCCTGCTGTTGATGCTGGAGGAGTTAAGGTAGATGGAGATCCATCTGGAAACACAAAAACACTTCTGAACGCATCTGTCAAGTAAACATGACCTGTTCATTCACTTCATCCAAACTTTATTTTAAAAATTGATTGGAAGAAAAAAAGGACATATCGTTCACATATACAGAACATGTATGATGAGTACTTTAGAAATTTAAAAAAACAAAAAACATTTATCTTCCAATAGTGTGTAAAACAAAAGTACTGAAAGAATAATTGAATACATACCCGGCCATTTATCCAGTGGTTTTCCTTCCAGGACAGCTGAGATTATTCCTGGCCCTCCACAGGAATCATGTATCCATGAGGCTGATATCCAGTTTCAGTTCATCCAAACTCTATTTTACAGATTGATTGGATGAAAAAAAAGGACACAGAACATGTATGATGAGTACTTTAGAAATTTAAAAAAACAAAAAACATTTATCTTCCAATAGTGTGTAAAACAAAAGCACTGAAAGAATAATTGAATACATACCCGGCCATTTATCCAGCGGTTTTCCTTCCAGGACAGCTGAGATTATTCCTGGCCCTCCACAGGAATCATGTATCCATGAGGCTGATCTCCAGTTTCTGCCTGCTGGTATATCTCCGTGCCCTCTACCTGCTGTTGATGCTGGAGGAGTTAAGGTAGATGGAGATCCATCTGGAAACACAAAAACACTTCTGAACGCATCTGTCAAGTAAACATGACCCGTTTTAAAAAATGATTGGAAGAAAATAAGGACATATTGTTCACATATACAGAACATGTATGATGAGTACTTTAGAAATTTAAAAAAACAAAAAACATTTATCTTCCAATAGTGTGTAAAACAAAAGCACTGAAAGAATAATTGAATACATACCCGGCCATTTATCCAGTGGTTTTCCTTCCAGGACAGCTGAGATTATTCCTGGCCCTCCACAGGAATCATGTATCCATGAGGCTGATATCCAGTTTCAGTTCATCCAAACTCTATTTTACAGATTGATTGGATGAAAAAAAAGGACATAGAACATGTATGATGAGTACTTCAAAAATGAAGAAAACATGTATCCTCCAATAGTGTGTAAAACAAAAGCACTGAAAGAATAATTGAATACATACCCGGCCATTTATCCAGCGGTTTTCCTTCCAGGACAGCTGAGATTATTCCTGGCCCTCCACAGGAATCATGTATCCATGAGGCTGATATCCAGTTTCTGCCAGCTGGTATATCTCCATGCCCTCTGCCTGCTGTTGATGCTGGAGGAGTTAAGGTAGATGGAGATCCATCTGGAAACACAACAACACTTCTGAACGCATCTGTCAAGTAAACATGACCTGTTCATTCACTTCATCCAAACTTTATTATAAAAATTGATTGGAAGAAAAAAAGGACATATGGTTCACATATACAGAACATGTATGATGAGTACTTTAGAAATTTAAAAAAACAAAAAACATTTATCTTCCAATAGTGTGTAAAACAAAAGCACTGAAAGAATAATTGAATACATACCCGGCCATTTATCCAGCGGTTTTCCTTCCAGGACAGCTGAGATTATTCCTGGCCCTCCACAGGAATCATGTATCCATGAGGCTGATATCCAGTTTCAGTTCATCCAAACTCTATTTTACAGATTGATTGGATGAAAAAAAAGGACACAGAACATGTATGATGAGTACTTCAGAAATGAAAAAAACATGTATCCTCCAATAGTGTGTATACCAAAAGTACTGAAAGTATAATTGAATACATACCCGGCCATTTATCCAGCGGTTTTCCTTCCAGGACAGCTGAGATTATTCCTGGCCCTCCACAGGAATCATGTATCCATGAGGCTGATATCCAGTTTCAGTTCATCCAAACTCTATTTTACAGATTGATTGGATGAAAAAAAAGGACACAGAACATGTATGATGAGTACTTCAGAAATGAAAAAAACATGTATCCTCCAATAGTGTGTATAACAAAAGTACTGAAAGTATAATTGAATACATACCCGGCCATTTATCCAGCGGTTTTCCTTCCAGGACAGCTGAGATTATTCCTGGCCCTCCACAGGAATCATGTATCCATGAGGCTGATATCCAGTTTCTGCCTGCTGGTATATCTCCGTGCCCTCTGCCTGCTGTTGATGCTGGAGGAGTTAAGGTAGATGGAGATCCATCTGGAAACACAAAAACACTTCTGAACGCATCTGTCAAGTAAACATGACCCGTTTTAAAAAATGATTGGAAGAAAATAAGGACATATTGTTCACATATACAGAACATGTATGATGAGTACTTTAGAAATTTAAAAAAACAAAAAACATTTATCTTCCAATAGTGTGTAAAACAAAAGCACTGAAAGAATAATTGAATACATACCCGGCCATTTATCCAGTGGTTTTCCTTCCAGGACAGCTGAGATTATTCCTGGCCCTCCACAGGAATCATGTATCCATGAGGCTGATATCCAGTTTCAGTTCATCCAAACTCTATTTTACAGATTGATTGGATGAAAAAAAAGGACACAGAACATGTATGATGAGTACTTCAGAAATGAAAAAAACATGTATCCTCCAATAGTGTGTATAACAAAAGTACTGAAAGTATAATTGAATACATACCCGGCCATTTATCCAGCGGTTTTCCTTCCAGGACAGCTGAGATTATTCCTGGCCCTCCACAGGAATCATGTATCCATGAGGCTGATCTCCAGTTTCTGCCTGCTGGTATATCTCCGTGCCCTCTGCCTGCTGTTGACGCTGGAGGAGCTAAGGTAGATGGAGATCCATCTGGAAACACAAAAACACTTCTGAACGCATCTGTCAAGTAAACATGACCTGTTCATTCACTTCATCCAAACTTTATTATAAAAATTGATTAGAAGAAAAAAAGGACATATTGTTCACATATACAGAACATGTATGATGAGTACTTTAGAAACTAAAAAAAACAAAAAACATTTATCTTCCAATAGAGTGTAAAACAAAAGCACTGAAAGAATAATTGAATACATACCCGGCCATTTATCCAGTGGTTTTCCTTCCAGGACAGCTGAGATTATTCCTGGCCCTCCACAGGAATCATGTATCCATGAGGCTGATATCCAGTTTCAGTTCATCCAAACTCTATTTTACAGATTGATTGGATGAAAAAAAAGGACACAGAACATGTATGATGAGTACTTCAGAAATGAAAAAAACATGTATCCTCCAATAGTGTGTATAACAAAAGTACTGAAAGTATAATTGAATACATACCCGGCCATTTATCCAGCGGTTTTCCTTCCAGGACAGCTGAGATTATTCCTGGCCCTCCACAGGAATCATGTATCCATGAGGCTGATATCCAGTTTCAGTTCATCCAAACTCTATTTTACAGATTGATTGGATGAAAAAAAAGGACACAGAACATGTATGATGAGTACTTCAGAAATGAAAAAAACATGTATCCTCCAATAGTGTGTATAACAAAAGTACTGAAAGTATAATTGAATACATACCCGGCCATTTATCCAGCGGTTTTCCTTCCAGGACAACTGAGATTATTCCTGGCCCTCCACAGGAATCATGTATCCATGAGGCTGATATCCAGTTTCTGCCTGCTGGTATATCTCCATGCCCTCTGGCTGCTGTTGATGCTGGAGGAGTTAAGGTAGATGGAGATCCATCTGGAAACACAAAAACACTTCTGAACGCATCTGTCAAGTAAACATGACCCGTTTTAAAAAATGATTGGAAGAAAATAAGGACATATTGTTCACATATACAGAACATGTATGATGAGTACTTTAGAAATTTAAAAAAACAAAAAACATTTATCTTCCAATAGTGTGTAAAACAAAAGCACTGAAAGAATAATTGAATACATACCCGGCCATTTATCCAGTGGTTTTCCTTCCAGGACAGCTGAGATTATTCCTGGCCCTCCACAGGAATCATGTATCCATGAGGCTGATATCCAGTTTCAGTTCATCCAAACTCTATTTTACAGATTGATTGGATGAAAAAAAAGGACATAGAACATGTATGATGAGTACTTCAAAAATGAAGAAAACATGTATCCTCCAATAGTGTGTAAAACAAAAGCACTGAAAGAATAATTGAATACATACCCGGCCATTTATCCAGCGGTTTTCCTTCCAGGACAGCTGAGATTATTCCTGGCCCTCCACAGGAATCATGTATCCATGAGGCTGATATCCAGTTTCTGCCAGCTGGTATATCTCCATGCCCTCTGCCTGCTGTTGATGCTGGAGGAGTTAAGGTAGATGGAGATCCATCTGGAAACACAACAACACTTCTGAACGCATCTGTCAAGTAAACATGACCTGTTCATTCACTTCATCCAAACTTTATTATAAAAATTGATTGGAAGAAAAAAAGGACATATGGTTCACATATACAGAACATGTATGATGAGTACTTTAGAAATTTAAAAAAACAAAAAACATTTATCTTCCAATAGTGTGTAAAACAAAAGCACTGAAAGAATAATTGAATACATACCCGGCCATTTATCCAGCGGTTTTCCTTCCAGGACAGCTGAGATTATTCCTGGCCCTCCACAGGAATCATGTATCCATGAGGCTGATATCCAGTTTCAGTTCATCCAAACTCTATTTTACAGATTGATTGGATGAAAAAAAAGGACACAGAACATGTATGATGAGTACTTCAGAAATGAAAAAAACATGTATCCTCCAATAGTGTGTATACCAAAAGTACTGAAAGTATAATTGAATACATACCCGGCCATTTATCCAGCGGTTTTCCTTCCAGGACAGCTGAGATTATTCCTGGCCCTCCACAGGAATCATGTATCCATGAGGCTGATATCCAGTTTCAGTTCATCCAAACTCTATTTTACAGATTGATTGGATGAAAAAAAAGGACACAGAACATGTATGATGAGTACTTCAGAAATGAAAAAAACATGTATCCTCCAATAGTGTGTATAACAAAAGTACTGAAAGTATAATTGAATACATACCCGGCCATTTATCCAGCGGTTTTCCTTCCAGGACAGCTGAGATTATTCCTGGCCCTCCACAGGAATCATGTATCCATGAGGCTGATATCCAGTTTCTGCCTGCTGGTATATCTCCGTGCCCTCTGCCTGCTGTTGATGCTGGAGGAGTTAAGGTAGATGGAGATCCATCTGGAAACACAAAAACACTTCTGAACGCATCTGTCAAGTAAACATGACCCGTTTTAAAAAATGATTGGAAGAAAATAAGGACATATTGTTCACATATACAGAACATGTATGATGAGTACTTTAGAAATTTAAAAAAACAAAAAACATTTATCTTCCAATAGTGTGTAAAACAAAAGCACTGAAAGAATAATTGAATACATACCCGGCCATTTATCCAGTGGTTTTCCTTCCAGGACAGCTGAGATTATTCCTGGCCCTCCACAGGAATCATGTATCCATGAGGCTGATATCCAGTTTCAGTTCATCCAAACTCTATTTTACAGATTGATTGGATGAAAAAAAAGGACACAGAACATGTATGATGAGTACTTCAGAAATGAAAAAAACATGTATCCTCCAATAGTGTGTATAACAAAAGTACTGAAAGTATAATTGAATACATACCCGGCCATTTATCCAGCGGTTTTCCTTCCAGGACAGCTGAGATTATTCCTGGCCCTCCACAGGAATCATGTATCCATGAGGCTGATCTCCAGTTTCTGCCTGCTGGTATATCTCCGTGCCCTCTGCCTGCTGTTGACGCTGGAGGAGTTAAGGTAGATGGAGATCCATCTGGAAACACAAAAACACTTCTGAACGCATCTGTCAAGTAAACATGACCTGTTCATTCACTTCATCCAAACTTTATTATAAAAATTGATTAGAAGAAAAAAAGGACATATTGTTCACATATACAGAACATGTATGATGAGTACTTTAGAAACTAAAAAAAACAAAAAACATTTATCTTCCAATAGAGTGTAAAACAAAAGCACTGAAAGAATAATTGAATACATACCCGGCCATTTATCCAGTGGTTTTCCTTCCAGGACAGCTGAGATTATTCCTGGCCCTCCACAGGAATCATGTATCCATGAGGCTGATATCCAGTTTCAGTTCATCCAAACTCTATTTTACAGATTGATTGGATGAAAAAAAAGGACACAGAACATGTATGATGAGTACTTCAGAAATGAAAAAAACATGTATCCTCCAATAGTGTGTATAACAAAAGTACTGAAAGTATAATTGAATACATACCCGGCCATTTATCCAGCGGTTTTCCTTCCAGGACAGCTGAGATTATTCCTGGCCCTCCACAGGAATCATGTATCCATGAGGCTGATATCCAGTTTCAGTTCATCCAAACTCTATTTTACAGATTGATTGGATGAAAAAAAAGGACACAGAACATGTATGATGAGTACTTCAGAAATGAAAAAAACATGTATCCTCCAATAGTGTGTATAACAAAAGTACTGAAAGTATAATTGAATACATACCCGGCCATTTATCCAGCGGTTTTCCTTCCAGGACAACTGAGATTATTCCTGGCCCTCCACAGGAATCATGTATCCATGAGGCTGATATCCAGTTTCTGCCTGCTGGTATATCTCCATGCCCTCTGGCTGCTGTTGATGCTGGAGGAGTTAAGGTAGATGGAGATCCATCTGGAAACACAAAAACACTTCTGAACGCATCTGTCAAGTAAACATGACCTGTTCATTCACTTCATCCAAACTTTATTTTAAAAATTGATTGGAAGAAAAAAAAGGACATATTGTTCACATATACAGAACATGTATGATGAGTACTTTAGAAACTAAAAAAAACAAAAAACATTTATCTTCCAATAGAGTGTAAAACAAAAGCACTGAAAGAATAATTGAATACATACCCGGCCATTTATCCAGTGGTTTTCCTTCCAGGACAGCTGAGATTATTCCTGGCCCTCCACAGGAATCATGTGTCCATGAGGCTGATATCCAGTTTCAGTTCATCCAAACTCTATTTTACAGATTGATTGGATGAAAAAAAAGGACACAGAACATGTATGATGAGTACTTCAGAAATGAAAAAAAACATGTATCCTCCAATAGTGTGTATAACAAAAGTACTGAAAGTATAATTGAATACATACCCGGCCATTTATCCAGCGGTTTTCCTTCCAGGACAGCTGAGATTATTCCTGGCCCTCCACAGGAATCATGTATCCATGAGGCTGATATCCAGTTTCAGTTCATCCAAACTCTATTTTACAGATTGATTGGATGAAAAAAAAGGACACAGAACATGTATGATGAGTACTTCAGAAATGAAAAAAACATGTATCCTCCAATAGTGTGTATAACAAAAGTACTGAAAGTATAATTGAATACATACCCGGCCATTTATCCAGCGGTTTTCCTTCCAGGACAGCTGAGGTTATTCCTGGCCCTCCACAGGAATCATGTATCCATGAGGCTGATATCCAGTTTCTGCCAGCTGGTATATCTCCGTGCCCTCTGCCTGCTGTTGATGCTGGAGGAGTTAAGGTAGATGGAGATCCATCTGGAAACACAAAAACACTTCTGAACGCATCTGTCAAGTAAACATGACCTGTTCATTCACTTCATCCAAACTTTATTTTAAAAATTGATTGGAAGAAAAAAAAGGACATATCGTTCACATATACAGAACATGTATGATGAGTACTTAAGAAATTTAAAAAAACAAAAAACATTTATCTTCCAATAGTGTGTAAAACAAAAGCACTGAAAGAATAATTGAATACATACCCGGCCATTTATCCAGTGGTTTTCCTTCCAGGACAGCTGAGAATATTCCTGGCCCTCCACAGGAATCATGTATCCATGAGGCTGATATCCAGTTTCAGTTCATCCAAACTCTATTTTACAGATTGATTGGATGAAAAAAAAGGACACAGAACATGTATGATGAGTACTTCAGAAATGAAAAAAACATGTATCCTCCAATAGTGTGTATACCAAAAGTACTGAAAGTATAATTGAATACATACCCGGCCATTTATCCAGCGGTTTTCCTTCCAGGACAGCTGAGATTATTCCTGGCCCTCCACAGGAATCATGTATCCATGAGGCTGATCTCCAGTTTCTGCCTGCTGGTATATCTCCGTGCCCTCTGCCTGCTGTTGATGCTGGAGGAGTTAAGGTAGATGGAGATCCATCTGGAAACACAAAAACACTTCTGAACGCATCTGTCAAGTAAACATGACCTGTTCATTCACTTCATCCAAACTTTATTTTAAAAATTGATTGGAAGAAAAAAAAGGACATATTGTTCACATATACAGAACATGTATGATGAGTACTTTAGAAACTAAAAAAAACAAAAAACATTTATCTTCCAATAGAGTGTAAAACAAAAGCACTGAAAGAATAATTGAATACATACCCGGCCATTTATCCAGTGGTTTTCCTTCCAGGACAGCTGAGATTATTCCTGGCCCTCCACAGGAATCATGTATCCATGAGGCTGATATCCAGTTTCAGTTCATCCAAACTCTATTTTACAGATTGATTGGATGAAAAAAAAGGACATAGAACATGTATGATGAGTACTTCAAAAATGAAGAAAACATGTATCCTCCAATAGTGTGTAAAACAAAAGCACTGAAAGAATAATTGAATACATACCCGGCCATTTATCCAGCGGTTTTCCTTCCAGGACAACTGAGATTATTCCTGGCCCTCCACAGGAATCATGTATCCATGAGGCTGATATCCAGTTTCTGCCTGCTGGTATATCTCCATGCCCTCTGCCTGCTGTTGATGCTGGAGGAGTTAAGGTAGATGGAGATCCATCTGGAAACACAAAAACACTTCTGAACGCATCTGTCAAGTAAACATGACCCGTTTTAAAAAATGATTGGAAGAAAATAAGGACATATTGTTCACATATACAGAACATGTATGATGAGTACTTTAGAAATTTAAAAAAACAAAAAACATTTATCTTCCAATAGTGTGTAAAACAAAAGTACTGAAAGAATAATTGAATACATACCCGGCCATTTATCCAGTGGTTTTCCTTCCAGGACAGCTGAGATTATTCCTGGCCCTCCACAGGAATCATGTATCCATGAGGCTGATATCCAGTTTCAGTTCATCCAAACTCTATTTTACAGATTGATTGGATGAAAAAAAAGGACACAGAACATGTATGATGAGTACTTCAGAAATGAAAAAAACATGTATCCTCCAATAGTGTGTATAACAAAAGTACTGAAAGTATAATTGAATACATACCCGGCCATTTATCCAGCGGTTTTCCTTCCAGGACAGCTGAGATTATTCCTGGCCCTCCACAGGAATCATGTATCCATGAGGCTGATATCCAGTTTCTGCCAGCTGGTATATCTCCATGCCCTCTGCCTGCTGTTGACGCTGGAGGAATTAAGGTAGATGGAGATCCATCTGGAAACACAAAAACACTTCTGAACGCATCTGTCAAGTAAACATGACCTGTTCATTCACTTCATCCAAACTTTATTATAAAAATTGATTAGAAGAAAAAAAGGACATATTGTTCACATATACAGAACATGTATGATGAGTACTTTAGAAACTAAAAAAAACAAAAAACATTTATCTTCCAATAGAGTGTAAAACAAAAGCACTGAAAGAATAATTGAATACATACCCGGCCATTTATCCAGTGGTTTTCCTTCCAGGACAGCTGAGATTATTCCTGGCCCTCCACAGGAATCATGTATCCATGAGGCTGATATCCAGTTTCAGTTCATCCAAACTCTATTTTACAGATTGATTGGATGAAAAAAAAGGACACAGAACATGTATGATGAGTACTTCAAAAATGAAAAAAACATGTATCCTCCAATAGTGTGTATAACAAAAGTACTGAAAGTATAATTGAATACATACCCGGCCATTTATCCAGCGGTTTTCCTTCCAGGACAGCTGAGATTATTCCTGGCCCTCCACAGGAATCATGTATCCATGAGGCTGATATCCAGTTTCTGCCTGCTGGTATATCTCCATGCCCTCTGCCTGCTGTTGATGCTGGAGGAGTTAAGGTAGATGGAGATCCATCTGGAAACACAAAAACACTTCTGAACGCATCTGTCAAGTAAACATGACCTGTTCATTCACTTCATCCAAACTTTATTATAAAAATTGATTAGAAGAAAAAAAGGACATATTGTTCACATATACAGAACATGTATGATGAGTAGTTAAGAAATTTAAAAAAACAAAAAACATTTATCTTCCAATAGTGTGTAAAACAAAAGCACTGAAAGAATAATTGAATACATACCCGGCCATTTATCCAGTGGTTTTCCTTCCAGGACAGCTGAGATTATTCCTGGCCCTCCACAGGAATCATGTATCCATGAGGCTGATATCCAGTTTCAGTTCATCCAAACTCTATTTTACAGATTGATTGGATGAAAAAAAAGGACACAGAACATGTATGATGAGTACTTCAGAAATGAAAAAAACATGTATCCTCCAATAGTGTGTATAACAAAAGTACTGAAAGTATAATTGAATACATACCCGGCCATTTATCCAGCGGTTTTCCTTCCAGGACAGCTGAGATTATTCCTGGCCCTCCACAGGAATCATGTATCCATGAGGCTGATATCCAGTTTCTGCCTGCTGGTATATCTCCATGCCCTCTGCCTGCTGTTGATGCTGGAGGAGTTAAGGTAGATGGAGATCCATCTGGAAACACAAAAACACTTCTGAACGCATCTGTCAAGTAAACATGACCCGTTTTAAAAAATGATTGGAAGAAAATAAGGACATATTGTTCACATATACAGAACATGTATGATGAGTACTTTAGAAATTTAAAAAAACAAAAAACATTTATCTTCCAATAGTGTGTAAAACAAAAGCACTGAAAGAATAATTGAATACATACCCGGCCATTTATCCAGTGGTTTTCCTTCCAGGACAGCTGAGATTATTCCTGGCCCTCCACAGGAATCATGTATCCATGAGGCTGATATCCAGTTTCAGTTCATCCAAACTCTATTTTACAGATTGATTGGATGAAAAAAAAGGACACAGAACATGTATGATGAGTACTTCAGAAATGAAAAAAACATGTATCCTCCAATAGTGTGTATAACAAAAGTACTGAAAGTATAATTGAATACATACCCGGCCATTTATCCAGCGGTTTTCCTTCCAGGACAGCTGAGATTATTCCTGGCCCTCCACAGGAATCATGTATCCATGAGGCTGATATCCAGTTTCTGCCAGCTGGTATATCTCCATGCCCTCTGCCTGCTGTTGACGCTGGAGGAATTAAGGTAGATGGAGATCCATCTGGAAACACAAAAACACTTCTGAACGCATCTGTCAAGTAAACATGACCTGTTCATTCACTTCATCCAAACTTTATTATAAAAATTGATTAGAAGAAAAAAAGGACATATTGTTCACATATACAGAACATGTATGATGAGTACTTTAGAAACTAAAAAAAACAAAAAACATTTATCTTCCAATAGAGTGTAAAACAAAAGCACTGAAAGAATAATTGAATACATACCCGGCCATTTATCCAGTGGTTTTCCTTCCAGGACAGCTGAGATTATTCCTGGCCCTCCACAGGAATCATGTATCCATGAGGCTGATATCCAGTTTCAGTTCATCCAAACTCTATTTTACAGATTGATTGGATGAAAAAAAAGGACACAGAACATGTATGATGAGTACTTCAAAAATGAAAAAAACATGTATCCTCCAATAGTGTGTATAACAAAAGTACTGAAAGTATAATTGAATACATACCCGGCCATTTATCCAGCGGTTTTCCTTCCAGGACAGCTGAGATTATTCCTGGCCCTCCACAGGAATCATGTATCCATGAGGCTGATATCCAGTTTCTGCCTGCTGGTATATCTCCATGCCCTCTGCCTGCTGTTGATGCTGGAGGAGTTAAGGTAGATGGAGATCCATCTGGAAACACAAAAACACTTCTGAACGCATCTGTCAAGTAAACATGACCTGTTCATTCACTTCATCCAAACTTTATTATAAAAATTGATTAGAAGAAAAAAAGGACATATTGTTCACATATACAGAACATGTATGATGAGTACTTAAGAAATTTAAAAAAACAAAAAACATTTATCTTCCAATAGTGTGTAAAACAAAAGCACTGAAAGAATAATTGAATACATACCCGGCCATTTATCCAGTGGTTTTCCTTCCAGGACAGCTGAGATTATTCCTGGCCCTCCACAGGAATCATGTATCCATGAGGCTGATATCCAGTTTCAGTTCATCCAAACTCTATTTTACAGATTGATTGGATGAAAAAAAAGGACACAGAACATGTATGATGAGTACTTCAGAAATGAAAAAAACATGTATCCTCCAATAGTGTGTATAACAAAAGTACTGAAAGTATAATTGAATACATACCCGGCCATTTATCCAGCGGTTTTCCTTCCAGGACAGCTGAGATTATTCCTGGCCCTCCACAGGAATCATGTATCCATGAGGCTGATATCCAGTTTCTGCCTGCTGGTATATCTCCATGCCCTCTGCCTGCTGTTGATGCTGGAGGAGTTAAGGTAGATGGAGATCCATCTGGAAACACAAAAACACTTCTGAACGCATCTGTCAAGTAAACATGACCCGTTTTAAAAAATGATTGGAAGAAAATAAGGACATATTGTTCACATATACAGAACATGTATGATGAGTACTTTAGAAATTTAAAAAAACAAAAAACATTTATCTTCCAATAGTGTGTAAAACAAAAGCACTGAAAGAATAATTGAATACATACCCGGCCATTTATCCAGTGGTTTTCCTTCCAGGACAGCTGAGATTATTCCTGGCCCTCCACAGGAATCATGTATCCATGAGGCTGATATCCAGTTTCAGTTCATCCAAACTCTATTTTACAGATTGATTGGATGAAAAAAAAGGACATAGAACATGTATGATGAGTACTTCAGACATGAAAAAAACATGTATCCTCCAATAGTGTGTAAAACAAAAGCACTGAAAGAATAATTGAATACATACCCGGCCATTTATCCAGCGGTTTTCCTTCCAGGACAGCTGAGATTATTCCTGGCCCTCCACAGGAATCATGTATCCATGAGGCTGATATCCAGTTTCTGCCAGCTGGTATATCTCCGTGCCCTCTGCCTGCTGTTGATGCTGGAGGAGTTAAGGTAGATGGAGATCCATCTGGAAACACAAAAACACTTCTGAACGCATCTGTCAAGTAAACATGACCTGTTCATTCACTTCATCCAAACTTTATTTTAAAAATTGATTGGAAGAAAAAAAAGGACATATTGTTCACATATACAGAACATGTATGATGAGTACTTTAGAAACTAAAAAAAACAAAAAACATTTATCTTCCAATAGAGTGTAAAACAAAAGCACTGAAAGAATAATTGAATACATACCCGGCCATTTATCCAGTGGTTTTCCTTCCAGGACAGCTGAGATTATTCCTGGCCCTCCACAGGAATCATGTATCCATGAGGCTGATATCCAGTTTCAGTTCATCCAAACTCTATTTTACAGATTGATTGGATGAAAAAAAAGGACACAGAACATGTATGATGAGTACTTCAGAAATGAAAAAAACATGTATCCTCCAATAGTGTGTATAACAAAAGTACTGAAAGTATAATTGAATACATACCCGGCCATTTATCCAGCGGTTTTCCTTCCAGGACAACTGAGATTATTCCTGGCCCTCCACAGGAATCATGTATCCATGAGGCTGATATCCAGTTTCTGCCTGCTGGTATATCTCCATGCCCTCTGCCTGCTGTTGATGCTGGAGGAGTTAAGGTAGATGGAGATCCATCTGGAAACACAAAAACACTTCTGAACGCATCTGTCAAGTAAACATGACCCGTTTTAAAAAATGATTGGAAGAAAATAAGGACATATTGTTCACATATACAGAACATGTATGATGAGTACTTTAGAAATTTAAAAAAACAAAAAACATTTATCTTCCAATAGTGTGTAAAACAAAAGTACTGAAAGAATAATTGAATACATACCCGGCCATTTATCCAGTGGTTTTCCTTCCAGGACAGCTGAGATTATTCCTGGCCCTCCACAGGAATCATGTATCCATGAGGCTGATATCCAGTTTCAGTTCATCCAAACTCTATTTTACAGATTGATTGGATGAAAAAAAAGGACACAGAACATGTATGATGAGTACTTTAGAAATTTAAAAAAACAAAAAACATTTATCTTCCAATAGTGTGTAAAACAAAAGCACTGAAAGAATAATTGAATACATACCCGGCCATTTATCCAGCGGTTTTCCTTCCAGGACAGCTGAGATTATTCCTGGCCCTCCACAGGAATCATGTATCCATGAGGCTGATCTCCAGTTTCTGCCTGCTGGTATATCTCCGTGCCCTCTGCCTGCTGTTGATGCTGGAGGAGTTAAGGTAGATGGAGATCCATCTGGAAACACAAAAACACTTCTGAACGCATCTGTCAAGTAAACATGACCTGTTCATTCACTTCATCCAAACTTTATTTTAAAAATTGATTGGAAGAAAAAAAGGACATATCGTTCACATATACAGAACATGTATGATGAGTACTTTAGAAATTTAAAAAAACAAAAAACATTTATCTTCCAATAGTGTGTAAAACAAAAGTACTGAAAGAATAATTGAATACATACCCGGCCATTTATCCAGTGGTTTTCCTTCCAGGACAGCTGAGATTATTCCTGGCCCTCCACAGGAATCATGTATCCATGAGGCTGATATCCAGTTTCAGTTCATCCAAACTCTATTTTACAGATTGATTGGATGAAAAAAAAGGACATAGAACATGTATGATGAGTACTTCAGAAATGAAAAAAACATGTATCCTCCAATAGTGTGTATAACAAAAGTACTGAAAGTATAATTGAATACATACCCGGCCATTTATCCAGCGGTTTTCCTTCCAGGACAACTGAGATTATTCCTGGCCCTCCACAGGAATCATGTATCCATGAGGCTGATATCCAGTTTCTGCCTGCTGGTATATCTCCATGCCCTCTGCCTGCTGTTGATGCTGGAGGAGTTAAGGTAGATGGAGATCCATCTGGAAACACAAAAACACTTCTGAACGCATCTGTCAAGTAAACATGACCCGTTTTAAAAAATGATTGGAAGAAAATAAGGACATATTGTTCACATATACAGAACATGTATGATGAGTACTTTAGAAATTTAAAAAAACAAAAAACATTTATCTTCCAATAGAGTGTAAAACAAAAGCACTGAAAGAATAATTGAATACATACCCGGCCATTTATCCAGTGGTTTTCCTTCCAGGACAGCTGAGATTATTCCTGGCCCTCCACAGGAATCATGTATCCATGAGGCTGATATCCAGTTTCAGTTCATCCAAACTCTATTTTACAGATTGATTGGATGAAAAAAAAGGACACAGAACATGTATGATGAGTACTTCAGAAATGAAAAAAACATGTATCCTCCAATAGTGTGTATAACAAAAGTACTGAAAGTATAATTGAATACATACCCGGCCATTTATCCAGCGGTTTTCCTTCCAGGACAGCTGAGATTATTCCTGGCCCTCCACAGGAATCATGTATCCATGAGGCTGATCTCCAGTTTCTGCCTGCTGGTATATCTCCGTGCCCTCTGCCTGCTGTTGATGCTGGAGGAGTTAAGGTAGATGGAGATCCATCTGGAAACACAAAAACACTTCTGAACGCATCTGTCAAGTAAACATGACCTGTTCATTCACTTCATCCAAACTTTATTTTAAAAATTGATTGGAAGAAAAAAAGGACATATCGTTCACATATACAGAACATGTATGATGAGTACTTTAGAAATTTAAAAAAACAAAAAACATTTATCTTCCAATAGTGTGTAAAACAAAAGCACTGAAAGAATAATTGAATACATACCCGGCCATTTATCCAGTGGTTTTCCTTCCAGGACAGCTGAGATTATTCCTGGCCCTCCACAGGAATCATGTATCCATGAGGCTGATATCCAGTTAAAGTTCATCCAAACTCTATTTTACAGATTGATTGGATGAAAAAAAAGGACACAGAACATGTATGATGAGTACTTTAGAAATTTAAAAAAACAAAAAACATTTATCTTCCAATAGTGTGTAAAACAAAAGCACTGAAAGAATAATTGAATACATACCCGGCCATTTATCCAGTGGTTTTCCTTCCAGGACAGCTGAGATTATTCCTGGCCCTCCACAGGAATCATGTATCCATGAGGCTGATATCCAGTTTCAGTTCATCCAAACTCTATTTTACAGATTGATTGGATGAAAAAAAAGGACACAGAACATGTATGATGAGTACTTCAGAAATGAAAAAAACATGTATCCTCCAATAGTGTGTATACCAAAAGTACTGAAAGTATAATTGAATACATACCCGGCCATTTATCCAGCGGTTTTCCTTCCAGGACAGCTGAGATTATTCCTGGCCCTCCACAGGAATCATGTATCCATGAGGCTGATCTCCAGTTTCTGCCTGCTGGTATATCTCCGTGCCCTCTGCCTGCTGTTGATGCTGGAGGAGTTAAGGTAGATGGAGATCCATCTGGAAACACAAAAACACTTCTGAACGCATCTGTCAAGTAAACATGACCCGTTTTAAAAAATGATTGGAAGAAAATAAGGACATATTGTTCACATATACAGAACATGTATGATGAGTACTTTAGAAATTTAAAAAAACAAAAAACATTTATCTTCCAATAGTGTGTAAAACAAAAGCACTGAAAGAATAATTGAATACATACCCGGCCATTTATCCAGTGGTTTTCCTTCCAGGACAGCTGAGATTATTCCTGGCCCTCCACAGGAATCATGTATCCATGAGGCTGATATCCAGTTTCTGCCAGCTGGTATATCTCCATGCCCTCTGCCTGCTGTTGATGCTGGAGGAGTTAAGGTAGATGGAGATCCATCTGGAAACACAAAAACACTTCTGAACGCATCTGTCAAGTAAACATGACCTGTTCATTCACTTCATCCAAACTTTATTTTAAAAATTGATTGGAAGAAAAAAAAGGACATATTGTTCACATATACAGAACATGTATGATGAGTACTTTAGAAACTAAAAAAAACAAAAAACATTTATCTTCCAATAGAGTGTAAAACAAAAGCACTGAAAGAATAATTGAATACATACCCGGCCATTTATCCAGTGGTTTTCCTTCCAGGACAGCTGAGATTATTCCTGGCCCTCCACAGGAGTCATGTATCCATGAGGCTGATATCCCGTTTCAGTTCATCCAAACTCTATTTTACAGATTGATTGGATGAAAAAAAAGGACACAGAACATGTATGATGAGTACTTCAGAAATGAAAAAAACATGTATCCTCCAATAGTGTGTATAACAAAAGTACTGAAAGTATAATTGAATACATACCCGGCCATTTATCCAGCGGTTTTCCTTCCAGGACAGCTGAGATTATTCCTGGCCCTCCACAGGAATCATGTATCCATGAGGCTGATATCCAGTTTCTGCCAGCTGGTATATCTCCATGCCCTCTGCCTGCTGTTGATGCTGGAGGAGTTAAGGTAGATGGAGATCCATCTGGAAACACAAAAACACTTCTGAACGCATCTGTCAAGTAAACATGACCCGTTTTAAAAAATGATTGGAAGAAAATAAGGACATATTGTTCACATATACAGAACATGTATGATGAGTACTTTAGAAATTTAAAAAAACAAAAACATTTATCTTCCAATAGTGTGTAAAACAAAAGCACTGAAAGAATAATTGAATACATACCCGGCCATTGATCCAGTGGTTTTCCTTCCAGGACAGCTGAGATTATTCCTGGCCCTCCACAGGAATCATGTATCCATGAGGCTGATATCCAGTTTCAGTTCATCCAAACTCTATTTTACAGATTGATTGGATGAAAAAAAAGGACATAGAACATGTATGATGAGTACTTCAAAAATGAAGAAAACATGTATCCTCCAATAGTGTGTAAAACAAAAGCACTGAAAGAATAATTGAATACATACCCGGCCATTTATCCAGCGGTTTTCCTTCCAGGACAGCTGAGATTATTCCTGGCCCTCCACAGGAATCATGTATCCATGAGGCTGATATCCAGTTTCTGCCAGCTGGTATATCTCCATGCCCTCTGCCTGCTGTTGATGCTGGAGGAGTTAAGGTAGATGGAGATCCATCTGGAAACACAAAAACACTTCTGAACGCATCTGTCAAGTAAACATGACCTGTTCATTCACTTCATCCAAACTTTATTTTAAAAATTGATTGGAAGAAAAAAAAGGACATATTGTTCACATATACAGAACATGTATGATGAGTACTTTAGAAACTAAAAAAAACAAAAAACATTTATCTTCCAATAGAGTGTAAAACAAAAGCACTGAAAGAATAATTGAATACATACCCGGCCATTTATCCAGTGGTTTTCCTTCCAGGACAGCTGAGATTATTCCTGGCCCTCCACAGGAATCATGTATCCATGAGGCTGATATCCAGTTTCTGCCAGCTGGTATATCTCCATGCCCTCTGCCTGCTGTTGATGCTGGAGGAGTTAAGGTAGATGGAGATCCATCTGGAAACACAAAAACACTTCTGAACGCATCTGTCAAGTAAACATGACCTGTTCATTCACTTCATCCAAACTTTATTTTAAAAATTGATTGGAAGAAAAAAAAGGACATATTGTTCACATATACAGAACATGTATGATGAGTACTTTAGAAACTAAAAAAAACAAAAAACATTTATCTTCCAATAGAGTGTAAAACAAAAGCACTGAAAGAATAATTGAATACATACCCGGCCATTTATCCAGTGGTTTTCCTTCCAGGACAGCTGAGATTATTCCTGGCCCTCCACAGGAGTCATGTATCCATGAGGCTGATATCCCGTTTCAGTTCATCCAAACTCTATTTTACAGATTGATTGGATGAAAAAAAAGGACACAGAACATGTATGATGAGTACTTCAGAAATGAAAAAAACATGTATCCTCCAATAGTGTGTATAACAAAAGTACTGAAAGTATAATTGAATACATACCCGGCCATTTATCCAGCGGTTTTCCTTCCAGGACAGCTGAGATTATTCCTGGCCCTCCACAGGAATCATGTATCCATGAGGCTGATATCCAGTTTCTGCCAGCTGGTATATCTCCATGCCCTCTGCCTGCTGTTGATGCTGGAGGAGTTAAGGTAGATGGAGATCCATCTGGAAACACAAAAACACTTCTGAACGCATCTGTCAAGTAAACATGACCCGTTTTAAAAAATGATTGGAAGAAAATAAGGACATATTGTTCACATATACAGAACATGTATGATGAGTACTTTAGAAATTTAAAAAAACAAAAAACATTTATCTTCCAATAGTGTGTAAAACAAAAGCACTGAAAGAATAATTGAATACATACCCGGCCATTGATCCAGTGGTTTTCCTTCCAGGACAGCTGAGATTATTCCTGGCCCTCCACAGGAATCATGTATCCATGAGGCTGATATCCAGTTTCAGTTCATCCAAACTCTATTTTACAGATTGATTGGATGAAAAAAAAGGACATAGAACATGTATGATGAGTACTTCAAAAATGAAGAAAACATGTATCCTCCAATAGTGTGTAAAACAAAAGCACTGAAAGAATAATTGAATACATACCCGGCCATTTATCCAGCGGTTTTCCTTCCAGGACAGCTGAGATTATTCCTGGCCCTCCACAGGAATCATGTATCCATGAGGCTGATATCCAGTTTCAGTTCATCCAAACTCTATTTTACAGATTGATTGGATGAAAAAAAAGGACACAGAACATGTATGATGAGTACTTCAGAAATGAAAAAAACATGTATCCTCCAATAGTGTGTATAACAAAAGTACTGAAAGTATAATTGAATACATACCCGAACATTTATCCAGCGGTTTTCCTTCCAGGACAGCTGAGATTATTCCTGGCCCTCCACAGGAATCATGTATCCATGAGGCTGATCTCCAGTTTCTGCCTGCTGGTATATCTCCGTGCCCTCTGCCTGCTGTTGATGCTGGAGGAGTTAAGGTAGATGGAGATCCATCTGGAAACACAAAAACACTTCTGAACGCATCTGTCAAGTAAACATGACCTGTTCATTCACTTCATCCAAACTTTATTTAAAAAATTGATTGGAAGAAAAAAAGGACATATTGTTCACATATACAGAACATGTATGATGAGTACTTTAGAAATTTAAAAAAACAAAAAACATTTATCTTCCAATAGTGTGTAAAACAAAAGCACTGAAAGAATAATTGAATACATACCCGGCCATTTATCCAGTGGTTTTCCTTCCAGGACAGCTGAGATTATTCCTGGCCCTCCACAGGAATCATGTATCCATGAGGCTGATATCCAGTTTCAGTTCATCCAAACTCTATTTTACAGATTGATTGGATGAAAAAAAAGGACACAGAACATGTATGATGAGTACTTCAGAAATGAAAAAAACATGTATCCTCCAATAGTGTGTATAACAAAAGTACTGAAAGTATAATTGAATACATACCCGGCCATTTATCCAGCGGTTTTCCTTCCAGGACAGCTGAGATTATTCCTGGCCCTCCACAGGAATCATGTATCCATGAGGCTGATCTCCAGTTTCTGCCTGCTGGTATATCTCCGTGCCCTCTGCCTGCTGTTGACGCTGGAGGAGTTAAGGTAGATGGAGATCCATCTGGAAACACAAAAACACTTCTGAACGCATCTGTCAAGTAAACATGACCTGTTCATTCACTTCATCCAAACTTTATTATAAAAATTGATTAGAAGAAAAAAAGGACATATTGTTCACATATACAGAACATGTATGATGAGTACTTTAGAAACTAAAAAAAACAAAAAACATTTATCTTCCAATAGTGTGTAAAACAAAAGCACTGAAAGAATAATTGAATACATACCCGGCCATTTATCCAGTGGTTTTCCTTCCAGGACAGCTGAGATTATTCCTGGCCCTCCACAGGAATCATGTATCCATGAGGCTGATATCCAGTTTCAGTTCATCCAAACTCTATTTTACAGATTGATTGGATGAAAAAAAAGGACACAGAACATGTATGATGAGTACTTCAGAAATGAAAAAAACATGTATCCTCCAATAGTGTGTATAACAAAAGTACTGAAAGTATAATTGAATACATACCCGGCCATTTATCCAGCGGTTTTCCTTCCAGGACAGCTGAGATTATTCCTGGCCCTCCACAGGAATCATGTATCCATGAGGCTGATATCCAGTTTCTGCCTGCTGGTATATCTCCATGCCCTCTGCCTGCTGTTGATGCTGGAGGAGTTAAGGTAGATGGAGATCCATCTGGAAACACAAAAACACTTCTGAACGCATCTGTCAAGTAAACATGACCCGTTTTAAAAAATGATTGGAAGAAAATAAGGACATATTGTTCACATATACAGAACATGTATGATGAGTACTTTAGAAATTTAAAAAAACAAAAAACATTTATCTTCCAATAGTGTGTAAAACAAAAGCACTGAAAGAATAATTGAATACATACCCGGCCATTTATCCAGTGGTTTTCCTTCCAGGACAGCTGAGATTATTCCTGGCCCTCCACAGGAATCATGTATCCATGAGGCTGATATCCAGTTTCAGTTCATCCAAACTCTATTTTACAGATTGATTGGATGAAAAAAAAGGACATAGAACATGTATGATGAGTACTTCAAAAATGAAGAAAACATGTATCCTCCAATAGTGTGTAAAACAAAAGCACTGAAAGAATAATTGAATACATACCCAGCCATTTATCCAGCGGTTTTCCTTCCAGGACAGCTGAGATTATTCCTGGCCCTCCACAGGAATCATGTATCCATGAGGCTGATATCCAGTTTCTGCCAGCTGGTATATCTCCGTGCCCTCTGCCTGCTGTTGATGCTGGAGGAGTTAAGGTAGATGGAGATCCATCTGGAAACACAAAAACACTTCTGAACGCATCTGTCAAGTAAACATGACCTGTTCATTCACTTCATCCAAACTTTATTTTAAAAATTGATTGGAAGAAAAAAAAGGACATATTGTTCACATATACAGAACATGTATGATGAGTACTTTAGAAACTAAAAAAAACAAAAAACATTTATCTTCCAATAGTGTGTAAAACAAAAGCACTGAAAGAATAATTGAATAATACCCCGCCATTTATCCAGTGGTTTTCCTTCCAGGACAGCTGAGATTATTCCTGGCCCTCCACAGGAATCATGTATCCATGAGGCTGATATCCAGTTTCAGTTCATCCAAACTCTATTTTACAGATTGATTGGATGAAAAAAAAGGACACAGAACATGTATGATGAGTACTTCAGAAATGAAAAAAACATGTATCCTCCAATAGTGTGTATAACAAAAGTACTGAAAGTATAATTGAATACATACCCGGCCATTTATCCAGCGGTTTTCCTTCCAGGACAGCTGATATTATTCCTGGCCCTCCACAGGAATCATGTATCCATGAGGCTGATATCCAGTTTCAGTTCATCCAAACTCTATTTTACAGATTGATTGGAAGAAAAAAAGGACATATTGTTCACATATACAGAACATGTATGATGAGTACTTTAGAAATTTAAAAAAACAAAAAACATTTATCTTCCAATAGTGTGTAAAACAAAAGCACTGAAAGAATAATTGAATACATACCCGGCCATTTATCCAGTGGTTTTCCTTCCAGGACAGCTGAGATTATTCCTGGCCCTCCACAGGAATCATGTATCCATGAGGCTGATATCCAGTTTCAGTTCATCCAAACTCTATTTTACAGATTGATTGGATGAAAAAAAAGGACACAGAACATGTATGATGAGTACTTCAGAAATGAAAAAAACATGTATCCTCCAATAGTGTGTATAACAAAAGTACTGAAAGTATAATTGAATACATACCCGGCCATTTATCCAGCGGTTTTCCTTCCAGGACAGCTGAGATTATTCCTGGCCCTCCACAGGAATCATGTATCCATGAGGCTGATCTCCAGTTTCTGCCTGCTGGTATATCTCCGTGCCCTCTGCCTGCTGTTGACGCTGGAGGAGTTAAGGTAGATGGAGATCCATCTGGAAACACAAAAACACTTCTGAACGCATCTGTCAAGTAAACATGACCTGTTCATTCACTTCATCCAAACTTTATTATAAAAATTGATTAGAAGAAAAAAAGGACATATTGTTCACATATACAGAACATGTATGATGAGTACTTTAGAAATTTAAAAAAACAAAAAACATTTATCTTCCAATAGTGTGTAAAACAAAAGCACTGAAAGAATAATTGAATACATACCCGGCCATTTATCCAGTGGTTTTCCTTCCAGGACAGCTGAGATTATTCCTGGCCCTCCACAGGAATCATGTATCCATGAGGCTGATATCCAGTTTCAGTTCATCCAAACTCTATTTTACAGATTGATTGGATGAAAAAAAAGGACATAGAACATGTATGATGAGTACTTCAAAAATGAAGAAAACATGTATCCTCCAATAGTGTGTAAAACAAAAGCACTGAAAGAATAATTGAATACATACCCGGCCATTTATCCAGCGGTTTTCCTTCCAGGACAGCTGAGATTATTCCTGGCCCTCCACAGGAATCATGTATCCATGAGGCTGATATCCAGTTTCAGTTCATCCAAACTCTATTTTACAGATTGATTGGATGAAAAAAAAGGACACAGAACATGTATGATGAGTACTTCAGAAATGAAAAAAACATGTATCCTCCAATAGTGTGTATAACAAAAGTACTGAAAGTATAATTGAATACATACCCGAACATTTATCCAGCGGTTTTCCTTCCAGGACAGCTGAGATTATTCCTGGCCCTCCACAGGAATCATGTATCCATGAGGCTGATCTCCAGTTTCTGCCTGCTGGTATATCTCCGTGCCCTCTGCCTGCTGTTGATGCTGGAGGAGTTAAGGTAGATGGAGATCCATCTGGAAACACAAAAACACTTCTGAACGCATCTGTCAAGTAAACATGACCTGTTCATTCACTTCATCCAAACTTTATTTAAAAAATTGATTGGAAGAAAAAAAGGACATATTGTTCACATATACAGAACATGTATGATGAGTACTTTAGAAATTTAAAAAAACAAAAAACATTTATCTTCCAATAGTGTGTAAAACAAAAGCACTGAAAGAATAATTGAATACATACCCGGCCATTTATCCAGTGGTTTTCCTTCCAGGACAGCTGAGATTATTCCTGGCCCTCCACAGGAATCATGTATCCATGAGGCTGATATCCAGTTTCAGTTCATCCAAACTCTATTTTACAGATTGATTGGATGAAAAAAAAGGACACAGAACATGTATGATGAGTACTTCAGAAATGAAAAAAACATGTATCCTCCAATAGTGTGTATAACAAAAGTACTGAAAGTATAATTGAATACATACCCGGCCATTTATCCAGCGGTTTTCCTTCCAGGACAGCTGAGATTATTCCTGGCCCTCCACAGGAATCATGTATCCATGAGGCTGATATCCAGTTTCTGCCTGCTGGTATATCTCCATGCCCTCTGCCTGCTGTTGATGCTGGAGGAGTTAAGGTAGATGGAGATCCATCTGGAAACACAAAAACACTTCTGAACGCATCTGTCAAGTAAACATGACCCGTTTTAAAAAATGATTGGAAGAAAATAAGGACATATTGTTCACATATACAGAACATGTATGATGAGTACTTTAGAAATTTAAAAAAACAAAAAACATTTATCTTCCAATAGTGTGTAAAACAAAAGCACTGAAAGAATAATTGAATACATACCCGGCCATTTATCCAGTGGTTTTCCTTCCAGGACAGCTGAGATTATTCCTGGCCCTCCACAGGAATCATGTATCCATGAGGCTGATATCCAGTTTCAGTTCATCCAAACTCTATTTTACAGATTGATTGGATGAAAAAAAAGGACATAGAACATGTATGATGAGTACTTCAAAAATGAAGAAAACATGTATCCTCCAATAGTGTGTAAAACAAAAGCACTGAAAGAATAATTGAATACATACCCAGCCATTTATCCAGCGGTTTTCCTTCCAGGACAGCTGAGATTATTCCTGGCCCTCCACAGGAATCATGTATCCATGAGGCTGATATCCAGTTTCTGCCAGCTGGTATATCTCCGTGCCCTCTGCCTGCTGTTGATGCTGGAGGAGTTAAGGTAGATGGAGATCCATCTGGAAACACAAAAACACTTCTGAACGCATCTGTCAAGTAAACATGACCTGTTCATTCACTTCATCCAAACTTTATTTTAAAAATTGATTGGAAGAAAAAAAAGGACATATTGTTCACATATACAGAACATGTATGATGAGTACTTTAGAAACTAAAAAAAACAAAAAACATTTATCTTCCAATAGTGTGTAAAACAAAAGCACTGAAAGAATAATTGAATAATACCCCGCCATTTATCCAGTGGTTTTCCTTCCAGGACAGCTGAGATTATTCCTGGCCCTCCACAGGAATCATGTATCCATGAGGCTGATATCCAGTTTCAGTTCATCCAAACTCTATTTTACAGATTGATTGGATGAAAAAAAAGGACACAGAACATGTATGATGAGTACTTCAGAAATGAAAAAAACATGTATCCTCCAATAGTGTGTATAACAAAAGTACTGAAAGTATAATTGAATACATACCCGGCCATTTATCCAGCGGTTTTCCTTCCAGGACAGCTGATATTATTCCTGGCCCTCCACAGGAATCATGTATCCATGAGGCTGATATCCAGTTTCAGTTCATCCAAACTCTATTTTACAGATTGATTGGAAGAAAAAAAGGACATATTGTTCACATATACAGAACATGTATGATGAGTACTTTAGAAATTTAAAAAAACAAAAAACATTTATCTTCCAATAGTGTGTAAAACAAAAGCACTGAAAGAATAATTGAATACATACCCGGCCATTTATCCAGTGGTTTTCCTTCCAGGACAGCTGAGATTATTCCTGGCCCTCCACAGGAATCATGTATCCATGAGGCTGATATCCAGTTTCAGTTCATCCAAACTCTATTTTACAGATTGATTGGATGAAAAAAAAGGACACAGAACATGTATGATGAGTACTTCAGAAATGAAAAAAACATGTATCCTCCAATAGTGTGTATAACAAAAGTACTGAAAGTATAATTGAATACATACCCGGCCATTTATCCAGCGGTTTTCCTTCCAGGACAGCTGAGATTATTCCTGGCCCTCCACAGGAATCATGTATCCATGAGGCTGATCTCCAGTTTCTGCCTGCTGGTATATCTCCGTGCCCTCTGCCTGCTGTTGACGCTGGAGGAGTTAAGGTAGATGGAGATCCATCTGGAAACACAAAAACACTTCTGAACGCATCTGTCAAGTAAACATGACCTGTTCATTCACTTCATCCAAACTTTATTATAAAAATTGATTAGAAGAAAAAAAGGACATATTGTTCACATATACAGAACATGTATGATGAGTACTTTAGAAATTTAAAAAAACAAAAAACATTTATCTTCCAATAGTGTGTAAAACAAAAGCACTGAAAGAATAATTGAATACATACCCGGCCATTTATCCAGTGGTTTTCCTTCCAGGACAGCTGAGATTATTCCTGGCCCTCCACAGGAATCATGTATCCATGAGGCTGATATCCAGTTTCAGTTCATCCAAACTCTATTTTACAGATTGATTGGATGAAAAAAAAGGACATAGAACATGTATGATGAGTACTTCAAAAATGAAGAAAACATGTATCCTCCAATAGTGTGTAAAACAAAAGCACTGAAAGAATAATTGAATACATACCCGGCCATTTATCCAGCGGTTTTCCTTCCAGGACAGCTGAGATTATTCCTGGCCCTCCACAGGAATCATGTATCCATGAGGCTGATATCCAGTTTCAGTTCATCCAAACTCTATTTTACAGATTGATTGGATGAAAAAAAAGGACACAGAACATGTATGATGAGTACTTCAGAAATGAAAAAAACATGTATCCTCCAATAGTGTGTATAACAAAAGTACTGAAAGTATAATTGAATACATACCCGAACATTTATCCAGCGGTTTTCCTTCCAGGACAGCTGAGATTATTCCTGGCCCTCCACAGGAATCATGTATCCATGAGGCTGATCTCCAGTTTCTGCCTGCTGGTATATCTCCGTGCCCTCTGCCTGCTGTTGATGCTGGAGGAGTTAAGGTAGATGGAGATCCATCTGGAAACACAAAAACACTTCTGAACGCATCTGTCAAGTAAACATGACCTGTTCATTCACTTCATCCAAACTTTATTTAAAAAATTGATTGGAAGAAAAAAAGGACATATTGTTCACATATACAGAACATGTATGATGAGTACTTTAGAAATTTAAAAAAACAAAAAACATTTATCTTCCAATAGTGTGTAAAACAAAAGCACTGAAAGAATAATTGAATACATACCCGGCCATTTATCCAGTGGTTTTCCTTCCAGGACAGCTGAGATTATTCCTGGCCCTCCACAGGAATCATGTATCCATGAGGCTGATATCCAGTTTCAGTTCATCCAAACTCTATTTTACAGATTGATTGGATGAAAAAAAAGGACACAGAACATGTATGATGAGTACTTCAGAAATGAAAAAAACATGTATCCTCCAATAGTGTGTATAACAAAAGTACTGAAAGTATAATTGAATACATACCCGGCCATTTATCCAGCGGTTTTCCTTCCAGGACAGCTGAGATTATTCCTGGCCCTCCACAGGAATCATGTATCCATGAGGCTGATCTCCAGTTTCTGCCTGCTGGTATATCTCCGTGCCCTCTGCCTGCTGTTGACGCTGGAGGAGTTAAGGTAGATGGAGATCCATCTGGAAACACAAAAACACTTCTGAACGCATCTGTCAAGTAAACATGACCTGTTCATTCACTTCATCCAAACTTTATTATAAAAATTGATTAGAAGAAAAAAAGGACATATTGTTCACATATACAGAACATGTATGATGAGTACTTTAGAAATTTAAAAAAACAAAAAACATTTATCTTCCAATAGTGTGTAAAACAAAAGCACTGAAAGAATAATTGAATACATACCCGGCCATTTATCCAGTGGTTTTCCTTCCAGGACAGCTGAGATTATTCCTGGCCCTCCACAGGAATCATGTATCCATGAGGCTGATATCCAGTTTCAGTTCATCCAAACTCTATTTTACAGATTGATTGGATGAAAAAAAAGGACATAGAACATGTATGATGAGTACTTCAAAAATGAAGAAAACATGTATCCTCCAATAGTGTGTAAAACAAAAGCACTGAAAGAATAATTGAATACATACCCAGCCATTTATCCAGCGGTTTTCCTTCCAGGACAGCTGAGATTATTCCTGGCCCTCCACAGGAATCATGTATCCATGAGGCTGATATCCAGTTTCTGCCAGCTGGTATATCTCCGTGCCCTCTGCCTGCTGTTGATGCTGGAGGAGTTAAGGTAGATGGAGATCCATCTGGAAACACAAAAACACTTCTGAACGCATCTGTCAAGTAAACATGACCTGTTCATTCACTTCATCCAAACTTTATTTTAAAAATTGATTGGAAGAAAAAAAAGGACATATTGTTCACATATACAGAACATGTATGATGAGTACTTTAGAAACTAAAAAAAACAAAAAACATTTATCTTCCAATAGTGTGTAAAACAAAAGCACTGAAAGAATAATTGAATAATACCCCGCCATTTATCCAGTGGTTTTCCTTCCAGGACAGCTGAGATTATTCCTGGCCCTCCACAGGAATCATGTATCCATGAGGCTGATATCCAGTTTCAGTTCATCCAAACTCTATTTTACAGATTGATTGGATGAAAAAAAAGGACATAGAACATGTATGATGAGTACTTCAAAAATGAAGAAAACATGTATCCTCCAATAGTGTGTAAAACAAAAGCACTGAAAGAATAATTGAATACATACCCGGCCATTTATCCAGCGGTTTTCCTTCCAGGACAGCTGAGATTATTCCTGGCCCTCCACAGGAATCATGTATCCATGAGGCTGATATCCAGTTTCAGTTCATCCAAACTCTATTTTACAGATTGATTGGATGAAAAAAAAGGACACAGAACATGTATGATGAGTACTTCAGAAATGAAAAAAACATGTATCCTCCAATAGTGTGTATAACAAAAGTACTGAAAGTATAATTGAATACATACCCGAACATTTATCCAGCGGTTTTCCTTCCAGGACAGCTGAGATTATTCCTGGCCCTCCACAGGAATCATGTATCCATGAGGCTGATCTCCAGTTTCTGCCTGCTGGTATATCTCCGTGCCCTCTGCCTGCTGTTGATGCTGGAGGAGTTAAGGTAGATGGAGATCCATCTGGAAACACAAAAACACTTCTGAACGCATCTGTCAAGTAAACATGACCTGTTCATTCACTTCATCCAAACTTTATTTAAAAAATTGATTGGAAGAAAAAAAGGACATATTGTTCACATATACAGAACATGTATGATGAGTACTTTAGAAATTTAAAAAAACAAAAAACATTTATCTTCCAATAGTGTGTAAAACAAAAGCACTGAAAGAATAATTGAATACATACCCGGCCATTTATCCAGTGGTTTTCCTTCCAGGACAGCTGAGATTATTCCTGGCCCTCCACAGGAATCATGTATCCATGAGGCTGATATCCAGTTTCAGTTCATCCAAACTCTATTTTACAGATTGATTGGATGAAAAAAAAGGACACAGAACATGTATGATGAGTACTTCAGAAATGAAAAAAACATGTATCCTCCAATAGTGTGTATAACAAAAGTACTGAAAGTATAATTGAATACATACCCGGCCATTTATCCAGCGGTTTTCCTTCCAGGACAGCTGAGATTATTCCTGGCCCTCCACAGGAATCATGTATCCATGAGGCTGATCTCCAGTTTCTGCCTGCTGGTATATCTCCGTGCCCTCTGCCTGCTGTTGACGCTGGAGGAGTTAAGGTAGATGGAGATCCATCTGGAAACACAAAAACACTTCTGAACGCATCTGTCAAGTAAACATGACCTGTTCATTCACTTCATCCAAACTTTATTATAAAAATTGATTAGAAGAAAAAAAGGACATATTGTTCACATATACAGAACATGTATGATGAGTACTTTAGAAACTAAAAAAAACAAAAAACATTTATCTTCCAATAGTGTGTAAAACAAAAGCACTGAAAGAATAATTGAATACATACCCGGCCATTTATCCAGTGGTTTTCCTTCCAGGACAGCTGAGATTATTCCTGGCCCTCCACAGGAATCATGTATCCATGAGGCTGATATCCAGTTTCAGTTCATCCAAACTCTATTTTACAGATTGATTGGATGAAAAAAAAGGACACAGAACATGTATGATGAGTACTTCAGAAATGAAAAAAACATGTATCCTCCAATAGTGTGTATAACAAAAGTACTGAAAGTATAATTGAATACATACCCGGCCATTTATCCAGCGGTTTTCCTTCCAGGACAGCTGAGATTATTCCTGGCCCTCCACAGGAATCATGTATCCATGAGGCTGATATCCAGTTTCTGCCTGCTGGTATATCTCCATGCCCTCTGCCTGCTGTTGATGCTGGAGGAGTTAAGGTAGATGGAGATCCATCTGGAAACACAAAAACACTTCTGAACGCATCTGTCAAGTAAACATGACCCGTTTTAAAAAATGATTGGAAGAAAATAAGGACATATTGTTCACATATACAGAACATGTATGATGAGTACTTTAGAAATTTAAAAAAACAAAAAACATTTATCTTCCAATAGTGTGTAAAACAAAAGCACTGAAAGAATAATTGAATACATACCCGGCCATTTATCCAGTGGTTTTCCTTCCAGGACAGCTGAGATTATTCCTGGCCCTCCACAGGAATCATGTATCCATGAGGCTGATATCCAGTTTCAGTTCATCCAAACTCTATTTTACAGATTGATTGGATGAAAAAAAAGGACATAGAACATGTATGATGAGTACTTCAAAAATGAAGAAAACATGTATCCTCCAATAGTGTGTAAAACAAAAGCACTGAAAGAATAATTGAATACATACCCAGCCATTTATCCAGCGGTTTTCCTTCCAGGACAGCTGAGATTATTCCTGGCCCTCCACAGGAATCATGTATCCATGAGGCTGATATCCAGTTTCTGCCAGCTGGTATATCTCCGTGCCCTCTGCCTGCTGTTGATGCTGGAGGAGTTAAGGTAGATGGAGATCCATCTGGAAACACAAAAACAGTTCTGAACGCATCTGTCAAGTAAACATGACCTGTTCATTCACTTCATCCAAACTTTATTTTAAAAATTGATTGGAAGAAAAAAAAGGACATATTGTTCACATATACAGAACATGTATGATGAGTACTTTAGAAACTAAAAAAAACAAAAAACATTTATCTTCCAATAGTGTGTAAAACAAAAGCACTGAAAGAATAATTGAATAATACCCCGCCATTTATCCAGTGGTTTTCCTTCCAGGACAGCTGAGATTATTCCTGGCCCTCCACAGGAATCATGTATCCATGAGGCTGATATCCAGTTTCAGTTCATCCAAACTCTATTTTACAGATTGATTGGATGAAAAAAAAGGACACAGAACATGTATGATGAGTACTTCAGAAATGAAAAAAACATGTATCCTCCAATAGTGTGTATAACAAAAGTACTGAAAGTATAATTGAATACATACCCGGCCATTTATCCAGCGGTTTTCCTTCCAGGACAGCTGATATTATTCCTGGCCCTCCACAGGAATCATGTATCCATGAGGCTGATATCCAGTTTCAGTTCATCCAAACTCTATTTTACAGATTGATTGGAAGAAAAAAAGGACATATTGTTCACATATACAGAACATGTATGATGAGTACTTTAGAAATTTAAAAAAACAAAAAACATTTATCTTCCAATAGTGTGTAAAACAAAAGCACTGAAAGAATAATTGAATACATACCCGGCCATTTATCCAGTGGTTTTCCTTCCAGGACAGCTGAGATTATTCCTGGCCCTCCACAGGAATCATGTATCCATGAGGCTGATATCCAGTTTCAGTTCATCCAAACTCTATTTTACAGATTGATTGGATGAAAAAAAAGGACACAGAACATGTATGATGAGTACTTCAGAAATGAAAAAAACATGTATCCTCCAATAGTGTGTATAACAAAAGTACTGAAAGTATAATTGAATACATACCCGGCCATTTATCCAGCGGTTTTCCTTCCAGGACAGCTGAGATTATTCCTGGCCCTCCACAGGAATCATGTATCCATGAGGCTGATCTCCAGTTTCTGCCTGCTGGTATATCTCCGTGCCCTCTGCCTGCTGTTGACGCTGGAGGAGTTAAGGTAGATGGAGATCCATCTGGAAACACAAAAACACTTCTGAACGCATCTGTCAAGTAAACATGACCTGTTCATTCACTTCATCCAAACTTTATTATAAAAATTGATTAGAAGAAAAAAAGGACATATTGTTCACATATACAGAACATGTATGATGAGTACTTTAGAAATTTAAAAAAACAAAAAACATTTATCTTCCAATAGTGTGTAAAACAAAAGCACTGAAAGAATAATTGAATACATACCCGGCCATTTATCCAGTGGTTTTCCTTCCAGGACAGCTGAGATTATTCCTGGCCCTCCACAGGAATCATGTATCCATGAGGCTGATATCCAGTTTCAGTTCATCCAAACTCTATTTTACAGATTGATTGGATGAAAAAAAAGGACATAGAACATGTATGATGAGTACTTCAAAAATGAAGAAAACATGTATCCTCCAATAGTGTGTAAAACAAAAGCACTGAAAGAATAATTGAATACATACCCGGCCATTTATCCAGCGGTTTTCCTTCCAGGACAGCTGAGATTATTCCTGGCCCTCCACAGGAATCATGTATCCATGAGGCTGATATCCAGTTTCAGTTCATCCAAACTCTATTTTACAGATTGATTGGATGAAAAAAAAGGACACAGAACATGTATGATGAGTACTTCAGAAATGAAAAAAACATGTATCCTCCAATAGTGTGTATAACAAAAGTACTGAAAGTATAATTGAATACATACCCGAACATTTATCCAGCGGTTTTCCTTCCAGGACAGCTGAGATTATTCCTGGCCCTCCACAGGAATCATGTATCCATGAGGCTGATCTCCAGTTTCTGCCTGCTGGTATATCTCCGTGCCCTCTGCCTGCTGTTGATGCTGGAGGAGTTAAGGTAGATGGAGATCCATCTGGAAACACAAAAACACTTCTGAACGCATCTGTCAAGTAAACATGACCTGTTCATTCACTTCATCCAAACTTTATTTAAAAAATTGATTGGAAGAAAAAAAGGACATATTGTTCACATATACAGAACATGTATGATGAGTACTTTAGAAATTTAAAAAAACAAAAAACATTTATCTTCCAATAGTGTGTAAAACAAAAGCACTGAAAGAATAATTGAATACATACCCGGCCATTTATCCAGTGGTTTTCCTTCCAGGACAGCTGAGATTATTCCTGGCCCTCCACAGGAATCATGTATCCATGAGGCTGATATCCAGTTTCAGTTCATCCAAACTCTATTTTACAGATTGATTGGATGAAAAAAAAGGACACAGAACATGTATGATGAGTACTTCAGAAATGAAAAAAACATGTATCCTCCAATAGTGTGTATAACAAAAGTACTGAAAGTATAATTGAATACATACCCGGCCATTTATCCAGCGGTTTTCCTTCCAGGACAGCTGAGATTATTCCTGGCCCTCCACAGGAATCATGTATCCATGAGGCTGATCTCCAGTTTCTGCCTGCTGGTATATCTCCGTGCCCTCTGCCTGCTGTTGACGCTGGAGGAGTTAAGGTAGATGGAGATCCATCTGGAAACACAAAAACACTTCTGAACGCATCTGTCAAGTAAACATGACCTGTTCATTCACTTCATCCAAACTTTATTATAAAAATTGATTAGAAGAAAAAAAGGACATATTGTTCACATATACAGAACATGTATGATGAGTACTTTAGAAACTAAAAAAAACAAAAAACATTTATCTTCCAATAGTGTGTAAAACAAAAGCACTGAAAGAATAATTGAATACATACCCGGCCATTTATCCAGTGGTTTTCCTTCCAGGACAGCTGAGATTATTCCTGGCCCTCCACAGGAATCATGTATCCATGAGGCTGATATCCAGTTTCAGTTCATCCAAACTCTATTTTACAGATTGATTGGATGAAAAAAAAGGACACAGAACATGTATGATGAGTACTTCAGAAATGAAAAAAACATGTATCCTCCAATAGTGTGTATAACAAAAGTACTGAAAGTATAATTGAATACATACCCGGCCATTTATCCAGCGGTTTTCCTTCCAGGACAGCTGAGATTATTCCTGGCCCTCCACAGGAATCATGTATCCATGAGGCTGATATCCAGTTTCTGCCTGCTGGTATATCTCCATGCCCTCTGCCTGCTGTTGATGCTGGAGGAGTTAAGGTAGATGGAGATCCATCTGGAAACACAAAAACACTTCTGAACGCATCTGTCAAGTAAACATGACCCGTTTTAAAAAATGATTGGAAGAAAATAAGGACATATTGTTCACATATACAGAACATGTATGATGAGTACTTTAGAAATTTAAAAAAACAAAAAACATTTATCTTCCAATAGTGTGTAAAACAAAAGCACTGAAAGAATAATTGAATACATACCCGGCCATTTATCCAGTGGTTTTCCTTCCAGGACAGCTGAGATTATTCCTGGCCCTCCACAGGAATCATGTATCCATGAGGCTGATATCCAGTTTCAGTTCATCCAAACTCTATTTTACAGATTGATTGGATGAAAAAAAAGGACATAGAACATGTATGATGAGTACTTCAAAAATGAAGAAAACATGTATCCTCCAATAGTGTGTAAAACAAAAGCACTGAAAGAATAATTGAATACATACCCAGCCATTTATCCAGCGGTTTTCCTTCCAGGACAGCTGAGATTATTCCTGGCCCTCCACAGGAATCATGTATCCATGAGGCTGATATCCAGTTTCTGCCAGCTGGTATATCTCCGTGCCCTCTGCCTGCTGTTGATGCTGGAGGAGTTAAGGTAGATGGAGATCCATCTGGAAACACAAAAACACTTCTGAACGCATCTGTCAAGTAAACATGACCTGTTCATTCACTTCATCCAAACTTTATTTTAAAAATTGATTGGAAGAAAAAAAAGGACATATTGTTCACATATACAGAACATGTATGATGAGTACTTTAGAAACTAAAAAAAACAAAAAACATTTATCTTCCAATAGTGTGTAAAACAAAAGCACTGAAAGAATAATTGAATAATACCCCGCCATTTATCCAGTGGTTTTCCTTCCAGGACAGCTGAGATTATTCCTGGCCCTCCACAGGAATCATGTATCCATGAGGCTGATATCCAGTTTCAGTTCATCCAAACTCTATTTTACAGATTGATTGGATGAAAAAAAAGGACACAGAACATGTATGATGAGTACTTCAGAAATGAAAAAAACATGTATCCTCCAATAGTGTGTATAACAAAAGTACTGAAAGTATAATTGAATACATACCCGGCCATTTATCCAGCGGTTTTCCTTCCAGGACAGCTGATATTATTCCTGGCCCTCCACAGGAATCATGTATCCATGAGGCTGATATCCAGTTTCAGTTCATCCAAACTCTATTTTACAGATTGATTGGAAGAAAAAAAGGACATATTGTTCACATATACAGAACATGTATGATGAGTACTTTAGAAATTTAAAAAAACAAAAAACATTTATCTTCCAATAGTGTGTAAAACAAAAGCACTGAAAGAATAATTGAATACATACCCGGCCATTTATCCAGTGGTTTTCCTTCCAGGACAGCTGAGATTATTCCTGGCCCTCCACAGGAATCATGTATCCATGAGGCTGATATCCAGTTTCAGTTCATCCAAACTCTATTTTACAGATTGATTGGATGAAAAAAAAGGACACAGAACATGTATGATGAGTACTTCAGAAATGAAAAAAACATGTATCCTCCAATAGTGTGTATAACAAAAGTACTGAAAGTATAATTGAATACATACCCGGCCATTTATCCAGCGGTTTTCCTTCCAGGACAGCTGAGATTATTCCTGGCCCTCCACAGGAATCATGTATCCATGAGGCTGATCTCCAGTTTCTGCCTGCTGGTATATCTCCGTGCCCTCTGCCTGCTGTTGACGCTGGAGGAGTTAAGGTAGATGGAGATCCATCTGGAAACACAAAAACACTTCTGAACGCATCTGTCAAGTAAACATGACCTGTTCATTCACTTCATCCAAACTTTATTATAAAAATTGATTAGAAGAAAAAAAGGACATATTGTTCACATATACAGAACATGTATGATGAGTACTTTAGAAATTTAAAAAAACAAAAAACATTTATCTTCCAATAGTGTGTAAAACAAAAGCACTGAAAGAATAATTGAATACATACCCGGCCATTTATCCAGTGGTTTTCCTTCCAGGACAGCTGAGATTATTCCTGGCCCTCCACAGGAATCATGTATCCATGAGGCTGATATCCAGTTTCAGTTCATCCAAACTCTATTTTACAGATTGATTGGATGAAAAAAAAGGACATAGAACATGTATGATGAGTACTTCAAAAATGAAGAAAACATGTATCCTCCAATAGTGTGTAAAACAAAAGCACTGAAAGAATAATTGAATACATACCCGGCCATTTATCCAGCGGTTTTCCTTCCAGGACAGCTGAGATTATTCCTGGCCCTCCACAGGAATCATGTATCCATGAGGCTGATATCCAGTTTCTGCCTGCTGGTATATCTCCATGCCCTCTGCCTGCTGTTGACGCTGGAGGAGTTAAGGTAGATGGAGATCCATCTGGAAACACAAAAACACTTCTGAACGCATCTGTCAAGTAAACATGACCTGTTCATTCACTTCATCCAAACTTTATTTTAAAAAATGATTGGAAGAAAATAAGGACATATTGTTCACATATACAGAACATGTATGATGAGTACTTTAGAAATTTAAAAAAACAAAAAACATTTATCTTCCAATGGTGTGTAAAACAAAAGCACTGAAAGAATAATTGAATACATACCCGGCCATTTATCCAGTGGTTTTCCTTCCAGGACAGCTGAGATTATTCCTGGCCCTCCACAGGAATCATGTATCCATGAGGCTGATATCAAGTTTCACTTCATCCAAACACTATTTTACAAGTTGATTGGATGAAAAAAAGGACGCAGAACATGTATGATGAGTACTTCAGAAATGAAAAAAACATGTATCCTCCAATAGTGTGTATAACAAAAGTACTGAAAGTATAATTGAATACATACCCGGCCATTTATCCAGTGGTTTTCCTTCCAGGACAGCTGAGATTATTCCTGGCCCTCTACAGGAATCATGTATCCATGAGTCTAATATCCAGTTTCTGCCTGCTGGTATATCTCCATACCCTCTGCCTGCTGTTGATTCTGGAGGAGTTAAGGTAGATGGAGATCCATCTGGAAACACAAAAACACTTCTGAACGCATCTGTCAAGTAAACATTACCTTTTGATTCACTTCATCCAGACTCTGTTAACTCTTCATTTGCACATGTACAGGTCAAAATCAGCAGTAAGACACATTTTTCAACCAAAAAAACCCAAACGAAAAGGCCTTAATATAGTTCAAAGTTTGCATTAACAATTGGATAAATATTTTTTACCAACCAACAAGAAACTTTAGGTTATTTGCTCTCCATCTTCAGTTACGAAAAACATTCAAATAAATACTTACCACCAAACAATTTGGGTCATAATTAGGATCAATTTACGAAGTTTAGTACTTTTTGTACTGTTGTTTGAAGGTTTAAAGTGAATTTGGTTCTCACTATCTCGGTAAGTCTTGTCCTCACTGCCGCTTGTACTGAAATGAGAGCTTCTGATCCAAGCTCGTATATCTTTGAATTTCTTTCCTGTGATGCAATGAGTTCTAAATTCTAAGCTCTCTCTATGATGACATACATAACCAAAGTTCCATGAAAAATTCCATAGTCCACATTATGCTGAACTCAATTGTATTACAATTGCATTTTATACAAGATTTGCAAATGATACTATTATTTTATTTTTTATAATTATTAATAATAATAAATCATAATATTAATTAATCAATTCAGAAGGGATGGGTGATCTCCATCAGTTAATGTTTAATTAAGGTGCTGATTTTAAAAACTTTGGCCTTTTTACTGTCTTTATTAGTGTTATATGCAAGCTTTATATTAAGCTATGTTTAATCACTTTCTCAGCTCAATACTGGCTTTAGCTTACTACCATGTTCTTATCATGAATCCTGAATGTAAAACTTAAAATAGTCAATACATAAAAAGGTGTTGACTATGTTTATAGACAATAGAGTCAGTCCCCAGTAAAGTTTGTCCTCAGTTTGTTTCCGATTGCCCAGCCCCTTGTTTTTGATGCCTTAAATGGCCAACAGTTGATTATTAAACCCAGACCCTGGCTCTGCACCTAGCAGGTAACCACCGTGAGCGGCTAGTCTTCCACACGATGCCATCGTCCCATGCACCCATTTTTTAAGTCTTCCCTACAATCAGAAATTGTGATTTCGATTTTTATCACAATTTTCTACAAATCAAGCTTGTGATATGTTCTCAATGTATACAGTAACATTTACAAAAATGACAAGAAAATACATCGTACCAGTTAAAACTTTAAATGCCAGAACATGTATGACTAGTACTTTAGAAATTAAAAAACATACATCCTCCAATAGTGTGTATAACAAAAGTACTGAAAGTATAATTGAATACATACCCGGCCATTTATCCAGTGGTTTTCCTTCCAGGACAGCTGAGATTATTCCTGGCCCTCCACAGGAATCATGTATCCATGAGTCTAATATCCAGTTTCTGCCTGCTGGTATATCTCCATACCCTCTGCCTGCTGTTGATTCTGGAGGAGTTAAGGTAGATGGAGATCCATCTGGAAACACAAAAACACTTCTGAACGCATCTGTCAAGTAAACATTACCTTTTGATTCACTTCATCCAGACTCTGTTAACTCTTCATTTGCACATGTACAGGTCAAAATCAGCAGTAAGACACATTTTTCAACCAAAAAAACCCAAACGAAAAGGCCTTAATATAGTTCAAAGTTTGCATTAACAATTGGATAAATATTTTTTACCAACCAACAAGAAACTTTAGGTTATTTGCTCTCCATCTTCAGTTACGAAAAACATTCAAATAAATACTTACCACCAAACAATTTGGGTCATAATTAGGATCAATTTACGAAGTTTAGTACTTTTTGTACTGTTGTTTGAAGGTTTAAAGTGAATTTGGTTCTCACTATCTCGGTAAGTCTTGTCCTCACTGCCGCTTGTACTGAAATGAGAGCTTCTGATCCAAGCTCGTATATCTTTGAATTTCTTTCCTGTGATGCAATGAGTTCTAAATTCTAAGCTCTCTCTATGATGACATACATAACCAAAGTTCCATGAAAAATTCCGTAGTCCACATTATGCTGAACTCAATTGTATTACAATTGCATTTTATACAAGATTTGCAAATGATACTATTATTTTATTTTTTATAATTATTAATAATAATAAATCATAATATTAATTAATCAATTCAGAAGGGATGGGTGATCTCCATCAGTTAATGTTTAATTAAGGTGCTGATTTTAAAAACTTTGGCCTTTTTACTGTCTTTATTAGTGTTATATGCAAGCTTTATATTAAGCTATGTTTAATCACTTTCTCAGCTCAATACTGGCTTTAGCTTACTACCATGTTCTTATCATGAATCTTGAATGTAAAACTTAAAATAGTCAATACATAAAAAGGTGTTGACTATGTTTATAGACAATAGAGTCAGTCCCCAGTAAAGTTTGTCCTCAGTTTGTTTCCGATTGCCCAGCCCCTTGTTTTTGATGCCTTAAATGGCCAACAGTTGATTATTAAACCCAGACCCTGCCTCTGCACCTAGCAGGTAACCACCGTGAGCGGCTAGTCTTCCACACGATGCCATCGTCCCATGCACCCATTTTTTAAGTCTTCCCTACAATCAGAAATTGTGATTTCGATTTTTATCACAATTTTCTACAAATCAAGCTTGTGATATGTTCTCAATGTATACAGTAACATTTACAAAAATGACTAGAAATTACATCATACCAGTTAAAACTTTAAATGCCAGAACTCTAAATTAATAGAATGAAAACTAATTTATAAATTAATTTCAAATGTATTAATTTCAAATGTATTTATCAAGAAGAAACACACCGATGGTGATATTATTGGTTTTAGTGTCAGTTTGACAGAAATCTGGTCATAAGTGTTGCTATATTTTGTGTCCTTCGGGTCGCCATAGTTGACATAGTTCACAGAATTTATGCAACAAGAGAAGCCAACAATGTCTCTATATTTTCTTTTAGCCATACGGCCGAAACATTTGCCTGTGAGCGTCATTTCATGTTCAGGTCTTGCATTGTATCTCTTGAGTATATTTAATAAGGTTACAACGTGAGACAACAATTGACACATTCGCGATGCTAACCGCTAGCGTTCCTATTCAAATTCTCATAGACGTTAGCATCAAGCTAACGGACTTTTCGGTTGTTTACCATTATGAGATGAATAACTTACGTTTTGCTGTCCGTTTAGTTTTTCAGTGCTTCCTTTATGAACGACTGGACAAAGAAACTTCAGCTTCTTTATTGGAGGAAAACTGTTAGCTATCTGTCGAGCTGTGTATCAGGCTAAAGAAGTCATGCTCACACAGGGGCAGAATAGACAGCGTGTGTAAATTAGTTGACAACAGCTCCTGGGTCAGTTGGGAGAAGCACAGCAAAAAACCGCGGCTTTGGCAATCACGTGATCGCGTTTTTTGAAATCGCGATTTCGATCAGAAACCAATAAATCGTTCAGCCTTAATGGAGATCCATCTGGAAACACAAAAACATTTCTTTACGCAACTGTCAAGTAAACATTACCTGATCATTTACTTCATCCAAACTCTGGTTTATATACTTGATTGGATGAAAAAAGTTTGGGTTGCTTAACGTAACCTTGGTTCTTTGATAACAGAGTGAGGTGTTTCACTGTGGGAATCGCCTTGGCGTGACCAATCTGGAAGCTCCAATGACAACGTCTGTCAGAGACAGACAGGTCGAACTGTATTCGGGGCACGCCCCCCTCATATATACAGTCGACCCACCCACCTCAAATCATTCATGACAGGTTTCTTACTGTGCCTATGCAAGGAGTGATGTGAAGATGAAACATCTCACTGTCATCAAAGAACCGAGGCATGAGTATCCTGAAGCAAACTGATAAGGCTGAACACCAAAATTCACACTGATTCTGGTGCGACAGTCTCCAGTACTGCCTGTGCCACAGACAGCCCTGAGACATCCAGCCTGTAAAATCTAACAAAAGTATGCAGCGTCGCCCAACTTGCTGCATCACAGATATCTGTGAAGTGTATTTTACATGCGACAATGTAATATAAATAAGTATTTGAAGTGTAAATGTGCTGCTGAAACATGTGAGCTATTGGTGGGACAAATGGTGTTCTTAAAGTTAGAGATTGGTTTAACATCAAAGACAATGTAGGGGTTTATTTATGAGGGCATTCCTTAAGACTGAGAAAGATAAACAATGTAGTATTGAAATGAGAACAGACACTTAGGCTACATTGGGGGAGATAAGAAGTTACCCTCATGGTGACCTGTGTAACCTTTGAAGCCAGATGTCCTGAGGAACCACAGGGGGTGCAGGACTGTAGGAGAGGCACATCTGAATGATCAAAGCCTAAATGAAGTCGTAAATGTACTGATGTTGTTGACCAATACTGTATAAATAAGAGGGTCTTCTCTTTGTTCGAGGGGATCACATTTGGCTGGTGACTCTCCCAGGTAACATGACTAACCTGGACTGATGCTGTTTCTTGACTTTGTAAATAAATGTCCTACATTACATGCAAGTCAGTGTCAGCGGATATTTCTTCATCATCTACACATCATCGTCTAAGGAGGAGAACTTAAGAAACTACACCTGCACTGAAACTCCTCTGAACAAAGCCCAGGAAGTGGCCATGCTCTGAGTGGAATGAGCTCTCAGGCCCTGAGGGGACTGCAAACCCCGTAGGCCAAAGAGATGGCTTCTACAATCCAGTGGGATAAGCCCAAGACACAAACAGTTCGTCGTCTTGTCTAAATGAAGCTGTTTTATTCACAAACGCATGCAGAGCGCGCACTGGGCACAAAGTGTTGAGCCTCCTTCTGATGAGAAAGGGAGGGGGATGAAAAGCTTTCAACTCCACTGTCGAGCACCTGCATGCCACATCCACCACTTTAGGTACAAAAGCCGGATTAGGCCGCAGGCAGACTTTAGTGAGCCCAGGAGCAAACTGTAAGCATGCCTGTAAATCACTTACACGCTTCGCTGTTGTTAAAGCCAGCAGTAATGCAGCCTTCAATGAAACAAACTTCAGCTGTACAAAGTAAAAAGTCAGGAGGTAATTTCACAGAGTTGTCACTTTTAAACCCAATAAGAGCATTTTCAACACTTTGTGGAGTAATAAACATGCAGTGTTGTTGTTAAAATGAAGTGTAAAAATGATGCGCCTCTCAACTCAAATTCTGTAAACTTCGCGGGGTTCTCACTAACAACCTGACGTCACCGGCTCGCAGTACCCACTGGCACTGACACTATCAGTGACGATCCACTGGCGATCCACGCTGTCACTGACACTATCAGTGACGATCCACTGGCACAACGTCACGCTGTCACTGACACGATCTGGTAAGTCCATCCATCCATCCATTTTCTACCGCTTATCCGGGGCCGGGTCGCGGGGGCAGCAGTCTAAGCAGAGACACCCAGACTTCCCTCACCCCAGACACCTCCTCCAGCTCTTCCGGTGGGACCCCAAGGCGTTCCCAAGCCAGCCGAGAGACATAGTCTCTCCAGCGTGTCCTGGGTCTACCCCGAGGCCTCCTCCCAGAGGGACATGCCCGGAATACCTCCCTAGGGAGTCGTCCAGGGGGCATCCGGACCAGATGCCCGAACCACCTCAACTGACTCCTCTCGATGTGGAGGAGTAACGACTCTACTCCGAGCTCCTCCCTGGTGACCGAGCTCCTCAACCTATCTCTAAGGGTGCGCCCAGCCACCCTACGGAGGAAGCCCATTTCGGCCGCTTGTATCCGAGATCTCGTTCTTTCGGTCATGACCCAAAGCTCATGACCATAGGTGACGGTAGGAACGAAGATCGACCGGTAAATCGAGAGCTTCGCCTTTCGGCTTAGCTCCTTCTTCACCACAACAGACCGATACAGCGACTGCATGACTGCAGACGCCGCACCGATCCGTCTGTCGATCTCCCGCTCCATCTTCCCCCCACTCGTGAACAAGACCCCGAGATACTTAAACTCCTCCACCTGGTAAGTTATATATCATAATGCAAGTATATGCATCACATTTGCAAGCATATTGTTCATTTTTTCAGTTTTAAGAATGAAAACAGTGTTCTGATGAAAATGTTCACATCACTACCGTATGTTGAACCGTGAATGCATTGCCAGTCAGTTTGGGCTTGCAACGTGATGTGAGGCTATGGCTTATGAGTTTAGTTAATAAAATGTGACTCGGTTTTTTAACCGTTTAAATTAGTGAACACACCTCGTTGTTCTAATTTCAGGGGAAATAAAAAAGCTAACTTACTAGTTTCTGGTGGTTACGTGGCTAATTATGCTAGGTTTTACTACGTTCAGATTATCTTCATTTTTATTAATAATAAACGACTACTCAGCCTTGTCGGTGACCGTAAATGAATTCACATTGAATTATGAAAGCTTCATTTTGATAACAGCTTCCAATTTAATCATTGTCAGCATGTACTCCCGTGGTTCCAGCACTAACGAGTTTACTGTTTCTGTGTTTAGACGGGTACCATGTTGGTGTGAGTTCAACTCGGGGGAGAACAAAAGTATGTGAAGTTGCCTGAGCTGACTTTTGACACATTCTTGAAAGAGGTTGAGTATTTTCGATCTTTTTAATGAACGCCGCATCTCGTTGCGTTGGCTCGAGTCGAGTCATTTTCTTTTGTTATTTACCACATAGCACTGGACCGGGTTAATGCTTTCTGTTCGATATGCATGTGTAACGGGAGTATTAAATGCACATATATTAGCCTCATCTGAGACCATTCATGTACAGTTTTTTTTTCCTCAACCTGCACCATAATCTAGATCTTTTGATTTGACAGGTTCTTCTCAATCATCATCATCATCATCATCTGTGCAGTCTGATGACACCATCATTTTGAATTTATCAGCATGTGACTCCTTTGAAGACCCTATGGCTGGAGAAGCAAGCCAACCTAAAAGGCCTTGTCGAATAAATTATGGAGGCAAAAGCGGTAATGGAATTAACTGGTATCTCTGGCATCTTTTAGGCTAACTAATGATTTTTAAGAACTGTCCACAGTTGTCTTTGTTTGTTGTTACAGATGATTGAGAAAATCCTCACAACTAAACCTGGGGGAGAACGCATCCTACGGGAGTATGGGAAAACCAAAAGTCTTTCTGATGCCACCAGAAGACAGATGGTTAATACACTCACATCTGAAATGACAGAAACACATGGGTAAGCAACTAGATTCAGTGAGATGCTAAATAATATTGAAATGAACTCAGCAGTATGTTTTATCTTGATTAGCACAATAATCGCTGTCATGTTTTTCTCAGGACATCTCCCCCCAAAAGTGTGCGAGTGACATACATGCTCAGGGCATAGTTGCACTTTTTCCTTATCTGGAAGATCCGTTCTCAAGACATGGATATGTGAGTGTTGCTATCATTGCTGTGTTATACTCTTATATCATTGTTGGAGTGTTGCTTATATGTTCATTTGTAATACAACAGGAACATTACTATGATCCAGAGAGTGGTACTGTTAGATAGATAGATAAAAATTCCTGTGCCAGTCAGCTCCCATTCTGCCATATAAACTATGCATATTAAAATATTTTAAAATATAATACAAGGAAAATGAAGCAGCCAACTTGGGAATTCACATAGACCAGAAAGAACTTGACTTGTAAAGGGTATATTTTGAAATAAGTTTTTTGTTTTAAGCAGGGGGACCAGGCCAGAGTCAACAACCTTTAAACAGTGTGGAAACGTCAACTGATGAGGATGTTGAAGCAGCCATTGCTCTTCTGAGATACACAGCGGATGAGGAGACTGTTCATGAGAAGATGAGAACCACCTTCACTTATCGCAGGACAATGGTCAATGATGCAGAAAAATCCGCCAATGTTTTCTTGGTTTTTCCCAAGATTTTTGGACACTCCTGGACTGGTAATTAAATATTTTTTAAGTCATAATGCCTAACAGTAATAGTAAATATATGGAGAGTGGTCCGAGAAGAAAGCATTCTGAGTATATGTAGCCGGTGGCACCGGAAACGTTGCTGTTCCCTGCTAGGTAGGGCAGGAACAATGAGGGAGCGTTTTGGTTTCCAGCCGGGAGGAGAGGGAAGGTGCACACCCTCGACCACGCTGGCTGTTTTTGTTTGTCCTGAGTTTGGGAGGACGGGTAAGCAGACATGCTTTGGTTTTATATTGTCCCATTAAGAGGTTTAAAGCGTGTCACTATCAGTGCTGGTTTTTGTTTTCAGTTGTTTTGGCTGAAACGTTCCGTGAAGGCTGTAGAAGCAGAGGGGGGTGCCCAGGTGTGTCTCCGTCACGGAGGTTATCGGTGAGACGCGGTTTTAACTGTTTTATTTAGGTCTGAAGTTGAGGAAGTTGCATTATGCTGTGTTCTTCATCCTTTCAGCAACAGTTCGGCCAGGCGTTGTGTCTGGTGGGGGATGCTGGGAGGGTTTTGGGCCCAGCGTACCAGGTACGGATCATTTATGTACGTCCGTTTAATAAAGCTTTAGCCAATTTTTAATTAATATTGTATATGGGATTTTGGTTGGGGAACTAATGTTTTTATTTCTGTTTTAGGGAGCCAGCAGAGATTTCCCTCTGCTGCTCTTACTGTGTGGGTTTAGTTTTGGTGTTGATGTTGTTTTGGGGTTAAAGTTTGTTTTGTTTCTAGTCCTTTTTTGTTTGTTTGTGTGTTGTTCTTGCCACTTCCTTAGTGCAGCTCCCGTGTGTTATGTAAGGTGGCTATATTCACTAATATTAAGGAAGACCACGCACACCCGACTGTTCGTTTCAAGGTTTTTACTAGAACACTTCTTCAGGGGATAAACACAGTACAACAGCCGTATGGTATACCAGTGCCACCTAGTGGTCACTTGTGTAATATAATCATACATACATAACATTTCCTCCCAACTAAAATATGTGGTACCTCCACAATGCAATCACTCAATAGAACAATAAATATTAGTGACAAGGAATACAGAACATTAAGTAGGTATGCATTCAGAACTGGTACACACTTACAATTTAGTCGACATTGCAGGAGTGTCAACCTCTTTACCCACATAGGAGTTTGATTAGTCATCAGAATAACGGGCAGGCGGTTTCGTGTGTCTCACCGGATAGCGTGAATGTCTCACAGTCTCTGCTCTCTTAGTAGGCTCAGCACTGACTGGTTCACTTGAGCAAAGTGTCTGAGTGTGCTCAAAATCCCCGAGAACTGGTTGGGCGTTCTCATCAGTGTGCGATGCCGGTGTATCGGGGTGGTGTGTAGCAACACTAGCAGTATTTGAAGTTTCCTTTGGGACGCTTGTAGGAAGGTGGACTGCAGAGCCGGCAGCACCTGTGTGTGCCTGCTCTGTGTGTGGCAACATTTGATCCACGTGGCGTTTCCACACCCCTTCTGCTCCTACCTTGACCTCATATGACACTGGTCCTGTTTGTGTCATTACAAGCCCTGGGGCCCACTTCTCCTTCCCTCTCCGATAGTCACGCACGAAGACAGAGTCACCCACTGCAAAATGTCTGGCCTTGGAGCGCTGTTGACGGCGTTGCTGCTGGGAGACTTGAGAGCGATGTACAATACCAGCCACACTGGGTTTAAGAACGTCCAGTCGTGTGCGCAGTGTGCACTTCATGAACAGCATAGCCGGTGGTTCGTTTGTTGTGGCATGTGGGGTGTTACGGTACGTCAACAGAAATGTGTCAAGCCGCTGTTGCACTGGTACGGTGCCCCTGGAGGATTTGAGGGCATGTTTGAAAGTCTGTACAAACCGCTCGGCCAGGTCATTTGAAGCCGGGTGGTATGGCGCGGAGCGAATGTGCTTGACTCCATTTGCCTTCAGGAATGTGACAAACTCCTCAGAACTGAACTGGGGCCCGTTGTCGCTCACCAGGATGTGAGGGATACCATGACGACTGAATAGGCCTCTCAGTACAGTGATAGTCTTGCTTGCGGTGGTGCTATCCATGACTTGCACCTCGGGCCATTTGGAATGTGCATCAACTACAACAAGATACATATGTCCTTCAAATGGGCCGGCGAAGTCCACATGAATTCTTTCCCATGGACTGGACGGCCACATCCATGGGTGTAGAGGGGCAAGACTGGGTTCCTTTTGGATGCGCTGGCATGAGTGGCATGATTTGGCCTCGAGCTCAATCCAAGCGTCAATGCCCAGCCACCAGACATATGAGCGTGCCAAGCTCTTCATCCTCACCACTCCTGGGTGTGCACTGTGTAGCTCGTGGAGCACCCTGGTTCGTAGCTTGGGTGGTACCACCACTCGTACGCCCCACATAAGGCATCCCTGCTGGATTGTGAGGTCATGTCGGCGAATCAGGAAAGGTGACAGTTCAGGGTCAGTATTTTTCATGTTTGAGAATAGACCAGTGCTGACCATCTCCAACACGGGAGACAGTGTGGGGTCAGACCTGGTGTTGTGTCTGATATCCTTTGCACTGATTGGTAGTGTCTCTAACTGCGACAAGTAAAACACATCTACTGTGTCCAACTTGTCGCGCTCAGTGTCGGGGAGGGGCAGCCTTGACAGTCCATCTGCATTCGTATGTGCTGCAGCTTTGCGATACTCAATGGTGTAGTCATGTGCCGACAAGAGGAGTGCCCGGCGCTGCATCCGGGCTGCGGCCATTGAAGGTGTACTCTTCACTGGACTGAGTATGGAAGTCAATGGGCGATGGTCAGTTAGCAGTGTGAACTTGTTCCCATAAAGGTAGTGGTGAAACTTGCGTACACCAAAGACAATCCCCAGCGCCTCTCGTTCAATCTGAGCATAGTTCTGCTCTGCCTGGCTGAGCGTTCTAGAAGCATAAGCGATTGGTCTCTCTACACCATCTGGCATAACATGTGAGAGTACAGCTCCTACCCCGTAGGGTGAAGCGTCACATGCTAAACGAAGGGGCAGCTCTGGGTTGTAGTGGGTCAGCACCTTTTGAGATACCATGAGTTCTTTCACTTTTCGGAACGCTGCCTCACACGCGGTCGTCCACTGCCATTTCTTCCCCTTGTGCAGCATTGTGTTCAGTGGTTGTAGGATGGTTGCCAGATCCGGCATGAAGCGTCCATAATAGTTGATCATTCCGAGGAGTGAGCGTAGTTGGCTGACATTGGTGGGCGCCGGTGCCTCCACAACAGCACGCTCCTTTTCTGGCGACTTGTGAAGCCCGGCACTGTCAATGATATGGCCTAGATACTCTACTGCCTCCTGAAAGAACATGCACTTGTCCTTTCTGACGTGGAGGCCGTACTCCTCCAGTCTCATGAGAACGGCGTCCAAAACCTTCAGGTGAGTTTCCTCATCTGGCCCACTCACCAGAATGTCATCTAGATAACAGTGGGTGCATGGCAGTCCAACGAGCACTTGATCCATAGCCTTCTGGAACAAAGCCGGTGCCGATGCAATCCCGAATGGCAAACGATTATAACAGAAAAGTCCTTTTTGTGTGGAAACAGTGAGTAGCTTCCTTGACTCTTCCACTACCTCCATCTGCAAGTATGCATTGGACAAGTCCAGTTTGCTGAATCGCTGACCTCCAGCCAGCGACGCAAAAAGATCCTCGATTCGTGGAATAGGATACTTGTCCACACAGAGCGCTTGGTTGATGGTGACTTTGAAATCACCACATAGTCGCACTGTGCCATCCTTTTTGCTCACAGGAACCACTGGTGTGGCCCAGTCACTATGCTCCACTGGTGAGATCACACCAAGGTCAGTGAGGCGAGTCAGTTCATTCTCTACTTTTGATCTCAGAGCATAGGGCACCTTACGTGGTGGGCAGAATTTGGGGATGCTGTCAGGTTTAAGAGTTACCCTTGCCTTAATGTCTTTCATTAAACCGAACCCCTCAGAGAAAACTGCAGAATGCCGCTTGAGCACAGCATCTAAGCTGTCCTTCTTTCCTGACTGACCACCATACACAGTTTTTACATCTTTCCAGTTAAGCATAATAGCTCTAAGCCACTCTCTACCAAATAGAGGGGCTGCATTCACCTTAACCACATACATTGGTAGCTGGGCAGTTTGCTTGTTTAGCTTTACATTCACGTGAATAACCCCTTCAGGCAACAAAGGTTCACCTGTGAAAGTCTTAAGGACAACATCAGTAGTCTGCAAGGGCACATTCTTCATTGAACTTTTGTACTGATCCCATGAAATTAAAGATACAGCAGCCCCTGTCTCTAATTCCATCTCCATTCTCTTACCATTTACTTTAGGCATTACAGATATACGTGAATATTTTTCCCTTGCTAGATAATGCATACAGTGACATTTCGTTATCAGAATCAGACGTCGTCTCTTCACTTGTACCTTCATTATCGCGGGCCTCCACACAGTGCACTTTCTTCTTCTTGTCTCTCCTGCTGTACTTGGATGTGTGGCTTTTTCCTTTGAACTCTGTTTGGCCATCCCTGTATTTTCTCTCTTTGCCATAGTCAATCTTGGATTTACTTTTGCACGTGCGACCAATGTGGCCTTTCTTACCACACTGATAACAGTCTCTCTCCTTATACCAGCAGTCATGTGATTTGGTTTACCACACCGTCTGCATTTGGCTTGCGGTGTTTGCGAGAGAACGGCATTTACTTTTAACGAGCCACTCAACTGTTGTGCATCACGTGCCACCGTTTCAGCAGACACTGCAAACGTGACTGCTTTATTGAATGTTACATTGTCCTCAGTCAACAGGCGCTTTTGAACAGTTTCACTTTTCAGCCCACAAACGAACCTGTCCCGAAGTGCTTCCTCCAAATAGCCACGAAACTCGCAGTGTTCAGACAGTCCTTTCAGCACAGCGACATACTGAGCCACCGACTCCCCTTCCTCCTGATTCCTTTTGTGAAAACGGAACCGTTCCGCAATCACTAGTGGTTTGGGGGCGAAGTGTCCTTTCAAAACTTTTATGATGTCATCGTAACTTTTCTCCCCGGGCTTATCTGGAGCAATTAAACTGCGCAACAATCCGTAAGTTTTCGGCCCAATCACACTTAGCAGGACCGGCACCTTCTTAGCCTCCCTGATCTCATTAGCCAGGACACAGTTTTCAAAACGTTCAATATACGTAGCCCATTGCTCACCGGATTCCTCAAATGGCTCCAAACCGCCAATTAGTCCCGCCATGGTGCGTCTTTCTGGTTCACTGTCCTGTTCCTCTGTTTCTGGTTCACCGCTGCTCATCCTCGAGTAAATCCAATCAGAAGGCTAGCACCAACTAGCATTAGCATCGGCTGCGTGGAGGACTCGGCAAAACTTTTCTTACGCGGCACCCTTGACGCTCAAAAGTTTCTACTCCACACCTCGTCGCCAGTTTGTGTTATGTAAGGTGGCTATATTCACTAATATTAAGGAAGACCACGCACGCCCGACCGTTTGTTTCAAGGCTTTTACTAGAACACTTCTTCAGGGGATAAACACAGTACAACAGCTGTATGGTATACCAGTGCCACCTAGTGGTCACTTGTGTAATATAATCATACATACATAACACCGTGGTCCCGACAATAATTGAGCCAGCTATTGTATGGCGACACAGGGATTTTATGTCATTGTCAATAAATGTTTGGCACCTTTCTTTTCTATCTAATTTTGTGTCCATTTCCTTTTTGTTTGGTCATTGATTTGACCCCTGCCAGGGATCTCTGTAGTAACCTGATTGCACCTGAGAGGGGGGTGTTACATATATTTTGACGGCATTAAGATGATCACAAGAATCAATATCATGGACTGACTAAGGTGAACTCTCATTTCAATCAGAATTCTGTTTTAATTATTAAGAATGAATTTATTACAGTGAAAAAGTGATTGACAGAATGAGATTTGACAGAATGTTTTGGCGTTTGGACTCTATGGGGTGGAAGATGCGATTTAGTGATGAAGTCCTGCTCGTCATTAGGATAGATCCCCCCATGGAGTCCAGACCCTGGTGGTGGAGGACTGATGATTTGATGAGACCGAGTTGGAGAAGAATTGATGGGAGTTGACTCTGCTTCTGAAGATGGCGGTGATGGGGAGGTGGAGGGGCGCACGAAGCCAGCTTGAAAGAACTAGGGAAGAAAAAGGATCATATTTAAAAGGAGAGCTGAACGATGATAGGCCGAAAACGAAGGAGGAACGCTGCGCCATTGGTTAGATGAGGTCCGGTGACAGAACAGCTGATTAACCCACGGACGGCCCAGACTGACAGCGTGAAAAGAGTGACTGAGAAACCTGATTGTGGATCACTTAAAGTCTTCCTTACTGAACTTTCGCTAAGCTTCATTTGTATGATTTGATAAATGTCACAGCTCTATACAATGTTTCTGACAAATCTAGACCCCTAATCTAGATCTAATACTTATCATGAACGTCGACAGCATAGATTAACATTGTGTCGTTATCTGAACAACAGAATTTTAAACGCTGATGGTAGATTTGCGCAAAATGTGGAATATTTATTTTTTGCTCTGTATTTATTACAGATAGAGCAGGTCACGTCAAAGGTATCAATAGCATTACATAAAGGAAACAGAGGTCACAGGTCGATAAAGGTAGGAGATTTTTTAAAGGATGAAGAGTCCTTGAAGAAGTTGTTGGAGCTTGACGATGGTTATCGTTTTCTAAAACCAATTCGAGGTACTCCAGCATTTTGGCAAGCAGCACAGAAAGACCTCTTAGCTTGTGCCCGTCAGCTTGGCATTCCTACTGTCATGGAAATTCTCCTTTGTGAGGTGGAGAGTTGCTAAGTCTCAGAAGAACTTCATACTTCGGCGTTTGAATCAGATCTCTTTAATAACACGCAGCGTGGAGAGGAGGCCGCAGTCTGCAGCGTTCTCTCCCGAACCTTCACATTCCAAGTCCTTATATGCAACAGAGAGGAGGTTACCTTACAGTGACAAATGGTGATCTTTACATTACAATGATTCTTTGAAGTTTACTGTATCCTGTCCTTCTGGAGACGGGGACTCTGTGATAATGAAATGACATTTACATTTTGTATGGTGTTGTCTGAGAAAGAGGATGCCCTCATGTGGCTCTCTCGCACCTCTGTTCTTTTCAGACCATTTGGTGGCTCCTGGAAGTCTATGTAATTTCCCACACTATGTGGTTTTGTTCTTTTTCTTCAGCTGACATGTGGTGGAAAAATCTATTGAATAGTATTTTGAAGCAGGAAGGTAGAACACAGACTGCTGACGAGTTAGACTGGGCAGAAAGGTGTGAGTTATTACGTCGCAATCCTGTCACAGCTGCCAGAATGTTTGATTTCTGTTGGCAATGTTTTTTGAGGGAGGTACTCATGTCTCCAGCAGAGCCAATTGGTAAAATAATTGACTACTTTTAAAGGGTGGAATATCAGCAGCGTGGGTCACCTCACATTCATAGCTTGTTTTAGATAAAAGATGCTCCGCTTCTTCCTCTCTGTTTCCGGCGCCGCTCTGGGTGGCAACTTGTTACGTTAGCTCCGTCCCCCTTGTTATTGTTTTTAAGGTTTTTTTTATAATCTCAACGTTTTTTTTTCTTGTAACGTTACTTGTAACTCCATCTTTTTACAACGAACATGGACGTGCATTTTTTTGGAATGTTTGTGCTTTTTTTCCATTCTCTGTGGACTTTTAAAACCTACGGAGACCCATTCAGTCACGGCTCCATTGTTTACACCCGGGAACAGCTGATCGCGCTGTGTGAGCCTCGGATACATCCAGCGGATAGACCGGACATCCCAGCAGAGATCGGAGGAAGAGATGGGGATGCAGAGCCGGGGTGAAGTGCCGGGAAAAGAAAAGACGGTACAAACCATGCGTGCCGTCTTTAATTATGGGGAACGCAAGATCTCTCCCTAATAAGATGGAAGAGCTGACGGCGCTCACCCGGCTTCAGAGGGAATACCGCGAGTGCAGCATCATGATGTTCACGGAGTCATGGCTGAATGAACTCACTCCGGACACACTCGTATCTTTGGATGGCTTTCACCGAGTCAGAGCGGACCAGAGCCTGAGGGACAGTGGTAAGAAGAAAGGCGGGGGAATGGCGATGTTTGTGAATGAGAGATGGTGTAACCCTGGGCACATCACCGTTAAAGAACAGTGCTGCACTAAGGACGTGGAGCTGCTGGCTGTAAGCATGCGGCCATACTACCTGCCGAGGGAGTTTTCTCACGTTATTGCGGTGTGTGTTTACATCCCCCCCTTGGCTAACGCTGCTGCAGCCTGTGAACTCATCCACAGTGTGGTGTCTCAGCAACAGACATTGCACCCCCAGTCTCTTATTTTCATCTCAGGAGACTTTAATCACCCTGTCTGCCACTCTCCCGACCTTCACTCAGTATGTTGACTGCCACACCAGGGAAAACAAAACTTTGGACAAACACCAGGGATGCATACAGATCATCACCCCTCCCCCCACTGGGGCGCTCTGACCACAACCTGGTGAGACTGCAGCCCATTTACAAACCTGTGGTGAAAAAACAACCCCCCACAACTAGGTATGTAAAGAAGTGGTCTAAGGAGGCCACTGAGGCGCTGCAGGACTGTTTTGAAATCTCCGACTGGGATGTGTTGTGCAGCCCACATGGAGGGGACATCGACAGCCTAACCCACTGCATCACAGACTACATAAACTTCTGTGTTGAGAACACCGTACCCACCAAAAAAGTACGGTGTTTCTCTAACAGCAAACCCGTGTGCTGAAAACCCTGCTGCATGAGAAGAAGAGGGTTTTTAGATCTGGAGACAGAGAGGAGCTGAGAAGGGTGCAGAATTAGCTGAAGAAAAAAAATCAAGGAGGGGAAAGCCAGCTACAAGTCAAAGATGGAGGAGAAATTGCAACAGAACAATGCAAGGGAAGTGTGGAAAGGCCTGAACACATCTCAGGTCACAGCAGAGGTCACAGGAGGGGCCCTGAAGAAGGAAACAGGGAGTGGGCAAATGAATTTGTTTATCAATAGATTTGATTCTGCTCCCACCCCTACCCCCAACCAACAGAGCTCCGACCAGCCTGCTTCCCAATCTCTCCTCCTGAGCACCCTGTCACCCCCATCAACAACCCTGAGCACCCTGTGACCCCCATCAACAACCCTCCCCTCCTCCTCCACCAACGGCCTCTCCATTACAGCTGATCAGGTGAGAAGTCAGCTGAGAAAGATCAAGGCGAGGAAGGCCACAGGTCCCGATGGCATCAGCTCCAGACTCCTGAAGGACTGTGCAGACCAGCTCTGAAAGGTCTTTCTACACATCTTTAACCTGAGCCTGAGTCTGGAGAGGGTCCCTGCTCTGTGGAAGACATCCTGCATGGTTCCAGTCCCCAAGACATTGCACCCCAGGGAGCCTAACCACTTCATACCTGTGGTCCTCACCTCTCACCTGATGAAGACCTTGGAGAGGATCATCCTCAACAACCTACGCCCCCTGGTGACTTCAAACCTGGATCCCCTGCAGTTCGCCTACCAACCGGACATTGGGGTGGATGACGCAGTCATCTACCTGCTGCACAGATCCTGGACTCACCTGGAGAACCCCGGCAGCATTGTGAGGGTCATGTTCTTTGACTTCTCCAGTGCATTCAACACCATCCAGCCCACACTGCTCAGGGAGAAGCTTGAAAGAGCTGGAGTAGACGGTCACCTGGCTGCATGGATGACTGACTACCTGTCCAACAGACCACAGTATGTGAGGCTTCAGGACTGTGAGTCTGACGTGGTGGTCTGCAGCACAGGGGCCCCACAGGGTACAGTGCTCTCCCCCGTTCTCTTCACCCTGTACACCTCGGACTTCTGCTACAACTCTGGGAGCTGCCACCTGCAGAAGTTCTCCAATGACACCGCTATCGTGGGGTGTGCGCCTAAGGGGAGCGAGCAGGAGTACAGGCAGGTCATCATGGACTTTGTCGACTGGAGTGAGCTCAACCACCTTCAGCTTAACGCCAGCAAGACTAAGGAGATGGTGATAGACTTCAGCAGGAAGTCACGCCAGACTGCACCGGTGAATGTCCAGGCTCTGGACATTGAGATTGTGGAGTTGTACAAGTACCTGGGTGTTCACCTCAACAATATACTGGACTGGTCCCACAACACCAACGCCCTCTACAAGAGGGGCCAAAGTCGGCTGCATCTGCTGAGACGACTGAGGTCCTTTGGAGTGTGCAGGACTCTGTTACGGACATTTTATGACTCTGTGGTGGCATCTGCACTTTTCTATGCAGTGGTCTGCTGGGGAGGAGGGAGCACAGAGAGAGACAGGAAGAGACTGAACAGACTAGTCAGGAGGGCCGGTTCGGTCCTGGACTGTCCTCTGGACTCTGTAGAGGAGGTGGCTGAGAGGAGGATGTTAGTGAAGCTGACATCAATCATTGACAATCCCTCTCACCCCCTGCATGACACTGTGGGGTCTCTGAGCAGCTCCTTCAGCAGCAGACTGAGACATCCACCCTGCAAGACTGAGCGCTACCGCAGGTCATTCATCCCATCTGCAGTCAGACTGTTTAACAGCATCACCACATGACTGTGTTATAATCATCTTTATCGTTAATGTTACACACTGTGTTTTAATCCCTGATCTGTCTTTCCACGAGCGAAAGTGTACATAGTGTTTATGCCTTGTATTATAATGTTTATGGTGTTTATAGTGTTTATGCCTTGTATTATTTAAGTCTATTGTATTTTTCTTTAACCCCTTTATTTAATTAATGTAAACTGGCTCACAGCTGTTCTTTTTTTCTTTTTGCTATTTGATGCTGTTTATATTCGCTGTTTTACTGTTTTTTGGAGCTATTGTAACACCCAAATTTCCCCTTTTGGGGGATCAATAAAGTTTATCCTTATCCTTAAACACACAGATGAAGAGGTCATTACATTTTTTGACAAATATACCACATGTGCAAAACCGTCAGATGATGAACTATCAGAAGTAGTTAACTCTGTTCAGCAATATTCAAAGACACACACTAAAACTTGTAAAAAGAAAAACACAGTTTGTCGTTTTAATTTCCCTTGGTAAAAGTTTTCTGTTGTTGGGGATTTCAGGAGCGAATACCTGACCAACGGTTATGTTGGGGTTTTATGGTGTAACATTTAGTTGTCGAATTAAATTTAATAATTAAGTTTACTTAATTATTAAAATAAATCAATAATTATTATTAAACAGAGTTTATTAAACCTTGGGGCACCACCCTGTAAACAGGGAACCAAAATATTACAAAATATCAGTCTCAAAATTAGTTAATTAAATACTACTATCATTAATAATTAATAATCGGTATTTAATTGAAGGTGTGAAATCCGAACACAAAGCCCTTTCACCCAGCCTAAGTCACAATGTGAATCCACAGAAATCACAAACAACTGCTCTTTAACTTATAACAGAATTTATTTAACAAAGCAACATCAAGTTAATCAATGAAACTCAATCAAACAAACAACTATTACAAACCAAACTACAGGTAACAAACAAAACAAACAAGCGTGGCACATGTGTGTGTGTGTGTGTGTGTGTGTGAGTGAGAGAGAGAGAGAGAGGAAGAGGAAGAGAGAGGGACCACACGTGGTCACGTGATGGCGGACACAGAACGTGATCTACGTTTCTGCAGCATCTGGAAAACCACAGATCTCTATGTGTGTGCGTCTGCCGAAAGGTGCGTGTGTGTGTAAAGCGAGAGAGCGAGAGAGAAACGAGCGCACCTCAGAAGCTCAATCTCGGCCTGGACTCTCACGCACAACTCAGAGCATAGTTAACTTCACTTACCAGAAGCCAGTGGCCGGATTTGTATCAGACGGCGTTCACACTAGTCTTTCTGATAATGAGTCTATTACCCGGTTATGACGCGAGAGTTCACAGGGAAACACATGGGACGTAGCGGCACAAATAAAGAAAACAAAAGAGATTTTACTCTCATAAACCAAAGACACAGTGGTCAAACACCAAGTAAATATTATCACTGATTCACAATAATAACTCAGTTATTAAACACACTCTCTATATCTAACTGCCCAGACCTAGCTAAGCCTCACTTGTAACCGTTTTGTCCACGGTTGATGAAGGAAGAAAAGAGATCCTGGAACGGCCTTTCTGCAGTTGTTTGGTGATGGCGGTGCGTCCAAAGGGGTTTGAGCAAAGGGCCGTAGTGTCCTCCGTCGAGCGAGGTGATCTCCGTGGATGTCCTTTCTTTAAAGGACGGAACGAGACGTAATCCTTACAGTCTCTCTCAATACCGTTTTACTACGGGAGAAATAAGACGCTCTTCTTTGAGATGCGTTCAAGTGGATGATCTAGGCTTGGAAATTAGGACGTCGGTATGCTTCAAGGCCTTTGGATTAGCTGCGCGCCAAAACTTTTAAACAAAGAGAAGCGTGTTGTGAAACAGGAAGCAGATGGGGTATCCTCGGACGTCGCCAGACGACGTTTGAAAGAGAAAGAGAGATGGGGCATGGCCGGTTTTATACCTCCCAAACTTCACACCTATGTGTTAGGTGTGGCAAAGCATTCTGGGAGTACCTGCAAGGCATGCTGGGATAAAGAGTCTTTTGTCCTGCTCTCCAAAGGACACAGCCTGAACTTTGCCATCCTGGCTGAACCCAACACTGTTTAAAAAGTAATGCAAATGTCAGGCTGACGCCGCCCCAGGTGGCCGCACGTTACAGCAGCTCCTGCCTGTCGCTGGGTTTTTCCTTATTTATTACTTTTTTCCTTTCTCAATCCTTTTCTTTTTTTCGTGGACTAATACCATGAACTGGTATCGTGGACTAATATCAGAACCATCTGCTGCAATATGGACACAACTTTGGATGAGTTTGCTCTGGTTTTTCTACTGTTATTAACTTTGCTGACCTCATCTTTGACCGTGGAGGTCTCATGCAGCGGTGACCCCATTATTTACACTCGGGATCAGCTGTTAGCCCTTGGTAGCACAGCTAAGCTCACCGGCGAAAGACCCGATGTTCCCCGTGAGCTGAGGAGAAGGAGACGGGGATACCGTGCCGGGACAAAGTGTTGCAACAAGAGGAGACGGTTTAAACCTGTCCTACCATCAGTCGTCACTGGGAATGTAAGATCTCTTCCCAAGAAGATGGACGAGCTAGCGGCGCTAGCCTGGCATCAGAGGGGGTATCGGGAGTGTAGCCTGATGCTATTCACGGAGACCTGGCTAACGGAGCTAACACCGGACTCCAATGTTATGCTGGATGGTTTTCAGCTGATGCGGGCAGACAGGACAAAGGAGAGTGGTAAGAGAAAGGGAGGAGGGCTGGTAGTGTTTGTGAACGATAGATGGTGTAATCCAGGGCACATCACTATTAAAGAACAACTCTGCTGTAAGGACATCGAACTGCCAGCAGATCTAGCAGTCTGATATAGCAGTCTGCTATCCGGATCAAATCGCTGCTATAGCCGTCAGGACTTACTTGACGTTGGTTTTAGGCACAAATTACCCATTACAAGCGACTTTCAACGCACTCACAATATACCCGACGACGTCGCGAGGCAACCAGGCTCTCCGTGGATTATTATCGGGTCCGGCAGGCGTCGGAGACGGCGGAAGAATGTGGGAAATTACATAGACTTCCAGGAGCCACCAAATGGTCTGAAAGAACAGAGGTGCCAAAGAGCCACAGGAGGGCATCCTCCTTCTCAGACAACACCATACAAAATGTAAATGTCATTTCATTATCAGCAAAGAGTCACTGTCTCCAGAAGGACAGGATAACTTCAAAGTATCATTGTAATGTAAAGATCACCATTTGTCACTGTAAGGTAACCTCCTCTCTGGATTGCATATAAGGATTTGAAATGTGAAAGTTCGAGAGAGAATGCTGCAGACTGCGGCCTCCTCTCCACGCTGCGTGTTATTAAAGAGATCTGATTCAAACGCCGAAGTCTGAAGTTCTTCTGAGACTTAGCAACTCTCTACCTCACAAAGGAGAATTTCCACGACAATATGGCGACGAGGGATGGGGATGGACGTTCCGCTGATTGCTACCTGAGCCTGGACTGAAGGAAGCTGCCGGCGGGGAAAATTCCGCTCCGACAAACGGAGATTTTGGATCCCATTTGATGTCAGGCACAGGAGTGAGTACAGCGTTTGAATCATTTGCTCAATTTGTAAAAGCCTAGGTAGCTGAAACGTAATTTAAGTCCTTTGGGGTGGTTTCAGTTATGCATTGGGTCCATATAAAGCTGTGTGTTTTATGGACGCCTTGAGAGCTCATGTGGAGCTTGTTTTCCCATGTAAAATCTGGTCTTGGAGGTTTAGGTTGTGTGTTAAAGGCTCATGTTTAGAAGCGTTGCCCATGTAAAACCTGTGTGGTCTTGGATGTTTATGTTATGTGCGTTAAATTGTGTGTTAAAGGCTCATGTTAGAAGCGTTGCCCATGTAAAACCTGTGTGGTCTTGGAGGTTTATGTGAAGTATGTTTTGAAACGAGAAAAGTTAAGAAAAAGAAGAAATGAAGCTAAAATATCTAACAAACAGCTCGAGGCTGTCTGCCTCTAAGGTAAGGTAACCTCCTCTCTGGATTGCATATAAGGATTTGAAATGTGAAGGTTCGAGAGAGAACGCTGCAGACTGCGGCCTCCTCTCCACGCTGCGTGTTATTAAAGAGATCTGATTCAAACGCCGAAGTCTGAAGTTCTTCTGAGACTTAGCAACTCTCTACCTCACAAAGGAGAATTTCCACGACAGGAAGAGAAAGCAGAAGCGAGGACGCCGGTCAGGCCTTTTGGTGAAACTCAGGATACAGCCACACATGCCCTACCCAGTTTGTTCCTCACAAATGCGAGATCAATGGCTCACAAGATGGACGAGCTGGAACTACAGTTGGCTGGGAATCGCTATGTTAAGAACTGCTGTGTTATGACTATAACCGAGACCTGGCTTCACCCGCGGATCCCCGACGCCGCAGTACAGCTAGCAGGCCGCACTCTCCACCGCTGGGACAGAAACAAAGACTCCGGTAAGAGCAGAGGAGGAGGTTGTTGGGAATTTTCAGGAGCGAATACCTGACCAACGGTTATGTTGGGTTTTATGACGTAAAATTTGATTGTCAAAATAAATTAATAATTAAGTTTATTTAATTATTAATCTAAATCAATAATTGTTATTAAACTGCGTTTAATAAACCTCGGGGCACCACCCTGTAAACAGGGAACAACCAAAATATTACCAATATCAGTCTCAAATTATTTAATTAAATACCAATATCATTAATAATTAATAATCTGTATTTAATTGAAGGTGTGAAATCCGAACACAAAGCCCTTTCACCCAGCCTAAGTCACAAAGCAAATTCACAGTGATCACAAACAACGACTTTTTAAGATATAATAGAATTTATTTAACAAAGCAACATCAAGTAAATCAATGAAACCCAATCAAACAAATAACCATCATAAGCCAAACTACAAGTAACAAACAAAACAAACAAGCGTGGCACATGTGTGTGTGTGTGTGTGTGTGTGTGTGTGTGTGTGTGTGTGTGTGTGTGTGTGTGTGTGCGTGTGAGAGAGAGAAAGAGAGAGGGGGAGGGACAGACAGACAGAGACAGATCAAAATGGCGACGACCACGCGTGGTCACGTGATGGCGGACACAGAACGTGATCTACGTTTCTGCAGCGTCTGGAAAGCCACAGATCTTTGTGTGTGCGTCTACCGAAAGGTGTGTGTGTAAAGGCGAGAGAGCGAGAGAAAACAACGCACCTCGACAGCTCAATCTCGGACTGGAGCTCACCACAACTCAGAGCACAGTTTACGTCAAGTACCAGAAGCAAGTGGCCGGATTTGTATCAGACGGCGTTCACACTAGTCTTTCTGATAGTGAGTCTATTACCCGGTTATGACGTGGGAGCTCACAGATAAAAACGCGGGACACAGCGGCACAAGTAAAGGAAACAAAAGAGATTTTACTCTGGTAAAATCTAAGACACAGTGGTCAAACAAAGAGAACAAAGGAGATTTTACTCTGGTAAAATCTAAGACACAGTGGTCAAACAAAGAGAACAAAGGAGATTTTACTCTGGTAAAATCTAAGACACAGTGGTCAAACACCAAGCAAATATTATCACCGTTTCACCATAATAACTCAGTTATTAAACACACTCTCTATATCTAACTGCCCAGACCTAGCTAAGCCTCACTTGAAACCGTTTCGTCCACGGTTGATGAAAGGAAGAAAAGAGGTTCTGGAGCGGCCTTTCTGCAGTTGTAAGGTGATGGCGGTGCGTGTCCAGTGGGGTTGAGCAGGGCCGTCGTGTCCTCCGTCGAGCGAGGTGATCTCCGTGGGTGTCCTTTCTTTAAAGGACGGAACGAGACGTAATCCTTACAGTCTCTCTCAATACCGTTTTAATACGGGAGAAATAGAACGCTATACTTCTGAGATGCGTTCAAGTGGATGATCTAGGCTCGGAAATTAGGACGTCGGTGTGCTTCAAGGCCTTGGATCAGCTGCGCGCCAAAACTTTCCAACAAAGGGAAGCGTGCTGGAAACAGGAACAGAGTTGGGTATCCTCGGACGTCGCCAGACGACGTTTGAAAGAGGCAGGACAATGAGACATGGCCGGCTTTATACCTCCCAGACTTCACACCTCTGTGTTAGGTGTGGCAAAGCATTCTGGGAGTACCTGCAAGGCATGCTGGGATAAAGAGTCTTTTGTTGTAGTTCTCCAAACATACACAGCCTGAACTTTGCCATCCTGGCTGGACCCAACATCCCCCCTGGCCTGAAGAGCGGGATGCAGGTCATGGTCTTCAGGGCACTATGGGCCACCAGTCCACGTGCTTTGGAGATACTTGTACAAAAGTTAATTTGGCAAACAGTCCATAAATTCAAGAGGCATTTGGTCTGGGCAGACATTGAGGCAAAGTCTGGGCAGACTGTCTAACTATGTCTAACGCTAAACATCAAAACATAATCAGACATTAGCGAAGCATTTGCTGCTCAAGGTGCATTCTTGGACAAAACACATGAAACAAACAAACAAGAGGAAGAGAGAAAGAGAAGAGTTTCATGTGTAGATATGTGGGCTAACTCCTTGACTGGGCAGGAGAAAGCCTGTGTGTGTTTGTGGCATGTCAGTGCGTAATGTACATGTACATGTAGAGTCTCACTATGGGTGTGAGGCCACAAAACAAAACAACAACAACAAAAGCGTGAGTAGAGTAACTGGATTTTGAAATGGGAGCTACTCCCCCCTCCCCAAAGTGGAGTCAGAACCTGGTTCTTTGTAAGGGCTGGAGGCCTGACACTGTCTTACCCCAGCTATCACCCCCCTCGGAATTGTGCTAGTCATTTCACTGCCGAGACCTGCTTCCTTATGAAGCTCTTGGGAACTCTGGTTATACCTACCCTTCTGACTTAGGCTTCGGCCATCCCGAGAGTTCCTCTTGGGAACTCTGGTTATACCTACCCTTCTGTCTTAGGCTTCGGCCATCCCGAGAGTTCCGTTCAGGTCTGTCAGTGATTGACTCCTCAGGCTGGAACCTACCCTATGGCTGGCTCAACCCTTCACCCCCCTGGCTCTGTCGTCTTCTCTGCCGGTGACGTGGTCTCTTGGACTTCTTCATAGCACGAGGCAATTTGTTGCCTTCAAGTGCTACGCCACCTCTGTGACTTTCAGGCTCAGGGCGTATGCGTGTCTCCCACACTGCCTGTGCTAACTCCTTGACCTCTTGCATACTCGGCTGATGAGTTCGGTAGTGCAGCTCAACAGTTGGCCGCACACTGCTATGCAGGTTGTACACGAAGATGGACTTGAGAGTTCCATCCTCGTCCATACCTGGAGCCCTATGTCCCTGAAAGTATGCTGACCTTAGGCGCTGGTAGTACTTTCTGGGGGCTTCATGTTCCTGGTGGAGGACTTTGAAAGCACCAACAAGTTTCTCTGCAGGGTAAACGAAGGTGGAGTATTCCTCGCACAAAACATTGCAGAGTGCAGAGTACTTTTCTCTAATCCTGGGCCGGAGGGTACTGATGAAGTCATGAACACTGCTGGAAGTTGTCTTCCAGATCAGCCTGAGTTTTTCACAGGTGGATGCATCAGGGATTTCACGGAGGAGCAGGTTGATCTCTCTAAGATAATCGACTATTTTAAAGTCTGTATTATCTGGATCAAAGCGGGTCGCATCATCCACCAGAGAATCAATGAGCTTTGTGCGCATTATTGGATATCTGGGTGAATAGGAGCCATCCGAGTCATCAGACATGTCATAACTGCTCAGCTGTGTATCCTGTGGTGGGAACCTGCAGGTGGCAGCAGAGGGCCTGATGTACTCTCTGCCTGTGGGGGCTGAGAAGTCACCCCCCTTCCCATAGGAGCCATCCGAGTCATCAGACGTGCCATAACTGCTCAGCTGTGTATCCTGTGGTGGGAACCTGCAGGTGGCAGCAGAGGGCCTGATGTACTCTCTGCCTGTGGGGGCTGAGAAGTCACCCCCCTTCCCATGGGGTGATTCAAACCTGTCAAGGTGTGAAAAAGTGTGACAACTGTCAGTGTACCGGAGCGTTTTCTCAAAGGGAGGGGCTCTACAGTCAAAGTCTTTCTGTTCAGGATTAACAGGGGGAACAAGACTTTGTTCAGTCATTAGACTATCCTGGCTGCTCGGTTTTCTACTGAGCTTTTTCAGCAGGGGCGTTTGATCTTCTAAGGGGCTTGGTGCACGATCAGAGTCATATCCTGACGACGTGGCTTGCTCTATGCTTACCTGTGCTCCCTTAATTAATTCAAAGGCGTCTAACACCTTCTGCTTGGCAGTTCGTAGGTGCTGACGAAGAGATTTGTTCTCTTCCTGCAGGGATTGGACCTCTGGCTGGAGTGTCTCCATTGAAGCACTGACACTCTGTCTGGTCCATAGACCATGAGTTACAGCCTGGTGGGAGTTGCCCGAGTCGTCTGAAGACTCATAAGTCCTCTGGTCGTCCAACATGTCTGTCTCCTTCCTCCAGGGATCTGGTTCAGTATCCCATCCCTTGTGTAGGGCTTCCTCAGCTGGCGTGGGGGCTGCGGTGCGTACCTGCTCCTCCTGAATTCCGGGTACCATGACACTTTCTTTCATTCATCTGGCTAACCTGCAGCTTTCTTGCAGTATTTTATTCTCCTCCTGCAGGGCCTTGCATTCGACTTGCAAGGTCTTAAGTCGGTCCTGCATCCTTTTGAAGCCGTCCTTTAGGATCTGGTTATCTTCTTGCACCTGGGCGAGCTGTGCCTGGTGTCTCTTTTGCTGCAAATATGATTTGCGCTGAAAAGGGAGGAGAAGTTGGCCGAGAACATTCGAAGATGTGTACTGTGGTTTCCCTGTTCGATGAGTCATATACTCAACCGACTCATTTAATTTATCTTCGCCTGTGCTGAGGGTGGAGGAGTTCAGACTGTTGACCTTTAAAGGGACGTGGTTTAAACCTGCAACTCCAGCCTGAGGGGGTGGATTGTGTGATCCACAGGGGGCCTTGGTCCCTGACTGCTGAATGTCTTTCGCAGACATTCTGTCTTTGTTGGGGGTGATCTTGGCTCGGGGGTTGGCCTGGTCACCTACCTTTCTCAAGGTGTCCTTACAAATGCTAATGAAATAGCTGTTCAGGTTGGCAATCCCCTCTAAGGAGAGCTGCGTCAGACCAGCAACAGTTTCTTTTGGTCATGTGTGGTGGTCTGATCCAAAAGGAGTCTTAGCTCCTGGCTCACAAGAAGTCTTGGTAGACATCTTAATGTGGTAAAACAGAATACCTTAGTGGATTTACTGTTTTCAAAGCTGCAAGATAAAAGTCAGCAGGAGGCAATTCTGATCTATGGTTCTGAACCGGATCAGTGCAGTCTGTCCTGGCAGCTAGGTGCGAGCATTCACACCTCAAGTCCTTTTGAGGATTGGGGGAAGACACACCTCTCAGGCAGCTGGCTCTGTAACAATTTTAAAGTTACACTCCTGACTGAACAAATGGCTAACTTGTTGTCTCCAACAACAATAAGCACTCACTCATCAACACCACAGCACAACTAACACACAACTTGATGTTTGCTTTGCTTTAAAACAACAAAAGTAATCTCCCAAAGAAAAGAGAATTTCCCTTAGAAGAATCACTTCAGGATTAACAAGTTTGGATCACTGTGAACAAACAATGTAACAAAGCTGGTTTATTAAGGACCTCACACGGGCTGCATCATTATGTTGGGAATTTTCAGGAGCGAATACCTGACCAACGGTTATGTTGGGTTTTATGACGTAAAATTTGATTGTCAAAATAAATTAATAATTAAGTTTATTTAATTATTAATCTAAATCAATAATTGTTATTAAACTGCGTTTAATAAACCTCGGGGCACCACCCTGTAAACAGGGAATAACCAAAATATTACCAATATCAGTCTCAAATTATTTAATTAAATACCAATATCATTAATAATTAATAATCTGTATTTAATTGAAGGTGTGAAATCCGAACACAAAGCCCTTTCACCCAGCCTAAGTCACAAAGCAAATTCACAGTGATCACAAACAACGACTTTTTAAGATATAATAGAATTTATTTAACAAAGCAACATCAAGTAAATCAATGAAACCCAATCAAACAAATAACCATCATAAGCCAAACTACAAGTAACAAACAAAACAAACAAGCGTGGCACATGTGTGTGTGTGTGTGTGTGTGTGTGTGTGTGTGTGTGTGTGTGTGTGTGTGTGTGTGTGTGTGTGTGTGTGTGTGTGTGTGTGTGTGTGTGTGTGCGCGTGTGAGAGAGAGAAAGAGAGAGGGGGAGGGACAGACAGACAGAGACAGATCAAAATGGCGACGACCACGCGTGGTCACGTGATGGCGGACACAGAACGTGATCTACGTTTCTGCAGCGTCTGGAAAGCCACAGATCTTTGTGTGTGCGTCTACCGAAAGGTGTGTGTGTAAAGGCGAGAGAGCGAGAGAAAACAACGCACCTCGACAGCTCAATCTCGGACTGGAGCTCACCACAACTCAGAGCACAGTTTACGTCAAGTACCAGAAGCAAGTGGCCGGATTTGTATCAGACGGCGTTCACACTAGTCTTTCTGATAGTGAGTCTATTACCCGGTTATGACGTGGGAGCTCACAGATAAACACGCGGGACACAGCGGCACAAGTAAAGGAAACAAAAGAGATTTTACTCTGGTAAAATCTAAGACACAGTGGTCAAACAAAGAGAACAAAGGAGATTTTACTCTGGTAAAATCTAAGACACAGTGGTCAAACACCAAGCAAATATTATCACCGTTTCACCATAATAACTCAGTTATTAAACACACTCTCTATATCTAACTGCCCAGACCTAGCTAAGCCTCACTTGAAACCGTTTCGTCCACGGTTGATGAAAGGAAGAAAAGAGGTTCTGGAGCGGCCTTTCTGCAGTTGTAAGGTGATGGCGGTGCGTGTCCAGTGGGGTTGAGCAGGGCCGTCGTGTCCTCCGTCGAGCGAGGTGATCTCCGTGGGTGTCCTTTCTTTAAAGGACGGAACGAGACGTAATCCTTACAGTCTCTCTCAATACCGTTTTAATACGGGAGAAATAGAACGCTATACTTCTGAGATGCGTTCAAGTGGATGATCTAGGCTCGGAAATTAGGACGTCGGTGTGCTTCAAGGCCTTGGATCAGCTGCGCGCCAAAACTTTCCAACAAAGGGAAGCGTGCTGGAAACAGGAACAGAGTTGGGTATCCTCGGACGTCGCCAGACGACGTTTGAAAGAGGCAGGACAATGAGACATGGCCGGCTTTATACCTCCCAGACTTCACACCTCTGTGTTAGGTGTGGCAAAGCATTCTGGGAGTACCTGCAAGGCATGCTGGGATAAAGAGTCTTTTGTTGTAGTTCTCCAAACATACACAGCCTGAACTTTGCCATCCTGGCTGGACCCAACATGGTCTTTGCATTTACGTACAGAATGACTGGTCAAACAATAGCAAAATCATAGATAAACACTGTTCCCCGGACATAGAATACATGTCAGTTAAATGCAGACCACATTATTTAGCCAGAGAGCTTACAGTAGTGATAGTTACAGCTGTATACATGCCTCAGGATGCTAACATTAGCATAGCTCTCGCTAGCCTGCTAAAAACAATAAACACACAGCTGCGCGTGCACCCACATGGAGTACACATTATAGCTGGGGATTTTAAATCAGGCGAACCTTAAGACGGTTCTCCCAAAAAAAATTCAGCACGTTGAGTGTCCAACCAGGCGTGCAAACACATTGGATCATGTTTATTCTAACATCAAGCATGCATACAGAGCCATACCACAACCTCATCTAGGCCAGTCAGACCACCTCTCTCTGCTCCTTACCCCGGCATACACCCCTCTCAGGAGGAGAACTACACCCCTCACAAAGACTGTTACAACCTGGCCGGACGACGCTCTCTCTCAGCTACAGGACTGCTTTGCGAACACTCAGTGGGATGTATTTGAACACCAGGACCTGGCAGAGTACACAGAAGCAGTACTGTCCTACATCAAGTACTGCATTGGAAATGTCACTGTGGAAAAAAGCATCCGGGTTTTTCCCAACCAGAAACCCTGGATGACCAGCCAGGTCCGAATGCTGCTTAGGAAGCGCGACGCTGCCTTCAGGTCAGGTGACGGTGAGCTGTACAGTGCCTCCAGAGCAGACCTGAGGAGAGGAATCAAGGATGCTTAGTCGGCCTATAAAAGGAGAATAGAGGATCACCTCTCTGATAACAACCCACGGCAGGTGTGGCAAGGCATACAGCACATCACAAACTTCAGGGGCTGTAACATCACACCTGGGAACCCAGATGCCTCGCTGGCAGAGGAGCTGAACTGCTTCTTCTCAAGGTTTGAGACAACTGAGACCCACACAGCCACACCACCTTCGCATTCACCAGCACCGTCACACTGACTGTACAGGAACATGAAGTGAGACAGGTGCTAAGAGCAGTAAACCCCAGGAAGGCAGCTGGCCCAGACGGGATACCAGGGAAGGTGCTCAAAGCCTGTGCAGACCAGCTCTCACAAGTCTTCACCGACATCTTCAACCTTTCCCTGTCTCAAGCCACCATCCCATCCTGCCTGAAGACAGCTACAATCATCCCCTTGCCCAAGAAATCATCCACGGACAGCCTCAACGATTACCGTCCAGTCGCTCTAACACCAGTCATCAAGAAGTGCTTCGAGAGGCTGGTTCTTCACCACATCAAGGACAGCCTCCCTTAGACCTTCGATCCACATCAGTTTGCTTATAGAGCAAACAGATCCACAGAGGACGTCATAGCCATAGCTCTCCACACTGCGCTGAGCCACCTGGAACACCGGGGGAGCTATGTGAGGCTACTCTTCATTGATTACAGCTCAGCCTTCAACACAATCATCCCGGACATTCTGGTCAGAAAACTCTCAGACTTAGGCCTCTACCCACACACCTGCTGTTGGGTCCAGCCAGGATGACAAAGTTCAGGCTGTGTCCTTTGGAGAACCAGGACAAAAGACTCTTTATCCCAGCATGCCTTGCAGGTACTCCCAGAATGCTTTGCCACACCTAACACATAGGTGTGAAGTTTGGGAGGGATAAAATCCCAGGACAACTAGTGTTCTCCCTCTCTCATACGTCGTCTGGCGACGTCCGAGGACATCAACTCTGCTCACTTTTTCACAGCACGCTTCTCTTTGTTCAAAAGTTTTGGCACGCAGCTAACCCAAGGCCTTGAAGCATACCGACGTCCTGAATTCCGTGCTTAGATCATCCATTTGAACGCATCTCTAAGAAGAGCGTCTTATTTCTCCCGTATTAAAACGGTATTGAGAGAGATTGTAAGGATTACGTCTCGTTCCGTCCTTTAAAGAAAGGACATCCACAGAGATCACCTCACTCGACGGAGGACACTACGGCCCTGCTCACCCTCTGGGATGCGCTGCCATCACCATACAACTGCAGGAAGACGTCGAAAGACCGTTCCAGGACCCCTTTTCTTCCTTCATCAACCGTGGACAAACGGTTACAAGTGAGGCTTAGCTAGGTCTGGGCAGTTAGATATAGAGAGTGTGTTTAATAACTGAGTTATTATTGTGAAACTGTGATAATATTTGCTTGGTATTTGACCACTGTCTTAGGTTTTATGAGAGTAAAACCTCTTTTGTTTTCTTTATTGGTGCTGCTGCGTCCCGTGTGTTTCTCTGTGAACTCTCGCGTCATAACCGGGTAATAGACTCATTATCAGAAAGACTAGTGTGAACGCTGTCTGATACAAATCCGGCCACTGGCTTCTGGTAAGTGAAGTTAACTATGCTCTGAGTTGTGCGTGAGTTCCAGGCTGAGATTGAGCTTTCGAGGTGCGCTCTTTTCTCTCGCTCTCTCTCCCTTTTCGCACACACGCACCTTTCGGCAGACGCACACACATAGAGATCTGTGGCTCTCCAGACGCTGCAGAAACGTAGATCAGATAGAGACAGAGTTTGACTCCATCTCTAGACAATAGACCAGGTTAGGAGACCTGTGTTCTGTGTCCGCCATCACGTGACCACGCGTGCTCGTGCTGCCATTTCTCTCTCTCTCTCTCTCTCTCTCAGAAACACGCACACGCACAGTTTAGTTTATAATGGTTGTTTGTTTGATTGAGTTTCATTGATTAACTTGATGTTTCTTTGTTAAATAAATTCTGTTATAATTTAAAGAGCAGTTGTTTGTGATTACTGTGTATTTGCATTGTGACTTAGGCTGGGTGAAAGGGCTTTGTGTTATCTATCTATCTATCTATCTATCTATCTATCTATCTATCTATCTATCTATCTATCTATCTTCTACCGCTCCTCCATAGAGAGCCTACTGCTCTACTGCATCACAGTGTGGTACGCCAGCTACACTGAAGCAGACAGGAAGGGACTTCAGAGAGTAATCAACGCAGCACAGAGGCTCTTCGGCTGCACTCTCCCCTCCCTAAAGGACATTTACAACTCCCGCTGCCTGAACAGAGCGAGGAACATTGTTAAGGACAGCTCTCACCCCGGCTTTCATCTGTTCAACATGCTGCCCTCTGGCAGACGCTACAGGTGTGTCCGAGCTCAGACAAACAGACTGAAGGACAGCTTCTTCCCCAGAGCTATAACCACATTGAACCTGGACATGCGCTGACCATCCTACCTCTACCACACACCCTCACACACTACTGGCATGTGCAATACTCTGCATTTCAGACTGGAATGTTTATTTATTTAAATTTACCCCACACTGTGCAATACTTATTGTATATTTTTCCACTATAGTTTACTTCATACTGTGCTATATTTATTATATCTCTGCTACAGTTTACATCTCATTTGGTGCAATATTTATATTGTATATCCTGTTGTAGTTCTAGATTTTTCATACTGTGAAATATTTCATTTTTATATATCCTGCTAAAATTCATTCCATACAGTGCAATATTTAGTCATTTTTATATCTCATATACTGCTAAAATCACATCCATGCTGTGCAATATCTGTATTTTTATATTTTATATCCTGCTTAAATCACTTTCATACTGTGTAAATATTTATATTTTTATATTTTATACACCACAAAAAATACATTTCATACTGTGATATTTATACTTTTATGTTTTATATACTGCTAAAATTACATTTCATTCTCTGATATGTATGTTTCTGTATTTTATATACTGCTAGAATTACATCTCTTACAGTGAAAATAGCTATATTTTTGTTTATACCCTGCCATGGCTCACGTCTCATACAATGCACTATTCATATTTGACACCCTGCTATAGACCCGATATCTCGTACTGTGCAATGAGAAATCTGATGTCCGTTTATCCATTTAAATTTAGCATGCTGCAAACTGTATTGAGTCCTACCACACATATCCCACCTTCCGTTAACTAGTGTCACTCTTTTTTCTTTTTGACCCATACGCTTCTTGTTGTTTTTTTTGTTCTTAGCTGTGTGCACTTTAAGGTGAAGCCAAGTAATCTTGTTGTACAATTTGTATAATGACAATAAAGGCATTCCATTCTTCTTATGGGGCACATGTTCAACTTGAGCCTTGAACTGGGGCGAGTACCACAGCTCTGGAAGACATCCTGCATGGTACCGGTGCCAAAGATCTCCCGCCCCAAGGACTTCAACCACTACAGGCCAGTGGCTCTTACATCGCACTTGATGAATACCCTGGAGAGGTTGGTCCTTCAACATCTGTGCCCCCTGGTGAGCTCACCAATGGACCAGCTGCAATTTGCCTATCAGCCAGGCATTGGGGTGGCGGATGCTGTCATCTACCTCATGGAGCGATCTCTCTCACACCTGGAGAGGGCTGGGAGCACTGTGAGGATCATCATCCGGTTCCGGGTCGCTACTCGTGTGGTCGACCGGTCGGAGCACAGAGCAACTTTTAGCGTTATTTAACATTTATTACATTTTTCTACATGTTTTTATGTGTATATTTGTTGCTTTTTAGTTTTCCCTTTGCATGCCACACACGCCGAGTGTGTTTTCTAACTTCTCAACTTCGCTATATAGACGAAGCAGACTTTTTTTCCCCCTCGCTCGTCCCCTCGTGACGCTCTCTTTGTTTACCTTTGTAGTTTCTTAAGTCCTCCTCCTTTGACGATGTGTAGATGAAGAAATATCCGCTGACACTGACTTGCTTGTAATGTAAGACATTTATTTACAAAGACAAGAAACAGCATCAGTCCAGGTTTGCCATGGTACTTGGGAGAGTCACCAGCCAAATGTGAACCCTCTCGAATAAAGAAAGACACTAGTATTTATACAGCATTGGTCAAAGAAAACAGAAAACCATCCAAGTCCTTATTTGGACTTAGGACAACAACTGTTAGCCTCCTTCAACTTACTCTGAACTTATGGCCTTAAGATTTACAATTCCATGCAGGGACTTTTATTATCTCTTCCTCAGGATCAACACCTGTTTACTCCTGTTTAGACCCAAATGTTATCCTACTTAGTCTTAAGGAAACGACCCCTAATAAACCACTTAATGCTCTTTGGTGTTAAACCAAGCTCTTCTTGAGAAGACTAATTGCTTTAACATAAGTTCACATTTTAACAGCACACTTACAGTTCACATAACTGTTCATATCACATTGTGTTGCATGTATAATACACTTCATATTCCCCCCTTCGAGACTTTAGTCTCGAAAAAGAATAACACACAAAATACTTATGACATAACCCTCTGATCATGACTAACCTTAAATTTTGTAGAGTGTGAGAGCGAAAAACCTATCAAGCAGACATCTTTCAAATACCATCAAACAATCTAGACAGGAAAATTCTCTCTACGGCCCCACTGCCCATGGCGACCACTTTTCAGTACTCCAAGCCAATTAAAATACAAACAAAATCAAATAACTTTATTGGATGATATACAAATGCATACATTAAGGCTGGTCAACCCATCGCACCTTTCAATGAACCTGTCCTTACCTATCACCACTGTAGTGACCAATTTTAACAAATCCAATTATGTTAAGCAAGGCCACTTTGGTGTAGAATGTGGACGCTGTTTTCAAACGCGTGCTCAGCTCTTAAAGAACATAAGAAGGCTGTTGATATACTTTTGGATATATTCAGCCATTTATTGTTCAACTTGTAAAAAATGATCAAAACAAACAAAACAATAAAGACGAACCACTACGTCCATTGGAATTAAATAAACCCAAAAAATCCACTTTCTCCTTTCTTCTCAGGCTGACACGGTGGAAAAACTTTTTGCTCTAATTCACACACCTGTCCACCTCACCTGGAGCTCTCATTAAAAACACTTCCCCAGGCTCCCCCTAGTGCCCAGTAAAGGGACTGCATATATAAACAAAGAAAATATGGAACGCATACTTTGGCTCCAACAACCACTTTCCCTAAGGATCCACGAGAAAAGAAATAAAACACCTGAGGTGTTAATACATAAATTTTACACAGCTTCCAAAAACATCAATACTAAATCTAAATAATATATTGTGGCGGTCCACTAGGGGTGCTCATCACCAGATGGGATTGGCAGATAGGCCAGAGGAAAGCGGATATAAGGGGTAGCACTTCCGGGTAAATGTTGTTATTGTTTTGATGGAAGTCTGAGAATAAACTCACCGGCTCCGGAATCTCGTTCTCTCGTCTTGTTCTTTCGACTTCCACATTGGTGACCCTAGACGCTTGTTTGAACATGTTGAGCGCCGCTGATCACGCCGCTGATCACGCCGCCGCCGTCTCAGCTTCTGCTGCCCCGGCTCCATTGTCACAGCCGGTTCCTGCCGTGTACGCTGTGACGGTAAAACTCCCGGAGTTCTGGCAACATGACCCCGAACCCTGGTTCCAGCATGTGGAAGCCCAGTTTCGGCTTCGGGGAGTCACGGTGGACGAGACACGGTACTACCATGTGGTCTCTGCTCTGGACGCGCAGACTACACGGCGCGTCATGGGTGTGCTGAGGGATCCTCCGGCTGCGGACAAGTACGGTGCGTTAAAGGCTTCACTGCTGCGCCTCTATCAGCTGTCCGATGCAGAGCGAGCCGACCGCCTCCTGTCTCTCAACGGCTGGACCGTTATCCCATCCCGCACATCCAGGACTTTTCTGCGCGGCTGGCCGGGGTTTCCATCTTCTCTAAGGTGGATTTGGTGCGCGGCTACCACCAGGTACCGGTACATGTGCGGGACATACCAAAGACTGCCATAATAACTCCGTTTGGGTTATTTGAGTTCCTGAGGATGCCATTTGGCCTTACGGGGGAAGAAAGCTTCACAAGAGGTGGACTGGTCTCCAGTCAGAGTGCAGGCATTTGAGGATGCAAAGTCTGCTCTGGTGGGCGCTGCTTTGCTGGCGCATCCCTCTCCTACTGCTCCTTTGGCTCTCACCACAGATGCGTCGGACATAGCTGTGGGTGCGGTTTGCGAGCAGTGGGTAGCGGGGGGCAGCCTCTCACCTTTTTCAGCAGGCAACTACGGGCGGCGGAGAGAATCTACAGTGCTTTTGACAGAGAGCTCCTGGCCTTGTTTCTGGCCACTTGCCATTTCAGGTTTCTGTTGGAAGGTCGCTGTTTTACTGCCTTTGTGGACCACAAGCCCCTGACCTTCGCTATGGGTAAGACCTCGGAGCCATGGTCTGCCCGACAACAACGCCAGCTTGCCTCCATCTCGGAATTCACCACAGACATTAGGCATGTGGCGGGGAAGCACAATGGTGTAGCGGACTGTCTGTCATGGGTGCTTATCTCTGCAGTGCACCTGGGCCTGGATTTCGCAGAGATAGCAGCAGATCAGGGCAGAGATGAGGACCTTCAGGCCTGGCGCACAGCGGTGACAGGTTTGCGGTTCGTGGAGGTTCCCTGCCATGAAAATGGGACCAAATTGCTGTGTGACGTTTCAACTGGTCCATCCCGCCCTATGGTTCCTGCAGGTTGGCGCCGACGGGTGTTTGACGCCGTTCATGCTCTCTCTCACCCTGGCGTGAAGGCATCTGTCAGGCTGGTGAGCACAAAGTTTGTCTGGCCTGGCATGCGGAAGGACGTCAGGGGATGGGCAGCCGCATGTATACCCTGCCAGCGGGCTAAGATCCATCAGCACATCAGGACACCACTGGAACCTTTCATGGTGCCGGAGCGGAGGTTTGATCATGTGCATGTGGATCTGGTTGGTCCTCTGCCTTCCTCCCGGGGCTGCACTCACCTCCTCACAATGGTAGACTACGAGGTGGCCGGAGGTGGTTCCCCTCTCGTCCACAACTACCGACGAGGTTGCCCGGGCCTTTATCAGCAACTGGGTCTCGCGGTTTGGAACGCCGTCTGATCTGACCTCTGACAGGGGAGCCCAGTTTACGTCGGAGCTGTGGAATGCAATGGCTGCGGGGCTGGGAGTGCAGCTACATCGCACAACGGCGTATCACCGAACGTTTCCACCGCTCGCTGAAGGCTGCTCTGCGGGTCAGTCTCATAGACAGTGGTTGGGTTGACCGGCTGCCATGGGTCATGTTGGGCCTGCGCTCGGCCCCGAAGGAGGACCTCCAGGCTTCAGCTGGAGAGCTAGTTTACGGTCAGCCGCTGAGGGTCCCGGGGGATTTCCTGCCTGCAAACTTGGCTCAAGGGACGTTGGGGGCCTGGCGGCCCGCTGCGCAGGGGGCTACCAAGGCAGTGGTTCCTGTACCCGTGCATCACTGTCTGCCCCGCTCCCACGTGCCAAAGGACCTCCAGGCGGCCAAATTTGTATTTATCCGGCACGGCGGATCGCTCCCCACTCCAGCCTCCTTACGATGGCCCCTTTCGAGTTGTGAAAGCGGGGCTTAAAAACTTCATCATTAACTTTGGTGGTCGACATGAGCGGGTGTCGGTTGATGGCGTGAAGCCTGCCCATCAGGACCCGGACAGCGTGACGGTGCCTGCGCTTCCTCCTCGTCGTGGCCGGCCGCGGGCAGCAGTTGCGGACACTGTTCCTTCATTGGACAGACAGGCTGAATTGCCCGCTATTCCGGGCCAGGCTCGCCGCCGGCGGGGTCGTCCCTGATGGGAGGTGTCGTGTTTACCCGAGGGTACTGGGCAAGTTAGCCGCTATGGGCGTCCAGTTAACCCTCCTAGAAGAATTTGATTGTGTTTTTGTGGTTTGTTTCTATTTCCTCCTGTTGCTTTGCAGTTTGGTTTCTTTATGCCAAATCTGGTGTTTCGGGGGGGTCTGTGTGGCGGTCCACTAGGGGTGCTCATCACCAGATGGGATTGGCAGATAGGCCAGAGAAAAGGGGATATAAGGGGTAGCACTTCCGGATGAATGTTGTTATTGTTTTGATGGAAGTCTGAGAATAATCTCACCGGCTCCGGAATCTCGTTCTCTCGTCTTGTTCTTTCGACTTCCACAATATCACACTAAACATCTAATGTAAAATACAAAAAAAAAAGATGATAGTAGGAAAAAGACATTAAAATATTGCTTTGTAGGTGTATCAGCTTCTTCCATTGGACTGCAAAGATTTTTCATTCAAGAACTCTCATCATGATCTCCTCATTCAGTCCACTGTCCATCAGGATATCCTCCACTCGCCTACATTTGAATATTCACATCCTTTAGGCTGAAAGATCTCTGGACAGTCCATCATTCTCACACTGGTCTCCCCAATACTATCCTAGGGAGAGAAATCACAAACCAGTATCTTTGCAGAAGAAAAGCATCAAAAATATAATCATTTCATATCATACTTTCCAATGATCTCAATGTATGATTAACATATTTCAATGTCCCCCCTTTATCCATGCAGTCACTATTCAATTCACTCCCATGCATTGGCAGATTTTAACAATACAATTTTAGGGGTGACAAGATGGCGTCGTAGCGTGAGCACCTTGTTCTGTGCAGCTCCGGTGGTTTTCGCTTAAATATCCGGCTAAACTACGTGTTCACCTGGCGAAACGCCACTTGCGTGTGTAGGAATAGCTCTATAATGAGCCTGATGGACTATTTTTCAAAAATGCCCGACTCGAAGCCCAAAACTAAGACAAGAAAAGCTGCGGGGAAAAATGCTAACACGGTGGAGCCCGACGAAGCTAGCGATGCAGGATCTACTGCCACTGATTCTGAGGCCAGGGGCGAGGTGGATCAGAGTATTTTATTGGCTTTGAGCAAGATAAGGGATAATATCACTAAGTCATTTGATGCCAGGATTGACACTGTGCTTGCTGCCATACGTGATCAAACAACCCTAGTGCAGCAGCTGGGTGTCCGGGTTGACGATGCTGAAGCCCGGATCTCAAAAGTTGAGGATACGACAGATACTCTGCAGACTACTGTGGAAAAGCTTGAGAATCAAGTCGGCAGTATGGCGGATCATTTGGATGATCTGGAGAATAGAAACCGTAGGTGTAACGTCCGCTTGCTTGGTGTACCGGAGGGCACCGAGACCAAAGATCCAGTTACTTTCAGAGTCGTGGCTCCCCTCCTATCTGAAGCTCACAACCAAGACGGGGAAGATCAAGTTGGACCGCGCTCACCGCTCCCTCGGTCCCAGGAGCCTGGGCTCTGATCGGCGTCCCAGACCCATCATCATTAAGTTCCATAACTTCACTGATAAACAACGAGTGATGACTGCGGCCCGACGCCTAACATCAGAACCGGACCAACCCGCTGGCCGGATCCGTGTCTCCTTTTTCAACGACTACTCAGCGGCGCTGCTTAGATAGATAGATAGATAGATAGATCGATAGATCGATAGATCGATAGATACTTTATTGATCCCGAAGGAAATTCAATGTTGGTACAAGAGACCGGTTCTGCAGCGATACATTTCGCGCTGATTTGGCTTCATCTCGGACCTTTGGAAAGGGGAGGGGGAGGGCATGTTACAGGTAGGATGCACGGGGAGGGGGGGGGCATAAAAAACACTACTTCCATGCTATGCCTGTAGAGGGAGGCACAGATTGAATGCAGGGAAAAAACGTTGCCCTTAACACAAACATACAGTAGCAGAGTGTGTAAGGGTGGGGGGGGGAAAGGCGGGTGTGTGCAAGGAGCGTGCGTCATGTGTTTGTGTGTGCGTGTGTGCCTGGCCTCTCCGGGCTCGCTCAGGTCAGAATGTTCTCACTCGCGATATCCGGCGAAAACACTGCGTGTGCTGCGGAGACAACCTTGGCGCCTCTCAGAGTTCGCTGATAACATTGCGAAAACACAGTCTCACTCAGTGGAGATGTCCTTGGCCTGGGTTCCTCCGGCAGGAACAACAGGTGCATGTGTGGGGGTTAGGATGGGGGTTGGGGTGGGTAGCGTTGGGAGCGTGTCTCCCTCCTTGTCCATCCGTGGAGGAAAATTTTCCGTCTGAGGGAACCAAATTAAATCCAACAAACTCCTTTAGGACGAGGGGACACGTTTTGTCTGTCCCCCCTAAAGTTTTTCAAGTCCGGCTCTCAACAGGTTCAACTCGCCTTGCATCGCTGTGAGCTTTCCCCAGATTCCATCCATCCGTCGGCCTAGCTCAGCCAGTGCCACAGTCTGTGCTCCAACAGCTTTGCCAATCTCGATCATCATTACCGGCAGCTTCGGTGCTCCCGCCGTCTTCCCAATTTTCCGGTACAAAAGGGCTATGCCAAGGCCAATCAGCACAAGCCCGGTGAACATGAAGCCGAATATGTACACATCGTAAACATCTTCCACCGAAAGCACGTCCAGGCACATGACTCTCCATGTATTCCATGGATCCATCACGTAACCAGCCGCATTCGTTCCGTCCGGGCAGGTGGACTCCCCTGGTCCAGTGGATCTTGTAGAAAAGATCTTGTCAATTGCGTTGAGTTTTTTTAAATTTTTTTTTTAGTCAGGTCAGGTAAGGAAGCGTAAGACCTTTGATGATGTGAAGAAAAGCCTGAGGAGCAGGAATATGGAGTACGCGCTCATGTATCCTGCTATCCTGAAGCTGGCCATTAATAACGTGGAGAAAAAGTTCGATTGTCCGAATGCGGCCGCAGCTTACGTGAACTCGCTGCCATAGACTGATATGCTTACTGGACTAAGCATACTCCCAAAGATCTGTTAGTGTATGACTTTTGGAGCGCGTGAGTATCAGACATGAACACTTTTGACTGTCTTGGAGTTTCTTTTTTCCTCCTCTTTTATTTTCGGGTTGTTGATTGTTAACCAGGTGAACATATTCTACACCGGATGCTTGGCAGGCTGTGTTTAGGTCTATGAACAGGCGTGAGTTAAGCGCTGGATGCTGTGCTATGCACAGAAGGACGGTTTTTCCCTACAGGTTCAGTAGGTTTGTTGCCAAGCTTTGTTTTGTGTTGTAGTGTATTTTACATGCAATACAATGTGATATGAACATTTGTGTGAACTGTAAGTGTGCTTGTAAGTGTGATCTTATGTTAAAGCAATTAGTGGTCTCAAGAAGAGCTTGGTTTAACATCAACAAGCATGAAGTGGTTTATTAGGGGTCGTTTCTTTAAGACTGATTAGGATAACATTTGGGTCTAAACAGAAGTAAACAGGTGTTGATCCTGAGAAAGAGATAATAAAAGTCAACCCTGCATGGAATTGTAAATCTTAAGGCCATAAGTTCAGAGTAAGTTTAAGGAGGCTAACAGTTGTTGTCCTAAGTCCAAATAAGGACTTGGATGGTTTTCTGTTTTCTTTGACCAATGCTGTATAAATACTAGTGTCTTTCTTTGTTCGAGAGGGCTCAGATTTGGCTAGTGACTCTCCCAGGTGCCAGGGGCTGGACTGATGCTGTTTCTTGTCTTTGTAAATAAATGTCTTACATTACAAGCAAGTCAGTGTCAGCGGATTATTCTTCATCATCTACACATCATCGTCAAAGGAGGAGAACTTAAGAAACTACATTTTTGGCGCTGCGAGCAGGGTCAGTTTGGAGTGTTTTTGCAGCTACAACTGAAGCTTCTTCAATTCTACAGCATTTTGGGTGAGTGCGCACATGTTAGAGTGCTGATTTTTTGTTGAGGTAGTTGTGCTGGCTCCACTGTCAAAGAACTTGGAGTGAATTGAGATGATGTGTTGACGTTTGAAGTAATTTCTGTTTAAATTGGGATTTATTGAGAAACAAGAAAGAAAGAAGAAGAAGAAAGAAAAAGAGTTAGAGTTAGTATAGCAGAACTAGTAATAAGGAAGTTAAAAAAAACTATGCAAGAGTATGAATCAGGGCCCAGATCATAACAGTAAGACATGTGTAAATTAGCTTCTGAGTGAAAGTTGGCTTTAATGGGATGCAGTCTGATTTGTGAACTGAATTATGAGGGTGATAACTAAAAGATAAACTAAATGTATAGTCAAGAAGTAAGACATAAAAAGGAAAGAGTTAAAAGACTAAAATATGGATAAAGTGAAAATATCTAGAGATAAGAAGTGTGAGTTAAAAGCATGCAGGAAAAAATAAAAGACAAAATGTGGCAACAAAGAATTTTTGTTGATACATTAGAGAGAAATCTTAGACTAACAAAAAACAAAAAACTTTAAAGTAACATGGAATGCACTTTTGGAGTTTGTGTGTGAGAATGTAGTCTGCAGAATAGTTTTTTGTTTGTTTAGTTGTGTGTTGAGCTCTGTGTAATGTCTGTGTTTGTGTGTATTTGAAAAAATAGAATATATGTATGTGTATGTAGCAGATTGATGAAAGGAGATTTGGTAAAGTCATGAGGAGAGACATTTTTTGTTTCTTCAGTGTTTAAATACCTATGAGCCCCTTATAGGACTTTGTTTAAACTGATAAAAATATGAGCCTAAAAAGGGTACATTCATATATTAGATAAAAATATGAGCCTTTGTTGAGTCTGAGGAGAAGTGGAGAGACCAACAAGGACAGTTTGTTTAATATGTATATATTTAGGTAGAATAAAAGAAAAGATTTTCTGTTGGAATGTGTTTAGGTTGATGTATTGGTGTGTGGTTTTTCTGTCTGTTTGTGTGTATATGTGATCTTTGTGGTGTTGGTTTGACCTGACTTTAAGAGGATGTTCACTCTGTGATGGTCAGCTCATACTGGAAGTGGTTGTTAAATTTAAGAGGTGGAGCAAAGGGAGGTGTGTTAAATGTGTTAATGAGTTTATTGCTTCTGAGAGAGGAGAGAGAGCCACCTCCCTTCTTTTTCTCATTGTTAGATAAGAGAGATACAATAAAGCCAAGGAGATATCAGAGTGAATGATATGCTAGCAGCCCTAAATGATTTTAAATACAAAATAGAATTTAGTAATGATCAATTAAACCGTAGATTAAAACTTCAAGAATTTACACATTCATTCATCCATTTAGAATTTTTGAGAAATAAATAATCATTGTAATATTCAAACATTGTTTACTGTGTAAATCCTATTATCGTATTGGTAAGATAATTCAATTAAAAGTACACTAACATTAATGATAAACATAAAATAAACCTGAAAAAGATTGTGCCACACTTGTTGAAATAAAAAACAATTGTAATAGTTCTTCTTAGTTTTGAGTTTATTTTCATTGTTTCAACATTGAATTATCTTTTGTTTTATATCTGAAGTTTAAATATTGCATTGTGTTTTTAGAGTGATTAAGACATTAACCTCAACTCAACTCAACTCAACTTTATTTATAAAGCGCTTTTAAGCAGCCGTAGCTGTGACAAAGTGCTGTACATACATGAAGAGCACAAACATAAAACATAAGTAAAACACTGACAGGGTTAAAACAATAAAAACAATAAAACACTAAAACAAGAACAGAGTCTCATGCTGGGTTAAAAGCCAAAGAATAAAAATGTGTTTTAAGATGAGTTTTAAAAATGGACAGTGAGGGGGCGTGTCTTATATGGAGAGGGAGGTAGTTCCAGAGTTTGGGACCGGCAGAAGAAAAAGCCCTATCCCCTCTGAGCTTCCGCTTACACCTCGGTACCTCCAGGAGCAGCTGGTCAGCTGACCTGAGGCACCGGGCAGGAGTGTAGGGATGGAGCAGCTCAGAGAGGTAAGGTGGGGCGAGACCATTTAAAGATTTAAAAACAAATAAAAGAATCTTAAAATGAACTCTAAAATGCACAGGCAGCCAGTGGAGGGAGGCCAGAATTGGGGTAATGTGCTCCCTCTTTCGTGCTCCGGTTAGGAGGCGAGCAGCAGCATTCTGAACTAACTGGAGCCGTGCGAGGGAGGACTGGCTGACTCCGACGTATAGTGCGTTGCAGTAATCCAGCCGAGATGTAACGAAGGCATGGATTACTGTTTCAAAGTTCTTTTGTGAAATAAAAGGCTTCACCTTTGCCAGCCGCCTTAGGTGAAAGAAGCTGGATTTAACAGCTGCACCAATTTGCCGATCCAATTTAAAATCGTTGTCCATCTTAAAGCCCAGGTTTGAGACCGTCGGCTTCAAAAAGTGTGCCAAAGGGCCCAAGTCAACAGTGGGGGTTTTAACAGAGCCACTCGGGCCAAACACCATCACTTCAGTTTTGTTGTCTTTAAATTTTAAAAAGTTCAACGACATCCAGGACTTGATGTCTTCAAGACATGACAGAAGTGGATCCAGACAGAAGGCATCTTTCTTTTTCAGTGGCACATAAAATTTGACTATCGTCAGCATAACAGTGAAAACAGATACCATGCTTTCTCAGGATGGAATCCAGGGGAAGCAGATACAATGAGAAAAGCAGGGGTCCTAGAATTGAACCCTGTGGGACCCCATATGACAGCGGAGCAGAGCGGGACTCAGAAGCACCAAGGCTTACGCACATTGTTCTATCTGCAAGATAAGATCTAAACCAGTCCAGGGCGCTACCACAAATGCCCACTAGGTGCTGCAACCTGGACACTAAGATCTTGTGGTCCACAGTATCAAATGCCGCAGTTAGGTCCAGCAGGACAAGGATCACATAGTCTCCGGAATCATTCGCCAAGAGGATGTCATTGAACACTTTTAATAAAGCTGACTCCGTGCTATGTCGTGTTTTAAAACCAGACTGAAAGACCTCCAGGACATCATGCTCATCCAGGAAGGACTTCAGCTGAGCATGGACAACTTTCTCCAGGATTTTTGAAATAAAAGGCAGCTTTGAGATAGGTCTGTAATTGGCTAAAACACTAAGATCAAGGCCAGGTTTCTTAAGCAGGGGCTGCACCACAGCGTGTTTAAAACTTTGGGGGACAATACCAGAAGACAGACTGCTGTTAATAATGGTCAGGACCGACTGCCCTATACTAGGGAAAACTTCTTTAAAAAAGTGAGGCGGGACAGTGTCACAGGGAGAGCCTGATGGCTTAATCTGGCCAACCACATCCTCTAAAGCCATCAGGGACACAGGCTCAAACAACTCAAACACAGCTGAGCAAGGAACAGGATCAGATGGGTCAGATGCAGGAGGAGTAATTAGAGCCCTTGCAGTAGCAACCTTATCAATGAAGAAATTAAGGAAGCTATTGCACATTTCTGGGGATTCCTCTGTGCACACAGGCTGAGGGGGATCAAGAGCGGATTCAATGGTTTTAAATAACACACGTGGGTTGTGAGAATTTGACTCAATAATGTTAGACAGGTGCTCTCTTCTGGCCTCTTTAACAGTGCTCTGGTAGAAGTGCCAGCAGTCCTTTAGGATTTGGTGAGAAACCTGCAGCCTGTCCTTCCTCCACCTGCGTTCAGCTTTGCGGCACTCCTGTCTAGCTGCGCGAGTTCTCACATTGAACCACGGCTCAGGTTTAGCTTTGGGCTGCACAGTTTTTAATGGAGCCACAGAGTCCAGTATGGTTCGGCAGGAAGAGTGAAACCAAGAACTGAGCTCATCCGTGTCTGCAGATGTCAAGGAAGAAGGGACACAGAGGTGGTTGAAGGCAGCAGAGAACTGACCGGCAGTGACAGGGTTAAAAATCCGACGGCTGCGAGCAGGAGCGCCAGATTTAACTGTAGTACAGGAGAAAGCAGCTTCAAACAATACAGGCAAATGATCGGAGAACACATTGTCACAGATTTCCACGTTTGACACAGGCAAGCCATGACAGAGGAGGAGGTCTAACGTGTGTCCATGATCGTGTGTGGGACCAGACACGCACTGCTCCAAATTAAAAGAGTCAATAAGGCTTAAAAAGTCCTTCACCAACGGTTTATCAGGACAGCACACGTGAATATTAAAATCCCCCACAAGGAGGACATGGTCATACTTCGGCATAATTTCAGCCAGAAGATCGGAGAAGTCACTTATAAAGTCTTTATTGTATTTGGGCGGTCGGTAGATGACGGCACACAGCACCGGATCGGAACGACCCACCTCGAATAAATGTGCTTCAAAGCTGGAAGATGAGGATGAAACAGTGCGCTGCTTACATTTAAAGTCATTTTTATAAACAGTCGCCGTTCCTCCACCACGACCCGACGACCACGGGGAGTTAAAATAAGAACAGCCGGGAGGGAGAAGTTCGATCAGAGGGCTGCACTCACCGGCACCGATCCAAGTCTCTGTCACACAGAGGAAATCCAGGCTATTCGAGTTGAAGAAATCCTTCAAGATAAAAGTTTTGTTCACAAGTGATCTGGCGTTCACCAGGCCAAACCTGGCGGGAGCCGGGGACTTAGATTCGGCGGATCGGGGAGCCCGTGGCAGCGTCTTCAGGAGCCGGAGGTTCACACCGCGCTTGGAGAGCCGGGGAGGGCACGGGCGGCGGGGCCGGAGTCCCTCAAACGAGCCAGCGACAGGTACAAGGCAGGCGTCAATGGGATCCAGGAAACGACGGGGCACAACAAAATGATCGATTAATCCACGTCCTGTCAGGGAAATGGATGAAGATCGTGCCAGTCGGACTTTCAGCTTCACCAGCCGACGGGAATGCTTCCGCCGAGCAGGTGGAGCCAAGGCCCGGTACAGGTGAGTCGGGATCCCCGCCAGTAGCGGGGGCACAGTTCTCTGTCCACTATGCTCAAATGCACCTAAATCTCCGATATTATGTCGAAGATCCAAAAGAGACTGGCGATCATACACCAGCAGAGACTCTATCTGAGTAGTGCCGAGGGTTAGAAACAACAGAAACATCAAACATTGTAGGGGCAGCAGCAGCAGGCGGCCAGCAACACACAGCAGCGCCATACGGAAGCTCACACCGCCGAGGGAGAAGTTCGATCAGAGGGCTGCACTCACCGGCACCGATCCAAGTCTCTGTCACACAATCACTAAAGTACCAATAAATCCCTTCATTGTCCCCTCCAAAGTGTCAAAAATCTTTAAAAAGACAGAAACACCAAACATAAAATGAAAAACTAAACTCAACCTTCTGTTTTGTATTCTATTTTTTCTATGATGTGTGAGAGCTGGAGTAGAGACAGAGGACATGGAATGTGTCTGAAGTGAAGCAGTCCAAAAGGCAGATGAGAAGACACCATGCAGTGATTCATGGACACTGGAGCTTTGCAGATGACAGCACAGAGGGATTCTGAATTCAGCTTGATCAAGGCTAGTACGATTTTATTCATAAACTCTTTCAACAAACACCTGCATTTATCTATGAGCGCATACATTTGTAAACTAGTAGTTTATGATATGTTTGGTTTGTTTTTGCATATAGGATTATGGTAAATTAAAGGGTATTTTTTAGGAGGACTCTTGGCAACAGACTGATGCATTTGGTTGATTAATGAAGCAGTGTTGGTTGGGTTGCTTATTGTGTTGGAAAGTTGATTTGATTCAAAGGTGTTGAGTGCTGTGAATGTTGGTTTCGTTGTCTGAGGAAGGTTTAGTTTGAGAGTTTGTCTTGAGATGGAACATTGATTCTATTTCCATAGTTTTGAGATAGTTGGGTGTGATTGGTGATACACAAGCAATTTCACTTCCTAGTAAGAAGCTCTTTGTCTCTTTTTGGGGTTGGTAAAAGTAATGTTTTTAGTGTGGTAGAGCTACATTTTATGTCTGACATGTCTGGTATATTGGTACTAGATGCTTTCAATTTTGCTTGAGATCAATAATCTGTTTATCTATCTTGATTTGATTAACGTTGTTCAATTTATATTTTATTGAAATAAGAGGATCAGTCTAATGTCAAAGATGAGCACTAAAATTACACAAGCAGTTACTCCTGTTGATGTTGTGCAGAAGACTAATCCACTTGATAAATATGTTACAAAAATGTTGCAAAAATGGAGCAAACGTTGGCCTGACATTGACCAACCCTGCCCGAAAGAAGGGACTTTGAACCCAGATGTGATGAAAACAATGCAGGTCCTTGTGTCCACTTATAAAGTAAACCAGAAGAAAGGAAGGAAAGGGAAAAAGCGTACTGAGAAAAGACAAACTGAACTTGGCATTTTGCAGCTGTTTGAAAATGAGGGACAGAAATTGTTACAAGCTTCAAAAGAGAATAGGGAAAAAAGCATGCAAATAATAAACACAAATGACAATCAAACAGGAAAATTAATGGAGCAGGTTAATACACCTTTTTCACATCCCGAATCAGCCAAAAAGCCACCGCCTTATGAGAAGGAAGTGAAGTTTACTGATGTTTATCCACAACTTCCAGTGATTAGACAAGAAGGTACTTATCACATTACAGATGAGGATGAGCAAATCATAGAGAAAGGAAAGGCTAAAACAACTGTGAAAATGTACCCGAGCTATGATATTAAAAAGAAAAAGACATGTTTAGGAAGTGAAAGCAGAGAGCGTTTTAGGAGATTGGAAATAGAAGGTGAAAGTGAGAGTGATTCAGACCAAGCTGTTGGTGGCTATGATCCAGCAGTTAGATGGATGTTAGCGAAAGCAGAGAAGAAAGGAGATAGGCAAGTGAGAAGAGTACAGGAAAGGTAGACACAGATGAGACAGACAGTGATGAAGACTCAAGTAGAGAGGGTTCTTCATATCTTAACCCGCTTGCAGCCAGTTCAGGGGTAAAAGATGACGGAGGCAGGGCTTTAAGAGAGGTTGAAAGGAGCATTGGTAAATGCCTTCAGGAGTTAGATGAATCTAGTAATCCAGAAACCCAGCAACTACTAGAAGAGTAATTACATGAACTAAGAATGACACAGAAGAAGATACAGAAGAAAAAATCTCAAAAGTCTGATACATTTGGATACTCTGTGCGTTCAAGAAAAGATAAGAGACCTGATAAAATGTGTCCAGTAATCATACGAGGGCAAAATCTAGAATACAAACCTTGGCAGAATACAGATATGTCGGACATAATTGAAAAGCTACCCACTCTTCAGGATGGAGCACATCCTTGGATTCCAAAGTTGGAAGAGCTTTTGGTGGGTACACAGCCTGCCATGGGAGACATTAAGAGACTATTGGCTAGTCTCATTGGGGTCCCAGGGATGGAAGTGATCCTGCAGGCGGCAGGTCTTAATAGATATGTGGTAACTACTGTGCATGATCCAGAATTGTTTGCTGCAAGTAGAGGTCGGATGTGGAAAGTACTGAGAGATGCATTTCAGACAAACGTACATCCTGATAATATTGTGATTGAGTCATTGGGATCCCAGGAAAATCCAAGAGCCTATGTGTCGAGAGCTCATCAAGTGTGGAGAAATGTCACAGGTAATGATCCAGATTTGAATCAAATGGAGCAGTCAATTTTGCGAGCTAAGATACAGAAGGGGCTTCCCCTATCTGTGCGGAGTAAACTAGAAGAGGTGGTTGGTCTTGGAAGCATGGCAAAGAGTGTGTATACAGATCACATAGCACACCAAGTTGAATTATATAGGAAAAAGGAGCATGAGCAGAAAGAACAGGATGAGGAGATCCTCAGAAAACTTAATCAAATACAGCTGGTTGATAATAAGAAAAAAGAAAAGAAACAAGCTGTTGTTGTTCAGAGTCAGCCTCAACCAAATCAAATATCACCTCAACCGCAGCAGGGACAGATACAGTTTCAGCCAGACCTGTCGACATCTATGATCCCTAATGTTTCTTTCTCACAGTCAGATTTTGGCCAACCACAATATGGACAGGAAGAGGTCAAGAAAATTTAGGCAGAGGTAGAGGAGGAAATTTCCAACAGTCTCCAGATGTATGCTATAATTGTGGTTTGTTGGGCCACCTTGCTCATAACTGTTACAGGAGGATAAGAGGAGGCTTCAGTGTGATCTCTGTGAATCCTTACAGAGGCCCAGAGCCAAGGTTTTTAGGGGCGCCCAGAAGATTCAAAAGGGGGGTGTCAGCAGGTAGTGTCAGGGTCAGAGCAAGATCCAAAAATAATAGTAAAAGTAAAGATCAACTATTAGAAGGCAGATTGTGAAACAGCTGATTCCTCTCACATAACCAATTGAGCTGTGTTATAGACATTGTAAAAATACTAATACCTATATTGTTGTCAGAACATACACCTATTGCACTTCTAGGAAGAGATGCTTTATGTAAGATGAATTGCACAATAAGGTGTACACCAGAAGGCTGTCAGGTGGATGTGCCAAGGGATACTAGTCATCAACTATTTATGACACCAGTGTCCGAGACATCTTTAGTGTACTGGAGTCCAGAGCTACTAGTCAGCTAAGCTTTGGAAGAAGTTCATTGTAACACAAATGCCTAATGCTAAGCTGTGAACATTGTGATCATTAAAGATATTTGTTTGTTTGAAACTATCTCAGAAGTTTGTTTAACTTAAATGATGATGTCACCTACTCTAAATTTGAAAATTGCAAACACATAGATACATGTCTATTAATAAAGGGAACGGTTTGAAAAGTAAATCTAGTGGAAAAGTTTGTGAATGTTGTAAAGCAAAAAGGAGTTATGAGGGTAAAAAGTAAGTGTAAAAGGATGAAAGTTTCTTGTTCATTTGAATAGGAATGTGTAAAGGTAAAGGTAAAAGAAAGTGATGAGGATGAAGATGTTGGTGGATGTGATGAAGTAGAAAGAAGGAGATAAGTAAGTGCTGAGAATGGATCTAGGAAGCAGAGATGTGGATTTGATCAAAAGAAGGATTGAGTCCTACATCTGCTAGAACATGGATGAGGGTGAGAGAGTATGAGACTGAGAGGAGACTGAGAGGAGATTTGATATTTTGTTTTGGTAAAAGAGTAAAAAAGGATGTTTGTGGGATACATTTTTGCAAACATTTGTTTTCAAATAACAATAAATAAAAAGAGACAGTGATAGGTTACTTTTACTTAAAGCAAATTTTCAGTGAGTTGGTTTTTACTTTCATTTGAGAGCATTTTAAACTGGTACTTTAACTTTGACTTCAGAGAGATTTTAATGAAGGAAGAGTATTTTTACTTGTCAGAATATTTTGGTTGTCTTTATGCCTCTGACTGAGGGTCGCTTGAGGTCTGTGGAGATGCTGTGAAAGGCTGATGGTAGTACTCTAAGATCTGCTACTCTGATGATTCAGAAGGCACACGATTAGTTCATGTGCAAGGGGGAAGTTAAAGATTACAATTTGTTTGAAATAATTTTTGGAGAATGCTGATGTTCAGTCTGTTGATAAGTTTTCTGTTGATAAGTTTTTTGTTGTTAAATGGTTAAGTTTTAGTTTCTGTTGATAAGTTTTTGTTTTGTGAAAATACAAGCAGGTGAAATGATGAAGAGTTTTTGAATAAAATTCAATAGAGAATAGAATAGTGAATAAAACAAGAGGATAAAAATAGAGAAAAAATAAAATACAGAAATAATATCATCTGGAAAGCCAAGGTGTTGGTGAAAAATGAATGGTGTGTTAAAATTGTATTGTTAAAATCTGCCAATGCATGGGATTGAATTGAATAGTGACTGCATGGATAAAGGGGGTACACTGAAATATGTTTTAATCATACATGGGTATTATAATAATACATTTTATTTAATGGCGCCTTTCAAGCCACCCAAGGTCGCCTTACAGTGGATAAAAACAATACATTAGGTTAAAACCAAACATAAAAACAAACAAAAGACAGGTGTAGTGTGGAGTGAACAGTTACAGTGAGTATGCCAGTTTAAACAGGTGGGTTTTGAGTTGGGATTTAAAGGTGGAGATGGACTCTGACTGTCGTATGTGGGGGGGAGGGAGTTCCAAAGTCTGGGTGCCGAGCAGCTGAAGGCTCGGGCACCCATGGTACTGAGGCGTGGTGTGGGGATGACTAGCAGTCCAGCAGAGGTTGAGCGGAGGGTGCGTGAGGGGCTGTAGTGATGGAGGAGGTCGCAGAGGTAAGTGGGGGCTAGGTGGTGAAGAGCTTTGTAAGTGAGGAGGAGGTTTTTGTAGTTGATGCGAAATTGTACAGGGAGCCAGTGAAGTTGAATGAGAATGGGGGTGATGTGATCAGATGATGTGGTGCGAGTAATGATCCGGGCGGCAGAGTTCTGGATGAGTTGCAGTCTGTTGATGAGTTTGGCGGGGAGTCCAGTGAGGAGGGCATTGCAATAGTCGATGCGGGAAGTGACAAATGAGTGAACTAGGATTTCGGTGCTGGACTGGGACAGTGATGGGCGGAGTCTAGAAATGTTACGGAGGTGGAAGAGGGCAGTCCGGGTGATGTTTCTAATGTGGGGAGCAAATGAGAGGGTGCTGTCCAGAATGACGCCGAGGCTTTTGACTTGGGGGGAGAAGGGTACAGGGAAACTGTCGATGATGATGGGTGGTACTGGGGTGTGTTGTGAGTTGGCGAGGGTGGGTTTGGAACCGATGAGCAGGGCCTCGGTTTTGTTGCCGTTGAGTTTTAGGAAGTTCCTGCTCATCCAGTTCCGAATGTCTTCCATGCAGGTGATGAGGGAGGTGGGAGGGGTGGTGGCAGTGGGTTTGGAGGAGATGTAGACCTGTGTGTCGTCGGCGTAACAGTGAAAGTGGATCCCATGATGGCGGAGGATTGTGCCCAGGGGGAGGAGGTAGATGATGAAGAGTAATGGACCCAAGACTGACCCCTGGGGAACACCCAGTGAAACACCCGAACACCCAGACTTGTGGTCCCTTATTTGCACAAATTGTTGGCGGTCAGTGAGGTATGATGTAAACCAGCGGAGTGCAGCACCAGTGATCCCAATGCCAGCCAGGCGGTCCAGGAGTAATGTGTGGGAAATAGTGTTGAATGCTGCGCTGAGGTCGAGGAGGATGAGTATGGTCAGAAGTCCAGAGTCAGCTGCACAGAGGAGGTCATTGGTGATTTTGACTAGGGCTGTTTCAGTGCTGTGTTTTGGACGGAAACCGGATTGGAAGTATGTAAAAGTATGATATGAAATGATGAAATTTTGATGCTTTTGTTGTGCAAAGATACTGGTTTGTGATTTCTCTCCTAGGATAGTATTGGGGAGACCAGTGTGAACATGATGGACTGTCCAGAGATTCCTTCTGCCTAAGGGATGTGATTCAAATGTAGGCGAGTGGAGGATATCCTGATGGACAGTGGAATGAACAAGAAGATCATGATGAGAGTTCTTGAATGAAAAATCTTTGCAGTCCAATGGAAGAAGCTGATACTCCTACAAAGCAATATTTTAAATGTCTTTTTTCTACTCTCATCTATTCTATTTTTCTTTATTATTTTACATTAGATGTTTAGTGTGATATATTATTTAGATTTATTATTGATGTTTTTGAAAACTGTGTAAAATGTATGTATTAAGACCTCAGGTGTTTTATTTCTTTTCTCGATCCTTAGGGAGAGTGGTGATAGGTAAGGACAGGTTCATTGAAAGGTGCGATGGGTCGACCAGCCTGACTTTGAACAATTTTTTATTTTATTTCCGAGGTTCTTAATGTATGCATTTGTATATCATTCAATAAAGTAATTTGATTTTGTTAGTATTTTAATTGGTTTAAGAGTGCTGAAAAGTGGTCGCCATGGGCAGTGGGGCCGTGAGAGAATTTTCCTGTCTAGATTGAATGATGGTATTTGAAAGATGTCTGCTTGATGGGTTTTTCGCTCTCACACTCTAAAAAATGTTAAGGTTAACCATGGTCAGAGGGTTATGTTATAAGTATTTTGTGTGTTATTCTTTTTCGAGACTAAAGTCTCGAAGGGGGGAATATGTAGTGTATTTTACATGCAATACAATGTGATATGAACATTTGTGTGAACTGTAAGTGTGCTTGTAAGTGTGATCTTATGTTAAAGCAATTAGTGGTCTCAAGAAGAACTTGGTTTAACATCAACAAGCATTAAGTGGTTTATTAGGGGTCGTTTCTTTAAGACTGATTAGGATAACATTTGGGTCTAAACAGGAGTAAACAGGTGTTGATCCTGAGGAAGAGATAATAAAAGTCAACCCTGCATGGAATTGTAAATCTTAAGGCCATAAGTTCAGAGTAAGTTTAAGGAGGCTAACAGTTGTTGTCCTAAGTCCAAATAAGGACTTGGATGGTTTTCTGTTTTCTTTGACCAATGCTGTATAAATACTAGTGTCTTTCTTTGTTCGAGAGGGCTCACATTTGGCTAGTGACTCTCCCAGGTGCCATGGCAAACCTGGACTGATGCTGTTTCTTGACTTTGTAAATAGATGTCTTACATTACAAGCAAGTCAGTGCCAGCGGATTATTCTTCATCATCTACACATCATCGTCAAAGGAGGAGAACTTAAGAAACTACAGTGTTTATGTATGTGCATAGCTCTGAGTCTATGCTATGTTGTTGCGCAGCTCATTTTATTTTGTTTTATTTTCATATTGCTCTTGTTCCGTCCCGAATATGGTGGATATCTAGCTTGTACATTATATGAATAAGGCCAACAATGAGTAAATTACGATTATGCACATGGAATGTGAGGGGAATCCACAATCCCATTAAACGGAGGAAAATATTAACGTGTCTTAAGAAGGATGCCATAGATATAGCCTTGTTACAGGAGACACATCTTGATGACAAGGAGCATTTGAAGCTACAGCAAGGTTTATTCAGCCAAGTGATTTTTTCTTCCTTTACAACAAGAAGTAGGGGGGTAGCAGTCTTGATCAAGAAAAACCTGCCATTTAAAATAACTGACTGTGTTAAAGACCAACAGGGCCCTTATGTTATAATTAAAGGAATTTTGCAAGGGCAAAAATATAGTGATAATGAATGTATACTTTCCACCTGCCCATCCGGTCTCTTTTCTTACAAAGTTATTTTTGGACCTAGCTCCATTTCTTTTTAATTCTACAGTTATCGTTGGTGGGGATTTTAACATGATATTGAACCCACTCATTGATAGATTTCCGTCCAGTAACACAGCCCCTTCATCTAGCGCTAATGCGCTCCATGCTATATGTGATGAGTTTGGGTTGATTGACGTTTAGAGATGCATGCATCCGTCAGAAACAATATACATTCTACTCTGCTCCTCACAAATGCCAAACCAGAATTGATTACTTTTTTCTTCCACGGACCGATTTCTATTCAGTTTCATCGTGCGAAATTTCCAGCAGAATAATCTCTGACCATGCTAGAGTGATTATGGATGTCAACCCTAGATCAACACTGCAACAGTCCCGCCACTGGAGACTTAATAATATTATTCTTAAAGATGAAAATTTCACAACCCATTTTCGTACTGAATTTATGGCATTTCTGTCAGTCAATATTCCGTCAGCTAAAAATGCTTAAATTTTATGGGAAACCTGCAAAGCGTATGCCAGAGGGTTAATTATCTCGTATTCCGCAACAAAGAAGCGCCAGAGACAGGAGAAACAAAAATTCTTAGAGGGTTAGTTGATGAATAAGGAAAGAGCCTACATCACTTCTCCCTCAACACCTTTGTGGGATAAAATTACCACACTTAGATCGGCTCTCAATTGCTTACTTACTAGAGATGCAGAGAAAAAAATTAAATATGCTAAACAGAGATTCTACGAGCATGGGGATAAACCAGGGAAATGTCTGGCGTACTATGTTCAAAAACGGGCAGAATCTCTAACTATTGCGGCTGTATCTGATGGAGAGGGTCATAAAGTGTATGAGAATAAATTGGTAAATGACTGTTTTAAGAACTTTTACAAGCAATTATATTCCTCTGATCAATCTCTAGGGGTAGAGAAATTAATGGATAATTACTTTGAGCAATTTGAATTGCCAAGTCTGTCGGAAGAGCAGAGGACTGTCCTTAATAGTCCTACAACTAAAATGGAAGTTATTAAAGCTATTAAGTCTTTGCAAAATGGAAAGTCGCCGGGACCTGATGGGTTCTGCCGTGAATTTTATAAACAGTTTCAAGATATTCTCGTAGAACCTTTACTCAATATGCTCAATCATCTCAACCAATATAACTCTAACTTTAAAGAAGGGGAAGTGTTCCGAATCTTGTGCATCTTACAGGCCTATAGCACTTTTAAATGTCGATAGAAAATTGCTCTCCAAAATTTTAGCCTTTCGTTTGGAAAACCTCTTACCTTTATTAATAAAGGAAGACCAGACAGGTTTTATAAAGGGTCGGAATTCGTCAGCCAATGTTAGACGCCTACTAAATGCAATCCAAGCCTTCAAACAAAATTCTCTTAAAGGTCTGGTGCTCTCACTCGACGCAGAGAAGGCGTTTGATCGAATAGAATGGTCCTCTTTATTTTACACATTGGGTAAATTTGGTCTGGGAGATAATTTTATAAAGTGGGTCAGAATAATATATAATCAACCACAGGCAGCGGTTCTGACCAATGGTCTCCGGTCTGAATACTTCACTACTCAAAGATGGGTAATGCAGGGCTGCCCTCTGTCCCCCCTCCTTTTCGCTTTGGCCATAGAGCCTCTTGCTGAGGCCATCAGGACAGCACCCAGGATAAGCAGCTTACAACTTCGACATCTGTGTCATAAAATAACTCCATATGCGGACGATGTTGTGATTCTTTTGACTGACCCGGAAACATCAGTACCGGTACCGGTACTCTCTTAACAATACCAAATACAGTGCCGCCCTTTCCTTTCAAATGGTCTCCCAATGGGTTTGTGTATCTGGGTATCTTTATTACTCCTTTTTTTGACCAATTATACAAAGCCAACTTTGTGCCAATATTTAGTAAAATTAAACAGGATTTAGAACGCTGGGCCTCTCTCCCTGTTTCATGGTTAGGTCGTATATCTCTGGTTAAAATGAACGTATTACCGAGGCTTTTATACCCTATTCAAATGATTCCGGTTCTATTCTCTAAAAGGGTGCTGAAGGATGTAAATGGATGGCTAAGCTCTTTTATTTGGAACAAGCGCCGACCTAGGCTTAAGATGGCAGTATTACATTTACCAAGTTCAATGGGTGGTATAGATTTGCCCAATATTAAAATATACCAACTTTGCACACATTTAAGATTTGTAAACGATTGGATCAAAGGCAAACCTTCGATATGGATGGATATTGAAATGGCACTATCACAGTGCAGACTTTGTGATTTGTTATTTTTTACTAACTTTAAAGAAATTGAAGCTTGGCGGATTGTACGCCATCTTGAGGGCAGAGCAAATATAACATCTATGTTCACCCCAATAATAAACAATCCTGCCTTCCCCCCGGGCTCTTCTGATCCTGGGTTTCGACAGTGGTCAGGCAAAAATATTAAATCTCTCATCGACCTTTTTTTCAAATAATAGACTTATGTCGTTTGAACAGCTTACTAACACTTACTACCTGACCAAACAAGATTTCCACTTCCTGCAAGTGAGACATTACATCTTACACAGTACAACTCTTGGTGATCACCCTGAAATATCTGCTGTTGAGAAAATGCTGTTTCAACAACAATTGAAAATATGTCTGAGTTCGCTTTACCGTGTTCTGAATAAACTGTCTGCTTTTGACACGCAGAGGGTCAAGGGTGTGTGGGAGAAGGAACTGTCTGTCACTATAGATGAAGCTATGTGGGATTCGATCTGGTCTAATGTGAAAAAGATTTCAATTTGTGCTCGGACAAAGGAAATGCAACTAAAAATTATACATAGAATACATATATCCCCTCACAGACGGCATTTCTTTAATCGCTCCCTCTCCCCTCTGTGTCTTAAGTGTAAAACTGATGTGGGAACGCTGACTCATTGTTTCTGGACTTGTCATAAACTTCAGATATACTGGACTCAAATTCTATTTGAAATTCAAAACATTTTTCATATTGATATTGAGATGGACCCCATGTCTCTGATCCTCGGACTTTCATCTAAACAACTGGACACAACAGCTGGAAAAAGACTATTTAATACTTTAACATTTGCTGCCAGGAAGAACATTCTTTTACACTGGATCACTGACAAAGTTCCATCTGTTGACGGTTGGCGCAAAATAATTTATGAAATGATCCCCTTAGAGTACTTGACCAGTATTATACACACTAGTATAGACCAGTTCTACAGAGTGTGGCGCCCATACTTGGATTATATTGGGCCAGACCTTTCGGCCATCCTCTTGAAGGGATTCCTGTACTGAATTGTATTGGCAAGTGTTATATATTTACTGTAAATCCACCATCTCATATATTTTATGTTTTTGTATTTATTGCATTCAGAGCTGCTGTTTTGTTTTGTTTTGATGCCAGTTGCAGGCACTGTGTTGTGTTGTTTTGTTTGATTGAAATCTAAAATTGAAATAAAAAGAATGAGAAAAAAAAAACAATTTTAACACAAACATGTGTGGGTAGAGGATCAGTCCCTTTTCAAGTTGGGAAGCACAGAAGAGAAACTTGACAGTGAAAAACCGGGAGATCCGGTAACTGGAAAAAAGAAACTTTGGGAACTTGGGACTGCAAAGGCGGAAATAACCGAGGGTCCCGAAACAAAAAGACAATTAAAGACACTACTAAAATTTGTACTCACCTGGTTGAAATTAAACAATTCAACATGGCCGATCAAGACATCACCAAATCAGTTGAACAACTCAAAGTAGAAAGAACAACAGCAAAGAGTACAGTTCAGACTGCAAACTGGGTTTTTTGTGTAAAGACCAGGACTGCAGAGATGAGCAGGAGCATCATTTCTATCTGTGCCCAAATGCAGATAGGAAAAGGAGCTTGGCAGTTCAGAGAAAAAACTCCTTTGGTCCAGTGGATGATAAGGGTGGAAGGAAGAAAACAGAGGAGCAAGAGGAGTTCCTCAAAAAACTCCCTCCAGAGTTAGCGAAGCAGTGCCGGGAGGTTTTTTCTAACACAGCATCCAGAGCTTTCAACACAGTTAAGAATCCACCAGGACTTCTATCTGAGAGTGGTCTGATGGAGCTTCCAGTCATTATGATGCTGCTAGAAGTCGCCGCCAATGCTGGACAGACAATTGGCACGCTTATTGATCTTGCTTCAGACACCAACTACATCACTCACAAAGCAGCGAGCCAACTGAACCTCAGAAGTGAGGAAATCACTCTTGTTGTCCATGGAGTAGCAGGGATGACGGTTGAAGTTGAGACAAAGAGGTATCTTCTAAAAATCCACGTAAAGACTCCAAAGGGCACAGTAAAATCCCACCAGTTGATTTGTTATGGTCTAGATAGCATTGCTGATGTTCACAGAACAGTAAAGGCTCAAGAACTGCAAAAATTCTTTCCCGACATCCCACAAGAAGAACTAAGGCAACCGAAAGAAATAAACCTGCTCATAAGCCACAGAGAAGGTAAACTGGCACCTCAAAATAGTTGGAGACCTTGTGCTATGGGATGGACCCCTGGGAAACACTGTTGGAGGAACACACCCAGAGCTATTTGAAAAACTGACTCTCTCAGCTCACAGATCAAAAACTCATTTTGCACGTTCAATGAGAGCAGCTGCTGTTATGTATGAGGAGCTTGCTGGAGAGGTTTGAGGAGAACTTCCGCCGAGCCAAAGGCTAGGAACCAAATCCCTGAAAGCAAGGACTTCAACAAGCAACCGGGACTTCTTAGACTGGTGGAAATGGGAGAGCATTGGCGCTGCATGTGAGCCGAAATGTGGAGGCTGCCGTTGTGGAAATTGCCAGCCAGGTGGGAAAGAAATGACCCTCGCTGAGGAGAGGGAGCTCGAGGTTGTAAAGGCAGGGCTCACTTATGTTACAGGAGACGACCACAGCAAAGACCCACACTGGCATGCCAAATACCCCTGGTTGGAAAACCCAGCATCACTCCCAAATAATAAAAGAACAGTTGAGGCCACCTTCCTCAGAACCGAAAAACAACTGGCAAAAGAATTAGAATGGAAAGTTGCCTACGCTGCACAGGTGCATGACATGGTCAGTCGAAGAGCTGCAATGAAATTATCCGAAGAAAGTATCCTCAAGTGGGAGGGTCCAGTCTAGTACGTGAGTCATCTAATAGCACCGAACCCCCACTCTGTCACCACCCCAGTAAGGCTTGTCTGGAACAGCAACCAAAAGTTCAGAGGCGTGAGCCTAAATGACCTGCTCATGAAAGGCCCAGATGTCTTAAACCCAATTCGTGCTGTCCTTTTAAGATTTAGGGGAGGAGTTTACGCTGCATTGGGCGACATCAAGAAGATGTACAACTCTGTTTGGTTGGAGGACCGGGAAGTACACCTGCACAGATTCCTCTGGCGGGACTCTGAGGATGAAGAGCTTCAAGAATATGCAATAACCAGAGTGAATATTGGAGACAAGCCTGCAGGATGTATTGCACAGCTAGCAATGCGTGAGACTGCTAACCTTCCTTTTTTACTCACCTCAAAGAGGAGCATCGGGTGCTTCACAAAGACAGCTATGTCGATGACATTCTCACATCTCACAACGACCTCGACCAGCTGAGAACTATCACAACAAATGTGGAGCAGATTCTAAAAGCAGGGGGGTTTGAGCTAAAACCTTGGGTGTATTCTGGTCACAGTGGGAGGAAGGAGAGCAGCCAAGACCAGGCTGAGAGAAGCATTAAGACCATGGTCTTACCAAACCAGATGCGTGATGACGATAACAAGGCACTAGGTTTGGGGTACCTGGTGGAAGAAGACAAATTGCATGTCATGGTAGGCATCAATTTTTCAAAAAAGAAGAAAAAAATGAGGCTTGGCCAAGACCTTTCACAAGAGCAAATCAGAGCCCAAACACCAAACCCCCTGACAAGGCGAGAACTGCTCAGCCAGGTAGCAGGACTTTATGATCCATTGGGCTTAGTAAGTCCTGCGAAGCAAAAAAGGATCAATTCTGGTGCGAAGAGCATTTCAGGAGGCAAAGAACGAAAGTTGCTCAGTCAGGCAGACATGGGACCTGGCACTCTCAGATGGCCTCAGAAGAGATGCAACTGATCTTTTTGAAGAGAATGCTCGACTCGGAAAAGTCAAATTCCCCAGGGCACTAACCCCTCCCTGCTTCACTAACAAACCACTGGCAATTACATTCTCTGATGGGAGCGAGCATGTTTATGGAGCAGTAATGTACTTGAGGTGGAACACGGACGGCGGCCCGATCATCAGGGTGGTTGAATCCAAAGCCAAACTAACCCCCTTGGATCATAAAGGCGAGGCAGTTAAAGCTGAGATGTGTGGAGCAGTGTTTGCCTCACGTCTGAAGAAGTACTTTGAACAGCACAGCAGTATTGAGGTTGAAAGGTGGTATCATCTGGTTGATAGCCAAACAGTCCTTGGTGCAATACAAAGAGAAAGCTATGGCTATCAAACCTTCTTCGCAAACAGGATTGGTGAGATACACGACAAAAATCCAAGACTGATGGTGGATTCCTGGTCAACTAAACATTGCCGATATAATCACCAGAGGTGAAAAAGGCATTTGTTGCCGTGCTAACCAGGTCAAATGTAAAGAATCAAGGACAGAAACAAGAACCAAAACCAAGTAAAGACAAAGTCCAAATGGAACTAAGGAGACCACCAGGAGGGTCAGTGATTCAAAGGCTTGTAGAGGTGAGACGATTCAGTGTCTTAAACCGGCTGGTTAAAACAATTGCATGGATCTGGAGGGCTGTGAAGAGGTTCTTTACACAAGGTAAATCCATGTACAGTTCAAAGTGGGAGGGAATTCCTTTAGCAGGGGCCATCTCTGTGAGGGAGCGAGAAGATGCTCTCAGAGACATATGTCTTGCAGCACAAGAAGGCATAACCTTCCCAACTACTACTACAGATAGGCTGGTTGTCTACAAAGATGGCGACACTGGGCTTCTGGTATGTGGCGGACGAGTGCAAGTCTTCAGAGATGACAAAGTTGCTGTACCACTCTTACCTTATAATGCTTGGGTGTCCACACTGCTTGCCCGGGAAGCTCACTATGACAATCATGATGGCGTGGCTGGGATCTTGCTCAGAATGAGAAGAAAAGCCTGGGTGATCAGGGGAAGAAAAGTGGCCCAAAAAGTTGTTGATAGCTGCATCATCTGCAGAAAGGCAAAAGCAGTAAGATGCCAACAAGTGATGGGTGACTTACCACCAGAGCGAACTGAACCTGCTGCACCATTTCAGTATACTACTGTTGGGGGCCAGCCTGGATGGCAATGTTCAGGCTGGGTACGTTTGGAGAACTACGACAAAAGACTCTTTATCCCAGCATGCCTTGCAGGTACTCCCAGAATGCTTTGCCACACCTAACACATAGGTGTGAAGACTGGGAGGTATAAAACCAGCCATGCGCCTTCTCTCTTTCTCTTTCAAACGTCGTCTGGCGACATCCGAGGATACCCCCATCTGCTTCCTGTTTCAACACGCTTCTCTTTGTTTAAACGTTTTGGCGAGCAGCTAATCCGAGGCCTTGAAGCATACCGACGTCCTAATTTCCGAGCCCAGATCATCCACTTGAACGCATCTCAAAGAAGAACGTTTTGTTTCTCCCGTATTAAAACGGTATAGAGAGAGACTGTAAGGATTACGTCTCGTTCCGTCCTTTAAAGAAAGGACATCCACGGAGATCACCTCGCTCGACGGAGGACACTACGGCCCTTTGCTCAAACCCCTTTGGACGCACCGCCATCACCAAACAACTGCAGAAAGGCCGTTCCAGGACCTCTTTTCTTCCTTTCATCAACCGTGGACAAAACGGTTACAAGTGAGGCTTAGCTAGGTCTGGGCAGTTAGATATAGAGAGTGTGTTTAATAACTGAGTTATTATTGTGAAACGGTGATAATATTTACTTGGTGTTTGACCACTGTGTCTTTGGTTTATGAGAGCAAAAATCTCTTTTGTGTTCTTTATTTGTGCCGCTACGTCCCGTATGTTTATCTGTGAGCTCCAGCGTCAAAACCGGGCAATAGACTCATTATCAGAAAGACTAGTGTGAACGCCGTCTGATACAAATCCGGCCACTGGCTTCTGGTAAGTGAAGTTAACTATGCTCTGAGTTGTAAGTGAGCTCCAGTCCGAGATTGAGCTGTCGAGGGCCGTTATATCTCTCCCGCTCTCTCGCTTTACACATACACGCACCTTTCGGTAGACGCACACACATAGAGATCTGTGGCTTTCCAGACGCTGCTGAAACGTAGATCACGTTCTGTGTCCGCCATCACGTGACCACACGTGGACGCCGCCATTTTGATCTGTCGCTGTCTGTCTGTCTGTCTGTCTGTCTGTCTGTCCCTCCCCCTCTCCCTCTCTCTCACTCTCACAGAAACACACACACACACACGTGCCACGCTTGTTTGTTTTTGTTTGTTACCTGTAGTTTAGTTTATAATAGTTGTTTGTTTGATTGAGTTTCATTGATTAACTTGATGTTGCTTTGTTAAATAAATTCTGTTATAATTTAAAAAGTCGTTGTTTGTGATCACTGTGGATTTGCTTTGTGACTTAGGCTGGGTGAAAGGGCTTTGTGTTCGGATTTCACACCTTCAATTAAATACCGATTATTAATTATTAATTATTAATGATATTAGTATTTAAGTAACTAATTTTGAGACTGATATTTTGTAATATTTTGGTTGTTCCCTGTATACAGGGTGGTGCCCCGCGGTTTATTAAACGCAGTTTAATAACAATTATTGATTTAGATTAATAATTAAATAAATTTAATTATTAAATTTATTTTGACAACTAAATGTTACACCATAAAACCCAACATAACCGTTGGTCAGGTATTCGCTCCTGAAAATCCCCAACACTACGGTGGACCTGTTTGGACCCTACCAGGTTAGGGATGATGTTAAAAAGAGAGTAATGTTAAAGACCTGGGGTGTTGTGTTTTGCTGCATGGCCAGCAGAGCCATCCATACTGAGTTAGTCAGCAGTCTTTCAACAGAAAGTTTTCTTTTGGCCTATCAGCGATTCACGGCAATCAGGGGTCACCCTAGAAAGATCTGGTCAGATCCAGGCACCAACTTCATTGGGGCGAAACCCGTCGTGGAGGAGATGCACAGATTCTTGGATGGCCAGAATAAAGCAGGTCTCGAGGAAATTGCGGCCCGGAATGGCACAGAGTGGATGTGGAAGATTCATCCTGCTGATTCCCCTCATAGAAATGGTGCTGCAGAAGCTGCTGTGCGCATTGTCAAGCGCGCACTACAGAGCATTGGAAAGGAGTCCTCATTCAGCTACAGTGAATTTCAGACAGCCCTTCAAACTGCAGCAAACCTTGCAAATGAGCGCCCAATTGATGCAAGAGTGCAAAGCAGAGAAGATTGTATTCAGTATATCACACCAAACTCTCTTCTTCTTGGGCGGGCATCACAAAGGGGGGACCTAAGTACCTTTGACTTCTCCAGCTATCCATACAAAAGACTTCAAGCAATGCAGTCAGAGGTGACAAAGTTTTGGAGGAACTGGAGCCAACTAGCAGGGCCAAACTTATTTGTTAGGAGCAAGTGGCACACTGCACAAAGAAACGTTTCTGTTGGAGACATAGTGTGGATAGTCGATCAAAATGCACTGAGGGGACAATTCAAGCTGGGAAGAGTCACAAGTACCAATCCAGACAACAGAGGCATTGTCAGGGACGTAAGCGTCAGGGTCTTTCCAAGTTACTGTGTTCCCGTGAGCAGAGCTCAGAGAACTGGAAAACGCCATCAAACCTCAGATGGACAACCAGAGAAGATCATAAGCACTACGCTTCATCGGGATGTCAGGCGACTGGTGGTGTTACTAACGGTTGAAGAACAGATGGCCAAGTCATTAAATCTTAGCTTCGAGAGAGGGATCAATAGGATCTAAGGCTATATTCAAGTGTGGCGATCTCCCCCAGTGTTTCCATAGGGAAGATCGAGTGGGAGGTGTAAAGTCAAACTGGACTTTGGTCCGTGGAAAAAAAAAAATTTGATTGAATACTTAGATCAATAAATTAAATTAATTTTAAAAAAGAAACTGCAGAAATACAGATTTTTATTTTTGTTAAAATGCACTAAAATTGGACCTGACCGGAAGGAACTAATCTTCGCTGCGAGTGCACCGGGGGCGTTAAAAAAGACGTGCACACAACAAAAGTTTGATAGCAGAGGCAGACGGCGAAACTAAAGAGAAAGAAAACTAAAGAGAAATAAAACCACAAACTAACTGTGCAAAGTTGAGACTCTACAAAACAAACCGAAGAGGCAGCCGGTAAGTGACAGGCATGGACAAATCCGCAGCTGTGCCGGTGCAGGCGGCGCTATGTTTTTCTATAAGTTATTGATCGTCTGTCTCTTTATTTTTAAATGCGGCTCGTTTATAAGTTATTGTAGTATTTCTTTAATTGAGAAAACACTGTTTATGAACTTTTGCTGTAGCACGCGGTAAAAAAGACGGACTTGATTGATTAATTAGTTGATTAATGATTTGATATTGTTGCCACGGGTGACCTTAATGAGGCGGTTTGTTTACTTTGCACGTGTGATTAAAACAGAAGTAGAATATTCATTTGTAAAAAACATATTATCCACCCTTTCTTTCTAGGTTAGGTTTAGGTTAACCGTTTAGGTGAAAAACCTTGGAAACAAAAAGAAAATACAAAATGTTAACATGACATCAAAATAAACATAATTTAAACATTTTAACTGAGACACATGCAGGAATAATTTTGATATTTTTCAACATTTTAATGTTTTACTCTTTAAACATACTTCTCTGTATATTAAACATATTTTAATCCTGCATTTTAACAAATGTTTTGCATTTTAAACTAATTTTTTAAAGGTTTATTTTTGGCCTTTTTGCCTTTACTGATAGGACAGTGGATAGAGTCGGAAACAGGGAGAGAGTGGGGAGAGACATGCGGGAAAGTGGCCACAGGCCGGACGCGAACCCGGGCCGCCCGCGCGAGGAGCAAAGCCTCGCAACATGGTGCGCCCACCATTTTAAACTAATTTTAATCCTGTTTTTAACAAAATGTTTTTGTATTTTAAACTAATTTTAATAATCTGTTTTTTTACAAATGAATATTCTACTTCTGTTTTAATCACATGTGCAAAGTAAACAAACCGCCTCATTAACGTCACCCGTGGCAACAATATCAAATCATTAATCAACTAATTAATCAATCAAGTCCGTCTTTTTTACCGCGTGCTACAGCAAAAGTTCATAAACAGTGTTTTCTCAATTAAAGAAATACTACAATAACTTATAAACGAGCTGCATTTAAAAATAAAGAGACAGACGATCAATAACTTATAGAAAAACATAGCGCCGCCTGCACCGGCACAGCTGCGGATTTGTCCATGCCTGTCACTTACCGGCTGCCTCTTCGGTTTGTTTTGTAGAGTCTCAACTTTGCACAGTTAGTTTGTGGTTTCATTTCTCTTTAGTTTCGCCGTCTGCCTCTGCTATCAAACTTTTGTTGTGTGCACGTCTTTTTTAACGCCCCCGGTGCACTCGCGGCGAAGATTAGTTCCTTCCGGTCAGGTCCACTTTTAGCGCATTTTAACAAAAATAAAAATCTGTATTTCTGCAGTTTCTTTTTTAAAGTTAATTTAATTTATTGATCTAAGTATTCAATCAAATTTTTTTTTTTCCACGGACCAAAGTCCAGTTTGACTTTACAAACACCTTGGCTTTGCAGATGATATTATTTCTCTATTTTATTTTTTCTATTTTTATCCCCTTGTTTTATTCTCTATTTTATTCTCTATTGAATTTTATTCAAAAACTCTTCACCATTTCACCTGCTTGTAACTTCACAAAACAAAAACGTATCAACAGAAACTAAAACTTAACCATTTAACAGCAGAAAACTTAACAACAGAAAACTTATCAACAGACTGAACATCAGCATTCTCCAAAAAATTATTTCAAACAAATTGTAATCTTTAACTTCCCCCCTTGCACATGAACTAAGCATGTGCCCTCTGAATCATCAGACTAGCAGATCTGAGAGTACTACCATCAGCCTTTCACATAATCTCCACAGACCTCAAGTGACCCTCAGTCACAAGTAAAAATACCCTTCCTTCATTAAAATCTCACTGAAGTCATAGTTATAGTACCACTTTAAAATGCTCTCAAATGAAAGTAAAAACCAACTCACTGAAAATCTACTTTAAATAAAAGTATCCTATCCCTGTCTCTTTTTATTTATTGTTAATTAAAGACAAATGTTTGCAAAAATGTATCCTACAAACATCCTTTTTACTCTTTTCACCAAAACAAAACATCAAATCTCCTCTCAATCTCTCAGTCTCATACTCTCACCCTCATCTATGTCCTAGCAGATGTAGGACTCAATCCTTCTTCTGATCAAATCCACATCTCTGCTTCCTAGATCCATTCTCAGCACTTACTTATCTCCTTCTTTCTACTTCATCACATCCACCAACATCTTCATCCACATCTCTTTCTTTTACCTTTACCTATTCCTATTCAAATGAACAAGAAACTTTCATCCTTTTACACTTACTTTTTACCCTCATAACTCTCCTTTTTGCTTTACAACAGCCACAAACTTTTCAACTAGTTTTAGTTTTCAAACTGTACCCTTTTTGAATAGATATGTATCTATGTGTTTGTAATTTTTAAGTTTAGAGTAGGTGACAACATCATTTAAGTTGAACAGACTTCTGAGATAGTTTCAAAAACTACCAAACAAATATCTTTAATGATCACAATGTTCACAGCTTAGCATTAGGTATTTGTGCTACAATGAACTTCTTCCAAAGCTTAGCTGACTAGTAGCTCTGGACTCCAGTACACTAAAGATGTCTCGGACACTGGTGTCATAAATAGTTGATGATAGTATCCCCGAGCACATCCACCAGACAGCCTTCTGGTGTACACCTTATTGTGCAATTCATCTGACCTAACAAATCTCTTCCTAAAAGTGCAATTGATGTATGTTCTAACACCAATATAGGTATTATTATTTTTGCAATGTCTATAACACAGCTCAATTGGTTATGTGAGAGGAATCAGCTGTTTCACAATCTGCCTTCTAATAGTTGATCTTTACTTTTACTATTATTTTTGGATCTTGCTCTGACCCTGACACTACCTGCTGACATCCCCCTTTCGAATCTTCTGGGCACCCCTAAAAACCTTGGCTCTGGGCTTCTGTAAGGATTCACAGAGAGTGGCTGAAGCCTCCTCTGAAGCCTCCTCCTATCCTCCTGTAACAATTATGAGCAACATGTCCCAACAGTTCACAATAATAGCATACATCTGGAGAGTGTTGGAAATTTCCTCTTCTACTTCTTTCTAAATTTCCATAACCTCTTCCTGTCCATATCTGTGATTGCCCAAATCTGACTGTGAAAAAGAGGCATTAGGAATCATATATGTCGACAGGGCTGGATGAAACTGTATCTGTCCCTGCTCCAGTTGAGGTGATATTTGATTTGGTTGAGGCTGACTCTGCACAACAGCTTCTTTCTTCTCTTTCTTCTTATTATCCACGAGCTGTATTTTATTACATTTTCTGAGGATCTCCTCATCTTGTTCTTTCTGCTCATGCTCCTTTTTCCTATATAATTCAACTTGATGCGCTATGTGATCTGTATACACACTCTTTGCCATGCTTCCAAGACCAACCACCTCTTCTAGTTTACTCCGCACAGATAGGGGAAGCCCCTTCTGTATCTTAGCTCTCAAAATTGACTGTTCCATTTGATTCAAATCTGGATCATTACCTGTGACATTTCTCCACATTTGATGAGCTCTCGACACATAGGCTCTTGGATTTTCCTGTGATCCCAATGACTCAATCAAAATATTATCAGGATGTACGTTTGTCTGAAATGCATCTCTCAGTGCTTTCCACATCCGACCTCTATTTGCAGCAAACTGGATCATGCACCTTAGTTGCCACATATCTATTAAGACCTGCTGCCTGCAGGATCTCTTCCATCCCTGGGACCCCATTGAGACTAGCCAATAGTCTCTTAATGTCTCCCATGGCAGGCTGTGTACCCACCAAAAGCTCCTCCAACTTTGAAATCCAAGGATGTGCTCCATCCTGAAGAGCTGGTAGCTTTTCAATGATGTCTGACATATCTGTATTTTGCCAAGGTTTGTACTCTAAAGTTTGCCCTCGTATGATTTTTGGACACATTTTATCAGGTCTCTTATCTTTTCTTGAACACGAAGAGTATCCACATGTATCAGACTTTTGAGATTTTTTCTTCTGTATCTTCTTCTGTGTCATTTGTAGTTCATGTAATTACTCTTCTAGTAGTTGCTGGATTCTGGATTGTTAGATTCATCTAACTCCTGAAGACATTTACCTATTCTCCTCTCAACTTCTCTTAAAGCCCTGCCTCTGTCATCTTTTACCCCTGAACTGGCTGCTAGCGGATTAAGATACGAAGAACCCTCTCTACTTGAGTCTTCATCACTGTCTGTCTCATCTGTGTCTTCTTTTCCTTCATTTCTTCTGGTTAACTTTATAACAAGGACCTGCATTGTTTTAATCTCATCTGAGTTCAAAGTCCCTTCTTTCGACCAGAGTTGGTCAATGTCAGACCAATGCTTGCTCCATTTTTGTTTTATTTTTGCAATATTTTTAACAAGTGGATTATTCTTCTGCACAACATCAACAGTAACTGCTTGCGTAATTTTAGTACTCATCTTTGACATTAGACTGATCCTCTTATTTCATTGAAATATAAATTGAACAGCGTTAATCAAATCTAGATAGACAGATTATTGATCTCAAGCAAAATTGAAAGCATCTAGTACCAATATACCAGACATTTAAGACACCAAATATAGCACTCTGCTACCACACTAAAAACAACAATTTTACCAACTCCAAAAAGAGACAAACAATCTTCCTACTATGAAAGTACAATTGCTTATGTATCACCTAACACATCTAATCACACCCAATTATCTCAAAACTATGGAAATAGAATCAATGTTCCATCTCAAGACAACTCACATCAAACTAAACCTTCCTCAGATGATGAAACCAACATTCACAGCACTCAACAGATCAAATCAACTTTCCAACACAATAAGCAACCCAACCAACACTGCTTCATTAATCAGTGTTGCATCAGTCTGTTGCCAAGATTCCTCCTAAAAATTACCCTTTAATTTACCATAATAGTATATGCAAAAACAAACCAAACATATCATAAACTACTAGTTTACAAAGGTATGCGCTCATAGATAAATGCAGGTGTCTGTTGAGTTTGTGAATAAAATCGTACTGGCCTTGATCAAGCTGAATTCAGGATTCCTATGAGTTGTTATCTGCAAAGCTTCAGTGTCCATGAATCACTGCATGGTGTCCTCTCATCTGCCACTGCTTTTACTCCAGCTCTCATACAACATAGAACAAATCAAAACAAAAGGTTAATGTCTTAATCACTCTAAAAACACAATGCAATATTTAAACTTTACATATAAAACAAAAGACAATTCAATGTCGAAAAATAAAAGTGAACTCAAAACTAAAAAGAACTATTATAATTTTTGTTTTAAAGAAGTGTGTCAGTGTAGTTCAGGTTTATTTTATGTTCATCATTAATGTTAATGACATTTTAATTGATTTTTTTTTACCAATAAGATAAAAGATTTAAACAGTAAACAATATTTGAATGTTACAATGATTATTTATTTCTCAAAAATAACTAAATGGGTCATTTTCAGGACGAGGGATAAATGTACTTGAAGTTCTTGAAGTTTGAACTAGAGTTAAATTGATCTCTGATACTCTGATATCTCCTTGACTTTATTGTATCTCTCTTATCTAACAAAGAGAAAAAGAAGGGAGGTGGCTCTCTCTCCTCTCTCAGAAGCAAGAAACTCTTTAACGCATTTAAAGCACCTCCCCTTGCTTCACCTCTGAAATTTAACAACCACTTCTAGTATGAGCTAATTATCAGAGAGTAAGCATTCTGTCTAAAAATCCTCTTAAAGTCAGATCAAACCAACACCACAAAAAGTGATCACACAAACAAACAGAAAAAGACAGAAACCACACACCAATACATCAACCTAAATACATTCCAACAGCGAATCCCTTCCATTTTATTTTATTTCCCTATTTTACTTAAATATATTCATCACTAAAGACACTGTTCCCGCTGGTTTCTGCACTTCTTCTAAGACTCAGCAAAGGCTCATATTTGTATCTAATATATACATGTCCTTTGAAACAAAGGCTCATATACTTTACATCATATACAAATGTCCCCTTTTTAGTCTCATATTTTATCAGGTTAAACACAGTCCTATAAGGGGCTCATAGGTATTTAAACACTGAAGAAACAAAAATGTCTCTCCTCATGACTTTACCAAATCTCCTTTTGTCAATCTGCTACATATATATACACATACATATATTCTGTTTCCTCAAATACACACAAACAGACATTACACAGGCCTTTAAACACAACTAAACAAACAAAAAGACTGTCATGCAGCCCAGATTCTCACACACCAACTCCAAAAGTGCATTCCATGTTACTTTAAAGTTTTGTTTTTTGTTAAAGTCTAAGATTGCTCTCTAATGTATCAACAACAATTCTTTGTTGCCACATTTTGTCTTTTATTTTTTCCTGCATGCTTTTAACCCATACTTCTTATCTCGAGATACTTTCACTTTAACCACATTTTAGTCTTTTAACTCTTTCCTTTTTTATATCTTACCTCTTGACTATACGTTTATTTTATCTTTTAGTTATAACCCTCATAATTCAGTTCACAAATCAGACTACATCCCATTAAAGCCAACTTTCACTCAGAAGCTAATTTACACATGTCTTACTGTTATGAAGATCTGGGCCCTGATTCATACTCTTGCATAGTTTTTTTTTAACTTCCTTATTACTAGTTCTGTTATACTAACATAAACTCTTTTTTTCTCCTTCGTCTACTTCTTGTTCCTCCATAAATCCCAATTTAAACAGAAATTACTTCAAACGTCAACACATCATCTCAATTCACTCCAAGTTCTTTGACAGTGGAGCCAGCACAACTGCCTCAACAAAAATCAGCACTCTAACATGTGTGACAAAACACTCAAAATGCTACAGAATTAAAGAAGCTTCAGTTGTAGCTGCAAAAACACTCCAAACTGACCCTGCTCGCAGCGCCAAAAATGTAGTTTCTTAAGTCCTCCTCCTTTGACGATGATGTGTAGATGAAGAAATATCCACTGACACTGACTTGCTTGAAATGTAAGACATTCATTTACAAAGACAAGAAACAGCATCAGTCCAGGTTTGCCATGGTACCTGGGAGAGTCACCAGCCAAAACCCTCTCGAACAAAGAAAGACACTAGTATTTATACAGCATTGGTCAAAGAAAACCATCCAAGTCCTTATTTGGACTTAGGACAACAACTGTTTCCCTCCTTCAACTTACTCTGAACTTATGGCCTTAAGATTTACAATTCCATGCAGGGTTGACTTTTATTATCTCTTCCTCAGGATCAACACCTGTTTACTCCTGTTTAGACCCAAATGTTATCCTTCTCAGTCTTAAGGAAACGACCCCTAATAAACCACTTCATGCTCTTTGGTGTTAAACCAAGCTCTTCTTGAGACCACTAATTGCTTTAACATAAGTTCACATTTTAACAGCACACTTACAGTTCACATAACATTGTGTTGCATGTATAATACACTTCACCTTCCCGTTAACCCTGTGACTTCCGGACAACGTGGAAGTTCTTCTCTTGTGTTTTTCTCTTTCCTATTTCACCTATTTCACCCGGCACTTTAATTCCCCATTCAGCATGGATATACCCGTGTTTTTCATGGCCATTCTTCAAGTGTGGTTTCTCCTGGAGTTTGTGACGGCGAGCAGAAACAACGACCAGCAGAACACGTACTCCAGAGAGACTCTACTACAGCTCGGACTCCATCCTCTACACGCCTTCGCCGTAGACTTGCTACCTAAGGAACTACTGCGGAGTAACTCAACCAGCCATGACAAGTCTACACACAAGAAAAACAAGGTAACCAGAAGGTGGAAGAGAAAGAGCAGAATCAGAGCCAGGCTCAAACGGGAGACTTGTAAACAATGGCCGCTTCCATCTATCGTCCTAGCTAATGTTTGATCCCTCTGGAATAAAACGGACGAGCTACAAGCTAACGTTAACCACATGCATGAGTACAGGACTGCCTCGGTTCTTGCTTTTACTGAGACGTTAAATAAGAACGACGATGATAATGCCCTGCACGTTGATGGCTTCGGCCCCCCTCTAAGACTTGATCGAGAAAGTGAGCTCACCGGTAAACAACATGGCGGCGGCGTGTGTCTGTATGTAAATGCACGCTGGTGTTCAACGATCGTCGTGAGGGAGAAACTGTGCACCCCGGACATCGAGCTTCTGGCTGTCTCCCTTCACCCTTTCTACCTCCCCAGAGTATTTCCTCAGCTCTTTGTCATCCTGGTTTACATCCACCCCAGAGCCAACGCAGTCGCAGCCACTGAACACATCACAGACTCTTTGAACAAACTGGACCACATTTCACCGGACTCTCCCAAATTCATCTTGGGTGATTTCAACCACTGCTCCCTGGATAAATCATTAAAAGGTTATCAACAGTATATCACATGCCGCACACGCCTGGAGAAGACATTGGACAAGTGCTATGGTTCAGTAACCGACGCATACAGATCTGTCGCCCTCCCTCCTCTGGGCTCTGCTGATCACCATGCCATCCTGCTTACTCCGGCTTACATCTCTGTCATGAGAAGGGTGAAGAAAGTTGTCAAGAACATCAAGCAGTGGACCAACGAAAGCATCATCACACTCCAAGGATGCTTTGAATCCACTGACTGGGATAACCTCCTGGCCCCCTCTGATGACATTAACGAACATGTGGACAACTATCTACCCCAACAACAAACCCTGGATCACCAAAGAGCTCAAGGAGATCCTCAACAAGAAGAAAAGGGTCTTCACCGGCTCTGGAGTACAAGAACAAAGTGGAGGACTGCTTCACGCAGGGTAACCTCCGCTCAGCCTGGCAGGGACTCAAGAACATGGCTGCTGTGAACACTGCTGCCAGCAACACAAAAACCATCCAGGTTGCAGGCAGTAGCTCTTCATCTCTCCCCAACGACCTCAACTCTTTTTACACAAGGTTTGAGCAGGACAACACCACCCAGCTGGAAGAAGCGATGTCCAAGCTCAAGCCCAGTGACTCAACAGCTTTCACCTTAGCACAGAGGACGTGGTGAAAGCCCTCAGGAAGACAAGGGAGAACGGCTCACCTGGCCCGGACAACATCAGCGGCCGCGTCCTGAAGCACTGTGCCGAGCAGCTAGGGGGTGTATTTCAGACCCTGATTCAAAGATCCATGGACAGCAGCATAGTCCCCCAGCAGTGGAAACACTACACAGTTATCCCCATCCCCAAGAAGAGCGCCGTCAAATGTCTGAATGACCTCCGGCCAGTGGCCCTCACCTCTCTTGTGATGAAGGCCATGGAGAGGATCATAAAACAACACATCATCAGGGAAACCCACTCCCAGATGGACCTGCTCCAATTTGCTTATCGAGCTGGCAGGGGCGTCGATGATGCAAAAACATTCATAATAGACACTGTTCACAAACACCTGGAGCACCCCAACACCTCAGCCAGACACCTGTTTGCAGACTTCTCTGCATTTAACACCATGCAGCCCCACATCCTGGCTGACAAACTCTCAGCCCTCTTTCATCTGGACCACCAGCTAATCCTGTGGATACTGGACTTCCTGACCAACTGCTCACAGAGAGTCCTGGTCAACAGCACCTTCTCCGACCTCCAACACACCTCAAGCGGCTCCCCTCAGGGCTGTGTGCTCTCACCTCTGCTCTTCATCCTCTACACCGATGACTGCAGAACCACACAGCCTAACTGTCATCTGGTGAAGTACGCTGACGACACCGTCCTCCTGTCTCTGCTGTCAGGCCCATCTCATCACCACGGACCAGCTCTTCAGGAGTGGTGCGACAGCTCCTGCTTGGAGCTGAATGTCAACAAAACCAAAGACATGGTGGGGACCTTCTCCAACAAGCAGAGGGAACTGGCTGCAGCAGCAAACACCATGATCCACGGGAAGCCTGTTGAAGCAGTTGAGGAGTACAGATACCTGGGCACCATCTTCGACAGCCTGCTGAAATTCTCCTCCAACACAGAGGAGATTCTCAGGAAATGTCAGCAGCGGAAATACCTCCTTAGGAAGCTCAATTCCTTTGGAGTCAGCAAGAACATCCTCCTGACCTTTTACTACTCCTTCATCGAGAGCATCATCACGTTGTCCATCACATTATGGTTCTACTCCACCAGCCTCCAGAACAGAAACCGCCTGCAGAGCATAGCCACGGTCTGCTCTAAGATCATTGGACTTCCTGTTAGAACTCTGTCGACCATCTATGAGCAGCAGACGCTCAGGTTACCTGGTTAGATCATGCAGGACCCCTCTCACGCTCTCTTCTCAGCGTTCGAGTGGCTCCCCTCAGGACGCCGTCTTCGCTGTCCCTGCTGCAGGACACACTAGAAGAGCAACCTTCATCCCCAGGGCTGTCCAGCTCCTCAACTCCTGACCATCCCTCTCCCCACTCTTGACATCCTCCCCTGGACACTTCACTGCACTATAGTTCTGTTACGTCTGTTCATTACATATATGTATCATGTCTGATCACATCTTAGTCCAATCACTGTTCACTTATCTTTTTCTGCACTACAGTTCTGTTTATACCTGTTTCAACAGTCTACTGCATGTTTACATCATATACACCTGTTCACATGTCTGCTTTCATCTGATACATGCATGTCTTTTTACACCTCACGTCGACGCTGTCCTCTGTCTCCAACTGTGACTGGTGTGTTTTTAACTGTACTAACATCTAGACACTTTCCTCTCTGCTGTTCTTCGTATCTAACTCTGTGATTGGATTCTAACCTGTACTAACACACTAACATCCTGACACCTATTCTTCTTTTACACTTTAATCTTGTTGATAGGTTAAATGGTTTTGAATAGTTGCACTGTCGATATTTAATGCTCTGTGTGCCCTGAATTGCCCCCCGGGGACAAATAAAGTTTTTGTTCTAGGATTTCTCCAGTGCTTTTAACACCATACAGCCCATGCTTCTGAGGGACAAGTGCTGCTCACAGGAGTCGACCTGCAACTCACATCGTGGCCCCTTTTACCTGACCAACTGGCCACAGTTTGTGAGGACACGGGACTGTGTTTCTGACCTCGTCGTCTGCAATACAGGGGTCCCACAAGGGACCGTCTTGGCTCCCTTCCTCTTCACCCTGTATACTGCAGACTTCTCCTACAACACGACCAACTGTCACCTGCAGAAGTTCTCTGATGACTCTGCCATCGTTGGTGTTGGGTCCAGCCAGGATGGCAAAGTTCAGGCTGTGTATGTTTGGAGAACTACGACAAAAGACTCTTTATCCCAGCATGCCTTGCAGGTACTCCCAGAATGCCTTGCCACACCTAACACATAGGTGTGAAATCTGGGAGGTATAAAGCCGGCCATGCCCCATTGTTCACTCTCTTTCAAACGTCGTCTGGCGACGTCCGAGGATACCCAACTCTGTTCCTGTTTCCAGCATCTCTTTGTTAAAAGTTTTGGCGCGCAGCTGATCCAAGGCCTTGAAGCACACCGACGTCCTAATTTCCGAGCCTAGATCATCCACTTGAACGCATCTCAGAAGTATAGCGTTCTATTTCTCCCGTATTAAAATGGTATTGAGAGAGACTGTAAGGATTACGTCTCGTTCCGTCCTTTAAAGAAAGGACACCCACGGAGATCACCTCGCTCGACGGAGGACACGACGGCCCTGCTCAACCCCACTGGACACGCACCGCCATCACCTTACAACTGCAGAAAGGCCGCTCCAGAACCTCTTTTCTTCCTTTCATCAACCGTGGACGAAACGGTTTCAAGTGAGGCTTAGCTAGGTCTGGGCAGTTAGATATAGAGAGTGTGTTTAATAACTGAGTTATTATAGTGAAACGGTGATAATATTTGCTTGGTGTTTGACCACTGTGTCTTAGATTTTACCAGAGTAAAATCTCCTTTGTTCTCTTTGTTTGACCACTGTGTCTTAGATTTTACCAGAGTAAAATCTCTTTTGTTCTCCTTATTTGTGCCGCTGTGTCCCATGTGTTCATCTGTGAGCTCCCACGTCATAACCGGGTAATAGACTCACTATCAGAAAGACTAGTGTGAACGCCGTCTGATACAAATCCGGCCACTAGCTTCTGGTACGCGACGTAAACTGTGCTCTGAGTTGTGGTGAGCTCCAGTCCGAGATTGAGCTGTCGAGGTGCGTTGTTTTCTCTCGCTCTCTCGCCTTTACACACACACCTTTCGGTAGACGTACACACATAGATCTGTGGCTTTCCAGACGCTGCAGAAACGTAGATCACGTTCTGTCCGCCATCACGTGACCGCGCGTGGTCGTCGCCATTTTGATCTGTCTCTGTCTGTCTGTCCCTCCCCCCCTTTTCACACACACACACACACACACACACACACACACACACACACACACACACACACACACACACACACACACACACACACACACACACACACACACACACACACACACACACACACACACACACACACACACACACACACACACACACACACACACCGCTTGTTTGTTTTGTTTGTTAATTGTAGTTTGGCTTATGATGGTTATTTGTTTGATTGGGTTTCATTGATTTACTTGATGTTGCTTTGTTAAATAAATTCTATTATATCTTAAAAAGTCGTTGTTTGTGATCACTGTGAATTTGCTTTGTGACTTAGGCTGGGTGAAAGGGCTTTGTGTTCGGATTTCACACCTTCAATTAAATACAGATTATTAATTATTAATGATATTGGTATTTAATTAAATAATTTGAGACTGATATTGGTAATATTTTGGTTGTTCCCTGTTTACAGGGTGGTGCCCCGAGGTTTATTAAACGCAGTTTGATAACAATTATTGATTTAGATTAATAATTAAATAAACTTAATTATCAATTTATTTTGACAATCAAATTTTACGTCATAAACCCCAACATAACCGTTGGTCAGGTATTCGCTCCTGAAGATTCCCAACATTGGCCTCATTCCCAATGGGGACGAGGGGAGTACAGAGAACTCAACAGGGACTTTGTGGACTGGTGCCAGCGGAACTACCTCTAGATCAATGCGGTTAAAACCAAAGAACTGGTGGTGGACTTTTGCAGACGCAGACCCACTTCCCCCACACCGGTGAACATCCAGGGAAAGAACATTGAGATAGTGGACTCTTATAAGTACCTGGGTGTTCACCTGAACAATAAACTGGACTGGACTGATAACACAAAGGCTCTCTACAAGAAAGGCCAGAGCAGACTTCACCTGCTGTGGAGAATCATGTCTTTCGGAGTGCAGGGAGCACTCCTGAAGACTTTTTACGACTCAGTGGTAGCATCAGCTCTCTTTTACGGAGTGTTCTGCTGGAGCAGCAGCACCACGGCTGCAGACAGGAACAGACTGAACGAACTGGTGAAGAACGCCAGCTCTGTCCTGGGCTGCCCCCTGGACCCTGTGGAGGTGGTGGGAGACAGGAGGATGATGAAGCTCTCATCCCTGATGGAGAACGTCTCCCACCCCCTGCATGGTACTGTAATGGCACTGGGCAGCTCCTTTAGTGACAGGCTCCGCCACCGGTGTCTGAAGGGGAGATACCGCAGGTTCTTCCTTCCTGCTGCAGTCAGCCTGCTCCCAGTAGATCATAAAACACACCAAACTGGACAATTTACTCCTACTTCTTGTGCAATAATAATGTTGTAAGATGTCACCTGATCTTATCTGTATTTTTATTCTTGAATTTGATTGCATTGCAATATTTATTTATGGGACAATTTGTGCAATAACATTCCATCCTTACATGCACTGTGCGCATGATAGTGTTCATGCTGTTTATACAGACTTACATCTTTAAGTTACTGGGATTTCAACTGTTCCTTTCTGAGGCATGTTTTTTAATAGCTCTTTAATTGATGCACATTTCTTTTTCGTACTAGCTCTTGATTACTGTTTTTGATGCATGTTTTTTTCTACACTTATATTTTTATCTATTTTAATTTTGTTGCACTGAGTGATTTTCTTCTGCTATCCTGCTTTGCTGCTGTAACACTAAATTTCTCAGCTCGTGAGATGAATAAAGGATAATTTTGTTTTAAGACTGATTCTTCAGCACCTTGTTCATGCGTAAAACAGACTCCTAAAGATCCAAATGTAAGGAGCAGAAATTTTGACAGCAAAAAGGCTCAATCAGATGAGAAATTGAGTTTTTATAGTTTGGAGGCGATGTTTAAAAGAGTAGGCATTAGTCAATCAACTTTTGAGGCTGCATACATACGATTAGCTTGTAATACATGTTGTAGAATATATCCATCTAATCAGATTCATCAGAGGGCCTCTCTCTCCCCCTCTCCCTACAGACATTCCAATGTTAATGACTATGACGCCAAACTGATCTCTAAGGGGGTCCGCAAGATGCAGAAAATACACCTTCAAAGAATTTCAATACACATCTGATGTACAACCAGAGACAGCTAGATCAACATCTATGTCCTGAGTTACTTGATTTACATGACAACCAGATACTCCTCTGGCCTTCTCTGGAATGTGTTAAATGGATTTTATGGCCACATCTGTTGACTGAAGAGAAGAGAATACTTCCATGTTCAGTTTGTATACAAACAAATGTTTATTTGAATTTTCAGGTGGATAAACTTTATTAGGACATTGAGACTAACATTTTCATCCCACCAGGATTCAGATACGACAATGTATCGCGAAGATATAAAAAAAATTAAACTGTCATGAAATGATCCCGGCTCTTGTTTAAAACTTGCAAGGAGCACTACTGCCCCCAGAGGTTGAAACGTAAAAGGTACTTTAAGTAATTTACATGGTTAGTTATTCTCAATAATTAGATTATCATCCGAAATTATACATCTAGATATTACTCTTTTTCCATTTTCTAAAAATCCATCTATGTGTTTGATGTCTTGTGTCGTTCCATTTTTGACTTAAGCTATCAGAGTAAAGCTGACGTTCCACATAAAGCTGGCATTCGATAATAATTCATGTTTGGTTTTTATCAAAAGGTCATCACAATGCATTGTTACTTCAGTATAAGAGGTTGATTAAATGTTGAGTATGGTGTAGTGTGATACGTTTTAAATAAGATTATTCTTTTTTTAATCAGTAGAAAGTTGATCCGATGAAGAAAGTTGATTCTTCATTAAATTCTGCACATAAAACTCAAGGTTGTCTGATGATTTCAGGTGGCTCCCGAATTCATGATTCAGATAGGTTGATTAAATTCATAATAACATATTATATAATATTCCCATAATTAATAGTTGTTCCGGGTCAGCCAGGTGGTGCCCTGTTTTTCTTACGAGGTGTGATAATATTTAACACTAATAATTCACAACATACACATTGTGTGGAAAAGAGACATGAATGAAGTTTGGATCAATCCCTACAGTAAGCCACTCTTGAAGTGCTGGTCAGCTAATTTAGATATACATTTATAGTTTGTGGCGGATCCATGTGTGTGTTGTCTACGTCATTGCTTATGTCTAAGGGAAAGGGAGATGGGGTTGTTGTTGGAAAGGGAGATGGGGTTGTTGTTGGGGAATGCTCAAAGAGAAGCCTCAAAAGATAAAAATCTTAATGCTAAAGATGCACTTTAGGTATAGGTGCATTAGGTATAAACTAGGTAGTGTTTATCTGCATAACCGAGATGTCTCTGCTCAGGAGGCTGTTTGTAGACTAATGACAAATATGCATCTCAAGGAAAGTAGTGTTCGTACCAACAGGGGACAATATAGTTAAAATGAGTTTGCCTTTAAAAGTGTTACAACAGAAGGCATCATCATCATCAAATGATCTGACGTCAGAAGACATGTGGATGACCACTTTTGCTGATCGCTACAAAAACAGGCTGGATGACAGTGTCTTCAATGATATGTGCATGGCAACTTTTGCTTCAGAGTACTGCATTTTAAGTAAAAATGAGAAGTCAAAAAAACGGATACAAGTTCAGAACAACTGTGGTTTTGTTGTAAAAAGAACACGAACACAACCTGCCGTTGCAAGGTATGCAAAAAACAAAAAAATACAGAATTATTTCATCACAGTATTATGCAGTTGTTTCTTCCATATCGCCTTGACATTCATCTGAAACCCCCACACTGTGAGACATGAGCAGTTTTATAAGAATGGTCACCTTTGTTTAAGTGATGGCTCAAGACATTCAGTCAAGTCAGTTGTTGATGAGAATAGGAGGAGGTTTGAAATGGAAGCTGATGAGTTGGATGATATCCAAAATCAAGTTGGTACTGACAGCATTTTTGAAGATGCTTGGGGTGAGCTGTGTCCAGAGCTGGAAGCAGAGCGTTTAGAGTGTCAGCAACAACGGATCATCAACAAACATGACGAGGAAGAAGAAGTAGAGATCATACCTGACTTGGCTGTTAGCAGTAAAGACGTTTCTCATTTGGAGAAAAGGAACGTGATGTCTCGACCTGATGGCTTGTCTTTAATTAGATCACGGAACAAAAAACAGCTGTCTGTCTTCAATCAGATACGTCAATGGCGTTTAAAAAATATTTGAGGTGGGGTCGCCGGTGGCGCAGCGGCAGTGCACGCGACCCCACGTATTGAGGCTCAGTCCTCGCGCGCGGGCGGCCCGGGTTCGCGTCCGGCCTGTGGCCCATCTCCCGCATGTCTCTCCCCACTCTCTCTCCCCCTTTCCAACTCTATCCACTGTCCTCCCTCTACAATAAAGGCAAAAGGCCAAAAACAAATCTTTAAAAAAAAAAAAAATATTTGAGGTAACAAACCAGATCCTTTGCACGCGTTTATCACAGGGGGTGCTGGTACAGGAAAGAGCCATTTAATCAAGGCTATTCAATATGAGGCCATGAGATTGTCGTCAACAGCTTGTCATCATCCTGACAACACTTGCGTTTTGTTGACAGCTCCTACAGGGATTGCTGCATACAATTTGCATGCAACAACTATTCATAGCACTTTTTCTATTGGAATGGATGTACGCTTACCGTACCGTTTTTCCGTACCTTTGGGTGAGGAAAAGGTTAATTCTTTGCGAGCCAAGTATAGTGATCTTCAGATACTGATCATTGATGAGATCTATTGTTAATCATAGGCTGTTTACTTACATCCATGGAAGATTGAGGCAAATAAAACAGACTGGGGACTTTTCCCCATTTGGCAATGTAAGTGTTTTTGCAGTAGAAGATTTTTTTCAGTTGCCTCCGATTAAAGGGAAACCCCTTTATGTAGATGATGGGGTGAACTTTTGGTCTAGTTTATTTAAGGTTGTTGAATTAACAATAGTTAGACAAAAACATTTTGTGTTTGCAGAGTGGTTGAATCGACTCAGAACACAGTCTAAGGACACCCCAATGCTGCTCAGTGATAGTCAGACACTGAAGCGTTGCTTGGTGAAGTCAGCTCAGCACATTTTTCCAACAAATTAAGTAAATGAGCACAACCTTGAGCATGTATTCAAGATTTGTCCTGAATATATAGTGATCGAGGCACAGGATTTAATGAATAGTAAGAAAACTGGAAAGTTGGAACTTTTAAATGACATCACAGCAAAACCTCTAACAAATCTTTAGAGGAAACACTTCCCTTGGGGATAGGTGCCCGTGTGATGCTGGTTAAGAATGTGGATGTTCTAGATCAGGGTTTCTTAACCTTTTTGACCTTGGGGCCTAACATTTTCAGGGCAAGGTAGTCTGGGGCCCAATCGAGTAAATTGTTCCGATTTAACTTTTGCGGTCATTTTTATTTAATAGCTATTTGTGTCACTATGTAGTAATAATGAATACTGTTCTTAATTTGTACGTTTTTTTAATCAATATATAACCTATACATAGGCTAATTATGCATAAAACCTTGCACAAGTTAACAAGATCATTTAATTAATTTTGCTCATATAAAACCTTGTTTAAGTGCACGTTTGTCAAATAAGTAACACAATATAAACTTAGCAATAAAATTAGGTGCTCAAAGTAGTTACGTAGATTTGTTGAAATTAAAAAGAGCATTCTGTTTTGTGTAGCGCTGCCCCCGTTGCCGTCATTATTTTTTCGTTTTAAGAACCTCTCCATTACGTTTCCATTCAGATTCAGGCCCGGGGGGTGAAAACGCAAGCTTTGGAATTCAACCTCCAGGGTGGAGCGAAACTGATACGGGGGGCGTATCGCAGCCAGAACGAAACAGAGCGAACTCTCTGGCTGCGATGACCTCACCACACCTCCCCCATACATTTGGACATGTGCATAGTCGAGAACAAACAAACAATGGCGGTGGCTATGTGCTTCAGCAGCTATTCGCGTTGTAGTCTCTTAAAACAGAACCTTGATATGGTACATCGTGTATGTCGCTGCCGAAAGAGCATCGAATACTTGCGGCAAACAGTTCAACCTTTACCCAAGCGCAGGGCGACCATATGCAGCATTTGGGTAAGACTTGGGAGAACTAGCTGCTAAAGAGGATGTTGTGGAGGAAGTGGTTGTACTGGTGAGCGTCGCGTTGTAAAGTTCCACTGCCCACTACTGGCCGGGTGTGAGAACTACATTGTTTTCACTCAGGCAAGACCTGCCATGCAGACGGTCTGTACTTCCAATCCGGAGTGCGGTTGTTTCGATGTGTTTCTGTCACAGCGTCTCCGTGTAAACGGGGCCTCGGGGTAGTCATCTAGCAGAGTTGAGACACCTGATTCAAATGATTATCTCGTCATCAAGCTCTGCAGAAGCCTGATAACGATCCTGATCATTTGAATCAAGTGTGTTGGAAGAGGGAGACATCTAAAACATGCAGGATTGTGGCTCTTGAGGACCAGGGTTGGCTACCCCTGCCGTAGACGTTAAACTAAATATTCTTCTCCTTCTCGCCATGTAGGCCTACTTCTAACTGGTGCTTTACTGCCTCTGGTGGTCGGAGAGTATATTGCAGGCCAACGATCATGGCCCTTACGGCCCACAGATGCAAACATATCCCCTCCCCCATGGTTAAGAAACCCTTTTCTAGATGGTCTTGTTAATGGGGTGTGTGGTACTGTAACCCACATTGTAACTGTTGATAAGTTTCCTCAGAAAGTGTATGTTAAGTTTGATGATGTTGAGGTTGGGGCTAAGAGGAGGAAACAGTCTGCTAGTGCTTCTGTTAATTTGATGGATTCGACAGGTATTGACCCAGAAGAAGAAAATGTTACCAAGAAAGGTGGAATGCGAAGGCAATTTCCACTTCGACTTGCTTGGGCTTGTACAGTCCATAAGGTTCAAGGTCTTACTGTGGACAATGCTGTTGCATCTCTTAAGAAGATATTAACAGCTGGTCAGGCATACGTGGCCTTCATCCGTGTGAGAAGTTTGTCAGGGTTAGTTATTCAAGATTTCAAAGAGCAAAACATATACTGTAAAGACAACATTAAGGACGCCATGGAAAGTATGCCCCCATTCTTAGTTGTTGATGACACACAGCACACCGACACACAGACTTTCAATGTGTTTTTGATGAATGTTCAGAATTTGTCTCTGCACTTACAGGATTTGGTGGCTTATACACAGAATTTGCAGCTTATCTGCATTGCTGTTGCAGAAACATGGCTGCCTGATGAGTCTTCAGAAACGATAAAGATTGATGGTTACAGTTTTTCTAACTGTCCACGAAGTTTATCGTACAATAGTAATAGTCCGTAAACAGTTTTCACAGCATTGCAAGCCCAACAACATGGTGGTGTTCGCAAGTTTAGTGCAGACAATGTGGCATACGACTTAATCAAATTGCCACTGTTGAATTTAGAGTGCTTGGTTTACAAGTACGTTAGTTTGGACATAGTAGTTGCAGTCATTTATTGACCACCGTCTAACCCCATGTCCTTGCTTAAGGAATATCTCGGCAAGTTGCTTGACAGGCCTGACCCCTTAAGTAACACGATTGCTGTCATGGGAGATTTTAATGATGACATTTTAAAGTCCACTTCCATCCTCAACTTCGTTGCAGAAAGGGGGTATGTGCAGCTAGTGACACGACCCACTACTGAGAGACACTGGTAGGCACACTTATTGACCACGTGTATGTGAAAACAACACAGTACCAGGTACAGTAAGTAGTGTGGTCTACTTATTTTAGTGATCATGAGTGGATTGATCCTTCAAAAGAACATCTTTCCCCCGTTGACAGATTTGTCGAGTACTCGTATGTAATGGTGTTGATTTTAGAATTTAATTAATTGTTGGTAGGTTTTAAGATAATCATAACTTTTGTATTGAAGTGGGGTTGGTTTTTGCATTTAATGAATTGTCGTTCGTAATATATCAAATGAAGTATCACGTAAGTTCCGGCAGGTCACAGAGTCACGCTTTAATATTGTGCTAGAATTCGTGTCAGCTGATCTCACTCAAGCCTAATCAGCTGATCTGCTGAAGCATCCTATTGGCCAAATAGTTCTTACGCCGCCCTATTTAAACTGCTCTAGCCCACCTATACATCTCTGCTCCCTCTGCATGCCACATTTGCAACCCACTTTCTCCCCTGCTCCTCCTTTTATGATATCTGACTTGATCAATGTCATGCTTGCATTGATGCTGGCTCGGGGGGTTGCGGCTTATCTCCCTGCCTTATGGCGTTCCTTGCATGCGCGGGAAGGGCAGGGATGTGTGCTATTCCTGCCTAATGCCTTCCAACATAAGCACGTGGAAGGGCAGGGAGATCCCTCAGAGCCATACTGCCAAATACACGTAATTGTGTCAAAGTATTCTCCTTGACAAAGTGGTCCTGACTGAACTTTATTTAATGTAGTCTTTAACTTGTAATAAAGAAGTGTTTATCATGTAATTGTTACGAATATCCCTTATCTATCCAGAGTCACAAAAGGGCCTCAACTGGAGTCTTCGAGTCTGTTCACACTCACCATCTGTTCTGACTCAAATCAACGTTTACGACTCTTCCCCCCCTGTTTTCCGACAGGGCAATCTGTCACAGACGCTCACCACTTTACACCTTAACTCATTCTCCGCCATTGACGGAATATTCCGTCATTTGGAACCCAACCGTTCCCCGCCATTGACGGAATATTCCGTCAATTGGTGTTTTCAGTGTAATACGATAGGGGGCGCTCTGGCGGACATTGTGAAAAAGTTACAGGACTGTGGGGTCAAAAACCAACAAACAAGATCACCCGCGGGAAAGTAGAGAGAAAAAAAACAAACATTTTCTTCGTCCTTATTTTCCAGCGGGCGGTGTTCTATCAGTCTGTATGTGAGTTTGACGCGCGTCAAAAAGTCAACATTAGCCGTATAGATATGAGATAAAAGCTCTTGAACAGTACAAACATGCCGGCGCCAGCAAGGAGATATTCGGCTGCGGAAACTACAGAGTTAATTATCGATACAGACTCTGATAATTCATTTTTTGACCTCCGTGAAACTGATCTGGATGAAGACAGCAGCGGCGACAGTGAATGGAGGGATTCAGGACGTGTCAGAGGTAAGATATGATCACGTTATTTTTTGATTCACCGTGATAGCATATGCATCTGATAATTCATGAGATAACGTGACGTCGAAATAACATATCTCTCAGTTTTGTACATAAACTATGTACAAAACGAATTTTTGACGGACATTTTATTGTAATTTCCAGACACAGAGTCCAGGTCTCCAAGGTCCAGGTCTCCAAGGTCCAGACATACACGTAGGTGCAAGAGGTGAGTCATGATAACATATTTTATTTAGTTTGATAGTATGTTACTTGGATTGTATGATTATTAGATACTACAAGACAAGAGCATCTGCTAACTTGTGAGAGAAGATAAAAAAAGAAATAATTTAGCTTTAATTTTGTACACAAACTATTTACCAAACGAATATTTGTTTGACATTTTACTGTCATTTTACACACAGAGTCCAGGGATTCAAGGCCCAGGTGTCCTTTACACAGAACTACTCAAGGTGAAAAAGGTAAGATGTGATATGAAGAGGCCGAAAAATAACGTTTCTCTCTTTGTGCACATCACACTGTTGAATAAAAAAAATGTCTTTCTAATTATTTACAGGTCGAACACAGCAAAGAGGCAGAGGTCGGACCTGTGGATCTTATGGGTGTGGTGGAGGTCAAGTACCTGGTGACCAAGCAAGAGGGTCTGTAAACCAGCCAGGTGCAGGTCCTGGTCCAGGTAATCTGATGTGGAAAGAAATGAACTGGCAGCCAAAAGACTTTCCTTTTCACTGAGAATCCTGGACCTCTAAATGATGCTGCTGCTCTTGATCATATCATTCGTAAGCCTGACCTTGAAATGTACTGGTCTACAGATGACATTTTGGTCACCCCCTACTTCAACAAGGTCATGCCCCGCAACCGGTTTGAAATCATATGGAGATTTCTACACTCCAATGATTATGAATCAAGGCCAGCAAATAGCACTGACAGGTTGTACAAAGTCCGCCCTGTCTTATATTACCTTATATCTAAATTCAGTCAAATGTATCAACCTAACACCAACATTTGCATTGATGAGGGTATGCTTCTGTGGCGTGGACGGCTAGCGTTCAGGGTATACAATCCCCAAAAACCTGTCAAATATGGGTTCAAATCCTACATCCTTTGCGATTCTGACACAGAGTACTGTTACAACATGAAACCCTGTTGCGGAGAAGGCACTTCCCTGGGAGACACGGTTGTCTCTCTTGATCAGGTTTTTGTTCAACTAATGTTTTATTATTGAAAATAATAATGATATTTAAGTGTTTGTAAAAACAAAGTATTTCTGAGTGTATAAGAGAAGAAAAATGTATAATATAGTTTGTAAATGTTGTAGTGCTACACTATTCAAAGAAAATTAATAATTTTATGTAATCATTTTTATTTATTTTAGTTATTTATTTTAAAATATAACTGTAGTTGTCAAATGAAAGTAAAAAGAATCCAAATGTAAACTCAAAATCACTTTTTTTCTTGAAAATAAGTGTGTTTTACAAAAGTGCTGTTTTCTCAGCTTTTTGTCCGGAATGTGGTTTTTTTGTGAAAATGGCCGATATTCAAGTGCTGATAAAAAAAGATTGAATGAAGTTTGAATAAAATAGTTTTTTGTATATGAAAGCAGAGGCTCTGATTTTTCTTTTGATGTATTCAATATTTACATATTCAAAGAACAAAATATTCTGTGAGTCTTGAAAGATTGGTGAAAATGGTGAAAAAGGCTGGCGCTGGCTGGCAAACATTCTAGAATTCTCTGGCGGGGAAAGAGTTAAGAACTCTCTCAACTTTTGGATTTTAAAGGACAACATCATCAAAGACTCCAATACACAACCCCTGGCTGAACCCTGGCTGAAACCAGTTCCTCCTCTTGGGTTATAAATTTAAATGACTCTAAGATAACACCTTCACCTGATTTACATGACCCACTCTAACCCCACAGGAATTCCTGACTTTTGGTTGAACCCCATAAAATGAAAAGGGACCAGATGTCTTCATGATTCAAATGTATATCAACTAACATGTATTTTTTTTAGGTCGAAAATCTTTCTACACACATGTCTATAAACGTCCTCGTCCAAACCGGATTCAAAACTGATAATCTACTGTAAAGTTACAAAAGAATCATGTTAATGTACAATCGCCCTGCTGCAACTCAAGGATTCTCATGGACCGCTACCGCCATCTAGCGGTTCCTTTAAGTCAATGTCTTAGTCAATAAACAGTACCTTAATCTTGTTCGTTTAAATGTTGCATTCAGGATTAATATTATGTTCCTTTTCAGTTTATTGAAACAATCAATGGAAGTTGGCGAACTCTACATATGTCACAATTCAATGATAGTCCGTGTTTGGATTCATTTTAAAGGTTATAACGATACATTGTTACTTTGATCTAAAAATAGTAGTAAAACTCCAGTATGGTGTAGTGTTAAACGGCTAATTCAGATTTTATTAACTTCTAACAAAGTTATGAGTTTTTGTTTCTTTGACTCGTCCCTCCCCTAAAGACTTGCGTCAGCGGAAGGGCGTGTATCATCTTAGGTGCTTTTTAAACTGAAACGCGCACGTCACTCGGCCCTTCTTTTGTACTCCCTGCTCTCTTACATGTTGGATCCTTCACGTATTTTTCCTTGTTTTATACTCCGTCGGAACTTTGTAGCCAGGACGGAACTTTGAAAACAGCATTTTTCTTCTGTTTTCTAACTTTAATTTTTCGAGTTATAATTTCTCTTTTAAGGACTTGAACGCTTCCAGTTTTTCCTCAATATTCACCAGCTAAGAAACATTCTATCGATGCTTGTGAAAGAGCAATTTAATAGAATTGTTTTTATCGATTTTTGGACCTTTTCCTGTTTTTTTTAAAAGTGGACGATCGCTTATCGTCAAACTTTGGACAATATCCTGAGTTCCGTGGGACAGAGCGGACGCGCCGGCACATTTCTGAAGACCCGTTAACAACAGAACACGACCAGAATTACTGTGGTAATTCAGGACTGCAGTGATTGGAGACGGAACTTCCAGTACCCGTTTTCTTACTCCAGTACCAACTCGGCGAGTTCATTGGGCCTGCAACAAGTAAGACGCTCTACAGCTTGTTGTCAATACAGAGAAATGCGTGTCATGCGTGCTCACGATTAAGTCCCACTCTCACATCAGCTTAATATAATTCCAACTTCCCTTTTTCTCTCTTTTTGCCGTTCAATAATTTTATCCGAATTTAATCAATAATCTGGTTAGACAGACGTTAAACACTGTGCCATGCTGGATTAGTTAAGATAGTATCTGTCATCTCTGGGTGTTCTGCATATCTGACGCATTTGGTATCGTTCCGTTATTCTGTTTTTTTTGTTCATTATTATTCATTAAAGTAATCACGTATAAAATCCAGAAGTGTGTTCGTATTGATTAGTGGTTGAACGTTTTGTGTAACTCATAACTTAGATTTGAGACTGATTAAAATAATAAATACATACAATTATCGATTTTTCATAACTAATAATTTTATTAATTTCATAATTAATAAAAGCTGTTCCTGGTGAGCCAGGTGGTGCCCTTCTTCTTACGAGGTGTGTTAATCTATTTAACACGTAATATTAATGATAGTTTTCTGCAACATATTGGTGCCCCGTGTGAGGCGAAAGCTTGCATCAGAAACTGATAATTTCACGAACACAGCACTCTAACAAGCTCATACCTACCACATTATATAACCATTAAATCCACTGTCCGCTGATGACCAAAACGGCTTTTGTATTTTTTATTTAAAAAACTCGAAGCAGTGTCCTTAATAAATGTTTAAAGATTGGGGAATACCCTTCTGGCTCAGCTGAGTGACGTCATCAAAGACGATGACGCATTAAAATCAGCTGATTGGAATTCCCTTGTTATTGTATGAACTGTCAGACGATATCAGAAGCGCTGTTGTTGATTGTGTCGCCGTACACGTGTCCTGCAGAAGTGATTTGCCGCTGAGCAATAATTGATGTGATATAGGCCTTTCTAAACCGCTTTTGTTTGCGAGATTCCGAATAAAAGTTTGAGTTTAGCCGTGATGAACTAATAAAGCACGAGCTTCTGCTTTACTAAGTAAATACACGGAACCCCATTTGCAAAGTAGCTAATTGTGAACTTTTAAACGCAATTCGTTGCGAGGGGTCATTAAGACGCTTCTCTCTAAAAGAAGGATCCGTCGCTGTTTGAACAGCTGATCGTTTGTGAGTGAGTGTGCATGTTGGTAGCTAAGGTGCTAGCCACGGAGCTAACCCTTCCTCCTCGTGACCTCCGGCTCTTGGAGCAACTTTGAGTCATTATCGCCCTAAAGGTGGGTGTAGTGATTGATTGCCCGTGATTGCGGTCACGTAGGAGCTAAAGTGTTAGCCACGGAGCTAACGGAACTCTTCTTCTGTGTTTTTGACTTCCGGCTCTTTGAGTAACTACCGCCCCCTATCGGTGGGGAGTAGTAATTGATCGCTTGTGACTGTTGCCACGTGGTAGCTTAGGTGTTAGCCACAGAGCTAACAGGAAGCCTCGCCCTCGTCACTTCCGGCTCTTTGGGTCACTACCGTCCCCTAGCGGTGAGGAGTAGTAGTTGATCGTTCCCTTGATACAGTTGGAGCAAGAAACTCCATCCTGTGGCTGTTTTGAGTAACTGCGGTTATTTAAAAAGTGACTAAAGACTTTAATTAATTCATGACCCTGACGAAACAGACTTGTAAAGCTCCTTTCCCTCATTGCATGATCTCTTGTTTAATTCTGTTTGAAATTTTAATGATTTATTTTTCCTGCGAAGACAAACATAACTTTAATTAAATATTTCTGACAGGACAGACAAATAGAGCATTAAGCTAAATCAAATTAGTTTCCACTTTTTGGTTAAGATCGATTTATGTTAGTTTGAATAAAAAGTTAATCAACATCAATCCTAAATTTCTCCAAACTTTAGTCTAACATAAATAATTAGGGCTACAGCCTTGTGTTAGATTTAAAACGTCCTAGTCAATATCACATTCAAGTAACAATCTAATTTGCTGGGTGATGATGCATATTGTTTTATTCTGAGAATAACTTAATTCCAGTCTATTAGGTGACCATCAACACCCCAGTGAACTTAGACTTGTATTTTATTCCCATAAATTCTTCAAATCCATGTTTGTCCTTTCTTATCAAAGATGCCTGCTAATCAGTCAACCATAACTAGCTGTCGTTTAGAACTATTAGCTCAAACTAATTAACTAAACCAGGACTATTAGTGTACTTTTAAATTGTCAACCAATTTTGATTCCTTCTATTCAATTTAATTCGGTCAACACTAGGCTTACACCCTAAATTTGGTTTAATTCGATTTAAATCTTTAATTTTCCAGCTTTAATCCAATTAGATTTAGATTGGATTTAGGATTTAAAATCTTTAAACCAAACTATTTAAATTGATTTCCAACTTTAATTAATTTCATAATTAATAATAATTACGTCCTGACGTACTACGGTGAGCGTATTGCATCATCACTTCCTGTTGTGTCTCGCTCTATCGCTACTACCGATCGATAGCTCGGTAGCTAAAGCTAGATTGTTTATCCTGTGTATTTTCTTACATTTTGTCTCCATTCACTGCACACTCTGAGTAATCGAAATAATCACCAAGCACCCCTGCTAGCTATCTATAGATCTTTTGTTTGCGTTAAACTACGTACTCTCAGGCTAACTTAGCAGTTAGCTTCTCCTACTATGGCTTCTCTCCCTGCCTCTCCCTCTCCTGCTCTCTCTTGTTCTGTGTGCCAGATGTCTAGTTACTCCTCGTCCTCCTTTACTGATAAAGGTATCTGTATTAAATGTAGTTTATTTATAGCTTTGGAGGCGAGGGTGTCTGAGTTAGAGAGCAGGCTCCGCACCTTTGAGTCAGAGTCATCTTATGCAGCAGCAGTTAGCCAGCCTTCTGTAGCCGGTGCGGGCCGACATAGTGTTAAATCTCCCCCGGTAGCTCCCGAGCAGCCGGGAGGCAGTGGCTGGGTTACTGTCCGAGGGAGGCATAGTCACAAAACGAGGCTCACGACTCCCCACCAACCACTTCATGTTTCAAACACATTTTCCCCACTCAGTGACGCACCCGCTGAGACAAAAACTCTGATAATTGGAGACTCCATAGTCAGAAACGTGAAGTTAGCGAAGTCAGCGGGCATAGTTAGGTGTATACCCGGGGCCAGAGCGGGCGACATCATGGCTCACTTAAAGCTGCTGACAAAGGCTAAACGTAGATTTGATAAAATTGTAATTCATGTCGGCACAAATGACTCCCGACTTCGCCAGTCGGAAATTACTAAAGTTAATGTGGAGTCGGTGTGTAGTTTTGCTAAGACGATGTCGGACTCCGTAGTTTTCTCTGGTCCTCTCCCTAATTTGACCAGTGATGACATGTATAGCCGCATGTCTTCATTCAACCGCTGGCTATCGAGGTGGTGTCCAGTAAACGATGTGGGCTTCATAGATAACTGGCAGTCCTTTTGGGGAAAGCCTGGTCTGCTAGCTAGAGATGGCATCCATCCTACTCTGGTTGGTGCAGCTCTATTATCTAGAAACGTAGCAGAGTTTATTAGTCCCAAACCCTGACAACTCATCAGAGTTCAGACCAGGATGCAGAGCTGCAGTCTTACACACTTCTCTGCACTTCCTTTAGATTTGTTTACCTGCCACTATAGCTGTCCTTGTGACTGTAAATCTAACTGTAACTCAGTTAGATCTTCTTATAGCTGTAACCCCACTTATACTATAGATACTGTGTCTGTTCTCCGCCCCAGACCTGTCATAGGCAATTCCAGCCTCAATAAAAGAGGCGTAAATCATCAAAATTTAGTCAAAATCAAAACTACAAATACGATTTGGCAAAAAAATCTAACAATTAAATGCGGCTTACTAAACATTAGATCCCTAGCATCTAAATCTCTCCTGGTAAATGAGCTAATATCAGAGAATCATATTGATCTACTTTGTTTAACTGAAACCTGGCTTTCTCAGGATGAATATGTTAGTTTAAATGAATCCACCCCTCCCAGTCATTTGAATGCTCATATAGCTCGAGACACTGGTCGAGGTGGTGGAGTAGCAGCTATTTTTAATTCTGGTCTTATAATCAATCCTCGACCAAAGCTGAACTATACCTCTTTTGAAAGTCTTGCACTCAGTCTTTCACATCCAGTCTCTAGAACTTTTCAGCCAGTTCTAGTTGTTATAGTTTACCGCCCTCCTGGCCCATATTCAGAATTTCTATCTGAATTTGCAGAATTTCTATCACACATAGTTCTTAGCAGTGATAGAATAATTGTTGTAGGTGATTTCAATATCCATGTGGATGTTGTTAATGACAGTCTTAGCATGGCTTTCATGTCTCTATTGGACTCTATTGGCTTCACCCAGGGTGTAAACAAACCTACCCATCGATTTAACCACACCCTGGATCTTGTTTTAGCTTATGGTATTGAAATGAACAGTCTGTCGGTTTTTCTGGAAAATTCTCTGATATCAGACCATTTCCTCATAACTTTTGATTTCTTTTTACCAACCTTAACTCCTCTTAATAAAAAAGTGCTCTCTAGAAATTTAAATGATAATGTTGTAGCTAAATTTAAGGAAGCTATTTCAGCTGCCTTTGTTTCTGTTCCATCCCCTAACCTAGTTGAAAACTCCTATAATCACTTTAGTCCCTCTCAGCTAGATCAGTTTGTAGATAGTGCGGTGGATTCACTTAGAGTTACTCTGGATTCAATCGCTCCCCTAAAACAGAAGCCAATCAAACGACAGAGATCAGCTCCATGGTACAATTTAGAAACCCGTACTCTAAAACTAACGTCACGTAAATGTGAAAGAATTTGGCGCTCCACCAAAACGATAGAATCTCGTTTAATTTGGCAAGATAGTCATAATCGATATATGAAAGCTCTACGGCAGGCCCGCACGGCCTATTACTCGTCTCTTATCGAAGAAAATAAAAACAACCCTAGATACCTCTTCAGCACTGTAGCCAGGCTGACAGAGAGTCATAGTTCATTTGAGCCATCTATTCCTTTAGCCCTTAGCAGTAATGATTTCATGAGCTTTTTTAATGATAAAATTCTAAACATTAGAGACAAAATTAGCAACTTACTACCTTTACTTAGTGCAGATTCCTCCTATATTTTCGATTCGGCAGAAACGGCTCCAAATTCTGATACTAACCTCGATTGTTTTTTTCCAATTAACCTCGCAGAACTAAATTCGATTATTTCTGCGTCTAAACCGTCAACTTGTCTTTTAGATCCAATCCCAACCATGTTGTTTAAGGAAGTCTTTCCTCTAGTTAGCAGCTCCATACTAGATATGATCAATATATCTTTATCAGCAGGTTATGTACCCCAGTCATTTAAAGTAGCTGTAATTAAACCGCTCCTTAAAAAGCCTACTCTTGATTCAGGAACTCTAGCTAACTATAGACCTATATCTAACCTTCCTTTTATCTCCAAGATCTTAGAGAAAGTGGTAGCTAATCAGTTGTGTGATTTTCTCCACAACAACAGCTTGTTTGAGGAGTTCCAGTCGGGATTTAGAGCTTACCATAGCACTGAGACTGCACTTGTTAGAGTAACAAATGATCTTCTGTTAGCCTCAGACAGGGGACTTCTATCTGTGCTTGTCCTGTTAGATCTTAGTGCTGCTTTTGATACAATTGACCATCAGATTCTGTTACAGAGACTAGAACAATTGCTTGGAGTTACAGGGACTGCTCTAAGTTGGTTTAGATCCTATTTGTCAGATAGATCTCAGTTTGTGCATGTTCATGATGAGTCCTCTTTGTACACCAAAGTTAGCCATGGAGTGCCTCAAGGATCAGTGCTTGGTCCGATTTTATTTACATTATATATGCTTCCTCTAGGTAGTATTATGAGAAAACACTCCATGAACTTTCATTGCTATGCAGACGATACTCAGCTCTACATAGCAATGAAGCCAGAAGACGCCAACCAGCTTCATAAACTAGAAGCCTGCGTCAAGGACATCAGGACCTGGATGACCAGAAACTTCTTACTGCTCAACTCAGACAAGACTGAAGTTATAGTGATTGGTCCTAAGAACCTTAGAGAGACTTTTTCTGCCGATATGACGGCCCTTAGTAGTATTAGTGTAGCCTCTAGTACCACTGTTAGGAACCTAGGAGTTCTGTTTGATCAGGATATGTCCTTTGATTCCTACATTAAACAAATTTCAAGGACAGCTTATTTTCATCTTCGTAATATCTCTAAGATCAGGCAGATCCTGTCACAACATGATGCTGAAAAATTAGTTCATGCATTTGTTACCTCCAGGTTGGATTACTGTAATTCTATTTTAGCAGGGTGCTATGGTAAATCTCTAAAGACCCTCCAACTCGTCCAAAACGCTGCAGCTCGTGTTCTTACTAGAACGAGGAAAAGGGACCACATTACTCCTGTATTGGCTTCTCTCCATTGGCTCCCTATAAAATCTAGAATAGAATTTAAAATTCTCCTGCTCACCTACAAAGCTCTAAACGGTCAGGCACCATCGTATCTTAAAGAGTTAATTGTACCGTACTATCCATCAAGAACATTACGTTCCCAGAATGCAGGCCTGCTTGTGGTGCCTATAGTCTCTAAAAGTACTATGGGAGGTAGAGCCTTTAGTTATCAGGCACCGCTCCTTTGGAATCGTCTACCAGTCGGGGTCCAGGAGGCAGACACACTAGGTACTTTTAAGAATAGACTTCAAACTTTTCTTTTTGATAAATCTTATAGTTAGGGCTGGCTTAGGACCAGCTCATAGTTATGCTGCTATAGGCTTAGACTACCGGGGGAACTGGCACCAGGATCTCTTATCTCTCTCTTTCTCTCCCAGCTTTCTCACCTTATAGTAATAAGATATGTCTATAGTGACAAGCAGTAGCTTGTCACTATCTTTGTATTCTAACCTCTCCTTTTGAGCTCTCTTAGGTTCCTTGGGACTGTTGGTGAGGATGGCCTGCCCAAACAACCCCCCCCCCCCCAACCTATTCTTCTTTCTGCATCTTGTCCCATCTCCCCCATCCCATTTTCAAGCCCAGCACAGTTTAGCAGATGGCTGTTCCGTCATGGGCCCGGGTCTGCTGAAGATTTCTGCCTGTTAAAAGGAAGTTTTTTCTTGCCACGCCATGACGGATTAAGCTGGGCTCTTGTAACATAGCCATAAGTAAGGTCCTTTACCTGCTTTTTGTAAACATAACAATGAGCATGGTCTTGTTACCTGCCCTTTTGTTAATGTTAACAGACAAACAGTAAGGTCCTTTACCTGCTTTTGTAAAGTGTCTTGAGATAACGCCTGTTATGAATTGACGCTATATAAATAAAGATTGATTGATTGATTGATAGATAATTAAAACCTTTCGATTCTTTCCTCTTCATTAATTTTAATTTTACTCTTTAATTTTAATTGTAAATTTTAATTTCAATTTTGATTTTAGATTTAGATTTTTAATTTTAATTAAATTTTGATTTTAATTTTAATTTTAATTTTAATTTTGAATTTCGAATTTTAATTTTGAATTTTAATTCTGATTTTAATTTCAATTTCAATTTCAATTTCGATTTTGATTTTAATTTTAATTTTAAATCTTGATTTTAATTCTGATTTTAATTTTAATTTAATTTTAGTTTAATTTTGATTTTAAATTAAATTAAATTTTAATTTTAACCTTGAAAAAAAAAAAAAAAAATATTTATTTTTTTCTTTTCTCTCTCCTAGTTCTCTTTTCCTCTCCTTTCACTCCTTTCCTTAATCTGGTTGACAGTTGATAAGACCCAAACATGGAGGCCGGCGACAGCCCGCCACCTACAAGCCTCGGTGACCCACTAAACCACTTTGATTCGGTTCTGACCGACCTAATTGGACCTCCTCTAGCTGAGTTCGTGACCGAGATTGAGAAGACTGACCCCTCTCGACTTCAAGAAAGGCTTTCAGACTTGGTTGCCAAGACTATGTTTGAAAGGGTTAAAGAAAAAGACAAACATAAGATTCTTTCACAAATGACGGTAATCATGGCAGCCCAAGAGAGACATACCCAGAAGTTACTAAACCAGCAGGAAAAGAGCAACAAGGCCCTTCTGCTTGTTATCAAACAGAAAGACGAACTCCTCGCCTAGACTGATAAGAACGTCACCAAGCTTGAGGAAACCAAAGCCCTCCTACAAGCAGAAAAGGAGAATGAGGAAGGTAATAGGGAAGAAGAAGAGGAGTTGAGAGCAGCTCTTCACGAGAAAGAAAACGAGTTACAGTCAGTTCATGAACGGCTCTACAAGTCCGAAGTCCTCTTGACCAAGGCTCAAGGTAGGATACATGACTTCAGCGTTACAATCAAAGACCTAACCACACGACTAGAAAGGCAGGGACAATACGAATGTGACCTCCAAGCCAAGTTGGACGACGCCTCACATCGGGTAAGTCTGTTGAAACAACAGCACGCAATGAAAGAGGACGAATTAGAAAGTGTCCGAAGACAACTTCAATTCACTCGAGACCTAGATCAAGGTCGACAACGACAGGGTGATGAATCACCCCTCGAAAGGAAGGATGTTCGTCGTCCAAGAGAGGATCCTCCTCGTCCAAGAGAGGATCCTCCTCAATCTGGTCTCTTGACTACCATTGACGATTCTTTGTGGCCTCGAAATCTCGAGCGCAGCACCTACAGGAGACTGGAGACTGTTCCTTCCCGCAGATCTCCTATCTCTGAGGGGCGACAACCTTTGCCAAGCCCCTCATACAGAGATTTGGACAAAATAGCTCGTAACATCACCCGTTTAGAGCCGGGTAACAAAGGTGGTTTTGAGACTAGTCTCTATCTCAAAGACCTTGAGTACCACCTGCGAACGTTTCCAGGTGCGACCACCGACTACAGGATTTATTTGATCAGGATGACGTCCAACAGGACTATCGGCAGTTTTATCGAACGCCAACCTGACCGTGTCAGGAGTGACTACAAGTTACTGTGCCAAACGTTGATAGACGAATATTCTGATTATGTCCACCCAACAGGGCTGGCCGCTGCTCTTGTGATCAAACAAGAAAGAGGGGAGTCTCCCCAGGTGTACTACAACCGCTTACTCCAAGCTTACTTCGGTCCTAAAAATGAACCCCAAATGGAGGAGGATGTCAACTTCAAAGTCCTTTTCATCCAAAACCTCCATCCCACTACTAGCCATCATCTCGGTGTTGCGGCTTGTCCACGCACCCTCACCAGTCGACAACTGCGTGAGCTTGCCTTAAGAGGCTTCGCCAAACACAAGCAGTCCCTTGTCAAAAAGAATGACGGCAATGTCATATTAAGCATTGACACAAAAGACATGCCCCTCGAGCTTGAAGGAGCCACAGAAAGTGTTCGCGAGAATCCTTCAAGGCCAAAGGAAAGGCCATTTAGAGACCACAAACCTTTCCGACCTTCACCGGCCAGTGAAAGCCGGAGGGAACAACCACATTCTGGGTTTCGTGGCAATTATCACCAACCCGAATCAAGTCGTCACTTCTCTGACACTCGACGACCCAAGTTTCCACCCAGGCAGTGGAACAATTGGGACACCCGTGACGGTCAGGCCCAAGAGTGGCATCAGAACTACCGCCCTCGGCCGAGAGACCAACCGCGTAACCCAAGGGTCCGAAACGAGTTTCCCAACCAACAGATGCGGGAAAACAAGCGATCAAACCCTCCACAAACATATGAGAAGGGCAAGGAAGAAGCTATCCATCTTTCAGAGAAAGAGGTAGAAGCTATAAAAAAATTGCTAAAGCAACAATCAAACAAAGGTAAGAAAGCCGACCTACTAGCAGTAAGTTTGGTCAAACCTGAAACATCCCCTCCAGACCAGGAAACGAACGTGGAGGAGGAAGAACTCTATCGAAGCGATGATAGCAGCCCAGATATGGTAGAAACTTCAATTGATACTGAAACTCTAAAATCAGAGGATAAATCAGTTAGCGCAGTCTTGGTAGTCAGCGCTAATTCCACAGACACCTCCAACGGTCAAACTCTTGAAGTCATCCAAGGTGAACCACCTTTTCAACAATTCTTGTGTCATCTGATCGAAAGGGGGGTAGCACGAAAATTCTACCTGTCAACCATTCTTGAGGATGAGGTCAAACATGAAGCCCTCCTGGACACAGCAGCCGATGTCACCCTGATGTCATTTGCCCTCTTCAATAAGTTACGTAAGGCAGCCCATCAGTCCAACAGGGACCTGAAACTCCAGCCTTGCGTAATGAACATTCAACCTTACTCGAATGGTAATACGATTATTAAGAAGCTGGCGCTGATAAAACTGACCCTGGGACCAATGACAGTCATTCATCCAGTCTATGTGTCTCCACTCAGTTCAATCCCTCTTCTTGTCGGCAAGGATCTGCTTAACCGCTTTGAACCACTCATCGACTTTAAACGCTCGAAGATTTGGGCTCAGGTTCGCAGTCCTCTGCCTATATCGCTCCCTTCTCACGACACAGCTCACTGTCTCGTCCTTGAAGGTAAAGTAGACACACTTGATGATCAGCCAAAGCGGACGACGACTTTGGCACAACCACAGATGCCAATTCAGAAAAGAGATGGTACCCATCCGACACCCTCGCTCAGCAAGATAACTTCCTCTGTGCTTTTTCAAACCCCTCGGGGTCAGACGAATATTGCCCTATGGTAAAAAAAGGCATCCATCTCAACGACACATGTCGAAGACGTGGCCTTGGCCCTCTGGGCTGATCAAACCGCCATTAGTCAAGAGCTGTTCAACTCTTTGACAAAGGCCAACCCCGATATCTTGTTCTATTCAGGTGCTGAACGCTTTCCTCTCCAACCCCAGTCACGAGAGACCATGTCTGCTCAAGGTGTCTGTACCTTGAAGGTGCGCTGGAATCACCGAGAGCTACATCATAACTTCTTGGTCGTTCCCAACCTCCCTAATCCAGCCTACATAGGCAGCGACCTCCTAGTCAGGCTAGACGTGCAAATCGACACCATAAACAATCTGCTGTGGTCCCTCAAAACTGTTGGAGACAACACGGCTCCTGATCTGGATAACCTCAAAATCGGGCTAATCCATTCCAGAAGCATGTCAGGTGGCAAACGCACTTCACGTGGTTGTACCAGCAAACACGACAAACATGTCTATAAGGTTGAACATACGACCGGGGCAGCGTCGACCCCACTCACAGGTGTTCTTTCAACCGTCGTTGCTCTTCTTTCACTTGGGCCTTACCATTCAGGCCACTCCCTTGATGGATCTAGCCTCCAGATCCACACACCTGCTGGTACAAAACGAGACCAGGCAGGATATACTGATTCCCATGTCCACCCCTTTGGGCTGGCTGATCAGTACAGAATTTCATGATTTTGAGCTGAGAATTCCGGTGATAGGAGAAATACCTCCACCGTTACTCTCCGGCAGCAACAACGAAAACGTGGTTCACACCAAACCAGCAGGAGCTATAACTCTCTTCCCTGCTGTAACACTAACCCAAGACACGGTCTGCCGGGTCGATCTTACTGACAGTACCCAAATGGTTCTCCAAACAGTCCAGGTCATGTCAGTCGATTCATCACCCGATCCAGACACGTATCTTGAGGCAGAACCGTCACGATCAACTTCAGACACGCCCGCATCTACCAACTTGGACTTCAAAACCCAAGTGGATCAGGTGGTGATAGAAGCAGACGCTCTACAGTCAGACGAAGAACGCGAACAACTTCGCAACATTCTGCTCAAGTATGAAAGGTCGTTTGCACAAGATTCACTTGATTGTGGTCTTACCGACATTCACTCAGTGCATATCCCGACGCCACCCGCGGCTCCTCCCACGTTCGTACGCCAATACAAAATACCCTTGGCATCGTACGAACCCGTGCAGGAGATTATTGATGACCTTCTTCAAAGAGGCATCATTAGACCATGTAATAGCACCTACTCAGCGCCTGTGTGGCCGGTACTTAAACCAAACGGCAAATGGCGACTAACTATCGACTACCGGAAACTGAACCAACAAGTTCCCCTGTCCAGGTGGCCGATGACACAACTAAACCAGGAACTTCCAAAGGTTAAAGACGCCAAATACTTCTCTTCCATGGACATTGCGTCCGGATTCTGGACTATTCCTGTCCACATAGCAGACCAACATAAGCTGGCGTTCACTTTTGCAGGTCGACAGTACACGTTCACCAGATGTCCGTTTGGATATGCCAATTCTCCGGCAGAATTCAACATCTTCTTGAACAAATCGTGCCCTGACGCCAGCGAGCGTGGCACTCTCATCTATGGTGATGATATCCTTTTTCGGACTCCAACCATGAAGGGTCATATAGACGAGATAGAACATGTGCTCGACCAGCTCACCACTGCCGGAGCCAAAATATCTCTGTCCAAATGTCAATGGTGTAAGACAAAGGTAAACTATGTGGGACTTCTAGTCGGTTCGAATGGCGTAGAACCACAAACCAATAGGGTGCAAGGAGTTATGAACATCAAAACTCCAACTAACATCTCTGAGCTACGCAGCTTCTTAGGTGTTTGCAACTATTCCCGCCAATTCATACCCGACTTTGCAGACATTGCGAAACCACTCACCGATTTTCTAAAGAAGGATTCCCTTTTCACCTTTGGCGAACCTCAAAAAGAGGCCATGCAATCTCTGAAACAGCTATTATGCACGGCTCCTTGTCTGGCGTACCCGGACTACCAAAAGGAATTCCATCTGGAAGTTGGATTCTCCAGTCACTGTCTAAGTGCAGGACTTTATCAAGTTCACGACTCAGACAAGTTGCCTACGCCAGCAAGACCCTAGCCGCACCTGAGATCAAATACACTGATTGCGAAAAAGCACTTCTCCAACTATCTTGGAGGCCAAAGGGTGATAGTTGAGACTAATCACCAACCAGTTACTTTCCTTAACAGCCAACGGATTAGGGACGGAGTTGTGACGAACTCCCGAGTCGCGTCTTGGTTGATGGCCCTGCAAAGTTTTGACATGGAAGTGCGCTATGCTCAGAATCGCAAAACGCCTCTCGGCATGGAACTAGCAGCATGCCAACAGTGTTCCGAAGAATCGCCAATTGACTCAATTGTGCTAACCGACAGTGCGCTCACTGAACCTTCTAACCACCATTACTTTGACCCCAATGTCTGTGCAGACATGGTCACAGCATATGTGGATGGGTGTTCATTCCACCATGAAACTCAAGTAAGGTCGGGAGCAGAAGTTCTGTGGGTCCACGACACTCCATGTGAACCAAAATGTTTTCAACTTGGGTCACAATCGTCCCAATACGCCGAGATCGCGGCGATCCTGATAACATTGCAATTAGCAAAAGAAAACGATGTCAAACATCTGACAATATGCACTGACTCGAACTACGCTCGTTTGAGTTTCACCTCCCACTTACCATTGTGGATCAAAAATGGCTTCATGACTTCAAACCGTAAACCGGTCAAACACAAAGAACTTTTCATAGCTTGCAGACAACTTGTAGACACGTGCAATATGCAAATCTACTGGAAAAAGGTCAGAGGTCACTCCCGAGTCCCTGGTGCGGACAAGGATCTGAACGACCAGGCAGACAAACTGGCCAAACAGGGAGCCATTATCGGCACGCCCTGGCAGTTTGACGAAAACTCGGTTCCCACCCAAGCCCTGCCCACTGTTTGTGCTGTTACACGTTCTGGCAAGACAGCGACACCAGATCCTCATCGACCATCGCCTGTTTCGGCCTCGGTGTCACCTGCCTTCACCACCTCGGATCTCTTGACACTACAGTCCGAAGACTCGTCTATTCGTGCTATGACACTATTTCTTTCAAATCCTTCTGTTCATCCGATCTCCAAAGATGATCTTGATTCAGATGACACCTTGGCGTTTCTTTTTCGGGCACGTGTTTCTTTCAAGGTCATCAATGGGCTGCTTGTTCATGTCTCTGACACACTCACCACACCTGCGTTTGTGGTGCCTCAGAGCCTAAGGGGGGTGATGCTAACCCATGCCCATGACTCCCCTTGTTCAGGCCACAGAGGTATCAAAGCCACCCTGAAGTCATTACAGGAAGTGGCCTACTGGCCACACATGCAGAAAGATGTGTTAGATTACATCAAGGGTTGCTTGGTGTGCTGTCAATTCCAACCAGCAAACACTCTTCACCGAGCACCACTACAGCGACGAGGTGTCTCATTCCCCATGTCTGATCTTCAAATCGACTGGGTGGGACCCCTCACAAAATCCACCAGAGGCAACAAATACTTTCTCACGGTGGTATGTGCATTCACCAAATGGGTGGAATGCTTACCTGCACCAAATGACACAGCTCAAACCACCGCGTACCTCTTGATGAATCATATCTTCTCGAGGTTTGGTCTGCCTGGCAGAGTTAACTCTGACAGAGGAACACACTTCACGGCTGAAATGATGCAGCAGCTATGGCAGCTGCTGGGTGTGAAAGCCAACTTTCACATCAGTTACCGTCCACAATCGTCAGGACAAGTGGAACGGGCTAACCGAACAGTCGTGAACATCCTCAGAAAGTATGTGTCCTCAAACCACAAGAATTGGGACGTTAAACTCCCCCTTGTCTTGATGGCCATCAGGGCGACACCCCACGAGTCAACCGGACTCTCGCCCTTCGAGTTGATGACGGGAAGGCAGATGACTCTGCCCCTGCACTTGCTCTATCAACCGGGTGAAGCCAGCATCGCCACGGCTTACACCGCACACCAGTACATGACTGACCTACACCAACACTTGAGTGCCACTTTCGCTTTCGCCCAGAAAAATCTGGACAAGAGCGCAGAAGGAAGCAAAACCTACTATGACAAAAAGGCATCCCACGATGAACTCCAGGTGGGAGATAAAGCGTGGTTTTACATCTTTGCTCAAACCATAGACAACGACAACCACAATGCTGGAAAACATGGTCGTAAGTTCCTGCCCCACTGGGCTGGACCTTATGTCATCACACAGAAACTCTCCCCTGTGGTGTATCAGCTCAAGATTACCAAAGGACAGAAAGAACCTATGCTGAAATGGGTACATCGCAACCAAATTAAGCCACACAAAAACCCCATGGGACTAGTCGGGGACTCCAACGCCCCAGTTAGGTCATAAAAGCTAGAAAGACCAAAGTTCTAGAGGGAAGAAGAGTTAGGCTACAGTACTAATTAGTTCAGAGAAACAGTTAATAACTCTTGCTTGCTCCATCTTTTCTCTAATCCTCTACTCTCATTTCAAATTACAGACGACCAGACCTTTGACGTTCACCCGGCCGAAAAGAATGAATCCGTTGCTGCTCCTCGTGACCTTTCTGGTGATGGGTGTCCCGGTCTCTCCGGAGATGGTACAGACGGGACCCCCGTCTGGGATTGCGCTAACGCCCAATCCTGGACTACTGATCACCAACTGTCGCCTGCACACACAGAAGGTGTTTGTCAGGTTCCGCCCCCGTGAGGTACTCCAGAAGCATCTCCAAGCGACTGGAAGCCTCACCAGTTGGGCTGGAATGACCTGGACCAGGAACGCGATTAAGCACGCTGAAGCAGACGTGGCTCATATGCTCCTTCAACTACAGAAATTCACGGTGTCTCAAGATGAACTACAGGGAAAGAACAAAAGGCAGAAACGGTTTATCGGAGCCCTACTTACTGCAGCCACAGCAGTAGGCTTCCTATTCAGCATCGGACTCTCTTCCGTCAATGCCGTCAGCCTAGCAACCGTCAAACGTCACATCACAGAGTTAGACGCAGAAATTCCTGAAATCCAGTCACGACTACTCCTTCAACAACAGTCGCTCCAAACAATAGGAGAAACTCTTAAGGGAACGGTCCTGATTGTAAATACTCAGTCTCGCTCTGAACCGAACCATCATGGCTGTAGACTCCCTTCTGACAGTAATGCAGGTGGACTACGCTCACACACAACTGGTGGACATGCTAATGACAGACATGCTGAGAGAGGTCGGGTCATCAGTAGACAGTCTAGCTACAGGCCAGATTCCCCCTTTCCTTGTCCCCCTCTCCCTAGTACAGAACCTCTTAGCCAAAGCCACTAAGGAAACCATCACACCCCTACAAGCCCATCTAGCGTACACCCTTGGTAGTGCTGTTCCCCTCTACGTCAACCCTGAAAGCGGAGACGTATCCTTCCTCCTCAACCTTCCCATAATAGCTTCAGAAAACATTTATCGGCTCAAGAACGTGGTGAATGTGGGATGGTGGCAAGGAGATACCCATCTGAAGGTGCAAACACCCACGATGGTGGCCTACCATGACGATAGTCCCGAATTGTATTTGGCACCCAACCTGCGAATGTGCACCCTTACCAAGGAAATCCATTACCTGTGTCCAAGCAAACCATTCGTACGTGACAGTACTAATGGAATTTGTGGACTCAAGCCCATGTTGGCAGAGACTCGCTGTCCCACAACTGCCACTTCTCGATCCCAGGTCACAGACACCCAAATTGAAATCGTAGGTGACAGATGGCTAGTAAACACTCCGTTCAAAGTGGCCACTCTCACTTACGGACAACATGACACTGCTACACGGGTTCCCCTCCCAGAGGAGACATTATGGATTACCGTCCCTGAAAACGCTATCCTCCACATTGACGACATGGCCATTTACTATCTAAACTCTGAACAATACGAGACTGACATTGAACTTCCCGATTTCTTCGAAAAATACCAAGTAAAAAATCGACCCCAACACTATTGCTCAAATACAATATGTAGGAACCCAAACTATTGACCTAACACCACTTAACGACATCTTACAGATCACGGCACCATCAGAAAGACCACCCATACCACCGTTAAACTACACATGGTCCACCCCCGACACCTTACTCGCCCTTACCATAGGACTCGGGTATGTGCTAGACGTACTCGAGCCCTCCAGAGGCAACTAAACAAGTGTTCCACTAGTATGTCAAAACTGCGTAAACGCCACGGCAGGAGTAGAACCACTGAAAGGGATGACGAAGACAAAGATGTCGTCTACCAAATCTCTCCTACTCTTATAGAGCTAGAATCCGAAACCTCCGTACCCATTTAGTCTAGATCACCGCCACATAGTGGTCCTGAATCCATGAGTACCTCATACCCTTAGACTCATGTTATACCATTACTAATTTTTCTTCAACTTATTAGGCATTGTACGGCCATTCCTAGACATATTAGATTAGTAATAGAATTACTTGTACTCCCATATACTTAGATTTTTTTTTGTGTGTTTATTGTTTATTCATGACACGATTTCTCTGTGACACCTGCTGTTGATGCTGTTTGCTGTCATCACCTTGATTGGCCTGCTGATTCTCTCTCCAAGGATTCACATGCCAAAAGGGGGGACTGTTACGAATATCCCTTATCTATCCAGTCACAAAAGGGCCTCAACTGGAGTCTTCGAGTCTGTTCACACTCACCATCTGTTCTGACTCAAATCAACGTTTACGACTCTTCCCCCCCTGTTTTCCGACAGGGCAATCTGTCACAGACGCTCACCACTTTACACCTTAAGAACTCTCTCAACTTTTGGATTTTAAAGGACAACATCATCAAAGACTCCAATACACAACCCCTGGCTGAACCCTGGCTGAAACCAGTTCCTCCTCTTGGGTTATAAATTTAAATGACTCTAAGATAACACCTTCACCTGATTTACATGACCCACTCTAATCCCACAGGAATTCCTGACTTTTGGTTGAACCCCATAAAATGAAAAGGGACCAGATGTCTTCATGATTCAAATGTATATCAACTAACATGTATTTTCCATTTTTAGGTCGAAAATCTTTCTACACGTCTATAAACGTCCTCGTCCAAACCGGATTCAAAACTGATAATCTACTGTAAAGTTACAAAAGAATCATGTTAATGTACAATCTCCCCGCTGCAACTCAAGGATTCTCATGGACCGCTACCGCCATCTAGCGGTTCCTTTAAGTCAATGTCTTAAACAGTACCTTAATCTTGTTCGTTTAAATGTTGCATTCAGGATTAATATTATGTTCCTTTTCAGTTTAATGGCTGTATATGTTATTTCATTGTTTATTGAAACCATCAATGGAAGTTGGCGAACTCTACATATGTCACAATTCAATGATAGTCCGTGTTTGGATTCATTTTAAAGGTTATAACGATACATTGTTACTTTGATCTAAAAATAGTAGTAAAACTCCAGTATGGTGTAGTGTTAAACGGCTAATTCAGATTTTATTAACTTCTAACGAAGTTATGAGTATTTGTTTTTTTGATTCGTCCCTCCCCTAAAGACTCGCGTCAGCTGAAGGGCGTGTATCATCTTAGGTGCTTTTTAAACTGAAACGCGCACGTCACTCGGCCCTTCTTTTGTACTCCCTGCTCTCTTACATGTTGGATCCTTCACGTATTTTTCCTTGTTTTATACTCCGTCGGAACTTTGTAGCCAGGACGGAACTTTGAAAACAGCATTTTTCTTCCGTTTTCTAACTTTAATTTTTCGAGTTATAATTTCTCTTTTAAGGACTTGAACGCTTCCAGTTTTTCCTCAATATTCACCAGCTAAGAAACATTCTATCGATGCTCGTGAAAGAGCAATTTAATAGAATTGTTTTTGTCGATTTTTGGACCTTTTCCTGTTTTTTTTTTAAAAGTGGACGATCGCTTATCGTCAAACTTTGGACAATATCCTGAGTTCCGTGGGACAGAGCGGACGCGGCGGCACATTTCTGAAGACCCGTTAACAACAGAACACGACCAGAATTACTGTGGTAATTCAGGACTGCAGTGATTGGAGACTGAACTTCCAGTACCCGTTTTCTTACTCCAGTACCAACTCGGCGAGTTCATTGGGCCTGCAACAAGTAAGACGCTCTACAGCTTGTTGTCAATACAGAGAAATGCGTGTCATGCGTGCTCACGATTAAGTCCCACTCTCACATCAGCTTAATATAATTCCAACTTCCCTTTTTCTCTCTTTGCCGTTCAATAATTTTATCCGAATTTAATCAATAATCTGGTTAGACAGACGTTAAACACTGTGCCATGCTGGATTAGTTAAGATAGTATCCGTCATCTCTGGGTGTTCTGCATATCTGACGCATTTGGTATCGTTCCGTTATTCTGTTTTTTTTGTTCATTATTATTCATTAAAGTAATCACGTATAAAATCCAGAAGTGTGTTCGTATTGATTATTAGTGGTTGAACGTTTTGTGTAACTCATAACTTAGATTTGAGACTGATTAAAATAATAAATACATACAATTATCGATTTTTCATAACTAATAATTTTATTAATTTCATAATTAATAAAAGCTGTTCCTGGTGAGCCAGGTGGTGCCCTTCTTCTTACGAGGTGTGTTAATCTATTTAACACGTAATATTAATGATAGTTTTCTGCAACATAATGAATTGTTGTTTTTATCATGTATTGAATTGATCCTTGGGGCGGCAGTAGCTCAGTCTGTAGGGACTTGGGTTGGGAACCGGAGGGTCGCCGGTTCAAGTCCCGGCACGGACCAAGTCCGGAAACTGGTCTGGTAGCTGGAGAGGTGCCAGTCCATTTCCTGAGCACTGCCGAGGTGCCCCTGAGCAAGGCACCGAATCCCAAAAAACTGCTCTGGAGCGCTCGCTGTGGGCAGCCCCCTCACTCTGAGACCTCTCCATTAATGCATGTCACTAGAACCCTGTTTGTGCATGAGTGTGTATCTCGGCCTATGTGTGTTAGACGGAGTGTAAACCGAATTTCCCCTCGTGGGATTAATAAAGTGTAAATTATTATTATTATTATCCTGTTATATATGCCATGTAATAAGTTACTAAAACCAATCATTTGGGTTTCAATAGGGTCCTTCGCACTGATCAGTGCTTTGGTCCCTTATAAAAAGGACCATACAAAGTACCTAAGGTACCCCTGTAGGTTTTTACCCTTGGAGGGCAGTAGCGCTGCATGTAAACTGTAACATAGAGCGCATGGTCATTTACTTGGAACATCAATATCTGAAAACTCAGCAATAAATTGTCGTAGAAGAATCCACATTGCATGAAAATGTTACTCTTGATGTCCAAATTAAGTTTCTGACTGAGAAATCAAACACTTTAATATACAAACTGAACTGGTTAATAGATGATGGTGCCACCAGGGACATGTTACTGTGGAGGAGGCAACGTGCAGCAAAGACATTGAGCAGCTGGCGGGTAGGTCTCTGTCGATATTACATATGCCCAGGGAGTTCTACACGCCATTATTGTTGTTTACATTCCTCCTCGAGCGCACGTCGACAGCGTGTGACGTCATCCACTTGAACATCGCGAGACTACAAACAAAGCACCCTGATGCTTTCATTGCCATCTCAGGGGACTTTAACCATGTTACATTGGACTCTACACTACCTGACTTTCACCAGTTTGTAAACTGTCCCACCAGGAAGAACATGACAATAGACCTGCTCTACGCAAACGTGAAGGACGCCTACACTGCCACCCCCTACCACCTCTGGGGAAGTCCGATCAGAACCTGGTCCTAGTCAAACCACAGTACAAGACAAAGATCCAGAGACAACCGGTAACACGCACCTTCAGAAAGTGGTCTCATGAGGCTCTCAGACTGTTTTGAGACCACTGACTGGAGTGCCCTGCAAGAGACACATGGTGAGGACATTGAGGGGGGGGGGGGGGGTCACACTGCACAACTGACTACATGAACTTCTATATGGATGTTGTGGTTCCCACTAAAACTGTGCGCTGCTTCCCAAACAACAAGCCCTGGATTACCAGCGATGTCAAAGAGATCCTTAACAGGAAGAAAAGGGCATTCAAGGAGGGAGACCAGGCAGAGCTGAAGCGTGTGCAGGGGGAAACTCAAGGGCCGACTCCAAGAGGCAAAGGAGGAGTACAGAAGAAAAGGTACAGCAGAAGCTGCAGAACAACAACATGAGGGAGGTCTGGGAGGGCATGAAAACTATTACAGGCTGCAAGAAGAAAAATAATGCAGAAGATGGGGACCCTGAGAGAGCAAACCAGCTCAAATACTCGGACGACACCGCGATAGTTGGTTGCGTCAGGGATGGACAGGAGGAGTACAGGAGCCTGATCGAGGACTTTGTGGCGTGGACCTTCAAGACCAAGGAGATGGTGGTGGACTTCCGAAGGAACAAAGGGGGGGGGGGGGGGGGGGGGGTCGACGTGGAGGTGGTCAGGACCTACGGGTATCTGGGGCTGCAGCTGGATGACAAGCAGCACGCCTGGACAGACTGGTGAGGAGGGCTGGGTCTGTGATAGGTACAGAGCTGGACTCACTGGTGACAGTGGTAGAGAGGAGGACTCTGGACAAAATACTCTCCATCATGGACAACACACCACCCTCTGCACAGCACCTTCACCAGGCAGAGGAGCATGTTCAGTGACAGACTGCTGTCCTAGTCGTGCTCCACGGGCAGACTCAAGAACTCTTTTGTCCCCCTGGCCATAATATTGTACAACACTTCACCGTCACGGCAGGGAAGAAGCACACGGTGAATCCTGGACTCTTTTCTCACTCCGCATCTGCACTGCTGACCTCAGAGTCAGCCCCCAGTCGGACACTTTTAATGCATATTGATAGTCACCTTACTGAGCACTTTAATGATAATCACCCTAATTATGTCTGGTTTCATCCTACTGTATTGTTATGCTACATCTGTAATGGTTGACATGATCACCCTGATTAGGTCAAGTTTCACTCCATTGTCTTTGACACTTAATGCTAATCTGCTCCTCAATAGTTGGGTACTTTAATGACAATCACCCTAATGACTCCTGGTTTCACAATGTTGTTTTGGATACTTAATGCTAATCACTGCTCATTTAGGTTGCCGAGCATTTTAATGGCTCAAGCTGCACTTTAATCTGCATCCCTAACTGTTGACTGCACTCACACCTCTGGCACTACCTCAAACACCACTGTACATGCACAAACACCACTAGTTTCTAGAAGGTCAGCACTTTGTTTCTAAGGCTCTTTAACTGTTTACAGGTCTCTTTTAATCAGCACGTGTTTTCTCTCCTTCACAGGTTATGTACGTTTATGCTATTTAAGATCAAGTCTAATGGTAATGTTAACTGGACAGGTTCAATCTGTAATTATGTTTACTCTTTGTCACAGAGGGGCTGCTGAATTTTGTTTGGGGCTTATTGTATACAGAGAGGAGGGGGGACAGTGGGTGTGTATAGTAATTAATATCTTGTGTCCTGTCTTGTGTCTGTATACTGCTACTGAATGCCTTGAATGTCCCTTGGGATCAATAAAGTATCCATCTATCACGCAACAACAGTCTCCTTTCATGTTAATCAAGTTTTTAGGGAGAGAGTGTTTTCACGCCTCCACAAATGATCTGGTTTCTTGTTGATCAGGAATTCCCTTTATGTTATTGCAGCATGTATCCTACAACCCTCTGGAGAGCGTAGGTGTTGTCAAACCATTAACATAGGAATTTGATCCTCGAGTGAGAGGGCCAAGAAAAGAGAGGTCCATAGAGTTGGTGTCAAGAGTTCTGTTAGAATATTCCGTAACATGATGGTAGAGAGTCGAGCAGAGACCCCGGCTCTTTCACTTACTGAATGATCAATGGGTTTTTTTCAAACTGGTTAAAATGTATATTTTTAATTTGGTTTAAAACCTAGACAATGTAGCATCTCCTCGACCCCCCTCCTGCCTCATTGATCCAGACAGAGCATCCTCTCATTGGTCAGACAGCTAGGATCCTAATGCTGCAGTCTCATTGGATGAAAGGGGGAGTGAGACTTGTGATGTGGAAACATCCCATTGGATGAAAGAGAAGGGGCTTAATCCTAATGCTGCATTCTCACTGGTTCAATCAACAGTGTCTTGTTTTAAGTACTATGACCAAGTCTGAGCTTAGTAATAACTTCATCCCTTCTTTCTGCTGCCTCATTCTTTATATGATAAAAATGCCTTCCTGTAGTCCCTGCTTCCCAATGTTTTTTCCACTCCTTAGTTAAAATCCCAGAAGAACTGAAGCTATTTAAAAACTTTCTCTCCACCCTTTTCCCCATACACGCACACTCTCCCCACAAACACAGAGCTGCCAACTGAAGGTGTTGACTCTCTGGTGTCACACTCCTAACTCCTTTTATAGAGCAGGCAGGCTGATGAGCACAGGCTGATTGCAATGAGGACAGGTGCTCTCAATGATCGGCTCATTAGAAGCACTGGCGGTCAGAGGCTACCTGCATCTGAAACAGTTACATATTCAGCTGTCCAAAAGTACAGCCATTGTTTTCTCAGCTTAAATAGTATGGTTCACATGGTCATTGAAATAAAAAAACTATAGTGAACATCACTCACGTTCCCCCAGGCTGCATTAACCCAGCATGCCAAAGAAATATCTGCATTTGTGATTCCAGATGGATTGTTTGACTATAGGATGCCAATCGGTTTAAGGGACGCTCGTGCCACTTTCAAACAGCTAATGCTCATGGTATTGCGGGGTCTCGACAATACAGAGGCTTACATTGACTATGTAGTATCCAGCAACTCCTTGTCCGAACATCTCAAGCCTGTCAGAGCGGTGTTTGAAAGGTAAAAACAGCTAACCTAACTGCCAACTTAGAAAGTTCTGAGATTGCTAAAGCCACTGTTGAATACCTGGGGAAAGTGGTTGGACAGGGGAGGTGCTAAATATGGCTTCAAAGGTTATGTAGTTTATAGTGTTAATGTTTTTTTGTGTTTTTAATTTTTCTGTAAGGGGACCTTGAGTGTCATGAAAGGCGTCCTTGAATAAAATGTATTATTATTAAAAGTAAAGGCCATTATAAACATTCCCATGCCTACCTCCCGCAGGGAGCTCAAACGATTTTTAGGGATGGCTGGCTATGACAGGGAATTTTGCAGAAATGTTGCTTAAGTAGCAGCCCCCCTTACACACTTCACCAGCTCGAAGGTCTTTTACCATTGGACCCCAGAGTACTGGATTGCTTTCAAAAAAATAAAAGCACTCTTAGCCACAGCACCTGTACTAATAGCTCCTGATATTAGTCATCCTTTTCTCCTCTACATAGATGCCAGCTACATCGATGTAAAACCCTTTGTTGTTTCTGCAGCGGTCTGCCTCCACTAACCGTAGGTTGCTCTGTTGAAGTTTAGCATTGCAAGAGATTGCAAAATCCAACATGTACAGGAAAAAACATTCTAGTTGCTCATTGTCTGTCACGATTCATATTTGAATGATTGGTAATTTGCTTTTTGGCTGAAGTTTACTCTACTCAGTACAGTGGGGCAATTTTTGTTGTTCTGAACATTAACAACTATTTGCTTTTTGATACTAGCTATTTGTGTTTATGGTTTGAGTTTAACTACAGTGTCCCAGATTAATATGTCACTGTTACAGATGGAGGTAGCCTGTGACCTCCAGCGCTTCTAACGAGCTGATCATTGAGAACACCTGTCCTCATTGCACCCAGCCTTTGCTCACCAGCCTGCCTTCTCTATAAAAGGAGGTTCTTTCCCTCAGTTAGGCGTGTGACACCAGAGAGTCAACATCTTCAGTTGACTTCTCTGTTTGTGGAAAGAGTGTTGTAAGGTTGGGAATGGGGAAGAGGCTTTCAAAAAAAGTTGCAAAAGGTTCCAACTTTTGTTTGAGGCCAGATTCTTTAGTTTGTCTACTGTCTTTCAGTAGAACTAGTAGATGACTGTGGAGACTTATAACTCCACCTCTCCTTTTAGAAACCCAAAGGCCTTATTTTTGTTATTTTATGAAGGTGCAATATTTGTTAGTTTCTCTCTCTGTGACTTCTGTCCTTCATAACAATTGAGGGCTTGTCAGTGAAAGAATTAAAAAGTTTACTTGACAAATGTTGGCAAGTCCCATTAACCTAGCATACCAAAGAATTGTCTGCACTTGTTTTTTTTTTTGTTTTTTTTTTCCAGATGAATTGTTAGAATAACTGATGCCCCGTCCACACGTAGCCGGGTATCTCACTAAACGAAGATGTTTTTGCCTCTCAGCCACACGAAAATGCAGATTGACGGCATCAAAAACGAAGCTTTTAAAATCCTCCGACCAAAGTGAAGATTTGCGAATTCTCCGTTTGTGTTTGCATGTGGACGTCAATAACCAGGGTTTTGCGTTTTGAAACGTCACTGCCTGTGACAAAAGTGGATGACCTCACAACGGTTTTTTGTTCAGGCGCTATTTTGTGAAAATTTCCGTATGTTCTGGTCCTCACTGCTGTCGTTGTCGGAGTTACTTCGTCCTCACATTGAAGTGTAGTCTACTGTCATGCAATCAACAGTCGGTGTTAAAAAAAAAAAAAAAGTGTCCCGCATGCTTCATTATTTAGCAGACGAAGGGAGATTACCAAACAAATGGCAAATTCGTTTGGATTGTCAGGGCAGGTTGAATCAAAATATGTTCGGCAGGTGTGTAAAGCTGTAACTGTGCACTTGGGACCCAGATACATACAATTGCCAACTGAAACTTCAGTGCATTCACTTTTGAAGAAATCTGAACAGATGCATGGCCTCCCCCAGTGTCTTGGTGCGGTGGATGGCACATGTGGGAATAAAGCAACCATTGGCCAGTTCCAGCAACGACATGAACCAAAAGGGGACTACTTCATTAAATATCCAGGCCACTTGTGACTATCAAAAGTGTATTTATTTAAAGGGTCTAATGGAGTTAACAGAGTCATGACCTGACCTAATTGTTTTATTGGGGTGACAAAGGGTTCTTTCTCTCCAGGTTTATTTCCAAGAGTGTCTATTTTTTAGTGTGCCCCCCCTGATGCTGACCAGCAGGAAATGTGGGGGATTTGCACCAAACATGAAAAAAAAAATAGGGGGGTTGCCTTTGTTTCTTGGATAAAGATTTAGTTTTGTTGATCCATTATGTGATCATGAACCCGTACGTGGACCCAGAGCATTTTCAACCGGTTATGTTGCCACGTCCAGAGCTACCTGTCATGTATGTGAAAATGCTTGATGAAATCGGGTTATTTGTGGATGAAATTGCTGAACATCGATACATGGAGTGGATTTGGATATACCCAAGAGTCCACTATAGGCGTACAAATGTTCAAGTTGTTGACCCTGAACAATGGATATTTAGTGAACTCTGAGCCCTAAGTAGGACTTATGAAGGTCTCTTAGTGAAACTGATTTTGGTGTTCTATGGTGTTTTCCCTTGAGGCCTGCCATAGGTAAGAGTTTCACAAGGTGTGTTAGGAAATCGAAAAGGAGTAGAATTTGAGTCAATCATAAAAAGAAAACTTATTTATGCACCAATCAGAATACTCGTCAATAAGGTTTGTTTCCTTAGTGGGTGTGTTTGAATTTACAGATAAGATAAATGTAGTTTTTCGGTGTTTTCAACCCATTAATTTTTTTTTTTTTTTTTAAGCCCGTTTTCCTATATTTGAAAAGACCGAAAAAGTAGACTGATCATGAATACCTCTGCAAGTTTGGATGTCCTCGCTGACAACCATGCTGCAGGTATGTCTACCGGTGACAAGCCATTTGAGACATGTACTGATGCCCCACGTAGGCCTAGAAGGCGTAGAGCACATGGCCTTACTTCATCAGAGTTGGCATCAATTGACACAATTGGACTGAATGGGTATGCATACTCAGTTGAATTTAGGGATGGTTGTGTAAAAATGTGGGTTGGGAGCCATATCAGTGTAGACTTATCAGGTGGTTATCCGAACTGAGCATCTGTCTGTGAAAGATTGGAAAGTTTTTCGTTCTACTGTGTGCCTAGACCTTGAGCAGTGTGGATTCCCTGAGACAGAGTATGTCTCACAGTGAATGAGAGTGCGACAGGGCCTGAGCTTTACAGAGTTGAGGCTGATTGCTACACAATATGATCAGACGGGTTTATTTTCCTGAATGTTTGTGATGATCGAGGCGAAGCAATGGAGATCACATCCTTATCCTTTAACACTTCAAAAATGTGACTCTTGGTTTAAATTTTTTTTTCATTCAGTGGTGTGATTTGAGGAGTATGCAAAGAGTGTTCAGTGAAATTGACGAGATTATCAGAAGAGACTGAATCAATACTTGCTATGAAAGCATTAGAAAGCGTCTGTTTGTTGGTGATATCACGCCTGTCACACAAAATTTGAGGCCTCTTCCACTGTGTACCTCCTTGTTCTCTACAGCATGGAGCGTGGAATCGTTTCTGGATTGTCATTCTCCTCTGATGTTCCAGGCGGCACAGACTCCTCAGAATTCACCCAATCCACTTATGCAGGGGATGACCCAGTGCTAAATGACCCCCTCTTTCAGTTCCTCTTACCAGTGTACCCCCTCCTATGGATCCCTCTCAGTAGCAGCACACACAGAGTGGTTACAGGAAGCTGAATGTGCCAACCAATGCCCAATATTAGACCTTTACGATGGGGTGAAAGCAGTGGTCTATCACTTTTATGATCTAGCTGTGCAGGACTTTGGGGGCGAGCTCTGCTATGGCTGTCAAATTCAACATCCAAGTCAGCTGCAACATGATTGCCTTCAGGATGTGTCCGATTGAATTTCTATGGTTAAACAACAATAGATGTCAGATATCGTATGTGGAATGATCTATTCATACCAGCCATTTGTTGTTTTTTTTATCATTAAATTTCATCTCCAACACAAGACTAGCTGTGATGGAAACAGTTGAAATGATCCTGGAGAATCTCGAGCAGGAAGAGGACATTATTGAAAATCTAATGAGAGCTGGCAAACATCCTGTGGAGGTGGTGGGAGACAGGAGGATGATGAAGAAGCTCTCATCCCTGATGGAGAACGTCTCCCACCCCCTGCATGGTACTGTAACTGCACTGGGCAGCTCCTTCAGGGACAGGCTCCGCCACCCGCGGTGTCTGAAGGAGAGAGACCGCAGGTCCTTCCTTCCTGCTGCAGTCAGACTGTTTAACCAAGCCTGCTCCCAGTAGATCATAAAACACACCAAACTGGACAATTTACTCCTTGTGCAATAACAATGTTATAAGATGTCACCTGATCTTTGTATTTTTATTCTTAAATTTGATTGCATTGCAATATATATTTATGGGACAATTTGTGCAATAAGATTCCATCCTTATATTCACTGTGTGCATGATAGTGTTCATGCTGTTTATACAGACTTACATCTTTAAGTTACTTGCATTTCAACTGTTCCTTTCTGAGGCATGTTTTTTAATAGCTCTTTAATTGATGCACATTTCTTTTTCGTACTAGCTCTTGATTACTGTTTTTGATGCATTTTTTTCTACACTTATATTTTTATCTATTAATTTTTTTGCGCTGTGATTTTCTTCTGCTATCCTGCTTTGCTGCTGTAACACATTTCTCTGCTCGTGAGATGAATAAAGGATTATCTTGTCTTAAGACTGATTTATTCAGCACCTTGGTCATGCGTAAAACAGACTCCTAACGATCCAAATGTAATGTCGGCAGAGCGAGCAGCAGAAATTTTGACAGCATTAAAGAAGGCTCAATCAGATGAGAAATTTAGTTTTTATAGTTTGTAGGCGATGTTTAAAAGTGTAGGCATTAGTCAATGTACTTTTGAGGCTGCATACATACGATTACCTTGTAATACACGGTGTGGAAAATAGACATCGATGAAGTTTGGATCAATCCCTACAGTAAGCCACTCTTAAAGTGATGGTCAGCTAATTTAGATATAGATGCATAATTTGTGGTGGATCCATATGCGCGTGTTGTCTACGTCGTTTCTGATATGTCTAAGTCGGAAAGGGAGATGGGGTTCTTGTTGGGGAATGCTCAAAGAGAAGCCTCAAAAGATAAAAATCTTAATGCTAAAAATGTTCTTAAAAAATTAGGTAGTGTTTATCTGCATAACCGAGATGTCTCTGCTCAGGAGGCTGTTTGTAGACTAATGACAAATATGCATCTCAAGGAATGTTCAAGGAAAGTAGTGTTTGTACCAACAGGGGACAATATAGTTAAAATGAGTTTGCCTTTAAAAGTGTTACAACAGAAGGCGTCATCATCACATGATCTGACGTCAGAAGACATGTGGATGACCACTTTTGCTGATCGCTACAAAAACAGGCTGGATGACAGTGTCTTCAATGATATGTGCATGGCAACTTTTGCTTCAGAGTACTGCATTTTAAGTAAAAATGAGAAAAAAGTCAAAAAAACAGATACAAGTTCAGAACAACTGTGGTTTTGTTGTAAAAAGAACACGAACACAACCTGCCGTTGTAAGGTACGCACGCTTTTCTGAAACAAAAAATACAGAATTATTTCATCACAGTATTATGCAGTTTCTTCCATACCGCCTTGACATTCATCTGAAACCCCCACACTGTGAGACGAGCAGTTTTATAAGAATGGTCATTTGTTTTAGTGATGGCTCAAGACATTCAGTCAAGTCAGTTGTTGATGAGAATAGGAGGAGGTTTGAAATGGAAGCTGATGAGTTGGATGATATACAAAATCAAGTTGGTACTGACAGCGTTTTTGAAGATGCTTGGGGGGAGCTGCGTCCAGAGCTGGAAGCAGAGCGCTTGGAGTGTCAGCAAGACCGAATCATCAACGAACACGTCTAGGAAGAAGTGGAGATCAAACCAGATTTGAATGTTAGCAGTAAAGACGTTTCTCATTTGGAGAAAAGGAACGTGATGTCTCGACCTGATGGCTTGTCTTTAATTAGATCTTGGAATGAAAAACGGCTGTCTATCTTCAATCAGATACGTCAATGGCGTTTTAAAAAAAATTTACGGTAACAAACCAGATCCTTTGCACGCGTTTATCACAGGAAAGAGCCATTTAATCAAGGCTATTCAATATGAGGCCATGAGATTGTTGTCAAAAGCTTGTCATCATCCTGACAACACTTGTGTTTTGTTGACAGCTCCTACAGGGATTGCTGCATACAATTTGCATGCAACAACTATTCATAGCACTTTTTCTATTGGAATGGATGTACGCTTACCGTACAGTCCTTTGGGTGAGGAAAAGGTTAATTCTTTGCGAGCCAAGTATAGTGATCTTCAGATCCTGATCATTGATGAGATCTATTGTTAATCATAGGCTGTTTACTTATATCCATGGCAAATGGAGGCAAATAAAACAGACTGGGGACTTTTCCCCATTTGGAGATTTTTTCCAGTTTCCTCCGGTAAAAGGGAAACCCCTTTATGTAGATGATGACGGGGTGAACTTTTGGTCTAGTCTGTTTAAGGTTGTTGAATTAACAACAATAGTTAGACAAAAAGATGTTGTTTGCAGAGTTGTCGAATCGACTCAGAACACAGTCTAAGGTCACCCCAATGCTGCTCAGTGATATTCAGACACTGAAGCGTTCTGGTGAAGTCAGCCCAGCTTTGCACATTTTTCCAACAAATAATAAAGTAAATGAGCACAACCTTGAGCATGTTTTCAAGATTTGTCCTTTTTAAATGGACATCACTGCAAAACCTCTATCACATCTTTAGAGGAAACACTTTCCTTGGGGATAAGGGCCTGTGTGATGCTAGTTAAGAATGTGGATGTTCTAGATCAGTGGTGTCCAAACTTTTTTTCTTGCGGGCCAAAATTGTCTCGTTAGAATCGCTCAAGGGCCACAGGGTTTTTTTATTTGTTTTTTTTAAACATTGGAGGGAACTTTTTGTAATTCGACCTCTTCAAAAAATAATGTAAATACACAATAACTAATTGCAGTGGGAAACTGTTGTGTTCTAATTTTTTGGAAAGAATAGTCAGGCTTTTATGGGTCTCCCTCGCTAACATGAAAAAGAAAAAAAAGAACAAAATATGCCATCTGATGAGGCCTGGGGCCAAAATCTTCTGAAGTCAAGGGCCACAAAAAATCCACTCAAGGGCCACAAATGGCCCCCGGGCCGCACTTTGGACACCCCTGTTCTAGATGGTCTTGTTAATGGGGTGTGTGGTACTGTAACCACATTGTGACTAATGGTGATAATAAGTTTCCTTAAAGTGTATGTTACTCTTGAATTTAGAGTGCTTGGTTTACAAGTACGTTAGTTTGGACATAGTAGTTGCAGTCATTTATTGACCACCGTCTAACCCCATGTCCTTGTTTAAGGAATATCTTGGCAAGTTGCTTGAAAGGCCTGACCCCTTAAGTAACACGATTGCTGTCATGGGAGATTTTAATGATGACATTTTAAAGTCCACTTCCATCATCAACTTCGTTGCAGAAAGGGGGTATGTGCAGCGAGTGACACGACCCACTACTGAGAGACACTGGTAGGCACACTTATTGACCACTTGTATGTGAAAACAACACAGTACTAGGTACAGTAAGTAGTGTGGTCTACTTACTTTAGTGATCATGAGGGGATTGTTCCTTCTAAAGAACATCTTTCCCACGTTGACAGATTTGTTGAGTACTCGTGTATGTTATGCAGTGGTGTTGATTTTAGAATTTAATGAATTGTTGTCGTTTGTAATAATAACAACTTTATTTACCGTATTTTCCGCCCTATAAGGCGCACCGTATTATAGGGCGCACCTTCAATGAATGACGTATTTTAAAACTTTTTCCATATATAAGGCGCACCGCATTATAGGGCGCACCGCTACAGTAGAGGCTTGGGTTACGTAATGCATCCATTGGACGGTGCTGCGCTAAAGGGAATGTTGCAATGAAAAATGTTGAATGATGAAAACAGTCAGATTAAAGTTGAATAAACGACTGTTTTATTATTTTCTGCCGTATTAGTACGGTATTTTCGTGTCACGGTTTATCTTTTAACAACAGCAAGGTAAAACACGTAGTGCAACATTTATCTCACATAGTGAAGAGGAACTTTTCCTCCACTCAGTAAACGCGTAAAAAACATTTTGATGCTGTTATGGTAAATTAAACGTTAGTGCAATCACAATATAGTAACACTCGTAATAGTGTAAAACAATAACTCAAAAAAAGCAGTTATTGATTAAGAACTAATAACTCAAATATCACACGTTAATGTTCATATTCACAATATGACCAACCTTGCTCAACTGTAAACACACAAAAGAAACACGTAAAGCTCACTTTATCAGTTCATTCCTCATCGACAAATCCCTCGAATTCTTCTTCTTCAGTGTCCGAATTAAACAGCTGGGCGAGTGTGGCATCCAACACACCCGGCTCCACCTCATCAAAGTTGTCATCAGTCGAGTCAATGTCGCTGTTGTTGTCTGGCAGTTCAGAGACGATTCCTGTCTTCCTAAAAGCTCGGACCACAGTTGAGACTGATATATCAGCCCAGGCATTTACGATCCACTGGCAGATAGTGGCGTATGTCATCCGGCGCTGTCTCCCCGTCTTGGTGAACGTGTGTTCGCCTTCTGTCATCCACTGCTCCCACGCAGTTCGCAGTCTAGCTTTGAATGCTCTGTTGACGCAAACATCTAGCGGCTGGAGTTCTTTTGTCAATCCACCCGGAATGACGGCGAGCACTGAATTAGTGTGCTTCACTTGTTTTTTGACACAATCGGTGATGTGCGCGCGCATGGAGTCGCAGATCAATAGGGACGGAGCTGTGTGAAAAAAACCACCCGGTCTCTTCACATAAATTTCTCTCAACCATTCACTCATCTTTTCTTCATCCATCCATCCCTTTGAGTTTGCTTTGATGACGACGCCGGCCGGAAAGTTTTCTTTTGGCAAAGTCTTCCTGTTGAAAATAACCATGGGTGGAAGTTTCTGGCCATTAGCCTGGCAGGCGAGAACTACAGTGAAGGATGATTTCTCGTTCCCTGTGGTGCGAACAGTCAGCTGGCAATTGCTGTGAAATAGTAGTTCGTGTGCGGATGGAGAGATTACGTCTTTTCATAAACCGAAAACACCAAGAAGGACCGCCTCTAAATTCATTGATGTTAAGTTCTTGTGCTAGCGCTGTTGCCTTCATTCGAATAGTGATTGTACTGACACTTCTACTTGTTGCTCTCTGTTCAACAACCCACTGTTCAGGTTTCTCCTCTAACTGCAGCCATCTCGCTTTGCACCCGCGGAAACTCTGTTTAGTCTTCTTTACTTGGCGCAGCTCATCCTCTTGCTTCCTCCACTTCCGCACCATCGATTCGTTGATGTTAAACTCTCTCGCTGCTGCTCTATTCCCGTGTTCTGCTGCGTGACTGATCGCCTTGAGTTTAAACTCTGCGTCGTAAGCGTGTCTCTTAGAAGGAGCCATTTCAGGGTCTTTACACAAACACACGAATGAAACGCCGTTTTATATATCCCTGCATGCATCGCTGCATACTTCTCCTACGTCCGCGGCTGCTTACCGTAGCGGAAAATACGGTATTTAGCTTTGTTTTTGTCCTTTATACTTTTAAAAAACCTTACCAGACCTATTTATTATTTACTGAAACATAACTGTGCAGTCGATGAACCGCTGGTTTTAAATACAATTCCACTCACTAAAACGAAGTAACAATATCAAGCAACACAGCATGTCAGTTATTAGGTTTGCTCATGTTAAAAAGTAAAATAAAAAGATAAATCATGCCTGATAAGTAACCTAGCTTAGACTGCTAATATGTTAGCTCGCTAGATAACACTTTAAGCAATGACACATAAATCACACTTTATTACTTACCAAAAAAACTGCAAAGCTCCCTTAGAGTCCTCAGGTCCGTGACATTAGTTTACTGCCGAAAAAACAGCTTTCACCAGCTCAAAAGACAAAACTGAACAGAAAAGCTCCGTGGCGTCTCGGCTTCACTTCACGACGTAACTACTTATTTACCAAGAGCGCTACGCAAGATCCTGAAGGATGAAAGTTGGTATTTAACACTTTTCCTATGTTGTTGATAGAAATCTGACTTACCTCAAATCTCTCTGCGCATTCTTTTGATGGGATGAGAGGAATGACTGGAGGCGTCTCTTTCAGGTTAACAGAGTTTATTAATCCGTTGAATCAAGAATAGAAGTTACAGAGTCTCTGGGTTCAACACTACGTGTCCCTGACAACAGACAGATACCTGGTCAGTTCGCGAAGTCTGAGCCCCGACTATCTTTCCCTGAACCCTTTCATACATTAGACAGAGATTATCTAACCAAATTATGCATTTGAGAATGTGCGGTTACCGAAAAAACTGCAAAGCTCCCTTAGAGTCCACAGGTCCATGACATTAGTGTACTGCCGAAAAAACAGCTTTCACCAGCTCAAAAAAGACGAAAAAACTGAACAGAAAAGCTCCGTGGTGTCTCGGCTTCACTTCATGACGTAACTATTTACCAAGAGCGCTACGCAAGATCCCGTTTTTTAACCTCAAATAACTTAATTAAAACAAACTTCACAGAAAAATGAGCACTTGAACACCATGTAGGGTGATAATAACTAATGATCACAGCAGAGTTTAGGTCTGGAAAAAAATTATGTGACGAGTATTTTAACTTAACAGTTTGACCCACATCCTGTCTGTTATCATTGAGGAGGCGGGGTTCATGACCTATACTGCAGCCAGTCAGTAGGGGGAGCTCTAAAAATAAAAGCTTCACTCCACAGGGGACCTTGTCCCGTCCATTATTTTTACAGTCTATGGTTGAGACTGCGTGTGATGTTATCCACTCGAACATCGCGAGACTACACACAGCACCCTGATGCTTTCATTGCCATCTCAGGGGACTTTAATCATGTTACATTGGACTCTACACTACCGGACTTTCACCAGTTTGATTTATTTGTTATTATCCCTGGGGGGCTATTCGTTTTACAGCAGCCATTGGCACAGCCAACACATAAATAAAATGAACAATAAGTAAACTAAGACATACACAGAAGAAAAGAGAAGAAATAACCCAATTAACCCATAGATGTCATCCTGGAAAGTTAAAAATAGCGAAGTTTAGAGCTGGTTCAAATATTTAACGGCTCATGGTACAAATTATTTTATATACCGGTTTGACTTTGCTTTCCTAGAGAAGGCAAACCTTCTCCCTGATGGTAGAGGCCGAAACTCTGCTTGGGGAGGGTCTTCCAAAATGGCGTTTGCCCTCCGGACACACCTGTAATAATATCACCTATTTGTTCTACTCAACATGTCATGAATGAAATCTGACTCCTTAATTTAGTTACCTTGATTTCTCCACGTGCTCGTTGTTGAGAAGATGGGGATGACAGGAAGACGTTTCAGGTCTCAGGTTAACACAATTTTATTAACCTGATGAATCAAGAATAGAAGTTACAGAGTCTCTGGGTTCAACACTACGTGTCCCTGACAACAGACAGATACCTGGTCAGTTCACGAAATCTGAGCCCCAACTATCTTTCCCTGAACCCTTTTATACATTAGACAGAGACTATTTAACCAAATTATGCATTTGAGAATGTGCGGTTTCCTTCCTCCGATTGGGCAGCTTTCCAAATTATGCGCCTCCTGATGTTTGGTTCCGCTTCTCTCATTGGTGCATCATACTCCCTCATGCATCATACAATCCTTTGTCTTTCTGTAGGGGAAGACGCATCCTACCTGGCCTGGCCTGTTTCTTATCACAAGAAGACATCTAGTCTAGTAATCATTTAAGCAACAAACCATTTAAGTGATTAACTATCAAGGTCCACTGAACCTATCAATGTGGGTGAGTGATTAACTGTTCAGGGCCTTAAACTAAACCTATGTTTAATTTGGTGAGTGATTCAGTTTAAAGGGCCACATCAATCACATGTTGGAATCTGCACTCACTTCTGCAAGCCCTCTTCACAGAATACCTTTAACCTCTGAACTAAAATCTCAAACAATTAGATTAAAACACTTAAGAGTAAAACATGATATAATAACTGATATAATATAAATGTGAACAACAATCATTCATACAATGGATATCTAATCATTCCTTTGTATTTGGTGATCAAACCTTTATTCAACAAAACATTATTGCAGTAAACACTTTGATTATAAGTAGAGGCCTATTCTAGTAACTCCCCCTTTTGACCTCATCAAACATGAGGTCAATTTATAAAGAATCTTCTTCACAAACATTGAGATCTAGTTCACTAATTGGAGCATTGGAGAGTAGCAAAGCCTGAGTCTCAGATGCAATCAAGGGCAACTGATCAGGGGGAGGAGCATCTAATTTTCCTTCAATAGCGGTATAGATCAAACGTATTGAGAGGGAGCAGATGCATGGAATGCAACAACACCCACAGAGCCCAAGCAAAGCAATAATCATTTATGATAGTGGTTAGTATAGACAGAGACAGCCTTCCATGTACCAAACATTCGATCCACCCAGCTATTGAATGTATGTATACTCCAGAATGTTCCGTCATCTCTTCAGACAGAGTGCGGAGACCAGCAAGCGCCCTAGTGACTGAGCCATCCGGGGCTGTGTTATTGGGAATAAAGGTACAACAGTGATCTCCAAACATGTGACACACTCCACCCTTCTCAGCCAGAAGCATGTCTAGGGCCATTCTATTTTGTACAGTCATCAGAGAGGTGGCTGCCATTTGCTCTGACAATCCAGCAACAGCATCCCTGGTTAAATTTGCAAGCCGTTGAACATCATAATGTATATAATTAATTCTATCTACATTCTTACTAGGTGTTATTGGAAAAATAGAAGAGATGATGGAATGTTCTCGAATCCTGCGGCTACCTGATCTGCTAATTTATACTCATCTGGAACCCCCCTAGGCACCCCAATCTAATCTATATAAGTGGGACCTTTAGTCAAATTAAAAGAATTAGGAGTGGATCTCCGAGACCTGTAATGGGGAACAGGTGTCAACTCACCTTGATGACCCAAGAGGGAGACTGGCAACGCCAATCTAACTATAGTTCAAGTTCCGGACCATGTGGAAGTAAGAGTGTTATAAAGTATCTTACCACCACAAAACCAGAAAAGGTCAGCACGTGCCCACAGAAATAAACTTGCATTAGTCCATCCTCCCAGGTTCACTGTCTTGTGGCACCATGCAGCTGTGACTGAACCCATATTAATTTTATTAGGCTGTGTATTATTTCTCACAAGACAGGTATAGTTATCAATAACTGGGATAAACACTGGAGGTGCCGTAGTATTGCTAACTGGTGGAAACAAGGCTGCCAGCATAGTACAATTGGGAGGAGCCTTCATCATATGAAGGGCCAACATACAGTGGAAACCATAAGGATCCAGATCTGGGAGGAGGGGAGCTGGAGTGGTAAACAAAGAAGGTCTGGCAAAAGAACATGCAATATTTAAAGATCTGACAGTATATGACATCCATTCTAACCATATGTTTCTGTCCCCATAACCAGTGGCTAATCTTACCACATCCTGAGGGGACAGGTCAGAGACATCATAAGCTATAACTCCTTCAACTTGGTCAATGGTGGAAAACTTTCTAGCTGCTTGAATGGGTTTGGATACAATTTTCTTTGATTCGTGTATTGTAATCTTTATCAAACCTTTGGGATCCGTGCCTGCAACCTCTACCCCAAGTATAAGATAAAAACTCTTATCTTCCATTACTCCTTTTCCTGGACACATTGGTTTGGTGGAGTGAAAGTAAGGCCCCCTTTTCAGATATGGGTTTTCATTAACTCTTTCCCCGCCAGAGAATTCTAGAATTGTTGCCAGCCAGCGCCAGCCTTTTTCACCATTTTACCAATCTTTCAAGACTCGCAGAATATTTTGTTCTTTGAATATGTAAATATTGAATACATCAAAAGAAAGATCAGAGCCTCTGCTTTCATATACAAAAAACTATTTTATTCAAACTTCATTCAATCTTTTTTTATCAGCACTTGAATATCGGCCATTTTCACAAAAAAACAACATTCCCGACAAAAAGCTGAGAAAACAGCACTTTGGGAAACACACTTATTTTCAAGAAAAAAATGTGATTTTGAGTTTACATTTGGATTCTTTTTACTTTCATTTGACAACTACAGTTATATTTTAAAATAAATAACTAAAATAAATAAAAATGATTACATAAAATTATACATTTTCTTTGAATAGTGTAGCACTACAACATTTACAAACTATATTATACATTTTTCTTCTCTTATACACTCAGAAATACTTTGTTTTTACAAACACTGAAATATCATTATTATTTTCAATAATAAAACATTAGTTGAACAAAAACCTGATCAAGAAGAGACAATTGTGTCTCCCAGGGAAGTGCCTTCTCTGCAATAGGGTTTCATATTGTAACAGTACCCTGTGTCAGAATCACAAAGGATGTAGGATTTGAACCCATATTTCACTGGTTTTTGGGGATTGTATAACCTGAACGCTCGCCGTCCACACCACAGAAGCATACCCTCATCAATGCAAATGTTGGTGTTAGGTTGATACATTTGACTGAATTTAGATATAAGGTAATATAAGACAGGGGGGACTTTGTACAACCTGTCAGTGCTATTTGCTGGCCTTGATTCATAATCATTGGAGTGTAGAAATCTCCATATGATTTCAAACCGGTTGCGGGATGTGACCTTGCTGTGATCATTAGTTATTATCACCCTACATGGTGTTCAAGTGCTCATTTTTCTGTGAAGTTTGTTTTAATTAAGTTATTTGAGGTTAAAAAACGGGATCTTGCGTAGCGCTCTTGGTAAATTGGCCAAAATGTCATCTGTAGACCAGTACATTTCAAGGTCAGGCTTAGGAATGATATGATCAAGAGCAGCATCATCATTTAGAGGTCCAGGATTCTCAGTGAAAGGAAAGTCTTTTGGCTGCCAGTTCATTTCTTTCCACATCAGATTACCTGGACCAGGACCTGCACCTGGCTGGTTTACAGGGCCTCTTGCTTGATCACCAGGTACTTGACCTCCATAAGATCCGACCTCTGCCTCTTTGTTGTGTTAGACCTGTAAATAATTAGACTTTTTTTTTATTCAACAGTGTGATGTGCACAAAGAGAGGAATGTTATTTTTCAGCCTCTTCATATCATATCTTACCTCTTTCACCTTGGGTAGTTCTGTTTACAGGCCAGGACACCTGGGCCTTGAATCCCTGGACTCTGTGTGTAAAATGACAGTAAAATGTCATACAAATATTCATTTGGTAAATAGTTTGTGTACAAAATGAAAGATAAATTATTTCTTTTTTATCTTCTCACAAATTAGCAGCTGCTCTTGTCTTGTATCTAATAATCATACAATCCTAGTAACATACTATCAAACTAAATAAAATATGTTATCATGACTCACCTCTTGCACCTACGTGTATGTCTGGACCTTGGAGACCTGGATCTTGGAGACCTGGACTCTGTGTCTGGAAATTACAATAAAAAGTCTGTCAAAAATTCGTTTGGTACATAGTTTATGTACAAAACTGAGGGATATGTTATTTCAACGTCACGTTATCTCATGAATTATCAGATGCATATGCTATCACGGTGAATCAAAAAATAACGTGATCATATCTTACCTCTGACACGTCCTGAATCCCTCCATTCGCTGTCGCCGCTGCCGCCTTCATCCAGATCAGTTTCACGGAGGTCAAAAAATGAATTATCAGAGTCTGTATCGATAATTAACTCTGTAGCTTCCGCAGCCGAATATCTCCTTGCTGGCGCCGGCATGTTTGTACTGTTCAAGAGCTTTTATCTCATATCTATACGGCTAATGTTTACTTTTTGACGCGCGTCAAACTCACATACAGACTGATCGAACTCTGCCCGCCGGAAAATAAGGACGAAGAAGATGTATATATTTTTTTTCTCTACTTTCCCGCGGGTGGTCTTGTTTGTTGGTTTTTGACCCCACAGTCCTGTAACTTTTTCACAGCATCCGTCAGAGCGCCCCCTATCATATTACACTGAAAACACCAATTGACGGAATGGCGGGTAACGGTTGGATTCGAATGACGGAAATTTCCGTCAATGGCGGGGAATGAGTTAATGCCCGCAACAGTCAACGGAAGGGGATTATAAGCCCCAACAGTTTTAGATGTTCCCTGAACCCTAGTAAATTGTATGGCAGATTTCATAATTTTTCCACCCACATCCTCTGGTTGTGAGGTCCAGCCTCCTGGTCTGGTGGTCCACAGAACTGTGCCCCACCCGGGACAATAAGGAGTGACTTCAACCTGTGTTAAAGAGATCTTGCAAATATACACATCATAGCCCCTCCATGAACTAGGGGAACTGCCACAATCTATGACATCACACAAATCAAAATGAAAAGCTTGCGTGGCCCTTTTTGTATAGTGTAACTCAATCCCGCCATGGCGTTTAATACAAACATCTTTTGATTGTCCACTGTAACTTACTGAGCGTTTTCGTCTGTTAAACAAATCAATGTCCGGGGTCGGAACCTCAGTAGTATTGAAATGATGGAATCTGGTATTAAAACCTGTGAGATCACTGCGTCTGCCTCTAAACCCTAGAAATAGAGAGATAACATAGGCGAAAAGGAGAACAAAAACAAAAAACAGAGCTGTCCTAATCCATAACAGTCTACCATGGGGATTAGGAAGCATTCCAAAAAACATTTTAAAAACAAACAAACAAAACGTGTCTTTTTTTATATATATATATTTTTTTAGTGAGTAAGTTCACACAGGTCTCTGAGGTCTGACCTGGTCTCAGTCAGTGTGCGCTGGGGAGCGTCTGCTGGGGCACACTGGGATAAATGGTACCAAGTTTCACTTTTACCCTTCAGGCGGACAGAGTGAGTAGTTGCTTCCTCAACTTGAAAAGGTCCTGTCCATCTAGGTTCTGTCCACTTTCTTTTGATGACTTTCAACCACACCCACTCAGAGGGTCTCACACCCTTTCCTGGAAGAAGATCCTTTCTGGCATCAGCACGATCTTGAATCTGTGTAGAAAGAGAAGCTACCAGTACAGTTAGAGCCCCATAATAAGATGTATAATCAAGACTGGTAAGATCCAGGGGCGTCCCCCTTATACCTACTGTCGCTGGGCTCTCAAACCTCCTTCCTGTGCACAACTCAAAAGGAGAAACCTGTACTGCTGTTGGTAGAAGCCCTTATTGACATAAGAGCTATCGGAAGGGCCTCTAACCATGTGAGCTTGGAATCAGCACAAATTTTAGCCAGTTTTGTTTTAATAGTTCTATTTAATCTTTTGACCTGCCCTTGAGACTGTGGATGGTAAACTGAGCCAAACTTGTGCTTGATTCCTAATGCTTGTTCAACAAGTTGCAAGTCAGAGTTTTTGAAGTGCGTGCCATTATCTGACCTAACCTGTCGAGGAAAACCAAATCTGGGAATATATTGTTTTATTAGTTATTTGCAAACCGTACTTCCGTACCGTGCTTCTACCCACTTGGAAAATGTCTGTTATTACAAGGAGATATCAGTATCCCTGCACTCTGTTATCTGCACCCATGTCTGTGTAGTCAATAACTATTTCATGACCTGGAGCTGTTGGGATGGGAAAACTTCCCATTGTTGGTTTCAATGTGGGTTTTGGATTATGTTCTAGGCACATCTTACACTGTCCCACAATCATCCACTAAACTTTTCATTTGAGGATGCCACCATGGCTGCAGATTCTTAATTGTTTGTCCGTTAAAAACCTGGGACAGCCCATGAGCCTCTGCTATCAATAGATATGCCAATCTTGAAGGTAACACAGGTCTTCCATCATGGGCACGCCATAATCCATCTGTAGAAGTGGCGCCATGATCAATCCATACCTGCTGCTCATACACACCAGCCTGCTTTTGTAACTCAACTATCTTTTCTGGTGCATGTGTTTGTAGAAACATTTTGATCTTGGCTAGTGGATATGACTGGACATATCAACTCATATCCCGCTGCCTGTTTAGCTGCATAATCTGCAGCCTCATTTCCTCTGGCGATGTCTGAATCTACCTTGTCATGTCCTTTACATTTTAAGATTGCTACCTGCTTAGGGAGCATAAGAGCTTCTGCGAGCTGCAACACATCAAAATGTTTCACAGGTTGTCCAGTAGCTGTCTGGAAACCAACTCTATACCACCTGGCCAATTCATAGTGTGAAACACCATGAGCATAGGCAGAATCAGTATAAATATTTACAATGTCACCTTCTGCTGCTTTCAATGCTACGACTAATGCTTTTAATTCTGCTTTCTGTGCCGAGGGAGATCTTTCCACTTTTCCAGTTTCCACATTAACAAATCCACGTCCTGGTTTCTGCTCAACAACTGCAAAACCTGCCTGTAACCCTTTTTCTGGGTGTCTAAAACAACAGCCATCTGTAAAGAACGTTCTTGCCTCTGGATGAGCCATATACTCATTTGATAAATCAGCCCTTATCTTTACATCCTGCTGAACTTGTTCTTCACAGATGTGAGGAGGAAGTGGGTTCATCTGGTCAGCCATGTTTATGCCCTCTGCAGTGTAATTGTGTGGCTGGAGCAAAACTTTTTCCAACTTTGTTTGTCTAAGATTTGTGATAGTGTGACTTCTTTTATCTCATCCAAAGCATTCACCATGTGTTGTCAATACAGTTAGTGGATGACACATGACTATGTGTGCTGTTCACTCGGTGCCGCGAAAAGAATGTCATCAACATACTGAACAAGAACCACACCAGCTGGAAGTACTACACCTGAAAGTATGTGTCTTAATGCATGGTTAAACAATCCAGGGGAAAGAATGAAGCCTTGGGGCATACGAGTATACCTGTATTGTTGCCCCCTGAATGTAAACGAAAAAAATGTCTCGTAGTCCTGGATCCAAAGGTATACAAAAAAATGCATTAGCAAGATCAATGGTGGTAAAAAACGTGTGCTGTGGAGTTCTTTAGCCTGGTGACCTGGATGTAAGGCAAGTGAGACATGTGGATAAGAATAATCTGAAAGTTCAAACCATGCCATCTGATCAGGGGTTAAGTCCACAACAGCTACAACACCCTCTTAGCCCATGAGAATACAGGGGGAGGTAATACACCAATGGGTGTTTTCAACCTGTGCTACAAAAGCGTCATGGTACACAAGATTAGGAGTGCGAGTATAATTGAGAGTGACGTGCTACGGGTCTTTTGGTGGGACAAAGGGATGGATAGACTGCAACCAGGGTTTCCAGAAATGGTATTGAGAAAGAATGCCCCCCTTGTCAAGTGTCTCTGGGCATAGTTGTCCCCAATACACATCAGCCTGAGTGTTTGGAGGTTCAGGTTGTACGTCCGGAGTCAAAACCATTAGAAACGGATAAACAATCCAATCCACACTTCAGAATCCTTCCATTTGGAAAACGGACAGTGGTGCCCGAGGGGAGACACGTAACCTCAAGACCTAATTTACACAAAATGTCTCTAGCCATGATGTTAACAGGACACTGAGGGGAGTACAGGAATTGATGTGAAAAAACCTGTGACCCCAATTGAGTCTTCAATGGTTGTGTGAGAGGCATAGCTGTTGGTGTACCCGAGAACCCCACCACTGGAACCCGTTGCAACGATAGTTGAAGGGTTGGAACAACACTAGTGAGAGTGGAATATCGTGCACCTGTGTCAACCATAAAAGGAAGCCGCATGGATTCAACAGTCATTGGGAGGAGGGGCTCTGCCAAACCCTCTCCCTGGAAGCACTCTGGGTGGCCCTAGGCATGCCATTCAGGCTGCTGCCACATCTGAGGGGCTCCTTGAGGATTAGGTGCCTGGTGTTGAGGAGGACCCTGCTGTGGTTGTTGAGGTCCCTGTGGGTTAGGGGCCGGAGCAGCCCACTGTTCCGGGCAGTTCCTCGCCCAATGATTGAATTTTCCACAGAGAAAACATCCTCTGTCCTGCCGGCCTGGAGCAAACCTACCCCTACCATGCCCACCATATGCCCTGCGACCACGTCCAAATTGATTAGGATTGAGACCTCTACCCCTCCCACAAGAGAAATATAGCTGCTGTGGAGAACCCCATGCCCCCATCTGTTGTTGAAAAGGACCATATGATCCCTGAACCACTTGGGGCATAGATGGATCAAATTCGTATGGTTGTTCTGGCTGTAACACTAGAGCCTGTGTAGATGGCTTGTTTTTGTTCGTATTGAGTTTGTCCTCTGCCTCTCTGAGCTGCATCTTTAAAAGACGCAGTTCCAAGTCCTTTTTTAGCACCATCATCTACTGTTTGTTTCTGTTTGTGAGTACGTAAATGATGTAATACATGTATCTCCCATCTGGGGAGTGGTTCACTATTAAGGCCAGGTGTGTCTACTAATTTAGCTTTCACTGGCTCTGGAAGACCAGTAAGAACTGCCCGTTTAAACAGAAGCTGTACTCCTCCGGGTCTCGCGGGATTTTGGCCTGTGTGATCCTGCCATAATTGTTTTGCATGAATCAAATTCTTCTAGGGACTCACCAGCTTTTGGGGAGAACCTCAAACCTTCACCTTCAATGACCTTCAAGGGGAACAGGTCACGAAGAGCTGTATTAAAAGCAGTTCTAACATTACCATAATCTGAATCATCCGAAACTAATATAGTTTTAGCTGATAATTCTGCATTTGCCAGTTCACCAGCTGAGCTTGACGCTGACACCATGGACCTAATATCACCCATGGCCAACTTCAACCCCATAGTTAAATTTTCAAACGTCCTAATCCAAGGACCTGCACCCTCCCTGAGAGGTGGTAACTTTTCAAGGAGGAGGTGCATGTCTGTCATTTTCCAAGGCTTATAAACATCAACACTCTGTCCTGGTTGTTGTAAAAGAGGAGTCTGAAGGACAGGAATTTCTCCCTCCGGTGGCGGAGGTGGGCCTTGATGTGCTTCAGACCACTGACGATGTTGTCGTACACTATCTCGAAGGTTAATGTTTGACATCGATCTTGTAACTGGACCAGTGTAAGACTGAGGAGGCTCTTGTGTCTGAGTAAAGGTGCCCTCGAGGTGGAGTGTGTGATGAGTGGCTGTTGAATATGCCTTGTCTTTTATATGCGGTGTAGAGCTGAACAATACTGAACTCGACCCCTCCTCACAGGGGGAAAAATCTTCATCAATTTTACTCCTGCACCTGTCCTGAAACTCCACCCTATCTACTCTATCACCCTTGGCCTCCCTTTCCTGAGACTTTGCCACCATCTTCTTCTTTCTGTCTAACATCTTCTGCTGTGCCCTCCTGTTTAAATGCAGTGTCTGACGCCCCCGCGTCATCATCTGAAAAATCCATCAGATTACCGTCAGATAAACTGTCCTCTTCACTCACTGTCTGCTGCTGTAATGCTATCAATTTAGCCTGTTCTTCCTTTGCTCTTTTTCCCAATATTTACATGACCTCCGTACCCTTTGATTGCAATTCCGCCTTTGACTCCGCAACAGTTCACTCAAAATCCTGATATTTCTTTTGTAGAACCTCTGCTCTTTGCAACATGTCACCCAATTTTTGTTCATACTGTCCGTGATCAATTAATTCTAGATCCGCAAAACCTTCAGTTATGTGAACGAGTGGCGCTTGGAGTGGAATTGTCAATGGTGAAGCATAAGAAGGAGGGCGTATGTCGCATGGTACCTCAGGGTACAACCGTCTGCCCTGAGCTTCTATCTGTTTGTCAGTTTCAACTGAGGGAATATTAAACTCAGTTTATACGCCAGTTTTAAATTATGACACAAAGCTGCTCGTACCTCTGCCGTTTCACACAACATTTTTAACTTTATCTTGACCAACCTTTTTGCTTGACTGAGGTCAGCCTGAGCTCGACTATAAAGCTGAAACAGCACCTCATTTAAATCTTACATTGTCCATTTCTCATCATCATCAGCAGGAAAAGTACCTGCTTTTTGTAATTCATTTTTCAATTTAGACAACTGAGATTCGTTTTTGGCTCGTTCTTTTGGAGGAACTCCTCCTAGGAAGAGTACTTACCTCCCACTTATCCTGAAATGTTTGCATATTGTTGCACGCCATTATTAAGGAAGAAAAAGAGAGAACTAAAGTTTTGAGAGAGAGAGAGTGAGAGAGAGAAAGTGAGAGATGAAAGAGAAAAAAGTAAGACTACATTTTTTAGAAAAAGAAAGCAAAGTTAGTTTTTAACTACAAAAACTTAAGTAGTGAAAGAACACTGCGATGAATGGAATAATATCTATCTATCTATCTATCTATCTTCGTACTTGAACTGTAGTAGCAGAACTTAAGTTCAAGTTAACACAACAGAAGACACCATATACACGTGAACAGCAGAAAATGTATAGACGCAATGCTCTATTTGGAGTCCTAACTGGCAAGCTTCTACAGCAGTCCTAATGACAACTGCGGCCAGTCACTGGGGGTTCTATCCCAGACTCACAGTTTTAATACACTTCTGCTGGTTCACCGCCTCCCCAATGATCCCACACACAGTTCTCTGTCGACTGAAATGACCAGCGCTCAACCTGTTGCCTTCTTTACATCGTCATTCAGTGTCAGAAGAAAAGACCCAGCCCAACATTTAACCCAGCCAGTCTCTCACCCCTGACGTCCTAGTCAGTCTCTCGCCCCTGGCTTCACAACCAGTCTCTCGCCTCTGGTTTCTCTTCGTACGGCCTTCTGTTCGATCGCTTACTTGTATTCTTGATTCAATTTTCTAAAATTAAACACTAACACCGTCTATACCCCAACCAGACAACGATAATTAAGGTTTTCCAATGTGTGCAATTTTATTCAAAAGGTTAGTGCTTACCTTCGTTTTTCTGAGGCGCCTCTCGATGTCTGAAAGGTCTGGACGTTGTACCATGGGCTTCAATATCAAACATCCTAAAGAGTGCAGTTTAATGTGCCTCACAGAAACTTGGCTGACTCAAAACACCCCGGACGCTAACGTGGATCTACCGGGCTTCACTACAGTGAGAGCGGACAGAGACACGAAACGCAGCGGCAAACGGAAAGGAGGAGGACTCGTGCTGTTTATTAACACCAGATGGTGCCACCATTGACATGTTACTGTGAAGGAGGCAACGTGCAGCAAAGACATCGAGCTGCTGGCGGTGGTAGGTCTCCGTCCATACTACATGCCCAGGGAGTTCTCCCACGCCATTGTTTGTGTTTACATTCCTCCGAGCGCACGTCGAGACGGCTTGTGACGTCATCCACTCGAACATCTCGAGATTACAAACACCGCACCCTGATGCTTTCATTGCCATCTCAGGGGACTTTAACCACGTTACATTGAACTCTACACTACCGGACTTTCACCAGTTTGTAAACTGTCCCATCAGGAAGAACAGAACAATAGACCTCCTGTATGCAAACGTGAAGGATGCCTACACTGCCACCCCCTTACCACTTCTGGGGAAGTCTGATCACAACCTGGTCCTACTCAAGCCACAGTACAAGACAAAGATCCAGAGACAACCGGTAACAACACGCACCTTCAGAAAGTGGTCTCCTGAGGCAGAGGAGGCTCTCAGAGACTGTTTTGAGACCACCGACTGGAGTGCCCTGCAAGAGACTCATGGTGAGGACATTGAGTGGGTCACACACTGCACAACTGACTACATGAACTTCTGTATGGACGTTGTGGTTCCCACTAAAACTAAGCGCTGCTTCCCGAACAACAAGCCCTGGATCACCAGCGATGTCAAGGAGATCCTTAACAGGAAGAAAAGGGCATTCAAGGAGGGAGACCAGGCAGAGCTGAAGCGTGTGCAGGGGGAACTCAAGGTCAGACTGAGAGGCAAAGGAGGAGTACAGAAGGAAGGTAGAGCAGAAGCTGCAACAGAACAACATGAGCCAGTGCCTGTCCCCCCAGCACCCCTCTACACACCCCCTCCCTCCCTCCAACACCTCCACCAGGACAAATAATTTCCAGAGACAATCCATCCCCCCTCCCCCCCACCATCACCAGAGACCAGGTGAGCAAGGAGCTGAAAAGACTCCGCCCCAGGAAGGCAGCAGGCCCGGACTAGGTGTGTCCCAGGATGCTAAAGGCCTGCTCTGCTGAGCTGGGGGAGCCACTTCAGCACATCTTCAACATGAGCCTTCAGCTTGGGAAGGTTCCTGTGCTCTGGAAGACCTCGTGCCTCACCCTGGTCCCCAAGAAGAAAAACCCCAGTGAGCCAGGCGACTTCAGACCAATCGCTCTGACATCCCACGTTATGAAGACCTTTGAACGGCTGCTGCTCCAACACCTCAGACCCCAGGTCCAACACGCACAGGATCCCCTGCAGTTTGCATACCAGGTAAAGGTGAGCATGGACGATGCCATCCTCTATCTGCTACACAGGGCTTACTCTCATCTGGACAAAGGGAGCAGCGTGACGAGAATCATGTTCTTTGATTTCTCAAGCGCCTTCGACACCATCCATCCCCTCCTACTGAGAGACAAGCTGACCGAGATGAGGGTGGACTCGCACCTGGTGAGGTGGATCACTGACTACCTCACCGAGACCACAATACGTCACACTGATGGACTGCACATCTGACACTGTGGTCAGCAGCACCGGAGCACCACAGGGGACTGTGCTCTCCCCTGTCCTGTTCACCCTGTATACCTCTGACTTCCAGTATAACTCTGAGCTCTGCCACATGCAGAAATACTCAGACGACACTGCGATAGTTGCTTGTGTCAGGGATGGACAGGAGGAGGAGTACAGGAGCCTGATCGAGGACTTTGTGACGTGGTGCAGTGCCAACCATCTGCAGCTAAACGCCTCCAAGACCAAGGAGATGGTGGTGGACTTCCGAAGGAACAAACCACATCTAGAACCTGTTTCCATCGGGGGGGTCGACGTGGAGGTGGTCAGGACCTACGGGTATCTGGGGCTGCAGCTGGATGACAAGCTGGACTGGTCGCCTAACATGGACACTACCTGCAGGAAGGGACAGAGTCGTCTGTACTTCCTGAGAAGGCTGGGGTCCTTCAACATCTGCAAAAAGCTGCTGCAGATGTTCTACCAGTCTGTGGTGTCCAGCGTCCTCTTCTACGCAGTGGTGTGCTGGGGAGGAAGCTGCAAGAAGAGGGACGCAGCACGCCTGGACAGACTGGTGAGGAGGGCTGGCTCTGTGATGGGTACAGAGCTGGACTCACTGGTGACAGTGGTAGAGAGGAGGACTCTGGACAAAATACTCTCCATCATGGACAACACACACAACCCTCTGCACAGCACCTTCACCGGGCAGAGGAGCATGTTTAGTGACAGACTGTTGTCACAGTCGTGCTCCACGGGCAGACTCGAGAACTCTTTTGTCCCCCTGGCCATAATATTGTACAACACTTCACTGTCACGGCAGGGAAGAAGCACACTGTGAATCCTGGACTCTTTTCTCACTCCACATCTGCATTTGCACTGCTGACCTCAGAGTCAGCCCCCAGTCGGACACTTTTAATGCATATTGATGGTCACCTTACTGAGCACTTTAATGATAATCACCCTAATTATGTCTGGTTTCATCGTACTGTATTGTTATGCTACATCTGTAATGGTTGACATGATCACCCTGATTAGGTCAAGTTTCACTCCATTGTCTTTGACACTTAATGCTAATCTGCTCCTCAATAGTTGGGTACTTTAATGACAATCACCCTAATCACTCCTGGTTTCACCTTGTTGTTTTGGATACTTAATGCTAATCACTGCTCCTTTATGTTGCCAAGCATTTTAATGGCTCAAACTGCACTTTAATCTGCATCCCTAACTGTCTGCATTGACTGTTGACTGCACTCACACCTCTGGCACTACCTCAAACACCACTAGTTTCTAGAAGGTCAGCACTTTGTTTCTAAGGCTCTTTAACTGTTTACAGGTCTCTTGATCAGCACGTGTTTTCTCTCCTTCACAGGTTATGTACATTTATGCTAAGTTGCGACCTTTTGTGCCAGTTAGATCCTGCTCATCGGAACAAGTTCCCCGCTGTTCTCTCCACTCAGCTGGCACTAGACAGGAAGTGTGTGACCATGCTCAAGCCAAGGACAGTTGGTAACAGCTCTAGTTACCTGTGGCAAGCACTGCAGGAGATCCACAGTGAAAAATGGGCAAGAGACACAATTGAGTACCTGTCTGACTGTGAGCTTCACAAAAAGAGGACTGCCTTAGTCCAGTGTGAAGAAATGGTCTATCGTGAGCCACCAGCTTATTGTCCCTTGCCTCTTGCCCAGTGGTTTGAGACAGCCCACACGAATGAGATCCTGAGTCATGTGGATGAAATGAGGGGTGTCATCACTTCATCATATGGCAGGATATTGAAAATGGATTCAACAAAAAAGGTACAGTCCAATGTCTTTGATCACATACTAATCTTTTAATGTTCAATCATGAAAGTTTGATGTTAGACTGTCCTCTTTTTTTGTTTTTCCAAATAGATAAAGAAACTCGCTGGCGGTGTTGCAGACACAGCAACTTGGATGAACAACATCAGCAACGAATGTGGTCAGGTGCTTAACTGCGTTTTGACCACCGGGGAGGGAGCTGGGCTGGAGGAGGTATGCCAGGGCATTGTCAAACTATACCTGGATGCTTGTGAGCCAGAACCAGAGGTGATCTATGTGGACAGAGATTGCTGCAGTGATTCAGGTGTGTAACCATATTACTTCGATGTATTATTTGGAATACAAAAAATACACATAACATCCATGTTCGTTTAACACGTTGCCATAAAAGGCAAAAATGCAAAGGAAGAAATGACGTACCTTATTCTTTGTGTAGCTTGCTCATATCACATTTTAGACCATTCAGCTTAATACCACTCATCCAAATACATATTTAACAATATGCTTACACACATTTTGTATGTTAAAACAGGTGTACCTGCAGTACTGAACATGTTTCGACCTTGGAAGACTCAAGTAAGACTGGATATCTTCCACTTCATGAGGCGATTTACAGCTGGTCTCACAACTGAACATCATCTGCTCTACGGCACATTCTGCTCAAAGATGTCCAGTTGTATTTTTGAGTGGGATCAGGGAGACTTCAGTCTCAAGGAAGCCAAGAGGTCAGAACTGCGGAAAAAGCATGCTGGTCAGTCCCCTACAGACGCGCAAGTCCTGAACAGCATCAGCTCCGGTGAATCGGCGAAGCACTGCAGAAGGACTGACGGACACATCTGGTTTACACCTGATCAACCTTGACAGCATGACCCGGGTGTGGGAGGTGCAACAAAAACACCTGAAATGCATTTAAGATCCTCCTGGCATTGAGCTGTACACAAAACTTGACTCTGGCCTACAAAAGGGCGACGTTGTGCTAGATGTCTACAGATGTGGGAGAGGTTCATCTTCTGTGGAAAGCTTTCATCGCCACCAGTGCAGCTTTATTCCAGGTAATAAAGGTGTATGGGATATAGGATTTTTAACTCTGCCAGAACATTACAGTTATATACACATTTTTAAATTTGACCATAATTTTTGAACGTGCTTCAAATATAACTAGGTCACACAAATGATCAGTCATGAATGACATTCTTTAACATGTGCTTTTTCCCAGGAACAAGATCAAATGCGATGCATACCCAGATGTACATGCTTGAGGGTGGTTCCAGATGGAACATGCATCTCGCACCCGAATCTATGACATCCGCTTGTTGTCGAACATCAACAATCTCAGCAGAAGTCATTGGTCGTGCCAGAATTTACACCTCCTGGTAAGCAGAAAACGTTCAAAAAACATCACCCACAATCCTTTTTCTTCTCATTTAGCCTAGTGTATTTACGACAGAAATGTGTGTTCTTTCTCCTCATTGGTTTCTTTTTCACAGCTGAACGCATCGCTGTGGAGTACTTAATGGCTCAGTCCAACAGAGGAGACCTGCTACCAAAGCCACACAGTGAACTTGGCAGCGTTGTACCAGATCTGCAGATTGAACTGCAGGAGGAGGAGTGTTCTGATGTCACAATAGGTGATGCAGCAGATATCTGTGAGAGACCACTTGAAGAAGCAGCCAACTGTGATGACACCTTGGACAGTTCCCCTCCTCAGTCCTTTTTGCCACGGTGACTCCACTCCCTCATCATCGCAGGTAATTAACAATTATACAAGGATCTTTTGCAGATACTGAACTTAAATGTTATTGTTTTGTACATGCTGTGAATAACTTGTTTTGTAATTTTTCACAGGGAACATGTGCCACATTTTGTAAGCACCATACACTATGATGCTACAGTAAAAAGCAAACACGTAAAGCACATAACATAAGCAAATCAGTCATCACTAGAGTTTCAGCAGCTAACTTTGTCAGTCGGAGACCAGAAAAAGAACACTCGTATTGATGTTCATCATACTGAAACCCGTTCATCCTGTTCACCTGATTCTGTCAAGTGAGCCTTGACACAAAGTAATGACTAGTGTTGAGGCTCTCTAATACGTGTCTTTTTTTTTCAAGGACACCAGCTTAAATACGAGTGGGATCTCTCACAGCCCGAGCAGCCCTACTGAAAGTGTGCGCACTGAAGAGCATCTGTCCAGTGACCCCAGCACTTCACATGAAGTAATGCTTTTAATGCATGATCATTTCATATCTCTTCAATGTGTAATTATCTTAAAATCTCAACTGATTATCTTTTCTCCCATTTCCTTTTAATTTGATTTCAGGAAAGACGTGATGCGAGAGGTGTTGATGAGCTGGCAGAGTTTCTGGTCAGCCTCAATCGCACAATTACTGCGTTGTCAACCGCTGAGACAACTGAGTTACTGCGGCTGTACTCGAGTCTCTGTTCCATGGACAAGTCCTTCCCAAAGTACCTCTTAAAATCTAATAAGAAGACCTTGGAAGGGCCATGGAGAGCTTCCAGGAAACACAGTGGCTCTGCACTTGGTCAACAAGCTGCTGAAAGGTAACCCAAACTAGGATTGTTACACAAATCATTGATTTCACTGTATTCTTTCAGCTGAGAATTAATGCACATCCCTGGATCACATACTTCAAATCAATGAAGATGATCCCAGTTCATTTTGTCAGTGACAGTGGAGCCTTATCACTTGAGTAGAATTAAAGAGAAACAGACTATAGAGTCAAATTTTGACTTGGCACTGTACATCAAGAAATAACAAACTCCTGTGAACTTTATGGACCAGATGTGTAACATCTATTCTGCCATCTTTTTCTTCAACAGACTCTTCATGACACATGGACAGGTTGCCCAGAGACCTGATCACAACAGGATCTCTGAATGTGTTGCCCTCAAACTGTTGAAGGAGTTCCAGCAGGCCAGAAACAGGCCAAACACATTGCCCCTCACTCAGTCCATCGTGCAAATCTTTTGCCATATAAAGCAACTGCTGGAAGACAGCCAGGTGGTACAGGACCAGACTAATTTGGTTCTTGTTACCATCAACAACACAACAGTGTCTGCTTGGTAAGACATTTTCAATTTCTATGTTCACTATTGAAATCGTGCCTAACATACTATATCAGAAAAACTAAAACATTTTAATGGAAATGCTGACCTATGATGTAGAGAGGAGGTGAGAACACACCATGTTTTTTCAGAGATGCTGGTGATGGAGCACACAATAGGCATTGTTCTCAGTACACCTATAATTAGGATAATTAGGACTCCACGTGCTTGTTTCTAGAAATGTTAAAATCAATGTTACATTGAGTCTGTTTCATATATTTCAACGCAGCAACAGCTTTCACCAAAACAACAAAGTATTGGTATATGCATTTGTTCTCATGTGTAACAAATACTGATCATTTATTTATTTTTGTAGGTTGCACAAATAGCAGAAAAGAACAGACAAGGACTCGTTGCTGCAAGGAGTACAGCTTCCCCAGAAGGTCTCTGTCGTAAAGGACTCAAATCCCAGAAGCAAGGGATCTCCCTGCTGTTGCTGCTGAACATGGACATGCAGTCATGGAATTTGTTGAGCCAGAAAACTGAGGGCATGGCAGTGATACGCCGACGCCAGACTGCTTCAACTCAGCATCCGGCTTCATCCTCAAACCATCAGGGTCCCCTGCCATCAGATCCATTACCTGCCTGGTCTATGCATCACCTCCATCAGCCTCCACCATGCCCATCACCTGCCTGGTCCTCCCATGGGCAGAGTCAGCTGCTGCCACCACCTGGCTGGCCCATGTATCAGCAGCCCCAACCTCCACCAGCTTCATCCTCTGCATGGTCATTCCAAAACCAGGGACAGCTCCAACCGCCTCCTTTCGCCTGGACTTACAACCCAAATAACTTTCCAGTTTCATCTCCCTTTGGGTAAGCTCCTGCTCCGTACTTTCATCAAGTACCCCTACCTCCCCCTGTCTCAGCCCCCTCTTCATCTGCAGTTTCAGCAACTACAGAAAGCCAGTTGCCAGTGCACCCTAATCGTCAACTTAGGGTCTCATCTTCAAGTGCTGCCCTCTGGTGGAGACACCAGAGGGCAGCACTTGAAGATGAGAATCGCCTGGCAAGGGGGGAGAGGCCAAAAAAGCGTCCTTTCAAGGAGGACTATCATTACATTTGCAAACTATGTGGCCAAAATAAAAGTAAAAGCACTGGACACACTCAGCAGAAGGGAAAGTGGTACTGTCCAGCATCTGGTAAAACAGTGGCTGAATGGCAAGAAAGTCTGGACAAATAGGGCTGTTACAAATGTGGGTCAAATGTACAAATGCAATCATTTCCAACAGTGTGTGTTGTGAGAGTAATTTTGCAGTTTTAATACAAGTTTACCTTGTTTAAGTGGCAGTTCTACAGTTATTTTAATTTGACTTATTTTTATTTTATAAGAAAACTGTACTGTAAACAAGACGTTTACAGTACAGTTTTGAATGTTTTGTATGTAGAAATAAAGTTCCTTGCTTTGAAAAAACCTTGAAGTTTTTCTTCTTCCCCCTTTCCTCTTTTTTCCTTTTCCCCTTTTTGTAGCAGTCCCTTTAGCCCCATTTTTGGCCGAGGAGCATGTTCAGCATGTTCAGTGACAGACTGCTGTTTGACTGTCACTTTAATGCATATTGATAGTCACCTTACTGTGCACTTTGATGATAATCACCCTAATCATATGTCTGGTTTCATCCTACTGTATTGTTATGCTACATCTGTAATGGTTGACATGATCACCCTGATTAGGTCAAGTTTCACTCCATTGTCTTTGACACTTAATGCTAATCTGCTCCTCAATAGTTGGGTACTTTAATGACAATCACCCTAATCACTCCTGGTTTCACCTTCACACTTAATGCTAATCACTGCTCCTTTATGTTGCCGAGCACTTTAATGGCCCAGTCTGCAACCCTGCATTGACTCTTTAATGACTGTACTCACACCTCTGGCACTACCTCAAACACCTCTGGCACTACCTCAAACAGCTCTGTACATGCACATGTAACTAGTTTCTAGAAGGTCAGCACTTTGTTTCTAAGGCGCTTTAACTGTTTACAGATCTCTTTTAACCAGCACATGTTTTTCTCTCCTTCACAGGTTATGCACATTATGCTATATAAGTTTAAGTCTAATGCTAATTGCACAGGTTCAATCTGTAATTATGTTTACTCTTAGTCACATAGGGGCTCCTAAATCTTGTTTGGGGGATTATTGTATACAGAGGGGAGGGGGGGGACAGCGGGTGTGTATTGTTCCTAATCTCACCTGTGCGCCGACGTGAGTGGCCGCACTTTCAGTAGCTCCGTCCCTGTCGTACTTGTCTGATATTTATTCGTTTGTTTTGGCTCTGTGCCAACTTCTACTTTTATAGTTTTTATAGTACTATACTATATAGTTTTTATAGTACACCTTCAGTGTATAACTTTATGTATCCTATGGATACTTTTTCGTGCCTTCGTGGAAATAGCAGCGGAAAACTTTCTTATTCAAGGGAAACGCTGCTCTCGCTCCGGTCAGCGGGACAAGCCGGCATCGTTCACCCGATACCAGAGGAGCTGAGGCGGCGGTATAGAGGCTGTAGAGCCGGGGCCCTGGTAAGGGCTAAGCTCGCGGCTAAGCGATGGAGGTACAAGCCCTCGGTTCCGGTGATAGTTATGGGGAACGTAAACTGTCTAACCAACAAGACAGACGAGCTGGCTGCTCTTGTGAGGAACAACCAGACATTTAGAGAGTGCAGTTTAATGTGCCTCACAGAAACCTGGCCGACTCAAAACACCCCGGACGCTAACGTGGATCTGCCGGGCTTTACTACAGTGAGAGCGAACAGAGACACGAAACGCAGCGGCAAACGGAAAGGAGGAGGACTCGCGCTGTTTATTAACAACAGATGGTGCCACCATGGACATGTTACTGTGAAGGAGGCAACGTGCAGCAAAGACATCGAGCTGCTGGCGGTGGGTCTCCGTCCTCACTACATGCCGAGGGAATTTTCTCACGCGATCGTAGTCTGTGTTTACATTCCTCCCCGGGCACACGCCGAAACTGCGTGTGACGTCATCCACGCGACCACCTCAAGATTACAAACGCTGCACCCGGATGCTTTCATCGCCATCTCAGGGGACTTTAACCATGTTACTTTGAACTCCACACTACCGGACTTTCACCAGTTTGTAAGCTGTCCCACCAGGAAGAACAGGACAATAGACCTCCTGTATGCAAACGTGAAGGACGCCTACACTGCCACCCCGTTACCACCTCTGGGTAAGTCCGACCACAACCTGGTCCTACTAAAGCCACAGTACAAAACCATGATCCAGAGACAACCGATAACTACACGCACCTTCAGAAAGTGGTCTCCTGAGGCAGAGGAGGCGCTCAGAGACTGCTTTGAGACCACTGACTGGAGTCCCCTACAAGAGACCCATGGTGATGACATTGAGGGGGTCACACACTGCACAACTGACTACATGAACTTCTGTATGGACGTTGTGGTTCCCACTAAAACTGTGCGCTGCTTCCCGAATAACAAGCCCTGGATCACCAGCGATGTCAAGGAGATCCTTAACAGGAAGAAAAGGGCATTCAAGGAGGGAGACCAGGCAGAGCTGAAGCGGGTGCAGGGGGAACTCAAGGTCAGACTCTGAGAGGCAAAGGAGGAGTACAGAAGGAAGGTAGAACAGAAGCTGCAGCAGAACAACATGAGAGAGGTCTGGGAGGGCATGAAGACCATCACAGGCTGCAAAAAGAAAAACAACAACGCAGAAGACGGGGACCCTGAGAGAGCAAACCAGCTCAACTTGTTTTTCAACAGGTTCGACAGCCCCGTCGCTGCAGCGAGTGCCTGTCCCCCCAGCACCCCTCCACACACCCCCTCCCCCCCTCTCACTCCCCCCCAACACCTCCACCAGAACAGATACAACCTCCAGTGACAATCCATCCCCCCTCCCCCCCACCATCACCAGAGACCAGGTGAGCAAGGAGCTGAAGAGACTCCGCCCCAGGAAGGCAGCAGGCCCAGACAAGGTGTGTCCCAGGATGCTAAAGGCCTGCTCTGCTGAGCTGGGGGAGCCACTTCAGCACATCTTCAACATGAGCCTGCGGCTCGGGAAGGTTCCTGTGCTCTGGAAGACCTCGTGCCTCACCCCTGTCCCCAAGAAGAAGAACCCCAGTGAGCCAGGCGACTTCAGACCAATCGCTCTGACATCCCACGTTATGAAGACCTTCGAACGGCTGCTGCTCCAACACCTCAGACCCCAGGTACAACACGCACAGGATCCACTGCAGTTTGCATACCAGGCAAAGGTGGGCGTGGACGATGCCATCCTCTATCTTCTACACAGGGCTTACTCTCATCTGGACAAAGGGAGCAGCGTGATGAGAATCATGTTCTTTGATTTCTCAAGCGCTTTCGACACCATCCATCCCCTCCTACTGAGAGACAAGCTGACCGAGATGAGGGTGGACTCGCACCTGGTGAGGTGGATCACTGACTACCTCACAGAGAGACCACAGTTCGTCAGACTGAAGGACTGCACATCTGACACTGTGGTCAGCAGCACCGGTGCACCACAGGGGACTGTGCTCTCCCCCGTCCTGTTCACCCTGTACACCTCGGACTTCCAGTATAACTCTGAGCTCTGCCACATGCAGAAATACTCGGACGACACTGCGATAGTTGCTTGTGTCAGGGATGGACAGGAGGAGGAGTACAGGAGCCTGATCGAGGACTTTGTGACGTGGTGCAGTGACAACCATCTGCAGCTAAACACCTCCAAGACCAAGGAGATGGTGGTGGACTTCCGAAGGAAGAAACCACATCTAGAACCGGTTTCCATCGGCGGGGTCGACGTGGAGGTGGTCAGGACCTACGGGTATCTGGGGCTGCAGCTGGATGACAAGCTGGACTGGTCGCCTAACATGGACACTACCTGCAGGAAGGGACAGAGCCGTCTGTACTTCCTGAGAAGGCTGGGGTCCTTCAACATCTGCAAAAAGCTGCTGCAGATGTTCTACCAGTCTGTGGTGTCCAGCGTCCTCTTCTACGCTGTGGTGTGCTGGGGAGGAAGCTGCAAGAAGAGGGACGCAGCACACCTGGACAGACTGGTGAGGAGGGCCGGCTCTGTGGTGGGCACAGAGCTGGACTCACTGGTGACAGTGGTAGAGAGGAGGTCTCTGGACAAAATGCTCCCCATCATGGACAACACACACCACCCTCTGCACATCACCTTCACCGGGCAGAGGAGCATGTTCAGCGAAAGACTGCTGTCACAGTCGTACTCCACGGACAGACTCAAGAACTCTTTTGTCCCCCTGGCCATCAGATTGTACAACACTTCACTGTCACGGCAGGGAAGAAGCGCACGGTGATCCCTGGAGGTTCTCATTCCTCATCTGCACTGCTGACCTCAGAGTCAGCCCCCAATTTGGACACTAATGCATATTGATAGTCACTTTACTGAGCACTGGTCACTTTAAAGATAATCACGTCTGGTTTCATCCTACTGTTGTGTTATGCTACATCTGTAATGGTTGACATGATCACCCTAATTAGGTCAAGTTTCACTCTATTGTCTTCAACACTTAATGCTAATCTGCTCCCCAATAGTTGGGTACTCAATGATAATCACCCTAAGCACTCCTGGTTTCAGGTTATTGTCTAGGACACTTAATGCAAATCACTGCTCCTTTAAGTTGGTGAGCCAATTTACATTCCTGCATTGACTGTTTAACAACTGTACTCACACCTGTGGCACTACCTCCAACACCCCTGTACATGCACATGTAACTAGTTTCTAGAATGTCAGCACTTTGTTTCTAAGGTTCCTTAACTGTTTACAGGTCTCTTTTAACCAACACATGTTTTTCTCTCCTCACAGGTTATGTACATTATGCTATATAAGTTTTAAGTCTAATTGCTAATGCTAACTGCACAGGTTTAACATATAATTATGTTTATTCTTAGTCACATAGGGGCTGCTATATCTTGTTTGGGGGATTTTGTATACAGGGGGGGGGACAGCGGGTGTGTATTGTAACTAATGTCTTGTGTCCTGCCTGTCTGTATAATGCTACTGGATGCCTTGAATTTCCCTCGGGATCAATAAAGTATCTATCTATCTATCTATCTATCTTGTAACTAATGTTTTGTGTCCTGCCCGTCTGTATACTGCTACTGGATGCCTTGAATTTCCCTCGGGATCAATAAAGTATCAATCTATCTATCTATGCTTGGGGGGAGCTGTGTCCAGAGCTGGAAGCAGAGCGTTTAGAGTGTCAGCAAGAACGGATCATCAATGAAAATGACGAGGAAGAAGAAGTAGAGATCATACCAGATTTGGCTGTTAGCAGTAAAGACGTTTCTCATTTGGAGAAAAGGAACGTGATGTCTCAACCTGATGGCTTGTCTTTAATTAGATCTCTGAATGAAAAACAGCTGTCTGTCTTCAATCAGATACGTCAATGGCGTTTAAAAAAATATTTGAGGTAACAAACCAGATCCTTTGCACGCGTTTATCACAGGGGGTGCTGGTACAGGAAAGAGCCATTTAATCAAGGCTATTCAATATGAGGCCATGAGATTGTTGTCAACAGCTTGTCATCATCCTGACAACACTTGCGTTTTGTTGACAGCTCCTACAGGGATTGCTGCATACAATTTGCATGCAACAACTATTCATAGCACTTTTTCTATTGGAATGGATGTACGCTTTACCGTACACTCCTTTTGGATGAGGAAAAGGTTAATTCTTTGCGAGCCAAGTATAGTGATCTTCAGATACTGATCATTGATGAGATCTATTGTTAATCATAGGCCGTTTACTTACATCCATGGAAGATTGAGGCAAATAAAACAGACTGGGGACTTTTCCCCATTTGGCAATGTAAGCGTTATTGCAGTAGGAGATTTTTTCCAGTTGCCTCAGATAAAAGGGAAACCCCTTTATGTAGATGATGGGGTGAACTTTTGGTCTAGTTTATTTAAGGTTGTTGAATTAACAACAATAGTTAGACAAAAAGATGTTGCGTTTGCAGAGTTGTTGAATCGACTCAGAACACAGTCTAAGGACACCCCAATGCTGCTCAGTGATAGTCAGACACTGAAGCGTTGCGAAACTGGTTAAGTCAGCTCAGCACATTTTTCCAACAAATAATAAAGTAAATGAGCACAACCTTGAGTATGTATTCAAGATTTGTCCTGAATATATAGCGATCGAGGCACAGGATTTTATGAATAGAAAGAAAACTGGAAAGTTGGAACTTTTAAATGACATGACAGCAAAACCTCTAACAAATCTTTAGAGGAAACACTTCCCTTGGGGATAGGTGCCCGTGTGATGCTGGTTAAGAATGTGGATGTTCTAGATCATCGTTTCTTAACCTTTTTGACCTTGGGGCCCTAACATTTTCAGGGCAAGGTAGTCTGGGGCCCAATCGAGTAAATGGTTCCGTTTTAACTTTTGCGGTCATTTTTATTTAATAGCTATTTGTGTCACTATGTAGTAATAATGAATACTGTTCTTAATTTGTATGTTTTTAATCAATATATAACCTATACATAGGCTAATTATGCATAAAACCTTGCACGAGTTAACAAGATTTAATTAATTTTGCTCATAAAACCATGTTTAGGTGCTCAAAGTAGTTAGGTAGATTTGTTGAAATTAAAAAGAGCATTCCGTTTTGTGTAACGCTGCCCCCGTTGCGGTCATTATCGTTTCCATTCAGATTCAGGCCCGGGGGTTGAAAACGCAAGCTTTTGAATTCGACCTCCAGGGTGGAGGGAAACTGATACGGGGGCGTATCGCAGCCAGAACGAAACAGAGCGAACTCTCTGGCTGCGATGACCTCACCACACCTCCCCGATACATTTGGACATGCGCAGTAGTCGAGAACAAACAAACAACAATGGCAGCGGCGATGTGCTTCAGCAGCTATTCACGTTGCATAGTCTCTTTAAACAGAACCTTGATATGGTACATTGTGTATGTCGCCGCCGAAAGAGCATTGAATACTTGCGGCAAACAGTTCAACCTTTGCCCAAGCGCAGGGCGACCATACGCAGCATTTGGGTAAGACTTGGGAGAACTAGCCGCTAAAGAGGATGTTGTGGAGGAAGTGGTTGTACTGGTGAGTGTTGCGTTGTAAAGTTCCACTGCCCAATACTGGCCGGGCGTGAGAACTACATCGTTTTCACTCAGGCAAGACCTGCCGTGTAGACGGTCTGTACTTCCAATCCGGAGTGCGGTTGTTTCGATGCGTTTCTGTCACAGCGTCTGTGTAAACGGAGCCTCAGGGTAGTCACCTAGCAGAGTTGAGACTTCTCCAGAGACGTTAAACTAAATATTCTTCTCCTTCTCGCCATGTAGGCCTACTTCTAACTGGCGCATTACTGCCTCTGGTGGTCGGAGAGTATATTGCAGGCCAACGATCACGGCCCTTACGGCCCACAGATGCAAACATATTATCCCCTCCCCCATGGTTAAGAAACCCTGTTCTAGATGGTCTTGTTAATGGGGTGTGTGGTACTGTAACCCACATTGTGACTAATGTTGATAAGTTTCCTCAGAAAGTGTATGTTAAGTTTGATGATGTTGAGGTTGGGGCTATGAGGAGGAAACAGTCTGAAGAAAATGTTACCAAGAAAGGTGGAATGCGAAGGCAATTTCTACTTCAACTTGCTTGGGCTTGTACAGTCCATAAGGTTCAAGGTCTTACTGTGGACAATGCTGTTGCATCTCTTAAGAAGAGATTTACAGCTGGTCAGGCATATGTGGCCTTCAGCCGTGTGAGAAGTTTGTCAGGGTTAGTTATTCAAGATTTCAAAGAGCAAAAAATATACTGTAAAGACAACATTAAGGACGCCATGGAAAGTATGCCCCCATTCTTAGTTGTTGATGACACACAGCACACAGATGTTCAATGTGTTTTTGATGAATGTTCAGAATTTGTCTCTGCACTTACAGGATTTGGTGGCTTATACACAGAATTTGCAGCTTAATTGCATTGCTGTTACAGAAACATGGCTGCCTGATGAGTCTTCAGAAACGATAAAGATTGATGGTTACAGTTTTTCTAACTGTCCACGAAGTTTATTGTACAATAGTTATAGTCCAGTTTTCACAGCATTGCAAGCCCAACAACATGGTGGTGTTGGCAAGTTTAGTGCAGACAATGTGGCATACGACTTAATCAAATTGCCACTGTTGAATTTAGAGTGCTTGGTTTACAAGTACGTTAGTTTGGACATAGTAGTTGCAGTCATTTATTGACCACCGTCTAACCCCATGTCCTTGCTTAAGGAATCTCGGCAAGTTGCTTGACAGGCCTGACCCCTTAAGTAACACGATTCCCGTCATGGGAGATTTTAATGATGACATTTTAAAGTCCACTTCCATCCTCAACTTCGTTGCAGAAAGGGGGTATGTGCAGCTAGTGACACGACCCACTACTGAGAGACACTGGTAGGCACACTTGTTGACCACGTGTATGTGAAAACAACACATTACCAGGTACAGTAAGTAGTGTGGTCTACTTATTTTAGTGATCATGAGGGGATTGTTCCTTCAAAAGAACATCTGTCCCACGTTGACGGATTTGTCGAGTATTGGTATGTAATCATGGTGTTGATTTTAGAATTTAATTAAGTGTTGTTGTTGGTAGGTTTTAAGATAATCATAACTTTTGTATTGAAGTGGGGTTGGTTTTTGCATTTAATGAATTGTTGTCGTTCGTAATATAATGTTGGGGGCCTTCCAAGTTGAACACAGGCAAACAAAGGACTTGGGCCTGTTCCCCTCTGAAAAGCCTGAGTAGAGTACTCTCAGCCAGAACAAAGAGCTTTTTAGAAGACTCAAGGTCCCAGAGGCCTTTGCAGTATTTCACACCTACATGTGAAAGGAAGGGGGGACCCGAAACCCCTCTTCTCATTGGAGGGGACTGAAGGTGCACCCCTCCCACACAGCCCAAGTTACAAAACCCTAGAACAACCCGTTTTCTGCCTCTTTCATACGTCCTCCCAAAGGCGTCCGAAGATATCCCGACATCCTCTCTAAACAACACGCTCCTCTTTGTTTGAAAGTTTTGGCGCGCAGGGAACCCTAGGCCTAGTAGAAGACCGACGCTCAGAATTCCGAGCTCTGATCACGTGCTTGAACGCCTCTCCACGTAGAGCGTCTTTTACTACCGAATTAAAACGGTATTTGGTAATCACAAAAGATTACGTTTTGTTAGTCCTGCAAAGACGGGATATTCACAGATCACCTTGCTCGACGGAGGATACATTGGCTTCGCTTACCCTCTAGGACTTACCGCCATTCTTTTACCCCACCATTGGACTGCACGGAGACAGGTGAAGACCGCTCCATCTACGGACTTGTTTCGTCTCATCAACTGGGGACGAACGGTTTCAAGTGAGGCTTAGATATAGGTCTGGGCAGTTAACTTAGAGAGTGCGTAATAACTGACTTATTGTTTAAATTTGTGAAGTACTTGTTTTGTTAATGGGCCATTGTGTCCAGAGTTTATAGGGAAACCTCCGTTTACTTTGTCCCGGACTGCCGCGTCCAGGGTTTAAACTCTCAATTAATCCCTTTATTTTGGGCCGCTGTGTCCCCATTGTGTGTTTATTTGTGAACGGTAGCGTTACAACCGACTAATAGCTTCGCGATCAGGGTGACCAATGCAACGCTGTCTGACGGAAATTCGGCCATTGGACTGTGATAGTGGAGTTAGAACTCGAGTTGTACGTGAGATTCAGAGTGTGATCCAGACTCCTGAGACACGTCGTTTCTTTATATTCTCTTTCCTCTACTAAAACACGTCCACCTACATACGCGAATGGGTGCCTGTTCATACGTGCACACACATTTCAAGAAGGTAGGGACAGGGTTATCGTTAGCGAGGTCCGTTAGGGACAATAGGAGTTTAGAAAATCTGGGCTTAGTCGCCGCCATTTACGTGACAACACATGACTACACCGCCATCTTGTCTCCCCCCCCCCCATTTTCTCTAATTCCCTCACACACCTCTACACATTGTTTAGTTAAGAGATAGAGTTAGCTAGATTCCGCTGGGTAACATAGCCGCCATTACGTGAATACACGTGGTCACACGGCCATCTTGATCTCGCCCCCTCTCACACACACTATGCTTGTTTGATATATCTTTTGCTGGTAGTTTAGCTTATGATGGTTTTGTTTGATTGGGTGTCATTGATTAACTTGATGTTGCTTTATTAAATATATTCTATTATATTTTAAAAAGTCGTTGTGAAAGGGCTTTGTGTTCGGATTTCACACCTTCAATTAAATACAGATTAATTATTGATGATATTGGTATTTAATTAAGTAATTTGAGACTGATATTTGTAATATTTTGGTTGTTCCCGGTATACAGGGTGGTGGCCCAAGGTTTATTAAACTCAGTTTAATAATAATTATTGATTTATTTTAATAATTCAGTAAACTTAATTATTAAATTTAATTAGACAACTAAATGTTACATCATAAAACCCCAACATAATGTTGCCGCCGTGGAAGGTCCCTACAATAACAAATGGTGTTGATTTTAGAATTTAATTAAGTGTTGTTGTTGGTAGGTTTTAAGATAATCATAACTTTTGTATTGAAGTGGGGTTGGTTTTCGCATTTAATGAATTGTTGTCGTTCGTAATATAATAAATGAAGTATCACGTAAGTTCCGGCAGGTCACGGAGTCACGCTTTAATATTGTGCTAGAATTCGTGTCAGCTGATCTCACTCAAGCCTAATCAGCTGATCTGCTGAAGCATCCTATTGGCTAAATAGTTCTTACTCCGCCTTATTTAAACTGCTCTAGCCCGCCTACACTTCTCTGCTCACTCTGCATGCCGCATTTGCAACCCACCTCCTCCCCTGCTCCTCCTTTTATGATATCTGACTTAATCAATGTCATGCTTGCATTGAAACTGCAACAGAGAGCGCATGGTCATTTACTTGGAACATCTAATAACTCAGCAATAAATTGTCGTAGAAGAGTCCACGTTGCATGAAAATGTTTCTCTTGATGTCCAAATTAAGTTTTTCTGACTGAGAAATCAGTCAGTCTTTAATAATCAAACTGAAAAAGGTTAATTCCTTAAGTTATTACATGCCCAGGGAGTTCTCCACGCCATTGTTGTTGTTTACATTCCTCCTGGAGCGCACGTCGACAGCGTGTGACGTCATCCACTCGAACATCGCGAGACTACAAACACTGCACCCTGATGCTTTCATTGCCATCTCAGGGGACTTTAACCATGTTCCATTGGACTCTACACTACCTGACTTTCACCAGTTTGTAAACTGTCCCACCAGGAAGAACAGGACAATAGACCTGCTCTACGCAAACGTGAAGGACGCCTACACTGCCACCCCCTACCACCTCTGGGGAAGTCCGATCACAACCTGGTCCTACTCAAACCACAGTACAAGACAAAGATCCAGAGACAACCAGTAACAACACGCACCTTCAGAAAGTGGTCTCATGAGGCTCTCAGACCACTGACTGGAGTGCCCTGCAAGAGACACATGGTGAGGACATTGAGGGGGTCACACACTGCACATCTAACTACATAAACGTCTGTATAGACGTTGTGGTTCCCACTAAAACTGTGCGCTGCTTCCCAAACAACAAGCCCTGGATTACCAGCGATGTCAAAGAGATCCTTAACAGGAAGAAAAGGGCATTCAAGGAGGGAGACCAGGCAGAGCTGAAGCATGTGCAGGGGGAAACTCAAGGGCCGACTCCAAGAGGCAAAGGAGGAGTACAGAAGAAAAGGTACAGCAGAAGCTGCAGAACAACATGAGGGAGGTCTGGGAGGGCATGAAAACTATTACAGGCTGCAAGAAGAAAAATAATACAGAAGATGGGGACCCTTAGAGAGCAAACTAGCTCAACTTGTTTTTTAACAGGTTTGACTGCCCCGTCGCTGCAGCAAGTGCCTGTCCCCCGATGCCATCCTCTATCTGCTACACAGGGCTTACTCTCATCTGGACAAAGGGAGCAGTGTGACAAGAATTATGTTCTTTGATTTCTCAAGCGCCTTTGACACCATCCATCTCCTCCTACTGAGAGACAAGCTGACCGAGATTAGAGTGGACTCGCACCTGGTGAGGTGGATCACTGAGGTTCAATCTGTAATTATGTTTACTCTTAGTCACAGAGGGGCTGCTGAATCTTGTTTGGGGCTTATTGTATACAGAGAGGAGGGGGGACAGCGGGTGTGTATTGTAATTAATATCTTGCGTCTGTATACTGCTACTGAATGCCTTGAATTTCCCTTGGGATCATTAAAGTATCCATCTATCACGCAACAACAGTCTCCTTTCATGTTAATCAAGTTTTTAGGGAGTGTTTTCACGCCTCCACAAATGATCTGGTTTCTTGTTGATCAGGAATTCCCTTTATGTTATTGCAGCATGTATCCTACAACCCTCTGGAGAGCGTAGGTGTTGTCAAACCATTAACGTAGGAATTTGATCCTTGAGTGAGAGGGCCAGGAAAAGAGGGGTCTGTAGAGTTGGTGTCAAGAGTTCTGTTCGAATATTCCGTAACATGATGGTAGAGAGTCGAGGACAGACCCTGGCTCTTTCACTTACTGAATGATCAATGGGTTTTTTCAAACTGGTTAAAATGTATATTTTTAATTTGGTTTAAAACCTAGACAATGTAGCGTCTCATCGACCCCCCTCCTGCCTCATTGGTCCAGACAGAGCATCCTCTCATTGGTCAGACAGCTAGGATCCTAATGCTGCAGTCTCATTGGATGAAAGGGGGAGTGAGACTTGTGATGTGCAATCATCCCATTAGATGAAAAAGGAGGGGCTTAATCCTAATGCTGCATTCTCATTGGTTCAAGCCAAATAATGACAACAATAGACCTGTCACTTTGACAAGAAGTGCATTATATACTCTCTTGCAGTGTCCTGTTTTAAGTACTATGCCCAAGTCTGAGCTTAGTAATAACTTCCTCCCTTCTTTCTGCCACCTCATTCTTTATATGAAAAAAATGCCTTCCTGTAGTCCCTGCTTCCCAATGTTTTTGCCACTCCTGAGTTAAAATCCCAGAAGAACTAAACCTATTTAAAAACTTTCTCTCCACCCTTTTCCCCATACACGCACACTCTCCCCACAAACACAGAGATGCCAACTGAAGGTGTTGACTCTCTGGTGTCACGCTCCTAACTGAAGGAAAGAACCTCCTTTTATAGAGCAGCCAGGCTGATGAGCACAGGCTGATTGCAATGAGGACAGGTGCTCTCAATGATCGGCTCGTTAGAAGCACTGGCGGTCAGAGGCTACCTCCATCTGTAACAGTTACATATTCAGCTGTCCAAAAGTACAGCCGTTGTTTTTAGTATGGTTCACATGGTCATTTAAATAAAAAAAATATAGCGAACATCACTCACATGTTCCCCCAGGCTGCATTAACCCAGCATGCCAAAGAAATATCTGCATTTGTGATTCCAGATGGATTGTTTGACTATAGGATGCCAATCGGTTTAAGGGACGCTCGTGCCACTTTCAAACAGCTAATGCTCATGGTATTGCGGGGTCTCGACAATACAGAGGCTTACATTGACTATGTAGTATCCAGCAACTCCTTGTCCGAACATCTCAAGCCTGTCAGAGCGGTGTTTGAAAGGTAAAAACAGCTAACCTAACTGCCAACTTAGAAAGTTCTGAGATTGCTGAAGACACTGTTGAATACCTGGGAAAAGTAGTTGGACAGGGGAGGTGCTAAATATGGCTTCAAAGGTTATGTGGTTTATAGTGTTAATGTTTCTTTGTGTTTTTATTTTTTCTGTAAGGGGACCTTGAGTGTCATGAAAGGCATCCTTAAATAAAATGTATTATTATTAAAGGTAAAGGCCATTATAAACATTCCCATGCCTACCTCCCGCAGGGAGCTCAAACGGTTTTTAGGGATGGCTGGCTATGACAGGGAATTTTGCAGAAATGTTGCTTAAGTAGCAGCCCCCCTTACACACTTCACCAGCTCGAAGGTCTTTTACCATTGGACCCCAGAGTACTGGATTGCTTTCAAAAAAATAAAAGCACTCTTAGCCACAGCACCTGTACTAATAGCTCCTGATATTAGTCATCCTTTTCTCCTCTACATAGATGCCAGCTACATCGATGTAAAACCCTTTGTTGTTTCTGCAGCGGTCTGCCTCCACTAACCGTAGGTTGCTCTGTTGAAGTTTAGCATTGCAAGAGATTGCAAAATCCAACATGTACAGGAAAAAACATTCTAGTTGCTCATTGTCTGTCACGATTCATATTTGAATGATTGGTAATTTGCTTTTTGGCTGAAGTTTACTCTACTCAGTACAGTGGGGCAATTTTTGTTGTTCTGAACATTAACAACTATTTGCTTTTCTAATGGGGAATTGGTATTTTTTGATACTAGCTATTTGTGTTTATGGTTTGAGTTTAACTACAGTGTCCCAGATTAATATGTCACTGTTACAGATGGAGGTTGCCTGTGACCTCCAGCGCTTCTAATGAGCCAATCATTGAGAACACCTGTCCTCATTGCACCCAGCCTTTGCTCATCAGCCTGGCTGCTCTATAAAAGGAGGTTATTTCCCTCAGTTAGGCGTGTGACACCAGAGAGTCAACATCTTCAGTTGACGTCTCTGTTTGTGGAAAGAGTGTTGTAAGGTTGGGAATGGGGAAGAGGCTTTCAAAAAAAGTTGCAAAAGGTTCCAACTTTTGTTTGAGGCCAGATTCTTTAGTTTGTCTACTGTCTTTCAGTAGAATTAGTGGATGACTGTGGAGATTTATAACTCCACTTCTCCTTTTAGAAACCCAAAGGCCTTATTTTTGTTATTTTATGAAGGTGCAATATTTGTTAGTTTCTCTCTCTGTGACTTCTGTCCTTCATAACAATTGAGGGCTTGTCAGTGAAAGAATTAAAAAGTTTACTTGACAGACGTTGGCAAGTCCCATTAACCTAGCATACCAAAGAATTGTCTGCACTTGTTTTTTTTTTTTTTTTTTTTTTCCAGATGAATTGTTAGAATAACTGATGCCCCGTCCACACGTAGCCGGGTATCTCACTAAACGAAGATGTTTTTGCCTCTCAGCCACACGAAAATGCAGATTGACAGCATCAAAAACGAAGCTTTTAAAATCCTCCGACCAAAGTGAAGATTTGCGAATTCTCCGTTTGTGTTTGCATGTGGACGTCAATAACCAGGGTTTTGCGTTTTGAAACGTCACTGCCTGTGACAAAAGTGGATGCCCTCACAACGGTTTTTTGTTCAGGCGTTTTTGTGAAAATTTCCGTATGTTCTGGTCCTCCCTCCTGTCATTGTCGGAGTTACTTCGTCCTCACATTGAAGGGCAGTCTACTGTCATGCAATCAACAGTTGGTGTTAAAAAGTGTCTTGCATGATTCATTATTTAGCAGACGAAGGGAGATTACCAAACAAACGGCAAATTCGTCTGGATTGTCAGGGCAGGTTGAATCAAAAAATGTTCGGAAGGTGTGTAAAGCTGTAACTGTGCACTTGGGACCCAGATACATACAACTGCCAACTGAAACTTCAGTGCATTCACTTTTGAAGAAATCTGAACAGATGCATGGCCTCCCCCAGTGTCTTGGTGCTGTGGATGGCACATGTGGGAATAAAGCAACCATTGGTCAGTTCCAGCGACGACATGAACCAAAAGGGGACTACTTCATTAAATATCCAGGCCACTTGTGACTATCAAAAGTGTATTTATTTAAAGGGTCTAATGGAGTTAACAGAGTCATGACCTGACCTAATTGTTTTATTGGGGTGACAAAGGGTTTTTTCTCTCCAGGTTTATTTCCAAGAGTGTCTATTTTTTTTTATACCCCCCCTGATGCTGACCAGCAGGAAATGTGGGGGATTTGCACCAAACATGAAAAAAAATAGGGGGGTTGCCTTTATGTTTCTTGGATAAAGATTTAGTTTTGTTGATCCATTATGTGATCATGAACCCGTACGTGGACCCAGAGCATTTTCAACCGGTTATGTGGCCACTTCCAGAACTACCTGTCATGTATGTGAAAATGCTTGATGAAATCGGGTTATTTGTGGATGAAATTGCTGAACATCGATACATGGAGTGGATTTGGATATACCCAAGAGTCCACTATAGGCGTACAAATGTTCAAGTTGTTGACCCTGAACAATGGATATTTAGTGAACTCTGAGCCCTAAGTAGGACTCATGAAGGTCTCTTAGTGAAACTGATTTTGGTGTTCTATGGTGTTTTCCCTTGAGGCCTGCCATAGGTAAGAGTTTCACAAGGTGTGTTAGGAAATCGAAAAGGAGTAGAATTTGAGTCAATAAAAAGAACTTATGTATGCACCAATCAGAATACTCGTCAATAAGGTTTGTTTCCTAAGTGGGTGTGTTTGGATTTACATGTAATATAAATGTAGTTTTTCGGTGTTTTCAACCCATTCACTTTTTTTTTTTTTTTTTTTTAAGCCCGTTTTCCTATATTTGGAAAGACTGAAAAAGTAGACTGATCATGAATACCTCTGCAAGGTTGGATGTTCTCGCTGACAACCATGCTGCAGGTATGTCTACCGGTGACAAGCCATTTGAGACATGTACTGATGCCCCACGTAGGCCTAGAAGGCGTAGAGCACGTGGCCTTACTTCATCGGAGCCCGCATCAATTGACACAGTTGGACTGAATGGGTATGCATACTCTGTTGAATATAGGCATGGTTGTGTAAAAATGTGGGTTGGGAGCCATATCAGTGAAGACTTATCAGGCGGTTATCCAAACTGAGCATCTGTCTGTGAAAGATTGGAAAGTTTTTCCTTCTACTGTGTGCCCAGACCTTGAGCAGTGTGGATTCCCTGAGACAGAGTATGTCTCACAGTGGATGAGAGTGCGACGGGGCCTGAGCTTTACAGAGTTGAGGCTGATTGCTACACAATATGATCAGACGGGTTTATTTTCCTGAATGTTTGTGATGATCGAGGCGAAGCAATGGAGATTACATCCTTATCCTTTAACACTTCAAAAATGTGACTCTTGGTTTGGTTTAAAATGTTTTTTTTTCATTCAGTGGTGTGATTTGAGGAGTATGCAAAGTATGTTCGACAAATTGACGAGATTATCAGAAGAGACTGAATCAATACTTGCTATGAAAGCATTAGAAAGCGTCTGTTTGTTGGTTGTTGCAAAAAATTACGTGTTAAACTGATTAACACACCTCGTAAGAAAAAGGGGGCACCACCTGGCTTGCCAGGAACAACTGTATTAATTATGGAAATTAATAAAAATTATTAATTATGAAAATCAATAAATTTATGGATTTATTATTTTTAATCAATCTCAAATCTAAGTTATGAGTTACCAAAACGTTCGACCACTATGAATCAATACGAACACACTTCTGAATTTTATGCGTGATATTTAATGAATAAAAATGAACAATAACAGAATAACGGAACGATCCAAAAATGCATCCGCTATATGAAAAAAACAACACGATGACTGATGTATGCTATGGGAGAAAAACCAGGAATGACAGATACTATCCTAACTAATTGAGTATGGTACAGTGTTTAACGTCTGTCTGACAAAATTATTGATTAGATTCCGACAAAAATACCAAACGGCAAAAAGATAAAAAGGAGGATGTTGGAAGCTAAATTACGGGGCTGACCTGAGCTCGGTGGAGATTTAAAAGTGAACACCCATGACACGAACTTCTGAGTTGACAACAAGCTGCTATGTGTCTTTGTCGCTGAACCAACGAATTCGCCAAGATGGTACTGAAGTCTGAAGAACGGGTCTTGGAAAGTCCATCCTCAATTCCTACAGCCCGGAATCGCCGTGGTGATTCTGGTCGGATTCGGGTTAGCGCGTCACTCAGGGATGTGTCTGCACGTCCACGTCCTCTCGTTGGGGCTCAGGTGATTCGTCCAAAAAAGTTTTTGATGATGAACGATTGTCAACTTTCTGCTAACTGAAGTGGCCGGTTCAGTTGTTTCAGAATCGTTGCAAAGTCACTGGTTGAAAAGAAGGATCCAAGAATTGTCCAGAATTGATAAAAACGATTCACTGCGCGTTCACAAGCCTTAACAGAATGTCTCTGGGCTGGTAAATATTGAGTTAAACGAGAAGCAATAACGTCCTTAAACAAAAATACAAATCGAATTAAAAATCAAAGTCAGAAAAACAGAAGAAGCGCGCTGGAGTCAAAGTTCCATCTTGACGACAAGTCCAAAAACGGAGTAGAAAAACAAGAGAATATACGAGAAGAGAGCGGGGTACAAGAGAGCGAGCAGAGGGCACGCTTTAGCTTAAAAGAGCACTTAAAATGATACACGCCCTCTTGATGACGCGTGTTTTCAGGCGGAGAGAAAAAAAATAAACTCTCTACAGTTTTAAGAAAAATCTGAATTAAACGTACGACACTGCACCATACTCGAGTTTTACTTCTATTCTTATACAAAAGTAAAGATGCACAGTTATAACCTTTGAAATGAAACCAAACATGAGTTATTATTGAATTGTAACCTATATTGAGTTTGTCAACTTTTCGTTGATAGTTTAAGTCAACAATGAAATAACATATACAGACAATAAAATTGGAAAGGGACATAGATAGATAGATAGATAGATAGATAGATAGATAGATACTTTATTGATCCCGAGGGAAATTCAAGGCATCCAGTAGCATTATACAGACAGGCAGGACACAAGACATTAGTTACAATACACACCCGCTGTCCCCCCCCCCCCCGTATACAAAATCCCCCAAACAAGATATAGCAGCCCCTATGTGACTAAGAATAAACATAATTATGTTAAACCTGTGCAGTTAGCATTAGCAGTTAGACTTAAAACTTATATAGCATAATGTACATAACCTGTGAGGAGAGAAAAACATGTGTTGGTTAAAAGAGACCTGTAAACAGTTAAAGAGCCTTAGAAACAAAGTGCTGACCTTCTAGAAACTAGTTACATGTGCATGTACAGAGGTGTTTGAGCTTATGCCAGAGGTGTGAGTACAGTCGTTAAACAGTCGTTAAACAGTCAATGCAGGAATGTAAATTGGTTCACCAACTTAAAGGAGCAGTGATTTGCATTAAGTGTCCTAGACAATAACCTGAAACCAGGAGTGGTTAGGGTGATAATCGTTAAGTACCCAACTATTGAAGAGCAGCTTAGCATTAAGTGTTGAAGACAATAGAGTGAAACTTGACCTAATTAGGGTGATCATGTCAACCCTTGCAGATGTAGCATAACACAACAGTGGGATGAAACCAGACATGATTAGGGTGATTGTCTTTAAAGTGACCAGTGCTCAGTAAAGTGACTATCAATATGCATTACAGTGTCCAAACTGGGGGCTGACTCTGAGGTCAGCAGTGCAGGTGAGGAGTGAGAAAAAAGTGAAAAAAGATTCCAGGAACATAACATCAAACCATGAATGGATTTCTTAAACATAAAAGCGATATCAGGATCTAACGAATTAAACATTGATTTAAAAGAACCACTGGGTGGCAGTAGTGCTCCATGTAAGTCTTTGAATCAGAACAGTGAGATTTTATTAGCAAAGTAATTCCTCATATCTTCGCGGTAGATGGTCCGATTTGAGTCCTGTTTGGATGAAAACGTTAGTTTCAATGTTCTTAGGAAGATTATCCACCTGAAAATTAAAAATACACGTTATTTAATATACATCTGAACATGGAGGCATCTTGTCCCCATTTTATGGGTGGGTCACGCAGGAGTCAAGACATTCCTGGCTAGATTACAGCCATCATGGATCCATGGCAAAGGTGTTTATTCTAATGTCAAGAAGAGCTCTCCCAGGGGGAAGAAGATTTATCCCAAGGTGGAGAAACCGGTTCCTGATACGGGATTTGCGTATTGAGGTCTTTGAAGATGTTTTTATTGCATTCCATGAGGTGCGATGGCTTTTAGGATTTAAAGTGGGGAGGGTCTGGAGACAGAGCGTCATGTCAAAATGCAGGAAGGGAAAAAGGCCGTAAACGTTGAGTTGTGTAGAAACAGATGGTGAGGTGCGAAGGGGAGAAGAAGGACTCCAGCAGGGGCCCTCTGATGAATCTAATCAGATCAGAAATATTCCTTAACATGGTGATATCACGCCTGTCACACAAAATTCGAGGCCTCTTCCACTGTGTACCTCCTTGTTCTCTACAGCATGGAGCGTGGAATCGTTTCTGGATTGTCATTCTCCTCTGATGTTCCAGGCGGCACAGACTCCTCAGAATTCACCCAATCCACTTATGCAGGGGATGACCCAGTGTTAAATGACCACCTCTTTCAGTTCTTCTTACCAGTGTACCCCCTCCTATGGATCCCTCTCAGTAGCAGCACACACAGAGTGGTTACAGGAAGCTGAATGTGCCAACCAATGCCCAATATTCAACCTTTACAACGGGGTGAAAACGGTGGTCTATCACTTTTATGATCTAGCTGTGCAGGACTTTGGGGGCGAGCTCTGCTATGGCTGTCAAATTCAACATCCAAGTCAGTTGCAACACGATTGCCTTCAGGATGTGTCCGATTATTTCTATGTTTAAACAACAATCAGATATCATATGTGGAATTATCTATTCATACCAGCCATTTGTTGTTTTTTATCATTAAATTTCCTCCCCAACACAAGACTAGCTGTGATGGAAATGGTTGAAATGATCCTGGAGAATCTCGAGCAGGAAGAGGACATTATTGAAAATCTAATGAGAGCTGGCAAACATCCTGTGGAGGTGGTGGCAGACGAGGATGATGAAGAAGCTCTCATCCCTGATGGAGAACGTCTCCCACCCCCTGCATGGTACTGTAACGGCACTGGGCAGCTCCTTCAGTGACAGGCTCCGCCACCCGCGGTGTCTGAAGGAGAGAGACCGCAGGTCCTTCCTTCCTGCTGCAGTCAGACTGTTTATCCAAGCCTGCTCCCAGTAGATCATAGAACACACCAAACTGGACAATTTACTCCTTGTGCAATAACAATGTTATAAGGTGTCACCTGACCTTTGTATTTTCATTCTTAAATTTGATTGCATTGCAATATTTAATTATGGGACAATTTGTGCAATAACATTCCATCCTTATATGCACTGTGTGCATGATAGTGTTCATGCTGTTTATACAGACTTACATCTTTAAGTTACTTGCATTTCGACTGTTCCTTTCTGAGGCATGTTTTTTAATAGCTCTTTAATTGATGCACATTTCTTTTTTTGTACTAGCTCTTGATTACTGTTTTTGATGCTTTTTTTTCCTACACTTATATTTTTATCTATAAATTTTTTTGCACTGTGATTTTCTTTGCTGCTTTGCTGCTGTAACACTACATTTCTCCGCTCGTGAGATGAATAAAGGATTATCTTGTCTTAAGACTGATTCTTCAGCACCTTGTTCATGCGTAAAACAGACTCCTAACGATCCAAATGTAATGTCGGCAGAGCGAGCAGCAGAAACTTTGACAGCATTAAAGAAGGCTCAATCAGATGAGAAGTTTAGTTTTTATAGTTTGTAGGCGATGTTTAAAAGTGTAGGCATTAGTCAATGTACTTTTGAGGCTGCATACATACAATTATCTTGTAATACACGGTGTGGAAAATGGTCAGCTAATTTAGATATAGATATATAGTTTGTGGTGGATCCATATGCACGTGTTGTCTACGTTGTTTCTGATACGTCTAAGTCGGAAAGGGAGATGGGGTTGTTGTTGGGGAATGCTCAAAGACAAGCCTCAAAAAATAAAAATCTTTATGCTAAAAATGCTCTTAAAAAATTAGGTAGTTTATCTGCATAACTGAGATGTCTCTGCTCAGGAGGCTGTTTGTAGACTAATGACAAATATGCATCTCAAGGAATGTTCAAGGAAAGTACCGTTTGTACCAACAGGGGACAATATAGTTCAAATGAGTTTGCCTTTAAAAGTGTTACAACAGAAGGCGTCATCATCACATGATCTGATGTCAGAAGACATTTTGCTGATCGCTACAAAAACAGGCTGGATGACAGTGTCTTCAATGATATGTGCATGGCAACTTTTGCTTCAGAGTACTGCATTTTAAGTAAAAATGAGAAGTCAAAAAAACAGATACAAGTTCAGAACAACTGTGGTTTTGTTGTAAAAAGAACATGAACACAACCTGCCGTTGTAAGGTACACACGCTTTTCTGAAACAAGAAATACAGAATTATTTCATCACAGTATTATGCAGTTTCTTCCATACCGCCTTGACATTCATCTGAAACCCCCACACTGAGACATGAGCAGTTATAAGAATGGTCACCTTTGTTTTAGTGATGGCTCAAGACATTCAGTCAAGTCAGTTGTTGATGAGAATAGGAGGTTTGAAATGGAAGCTGATGAGTTGGATGATATCCAAAATCAAGTTGGTACTGACAGCGTTTTTGAAGATGCTTGGGGTGAGCTGTGTCCAGAGCTGGAAGCAGAGCGCTTAGAATGTCAGCAAGAACGGATCATCAACGAACATGAAGAAGTGGAGATCATACCAGATTTTGCTGTTAGCAGTAAAGACGTTTCTCATTTGGAGAAAAAGAATGTGATGTCTCGACCTGATGGCTCGTCTTTAATTAGATCTCTGAATGAAAAACAGTTGTCTGTTTTCAATCAGATACGTCAATGGCGTTTTAAAAACAAATTAGAGGTAACAAACCAGATCCTTTGCACGTGTTTATCACAGGAAAGAGCCATTTAATCAAGGCTATTCAATATGAGGCCATGAGATTGTTGTCAACAGCTGGTCATCATCCTGACAACACTTGTGTTTTGTTGACAGCTCCTACAGGGATTGCTGCATACAATTTGCATGCAACAACTATTCATAGCACTTTTTCTATTGGAATGGATGTACGCTTTACCGTACACTCCTTTTGGGTGAGGAAAAGGTTAATTCTTTGCGAGCCAAGTATAGTGATCTTCAGATATTGATCATTTATATCCATGGCAGATTGAGGCAAATAAAACAGACGGGGGACTTTTCCCCATTTGGAGATTTTTTCCAGTTGCCTCCGGTAAAAGGGAAACCCCTTTATGTAGATGATGACGGGGTGAACTTTTGGTCTAGTCTGTTTAAGGTTGAATTAACAACAATAGTTAGACAAAAAGATGTTGTTTGCAGAGTTGTTGAATCAACTCAGAACAGTCTAAGGACACCCCAATGCTGCTCAGTGATATTCAGACACTGAATCGTTGTGAAACTGGTGAAGTCAGCTCAGCTTTGCACATTTTTTCCAACAAATAAAGTAAATGAGCACAACCTTGAGCGTGTGTTCAAGATTTGTCCTTTTAAATGGACATCACAGCAAAACCTCTAACACATCTATAGAGGAAACACTTCGCTTGGGGATGGGGATAGGTAGTAATGGGGTTATTCAAGCTTCATTCAATCTTTTTTAATCAGCACTTGAATATCGGCCATTTTCACAAAAACAACATTCCGGACAAAAAGCTGAGGAAATGGCACTTTTGTAAAACACTTATTTTCAAGAAAAAAATGTGATTTTGAGTTTACATTTGGATTCTTTTTACTTTCATTTGACAACTACAGTTATATTTTAAAATAAATAACTAAAATAAATAAAAATGATTACATGAAATCTCCATATGATTTCAAACCGGTTGCGGGACGTGACCTTGTTGAAGTAGGGGGTGGCCAAAATGTCATCTGTAGACCAGTACATTTCAAGGTCAGGCTTACAAATGATATGATCAAGAGCAGCAGCATCAGTTAGAGGTCCAGGATTCTCAGTGAAAGGAAAGTCTTTTGGCTGCCAGTTCATTTCTTTCCACATCAGATTACCTGGACCTGCACCTGGCTGGTTTACAGGACCTCTTGCTTGGTCACCAGGTACTTGACCTCCACCACGCCCATGAGATCCACAGATCCGACCTCTGCCTCTTTGCTGTGTTCGACCTGTAAATAATTAGAATGACAATTTTTTTTATTCAACAGTGTGATGTGCACAAAGAGGGGAACGTTATTTTTCGGCCTCTTCATATCATATCTTACCTCTTTCACCTTGGGTAGTTCTGTATAAAGGACACCTGGGCCTTGAATCCCTGGACTGTGTAAAATGTCATACAAATATTCACTTGGTAAATAGTTTGTGTACAAAATGAAAGATACATTTGTTTTTCACCTCCTCTCAAAAATTAGCAGATGCTCTCGTCTTGTATCATGTAGTAATCATACAATCTTAGTAACAGGTTATCAAACTAAAAAAATACACCATGTTATCATAACTCACCTCTTGCACCTCCGGTGGGTCTGAAAGAAGGAGACCTGGATCTTGGAGACCTGGACTCTGTGTCAGGAAAATGACAGTAAAATGTCATACAACTATTCATTTGGTAAATAGTTTGTGTACACAATGAAAGACATTTGTTTTTTATCTTCTCTCACAAATAAGCAGATGCTCTTGTCTTGTATCTAATAATCATACAATCCAAGTAACATACTATCAAATTAAATAAAATATGTTATCATAACTCACCTCTTGCACCTACGTGTATGTCTGGATCTTGGAGACCTGGACTCTGTGTCTGGAAATTACAATAAAAAGTCTGTCAAAAATTTGTTTGGTACATAGTTTATGTACAAAACTGAGGGATATGTTATTTCGACGTCGCGTTATCTCATGAATTATCAGATGCGTATGCTATCACGGTGAATCAAAAAATAACGTGATCATATCTTACCTCTTACACGTCCTAAAGGTCTGAATGTAGGTCCTGAATCCCTCCATTCACTGCCGTCTTCGTGCAGATCAGTTTCACGAACGTCAAAAAATGAATTGTCAGTCTGTATCTATAATTAACTGTAAAGCTTCCGCAGCCGGATATCTCCTTGCTGGCGCCGGCATGTTTGTACTGTTCAAGAGCTTTTATCTCATATCTATACAGCTAATGTCTGAGTTTGACGCGCGTCAAACTCGCATATAGACTGGCCGAACTCCACCCGCTGGAAAATTAGGACGAAGATGTTTGTCTTTTTTTTTCTCTACTTTCCCGCGGGTGGTCTTGTTTATTGGTTTTTGACCTCACAGTCCTGTAACTTTATCACATCCGTCAGAACGCCCCCTATCGTATTTCACTGAAAACACCAATTGACCATTCTTAGTTGTTGATGACTCCCAGCACACCGACACACAGACTTTCAATGTGTTTTTGATGAATGTTTAGAATTTGTCTCTGCACTTACAGGATTTGGTGGCTTATACACAGAATTTGCAGCTTAACTGCATCACTGTTATAGAAACATGGCTGCCTGATGCGTCTTCAGAAACGATAAAGATTGATGGTTACAGTTTTTCTAACTGTCCACGAAGTTTATCGTACAATAGTAATAGTCCAGTTTTCACAGCATTGCAAGCCCAACAACATGGTGGTGTCTGCATGTTTAGTGCAGACAATGTGGCATACAACTTAATCAAATTGCCACTGTTGAATTTAGAGTGCTTGGTTTACAAGTACGTTAGTTTGGACAAAGTAGTTGCAGTCATTTATTGACCACCGTCTAACCACATGTCCTTGCTTAAGGAATATCTCGGCAAGTTGCTTGATAGGCTTGACCCCTTAAGTAACACGATTGCTGTCATGGGAGATTTTAATGATGACATTTTAAAGTCCACTTCCATCCTCAACTTCGTTGCAGAAAGGGGGTATGTGCAGCTAGTGACACAACCCACTACTGAGAGACACTGGTAGGCACACTTATTGACCACGTGTATGTGAAAACAACATAGTACTAGGTACAGTAAGTAGTGTGGTCAACTTATTTTAGTGATCATGAAGGATTGTTCCTTCTAAAGAACATCTTTCCCACGTTGACAGAGATTTGTTGAGTACTCGTGTATGTAATGAAGTGGTGTTGATTTTAGAATTTAATGAATTGTTTGTAATATAACATATTTATTTAATGTAGTGTCTTTAACTTGTAATAAAGAAGTGTTTATTATGTAATGAATTGTTCCTTTTATCATGTATTGAATTGATCCTGTTATACATACTGAAGGATAAAAGTTGCTATTTAAAACTTTTCCTATGTTGTTAATAGAAATCTGACTCCTCTAAATAATTACCTCAAATCTCTGCGTATTCTTTTTATGGGATGAGACGAATGACTGGAGGCGTCAGAGTTTATTAACCCGATGAATCAAGAATAGAAATGACAGAGTCTCTGGATTCAACACTACGTGTCCCTGACAACAGACGGATACCTGGTCGGTTCGCTAAGTCTGAGCCCCGACTATCTTTCCCTGAACCCTTTCATACATTAGACAGAGAATATCTAACCAAATTATGCATTTGAGAATGTGCGGTGTCCTTCCTCCGATTGGGCAGCTTTCCAAATTATGCGCCTCCTGATGTTTGGTTCCGCTTCTCTCATTGGTGCATCATACTCCACAATCCTTTGTCCAATCTGTAGGGGAAGACACTTCCTACCTGTTTCTTATCACAACCTGACATCTCGTCTAGTAACCAATTCTTTTTAAGGAGAAGACAATTTAGGTAATTAAGAATCAAGGCTCACTCATCTGTAGGGACCTCCCACGGCGGCAACATTATGTTGGGGTTTTATGATGCAACATTTAGTTGTCAAATTTAATGTAATAATTAAGTTTACTTAATTATTAATATAAATCAATAATTATTATTAAACTTGAGTTTAATAAACCTCGGAGCACCACCCTGTAAACAGGGAACAACCAAAATAATACAAATATCAGTCTCAAATTACTTAATTACATGCCAATATCATCAATAATTAATAATCTGTATTTAATTGAAGGTGTGAAATCCAAACACAAAACCCTTTCACCCAGCCTAAGTCACAATGCAAATACACAGTAATCACAAACAACTGCTCTTTAAATTATAACAGAATTTATTTAACAAAGAAACATCAAGTTAATCAATGAAACTCAATCAAACAAACAACTATTATAAGCTAAACTACAGGTAACAAACAAGCGTGGCGTGTGTGATCGTGATCAAAATGGCGCGTGGTCACGTGATGGCGGACACAGAACACAGGTCTCCTAACCTGGTCTATTGTCTAGAGATGGAGTCAAACGCCTTCTCTATCTGATCTATGTTTCTGCAGCTTCTGGAAAGCCACAGATATCCGTGTGTTCGTCTGCCGAAAGGTGCGTGTGTGAGTGCGTAAAAGGTGGGGAGAGAGAGAGAGAAAAGAGCGCACCTCAGAAGCTCAATTGCAGCCTGGAACTCATGCACAACTCAGAGCATAGTTAACTTCACTACCAGTGGCCGGATTTGTATCAGACGGCGTTCACACTAGTCTTTCTGATAATGAGTCTATTACCCGGTTATGACGCGAGAGTTCACAGAGAAACACACGGGACGCAGCGGCCCAAATAAAAACAAAAGAGGTTTTACTCTCATAAAACCAAGTGATCAAACACCAAGCAAATATTATCACAGTTTCACAATAATAACTCGGTTATTAAACACACTCTCTAAAGCTAACTGCCCAGACCTAGCTTAAGCCTCACTTGTAACTGTTTGTCCACGGTTGATGAAGGAAGAAAAGGGGTCCTTGGAACAGTCTTTCGCCGTCTCCCTGCAGTTGTATGGTGATGGCGGCGTGTCCAAGGGGTTGAGCAGGGCCGTGGTGTCCTCCGTCGAGCGAGGTGATCTCCGTGGATGTCCTTTCTTTACAGGACGGAACAAGACGTAATCCTTACGATCTCTCTCAATACCGTTTTAATACGGGAGAAATAAGACGCTCTTCTTGGAATCTCGGAATTCAGGATGTCGGTATGCTTCAAGGCCTTGGGTTAGCTGCGCACCAAAACTTTTAAACAAAGAATCGTGCTGTGAAACAGGAACAGAGGGATATCCTCGGACGTCGCCAGACGACGTATGAAAGAGAGTGAACAATGGGGCACGGCCGGTTTTATCCCTCCCAAGCTTCACTCCTATGTGTTAGGTGTGGCAAAGTCTTCTGGGAGTACCTGCAAGGTCTGTTGGGATAAAGAGTCTTTTGTCATGGTTCTCCAAAGGGACACAGCCTGAACTTTGTCATCCTGGCTGGACCCAACGCAACCTATATAAAAGTGGGTGAGTGATTAACTGTTCAGGGCCTTAAACTAAACCTATATTTGATTTTGGTGAGTGATTCAGTTTAAAGGGTCACATCAAACACATGTTGGAATGTGCACTCACTTCTGCAAGCCCTCTTCACACAAACACAAACCTGGAATAAAACATGATAAAATAACTGGTATAATATAAATGTAAGTGAACATCATTCAAACTGTAAATATCAAACCTTTCCTTTGGACCGGGTGATGAAACTTTATTGCAGTAAACACTTTGAGTATAAGCAGAAAAAGGCCTAATATTCTATCAACTCCCCCTTTTCACCTCATTAAACATGAGGTCAATATAAAAGAGTCTTCTTCATAAGCATCAATGTTAAGTTCCTGAATAACAAGGCCTGAGCATTAACATGCAATCAAGGGCAATAAGCCCTGACAAACTGAATGGTGGGCTTCATTTTAATACCACTTACCACTTACCACTTACATCCTGGGGTTGTGTAGTCTAGTCCTCTGATCTGGTAGTGGTGAAATCTACCTGCATTAAAGGAATTAATCATTTACGTCTGTTAAACACATGTTGCCATTGAAGTCTAGGAATTTCAATGGTGTTGGAGAGGTGAAGATATTGAGAACTTGCGAGATCACTGCGCCTGCCTCTGAATCCTCAGAGAAAGATAGCACAAGAGAAAAGGAGAACAAAAAGAAAAAATACAAAACTGTCCTGATCCAATCTGCGTCCCGTGTGTTTCTCTGTGAACTCTCGCGTCATAACCGGGTAATAGACTCATTATCAGAAAGAAAGACTAGTTTACAGTGAGAAGGCAGACTCAGAGGGCAGAACAAACACCTAGCTCATTCTCACCTGTGCGCCGACGTGAGTGGCCGCATACTCAGTAGCTCCGTCCCTGTCGTACATGTCTGATATGTTATTCGTTTGTGTGGGCTCTGTGCCAACTTCTACTTTATAGTTTTTATAGTACACTTGTGTACTATAAAACTTTAGTGTATAACTTTATGTATCCTATGGATACTTTTTCGTGCTTTCGTGGAAATAGCAGCGGAAAACTTTCTTATTCAAGGGAGACGCTGCTCTCACTCAGAACAGCGGGACAAGCCGGCATCGTTCACCCGATACCAGAGGAGCTGAAGCGGCGATACCGAGGCTGCCGAGCCGGGGCTATGCTAAAGGCTAGGCTAGCGGCTAAGCGATGGAGGTACAAGCCCTCGGTTCCGGTGATAGTTATGGGGAACGTAAACTGTCTAACCAACAAGACAGACGAGCTGGCTGCTCTCGTGAGGAACAATCGGACATTTAGAGAGTGCAGTTTAATGTGCCTCACAGAAACCTGGCTGACTCAAAACACCCCGGACGCGAACGTGGATCTACCGGGCTTTACTACAGTGAGAGCGGACAGAGACACGAAACTCAGCGGCAAACGGAAAGGAGGAGGACTCGCGCTGTTTATTAACAACAGATGGTGCCACCATGGACATGTTACGGTGAAGGAGGCAATGTGCAGCAAAGACATCGAGCTGCTGGCGGTGGGTCTCCGTCCTTACTACATGCCCAGAGAGTTTTCTCACGCGATCGTGGTTGCTGTTTACGTCCCACCCCGTGCACACGCCGAAACTGCGTGTGACGTCATCCACTCTAACATCGCGAGATTACAAACGCTGCACCCTGATGCTTTCATTGCCATCTCAGGTGACTTTAACCATGTTACACTGAACTCCACACTACCGGACTTTCACCAGTTTGTAAGCTGTCCCACCAGGAAGAACAGGACAATAGACCTCCTGTATGCAAACGTGAAGGACGCCTACACTGCCACCCCCTTACCACCTCTGGGTAAGTCCGACCACAACCTGGTCCTACTAAAGCCACAGTACAAGACTAAGATCCAGAGACAACCAATAACTACTCACACCTTCAGAAAGTGGTCTCCTGAGGCAGAGGAGGCGCTAAGAGACTGTTTTGAGACCACTGACTGGAGTGCCCTGCAAGAGACTCATGATGATGACATTGAGGGGGTCACACACTGCACAACTGACTACATGAACTTCTGTATGGACGTTGTGGTTCCCACTAAAACTGCGCTGCTTCCCGAACAACAAGCCCTGGATCACCAGCGATGTCAAGGAGATCCTCAACAGGAAGAAAAGGGCATTCAAGGAGGGAGACCAGGCAGAGCTGAAGCGTGTGCAGGGGGAACTCAAGGTCAGACTCCGAGAGGCAAAGGAGGAGTATAGAAGGAAGGTAGAACAGAAGCTGCAGCTGAACAACATGAGGGAGGTCTGGGAGGGCATGAAAACCATCACAGGCTGCAGGAAGAAAAACAACAACGCAGAAGACGGGGACCCTGAGAGAGCAAACCAGCTCAACTTGTTTTTTAACAGGTTTGACAGCCCCGTCACTGCAGCCAGTGCCTGTCCCCCCAGCACCCCTCTACACACCCCCTCTCCCCCCTCACTCCCCCCAACACCTCCACCAGGACAGACACAACCTCCAGTGACAATCCATCCCCCCTCCCCCCCACCATCACCAGAGACCAGGTGAGCAAGGAGCTGAAGAGACTCCGCCCCAGGAAGGCAGCAGGCCCGGACAAGATGTGTCCCAGGATGCTAAAGGCCTGCTCTGCTGAGCTGGGGGAGCCATTTCAGCACATCTTCAACATGAGCCTGCGGCTCGGGAAGGTTCCTGTGCTCTGGAAGACCTCATGCCTCACCCCGGTCCCCAAGAAGAAAAACCCCAGTGAGCCAGGCGACTTCAGACCAATCGCTCTGACATCCCACGTTATGAAGACCTTTGAACGGCTGCTGCTCCAACACCTCAGACCCCAGGTCCAACACGCACAGGATCCCCTGCAGTTTGCATACCAGGCAAAGGTGGGCGTGGACGATGCCATCCTCTATCTTCTACACAGGGCTTACTCTCATCTGGACAAAGGGAGCAGCGTGATGAGAATCATGTTCTTTGATTTCTCAAGCGCCTTCGACACCATCCATCCCCTCCTACTGAGAGACAAGCTGACCGAGATGAGGGTGGACTCGTACCTGGTGAGGTGGATCACGGACTACCTCACAGAGAGACCACAGTACGTCAGACTGAAGGACAGCACATCTGACACTGTGGTCAGCAGCATCGGAGCACCACAGGGGACCGTGCTCTCCCCTGTCCTGTTCACCCTGTACACCTCTGACTTCCAGTATAACTCTGAGCTCTGCCACATGCAGAAATACTCAGACGACACTGCGATAGTTGCTTGTGTCAGGGATGGACAGGAGAAGGAGTACAGGAGGAGGAGTACAGGAGCCTGATCGAGGACTTTGTGACGTGGTGCAGTGCCAACCATCTGCAGCTAAACACCTCCAAGACCAAGGAGATGGTGGTGGACTTCCGAAGGAACAAACCACATCTAGAACCTGTTTCCATCGGGGGGGGTCGACGTGGAGGTGGTCAGGACCTACGGGTATCTGGGGCTGCAGCTGGATGACAAGCTGGACTGGTCGCCTAACATGGACACTACCTGCAGGAAGGGACAGAGTCGTCTGTACTTCCTGAGAAGGCTTGGGTCCTTCAACATCTGCAAAAAGCTGCTGCAGATGTTCTACCAGTCTGTGGTGTCCAGCGTCCTCTTCTACGCAGTGGTGTGCTGGGGAGGAAGCTGCAAGAAGAGGGACGCAGCACGCCTGGACAGACTGGTGAGGAGGGCCTGTGCCCACCACAGAGCCGGACTCACTGGTGACGGTGGCAGAGAGGAGGTCTCTGGACAAAATGCTCTCCATCATGGACAACATACACCACCCTCTGCACAGCACCTTCACCGGGCAGAGGAGCATGTTCAGTGACAGACTGCTGTCACAGTCGTGCTCCACGGACAGACTCAAGAACTCTTTTGTCCCCCTGGCCATCAGACTGTACAACACTTCACTGTCACGGCAGGGAAGAAGCACACTGTGAACCCTGGACTCTTTTTCTCACTTTTTTCTCACTCCTCATCTGCACTGCTGACCTCAGAGTCAGCCCCCAGTTGGACACTTTAATGCATATTGATAGTAACCTTACTGAACACTAGTCACTGTAATGATAATCACTCTAAATCATGGTTGGTTTCATCCTACTGTTGTGTTATGCTACATCTGTAATGGTTGACATGATCACCCTAACTAGGTCAAGTTTCACTCTATTGTCCTCAACACTTAATGCTAATCTGCTCCTCAATAGCTGGGTACTTAAATGGCAATCACCCTAATCACTCCTGGTTTCACCGTATTGTCATGGACACTTAATGCTAATCACTGCTCCTTCCTGCATTGACTGTTTAACGACTGTTTAACGACTGTACTCACCACCTCTGGCATAAGATCAAAGACCTCTGTGCTCTCAGTCACACAGGGGCTGCTAAATCTTGTTTGGGGGATTATTGTATAGAGAGGGGAGGGGGGACTGCGGGTGTGTATTGTAACCAATGTCTTGTATTGTAACCAATGTCTTGTGTCCTGCCTGTCTGTATACTGCTACTGGGTGCCCTGAATTTCCCTCGGGATCAATAAAGTATCTATCTAATCTAATCTAATCTAATCTTAAACATGTAAATAATAATCATTAAACAAAAAATGTGTATTAATTTATTATTTCATACATATAGAAAGAGAAGCTACTAGTACAATTAGAGCCCCATAATAAAATCCATATTCAAGTCTGGTGAGATCCAGGGGCGTCCCCCTTAGACCCACTGTCACTGAATATGAATATATTACAGGAATAATGAATGGAAGTACTTACCAAAAACAAAGTAAAGTTACGTGTGGCTTAAAGTTAAAAAAAAAACACCAAAAGGAAAAAATATATATATATTTATCTTGAGAGAAGTGATCAGACCAGCAGATCTTAGTGTGCTACCATCAGTCTTTTCACACCATCTCCACAGGCCATTTAAATCTCAAATGACCCTCAGTCAGAGGTATAAAGAGAAGTAAAATATTCTTACAAGTAAAGGTACTGTTTTTTATTAATATTTTACTAAAATACTCAAAGTCAGTCTAAATATGCACTCAAATGAACGTAAAAACTAGCTCATGAAAAATCTACTGTAAGTAAAAGTTACTTGTTACTGTCTCTTTTTTTTGTTGTTCATTGAAGGAAAATGTTTACAGAGACGTATCCTGAAACATTTTTTTTTGTACCCCATTTTCAAAAACAAAATAAATGAATTAAATCTCCTCTCAATCTCTGTCTCAAACTCTCTCACCCTCATCTGTCTCATCACTTCCTTAATTCCTTCTTTCTGCACTTTCACAAACATCCTTCGAACTGCATCCTCACATCCGCTTCCTCACATCCATCAACAGGTTCATCTGAACCACTTTTACTTTCTGTCACCTTCTTTCACTTACTATTACCTTTAAATTATTCCTTCAGGATCATTAAAGTGTCTATCTGTCACCTTTTGCTGCTTTCAATGTTATATCTTGTACTTTTACTTTTTGTGATGAAGGGAATCTTCTACTTTTCCAGTTTACTCAGTGATAAGTGGAACAGTTTCTCTGGATGTCTAAAACAACAGACATCTGTAAAAAACATTCTCACCTCTAAATGAACAATATACACATATGACAAATTAGCCCTTAGTTTTACATATTTCTGGACTTGTTCTTCACAAGTATGAGAAGTAAAGGTTCATTTAGTCAGCTATGTTTATGCTTTCTGCAGTGTAAATGTGTGGATGGAACAAAACTATTTACAACTTTGTTTGTTTGAGATTTGTCACGGTGAATGCTTTAGATAAGGATGAAGAAAGTCACACTATGTATTGTCTTTACAAGAGCTTTTACAACAGCCACTTATATATTATTATGCATCAATACCTGTCTATATCCCCCTTTTTTCTGAAAAAGGGCCGCATTAACAACACCCCCTTTTTCAGTAACATCTAAGAAGAATGGAGTAAAATAATCTGAGAATTAAAACCATTCTATCTGTTAGAGGTCAAATGAACAGCAGCTACAACACGCTCTGGGCCCATAAGAATACAGAGAGAGGTAATACACCAGTGAGAGTTAACAACATATGCTTCAAAAGCATCATGATACACAAAGTTGGGAGTACGAATGTAATTTAAAGTGACGTGGTACAGGTCTTTTGGAGGGACTAAAGGTTTGATGGACTGTACCCAAGTTTTCCAAAAGTTGTAAAAAGCAAGAATGTCCCCTTTTTGGTCGTTGGTGTACCCGTGAACTCCACTACTGGAACCCATTGCGATGAAGATTGAAGGTTGTGAAACATCACCAGTGACAGTGGAGTAACATAGTCTTGTGTCAACCAAGGTTCAAGGTTCTTTATTTGTCAATTCCAAAATATGTCAGACATACAGTGAAATCGAAATTACGTTTCCCCCCTCCCCACGGTGCAATGTAGATAAAAGGGTAAATAAAATAAAACAAGGTAAAAAGATAAATAATATTTACATTAATAAACCTAAATGTGCAAAAGTACTAAGTTAAATAAAATGGAGTATAAAACAAGATTATAAGAAAAGTGAAACTTGTGCATGCGTGCAATGTGCAATAAGTGACCAGGGTTCTGTTTCAATATTCAAACAGGAGGAGGTTCCAATGTTCAGTGTTCATGGGGGCAGAGGGGAGGGAAGGGAGGGAAGAGAGTTCAGCTTCCTGACAGCTTGGTGGAAGAAGCTGTTTCTCAGTCTGGTAGAGCCGGCCTGCAGGCTGCGGTACCGTCTCCCCGATGGCAGGAGGCTGAAGAGGCTATGTGAGGGGTGGGTGGGGTCACTCACAAAGCGGGTTGCTTTGCGGGTGAGGCGGGTGCCGTAGAGGTCCAGAAGAGAGGGGAGCGGGACACTGATGATCCGTTCAGCCGCCCTCACTGTGCGCTGCAGGGTCTTGTGGTTGGCAGCAGTGCAGCTCCCCAGCCACACAGTGATGCAGCTGGTCAGGATGCTCTCGATGGTGCCTCTGTAGAAGGAGCACATGATGGGTGGGGGTGCTCGTGCTCTCTTCAGCTTACGGAGGAAGTAGAGGCGCTGCTGGGACTTCTTGGCCAGTGATGTGGTGTTGGCTGTCCAGGAGAGATCCTCACTGATGTGTACCCCCAGGAACTTGGTGCTGCTCACTCTCTCCACAGCAGCACCGTCGATGGATTGCACCACGTGGCCAGTTGGCCCACCTCCATCCTGTAGTGCATCTCATTGTTGTTGGAGATGAGACCGACCACTGTTGTGTCGTCCGCAAACTTCACAATGTGGTTGCTGCTGAAGGATGGAGTGCAGTCGTGGGTCAGCAGCGTGAAGAGCAGGGGGCTGAGCACACAGCCTTGGGGGGCCCCAGTGCTCAGGATGGTGGTTTTTGATGCGTTGCCGCCAACCCGCACAGTCTGAGGCCTCTCGCTGAGGAAGTCCAGCAGCCAGTTGCACAGGGAAGTGTTGAGCCCCAGCTGGTCCAGTTTGCCAATCAGCTGCTGAGGGATGATGGTGTTGAATGCTGAACTGAAGTCTATGAACAGCATTCTGACGTATGAGTTTTTGGAGGCCAGGTGGGTGAGGGCTGGGTGAAGAGCAGAGCAGATTGCATCCTCGGTTGATCTGTTGCCCCGGTATGCAAACTGGTAGGGGTCCAGGGTGGAGGGAAGGGAGGATTTGATGTGGGCCATGACTAATCTTTCAAAGCACTTCATGATGATTGGGGTCAGTGCAACGGGTCTAAAGTCATTGAGAGTGGATGGTGATGGCTTCTTTGGAATGGGTATGATGGTGGTCGTTTTGAAGCATGTTGGAACAACAGTCTGCATCAGAGAAGTGTTGAAAATGTCTGTGAAGACATCTTTGAGCTCCTCTGCACAGTCCTTCAGCACACGGCCAGGGATGTTGTCTGGACCTGCAGCCTTGCGGGTGTTGATGTTGGAGAAGGTTCTCTTCACGCTGGCTGCAGTCAGGCACAGGGTCTGGTCGTGGGGAGGAGGGGTGGTCTTCTGTGCGGGCATGCTATTGTTTGCTTCAAACCTGGCAAAGAAGCTGTTTAGGTCGTTCAGCAGAGAGGTGTTGTTGTCACAGGTCTGTGGCTTGGGTTTGTAGTCCGTGATGGTCTGGATTCCACGCCACAGGCTCTGCGCGTCTCTGCTGTCCTTGAAGTGTCTGGTTACTTTTAGTGAGTAGCTGTGTTTAGCTTTCCTGATGCCACGGGACAGGTTGGCCCTCGCTGTTCTCAGGCCGACTGCATCCCCAGCTCTGAAGGCGATGTTCCTGGCCCTCAGTAGCCCACGTACCTCTCCTGTCAGCCATGGCTTCTGGTTAGCCCGGTTGGTGATGACATCATCAATGCATTTGCCGATGTAGGACGTAACAGTGTCAGAGTACTCCTCAATGTCTGTGTGGTTGTTGTAGGTGGCTGCCTGCTTAAACATCTCCCAGTCTGTGGTTTCAAAGCAGTCCTGAAGTGCAGCAGAAGCCCCCTCTGGCCACACACATACCTGCTTCAGAACTGGTTTGGTGACTTTAACCCTGGGTCTGTAAGCTGGCATTAGCATTACACTGATGTGGTCAGAGTGGCCAATCTGGGGGCGGGGTGACGCCTTGTAAGCACCTTTAACAGATGTGTAAATCATGTCTAAGGTGTTACCTTCTCTTGTGGGGAAGTTCACGTGTTGGTGGAAGTGGGGTAAAACCGTCTTGAGATTTGCATGGTTAAAATCCCCCGCGATGATAAAAAATCCGTCTGGGTAGGCTGTCTGCTGCTCACTGATGGCATTGTAAAGTTCCCAAAGTGCATCGACTCTATCCGCGTTGTTGTTAGTGGGGGGGATATACACAGCAATGAGCAGGGTCGCTGTAATCTCCCTCGGTTGATAGAAAGGACGGCACTTTACGATCATAAACTCCGCCAGCGGTGAACAGTGTTTAAATACCACAGCTGCATCCCGACACCAAGCATCCCTGATGTAGACACAGACTACACCACCTTTCTTCTTTCCTCCTTTAATAAGGACTCTGTCCGAACGGTAGCATGTGAATTGTTCAAGCTGAACGGCGGAGTCCGGGATGCGTTCGTTCAGCCATGTCTCTGTGAATATGTACGCACAGCCGTCCCGAACGTCGCAATGCGCAGCTCTCATCAGCTCTATATGGTCCATTTTATTGTCCAAAGATCTTATATTTGCCAGTAAAAGAGTCGGAAGAGCGGTCCTGTAGGGCATTTTAGCGAGCCTCGCGTTTATGCCTCCACGTTTTCCTCTTTTTTTGTTTTCGCTCGCACCGTTTGCGTTTACGTCTCCTCTCCAGGGGGTAAACTGGCTCGCGAAGTAATCCCAAAGTTTGAAGCTGTTGTTTTAGGGATTCCGGTAATAAATCCACAGAAATGCCACTACTGTTTGAGTCCAGTAGAAACTTGCGGCTGTAATTGAGTTTTTCCATAGTAAGAAAAACGGGAAAGTCGAAAGAAAGAAAGTAAGAAAAAAATGAAAACACCGTTCTATAGGGAGAGCGAGGGGCCGCTGCGACTGCTCGCGCCGCCAGTCAGTCAAACCACAGAGCTGCATGAATTCAACAGTCATTGTGAGGAGGGGCTCTGCCAAACCCTCTCCCTTAAAACACTCTGGATGACCCTTGACATTTAACCAGGCTGCTGTCACACCTGGGTGGCTCCTTGTCCATTAGGAGTCCGGTACTGATAAGAACCATGCTGCTTGCTGCTTCAGAGGGCCCTGTGAGGGAGGGCCGGAGCAGCCCACTGTCCTGGGCGGTGTCTGGCCCAGTGGTCGAGTGTCCCACAATAAAAACATCCTTGATTCTGTGGACCTGGAGCAAACCCACCCCAGCTAAGTCCACCATATCCCCTGTAACCACGCCTGTACGGATTGAAATTGTACCCTGTACTCCTCCCATAAGAGTGATATGGCTGCTGTACATATGGTTGCTCTAGATTAAACACCGGAACGTATTTGGTTGCATCATAAAGTAGCCTCTGCCTCTTGAAGCTGCATCTTTAGGATGTGCAGCTTTAAGTCTTAACTCTATCATCTGCTGTTTGCTGTTGTTTATGTGAGCGTAAGTGATGTAAGACATGTATCTCCCATCTGGGGAGTGATACACTATATTAAAACCAGGCATTTCAACTAGGTTTGCTTTTACTCATTCTGCTAGGCCTGCGACTAGGACTGCTTGTTTGAACTAAAGCTATGCCCCCCCTAGTACAACCTTATATTAAGAACGTGCCAACAAGTGTAGCACCATCTAAGTTGACTTAATTTTTGTGTACAGTTTGTCATTGATGTCAGTAAAATTTCCAGTCTAATTCTTTAAACATAACTCGTAAACAGTCTAGAAATAGTTGAAATGTCAGCAAGGTTAACATATTACAAAGTTAAAATTATTTTCTCAGCTATGGGGCCAAAATAAAGTAATTTTTGGTTTTATATTTTAAGAGAAAAACTGTCAGAATGGGTTGTTTGCATAATCAATGCATGCAAATAAGTACTAGTAATCTACGACAGCTACCTCATTTCATGCGCTCCTTGATTTAATCAATGCTTAAATTTAGCTATATAATGTCTAAATAACAAGAAAAACACTGTAAAACATGAACACATTTAGAAAAACAAAGCAACAACAGTGAGGACTGTGGGGTGATACTGAATGGGCTAAGAAAGGGTGGGGCCGTCTTCTCTCCTGTAAAACACCCTATCTAATCTCTCCTTTAAAGATACCGATCAACCCAGTGCACAAAGTCAACAAGCACACAGACCAGAGCCTCACTCTTCCAATCAACAGCCAAAACCCAAAATAAATCTAACAGTTAAAAAGGAACTCCTCCTCTTAACCATGCAAATGTATAGTTCATCTATTTTAAACCTTTAGAAGAATTTTAAAAGATTTTCTCCTCTCCTTCAGTAAATGTTCCATTATTATTGCCTATGTAATAACACTAAAATTCTATTTATCAATCACACTCAAACAAAATAATTACACAGGCCTTCACACACATGATTTACCACACAGCACACAAACACACACATCAACAGCACACACACATCTACTCACAGGTTTACCAGGTAGAGCTAGAGGTGTTGCTCAAAATACCGGTAACAGGGTAGAAGAAAAAGCCCTACCTTTCCCCTTTCCACTCTCTGAACCAGTGAGAGAAAAGAAAAGAGAAAAGGAGGTGTGATGAACGGAAAGGAGGTGTGATGAACGGAATAAAAAAAAAAAAAATTCTAAATATTTGTACTTGAACTTAAGGAATAAAACTTAAGTTCAAATTAATACACAACAGAAGACACTATATACACGTGAACAGCAGAAAATGTATAGACGCACTGCTCTATTTGGAGTCCTAACTGGCAAGCTTCTACAGCAGTCCTAATGACAACTGCGGCCAGTCACCTGGGGGTCCTATCCCAGACTCACAAACAGTTTTAATACACTTCTGCTGATTCACCGCCTCCCCAATGATCCCATACACAGTTCTCTGTCGACTGAAATGACCAGCGCTCAACCTGTTGCCTTCTTTACATTGTCATTCAGTGTCAGAAGAAAAGACCCAGCCCAACATTCAACCCAGCCAGCTTTTCTCCTCGCACGGCTTTCTGCTCGATCGCTTACTTGTATTCTTGATTCAAATTTCTAAATTTAGACATTCACACCGTCTATACCCAAACCAGACAACGATAATTTAGATTTTCCAATGTGCACAATTTTATGGAAAAGGTTTGTGTTCACCTTTGGTTTTTGTGAGGCCTCTCGATGTCTGGATAGGTCTGGACGTTGTACCATAGACTTCAATGCAGTCGTTCTACTACCTTAAGAAATTAATAAATTTGAATTAAACATATTTTAAAAAATTTCATAAATCAATCAATACTTACGTCCTCCATCAAACCTCATCCCCCATCGTCGGGGTCACCAAGTGAAGGATAAAAGTTGCTATTTAAAACTTTTCCTATGTTGTTAATAGAAATCTGACTCCTCTAAATAATTACCTCAAATGTCTGCGCATTCTTTTTATGGGATGAGAGGAATGACTGGAGGCGTCTCTTTCAGGTTAACAGTTTATTAACCCGATGAATCAAGAATAGAAGTTACTGAGTCTCTGGGTTCAACACCCACTAGGTGGGCCCCCTCCCGCAGTCAACCTGCCGGTATATAAACGGCTGGGACCGTGTGTTCTGTTCCCCAATAAAGGGCTTTTCTTCAGCCGTCCACGGAGTCAGTGGGGCCCACTGCTTAGAGGGCTGCGCCTATACTTATAGAATCTGAAGTTACAGTACGTAACTAACGTTCTATTTCGTATAGGCTTCGCCCTTTAAGGCTATCGCTATTGGGTTAGAGGTGAAGCAGGATGTAGTCAATGCCACACTGGGTCCGGAAGGTACCACAAGCACAACATACACCCCGAATAACCATTTTTCACCTGACAGCATCAGGGGAAAAAACGGAACATCCTATTCTCACGCAGACAGAGTGCTGAGTACTGAGTGAGACATTGAGAAACAGGAGGCATCCCGTAGATAAAAACGCACAAAAGAGCACGGAGAGGACCACGAAGCTGCAGTGCAGATGTCGTCCACCATCACGCCCCCGTGCAGGGCAGCCGAGGAAGCAATTCCCCTGGTGGAGTGCGCCCGAACGCCTGCCGGAGGCTCAGCTCCTGAGGCGATATAAGCCTGTGTGATGGCGTCACACAGCCAGTGTGACAGGGGCTATCCCACAGAATGTGCCCTGTAGTGTACAAACAGCGTATGGCAGCTGTGCGCGCAACATAGCATGCCAGAGCGCGCACTGGGCACAGCAGGTGGGAGGTCTCCTGCTCCCCAGATGTATGGGGAGGAGGAAAAAACCCCTCCAGCGTGCTCACTCGCGACTTGAACCCGCTAGTGATGACTTTTGGCATGAACGCTGGGTTTGGCCGTAGCACAGCCGAACTGCCGTCCTCCCGGATCCTGAGGCAGGACGGAGCCACGGAGAGAGCTGACAACTCACTGACCCTTTTTGCTGACGTCAGGGCTAAAAGCAAAACCGTTTTAGCCGACAGAAAACTCAGGGGAATCTGATCCAAGGGCTCAAACAGAGCCACAACCAGTGCGCGTAGCACCAGCGCCAAGTCCCATTGCGGGGCCAGGCTGCGCCCCACCAGCCGAAGCCTCTGTACCCCTTTCAAAAACCGTTTCACCAGCAGGTGGCCAAACAATGAGCGGTCACCAAAACCTTCGTGGCATGATGAAACCGCAGCCGTGTATGTTTTAATAGTGCTAAATGCCAGATTTCGGTCCACTAACAGCTGGAGGAAAGAAAGCACCTGAGGCAGAGGACACGCAGTAGCGGCAAGTTCTCTCTCTTCGCACCAGCGTTGAAACGCAGCCCACTTTGCGGCGTAAGATGCCGTTGTGGAGGCAGCCCGGGTGCCATGAATAGTGCGCACCACATCCCGAGCCAGCCCCATACCTACAAGGTGTGCCCGTTCAGAGGCCAAGCCCAGAGACGCTGGCCAATCGGGTAGCTCGTGAGCACGCCCCCTGCCTGCGAGAGGGCATCCCCTCTCCAAGGGATTTCCCAGGGCTCGCCTGACGTCATCTGGTGTAGACACGGGAACCATATGGCATGCTCGCGCAGCGGAGCGACCAGGAATGGCGTACAGCTTCTCCTTCCTCACTCTGTCCAGGAAGCTCGGAATCAACGGGACAGGGGGAAACGCATAAATGAGCATCCTCGGCCATAGCCGGTGCGAAAAGGCGTCCACCCCGGGAGGAGGGTCGTCCTTTGCGCTCAGGGAAAACCAAAGGGGGCACCGTGCATTTTCGCGTGCCGCGAACATATCTACCTCTGCTCTGCCGAAGCTTTCCCATAACTGGGAAACCAGATCTGCATGAAGGGTCCATGATCCCGGACGAGGACCCCCCCTTGACATGATGTCCGCTCCCCGGTTCAGTTCGCCGGGGACGTACAGAACACGGAGAGAAAGTTTGTGTTCGCCCAGAGCAGCAGCTTCCTGGCTATGCTGAGAAGCTGGGCTGAACGCACCCCGCCCTGGCGATTGATATAAGCGGCTGTCGCCCTGTTGTCTGTGTGGATCAGCACATGATGATTTTTTAGCAGAGGGAGGAAGTGTTGAACCACTTCCCACACCACAAGCAGCTACAACTCGTTTATGTGGAGGGACATGCGCGCCGGCCGCACTCCTCCCACTGCTCGGAACAGACACGTCCCTCCCCACCCGGAGAGAGATGCGTCTGTGAAAACCGAGATGCGTGACGTAGCCCTTCCCAGGGGCATCCCTGCTGACGTCACGCGGGGATTCCCCCAGTGGGCCAAGTCCAATCCAGCGGATAAAGGAACGCAGAGCAGACGTCTCCGCTGCAGCTGGGGATCGATGCGTTGACGGATGAACCACCGCTGCAGACGTCTCATGTGGAGCAGGCCCAGAGGAATAACATGAGCTGCCGCCATCATGCCCAGCAGCCGCATGACAGTGAGAGCTGTCACCGTGCTGCGTGGCTTCACTCGACTTAATAATTCTGTCAGCGCCTCCACCCTCTGCTGGGAGAGCTGCGCTGACATGTCTGCCGAGTCCAACATTACCCTCAGGTACGTTATGGACCGGGATGGGATGGGGGAGCTTTTCGCCCAGTTCACTATGAACCCCAATCTCGACAGATGAGACACGAGCGCCCTCGTCTGGAGAGCTGCTTCCTCTCTGGAGCACGCCAGTAACAACAGGTCGTCCAGATAAAATAACACACTCATCCCTGCCTGGTGAAGCGGAGCCAGAGCTGCTTCTACGCACTTGGAGAAAGTGCGCGGAGCCAGGGAATAACCGAACGGCAGACGGTTGTATTGGTACGATGTCCCCTCGAACGCGAAGCGCAGGTACTGCCTGTGTTTTGGGAGGATGGGGACATGGAAGTAGGCGATGGAGGTGGACCAGTCGTTCTGGTGAACACACTCCAGCACCCGTTTGATTGTCAACATATGAAATGGTCTGACCACTATCGATTTGTTGAAAAGAGACAGGTCGAGCATGGGCCTCATCCCGCCTGTCTTCTTCCGCACGAGGAAGTAGCGGGAGTAATAACCCCGGCTCTCCTCCTCTTGCTCCATTCTGGAGATGGCACCCTTTGTCAGGAGCTCCTGCAGCTCTGACCGAAGAGCCAGGCGCCCCTCCCCGGATGACATGATCGTCTCCACCACCCCATTGAATCGTGGAGGGGGAGACGCAAACTGCAGGGCGTAACCCCGTTGCCAGTCTGTCCAGCCAGCTGTCCAGGGAACATACGTGCCGCCACACGGAGTAATGCTCCGAGAGCGGGCGTACATGTAGAGGAGGCTCCGCTATCCTGTCCGTCAGCCACGTCAGAGCCCCGACCGCCACTGCATGAGGAGTGAGCTCCCGTGCAGCCCAAGGGGGGCCCGACTCGAAAGGGCTGTTGGGGAGCCCGCAGAGGCTCACACACAGAGGATGGCGACGGGAGAGAAAGGTCCACACGACGCGCCGAGCCAGCGCTCGTGGGCTCAAGATGGCCCCCCACCTGTCCGCCGGAGAGCTCACATAGTGAGGAAACACTCTGGTGAAGAGAGGACTGAGGAGATGGCAGGTGTCTCGCGGCTGACGTCGCAGTTGGCTCATACAGTCCAGCTGTTTTTTTAGCAAAGAAATGAGCTGGCTGTACGCTCTGCAGGGGTGACAGGGCGACATGACTGAACAAACTCAGAACGGGAGCCCATGGAACAAGTATTAAATGCTTTATTATTAATACCACTCATAACCTCAACACCCCCCACCTCATGTCAGCGTCGCCACTGCTGCCTCGCAGGCTGGTCGGCAGGGGAAGTGGCAGAGCGTTTTGCACCCCTGCGTGTCTGCGCTGGTGGGGGCTGCCGCCGAGGAGGCTCCTCTGGACGGGAGGCTGCCGCCGCAGCTGGACGTCCCCTTGATCTCTCGGCCTGTCTGGCCTGCTGCTGGCCGTGCTGTACGCTACCACGCCGACGTGGCCCCGGCCTGCTCCAGCCGGCATGGCGGCGGAGCCCCTCCGCCTCCTCTGATGCCACCCGCGGACTATCCGCCAAAGCCCTGAAATGGGGCCCGAACAGCCCTTCATGGCTGATCGGAGCCTCAACAAGCTGCCTCCTGGCAGCCTCGGGGATGGGTGACTGTTGGAGCCAGAGGTGCCGATGCACCTGGGTCTGCCACGTTGCAATCCTAGCCGTCAAAACCGCAATGGTGGCAACACAGAGAAAGGGCAGAGCTGGATGCCTTTCTTATCTCCAAAGCCTCCTCTGGTGCCATTGTTGTGGACTGGACCGCCAGTCTCGACATGGAATGAGCCAACAGGGACAAATTATTAGCCGCAGCAGAGGCCTAGTAGGCACACTGGTGCGACCTGTCCGTCAGGCGCGCTGTTAACAGATTCCGGCTCGCTTGAGGGACAGGACGCCCCCGGCCCGGACCCCGAAAAAGGCCGTCAGATTAGCCTCGAAAGGCGGCATTGGAGGGAACCCACGGTCCGTAAACCCCTCCACTTTTGTGATGGAAGTGTAGGTGGAGACCAGAGCCCTCAAGAGCCTCGGATCCGCCGCTGCCCCCTCCTGATAGGGGATCAGAGCCGGGAACCGCGGCCACACCGGGTCCCGCCGGACCGGCCGGAGAAGCGGAAAATCCCCCGCCATCTCATCAATCGGCTCCACCTCACGTGCCACCGGCACAGTGAGGCCTCGTCGGGCCGCAGCCGTTCCAATGATTCCCAGCAGCTCCTGAAGCAGACCCCCCACCATCGGTGTGTATCCCCCCACCTGCCACACCGGCTCTGCAGCTACAGCGAAGGCTTCCGCTCTCCGCTGCAGGTCATCACGGGGAAGGCGTAGGCAGCTGCTACACGTTGCCCGTGAAGTTAAGGCCAGGCTGGCATGCTCCGACCCAAGGCAGGCCTCACAAAGACGGTGGGAATCAGCCGGCATGATATACCCGGTCTGACACTCTGGACACACACGAATGGAAGAGGTAGACAAGCTTAATTTGTGTTTCTCTTGCAGGTGCTTGTGCATACTTACTCGCTGAAGAAAAGAGGGGACAGAACACACGGTCCCAGCCATCTATATACCGGCAGGTTGACTGTGGGAGGGGGCCCACCTCGTGGGTGGGTGTGGACTACAACTCTTTCAGTGCTGCGCATGCGCGCGAGGGATAAACCCAATAGCGATAGCCTTAGAGGGCGAAGCCTATACGAAATATAACTTCCTACCTGTTTCTTTTCACAACCTGACATCTCGCCTCGTAACCAATTCTTTTTAAGGAGAAGACAATTTAGGTAATTAAGAATCAAGGCTCACTCAACCTATATCAAAGTGGGTGAGTGATTAACTGTTCAGGGCCTTAAACTAAACCTGTTTGATTTGGTGAGTGATTCAGTTTAAAGGGCCACATCAAACACATGTTGGAATGTGCACTCATTTCTGCAAGCCCTCTTCACACAAACACCTTACTGAAAAGTATGACAATTTTATTAACACACACAAACCTGGAATAAAACATGATAAAATAACTGGTATAATATAAATGTAAGCGAACATCATTCAAACTGTAAATATCAAACCTTTCCTTTGGACCGGGTGATGAAACTTTATTGCAGTAAACACTTTGATTATAAGCAGAAAAAGGCCTAATATTCTATCAATACCATGTAATAAGTTACTAAAAATAATCGTAAGGGATACAATAGGGTCCTTCGCACTGGTCAGTGCTTCGGTCCCTAATAATCATTTGGGTTTCAATAGGGTCCTTTGCACTGATCAGTGCTTTGGTCCCTAAAAAATGCATGTAAACTGTAACAGAGCGCATGGTCATTTACTTGGAACATCAATATCTGATAACTCAGCGATAAATTGTCGTAGCAGAATCCATATTGCATGAAAATGTTACTCTTAATGTCCAAATTAAGTCTCTTTAATATACAAACTGAACATGTTAATAAATTCCTTCAGTTCTTGCTTCTGAAAAAGTCCATATGATACATTCCAACTCCAACAACCGGACGTTTAGAGAATGCAGTTTCATGTGCCTCACAGAAACTTGTGACGTTGCTGACACAAAATGCCCCGGACGCTAACGTGGATCTACCGGGCTTCATTACAGTGAGAGCGGACAGAGACACTAAACGCAGTGGCAAACGGAAAGGAGGAGGACTTATTAACACCAGATGGTGCCACCAGGGACATGTTACTGTGAAGGAGGCAACGTGCAGCAAAGACATCAAGCTGCTGGCGGTAGGTCTCCGTCCATATTACATGCCCAGGGAGTTCTCCCACGCCGTTGTTTACATTCCTCCTCGAGCGCACGTTGAGACCAGTAGGTGTGGACTGTAGCTGTTTCCATTCAACGTTCTGTTGCGAGAGCGCGGGGATCTCTGCTAAGTAGTTGGCGTTTTTAGGAATTAGTCCAATATCCTAGTTTGTTGCTCTTATGTACTACTTGACCTTGAAACCTCTACTCTGCCTCACTTTGATTGCTTGGTCTGGGCTGAGTGTGAATCTCGTGAGGAGGACCAATAACTGCCTTTCATAAAGATATCGCTGCTGCCTTGAACTAGAACATCACTATTGGTTATTAGGAGCGGTTAAAGAAATACAGTTTATTCAGCTTTTATACCTTTAAAGTTATTACAGTTTTGAAGTCATTCCCCTCTATGGTCAGATCATAGGCTGTTACTACTGGAAAGGCCTCCTTCGCAGCCATTACCTGGGGTGGATCTCAAGTCACTTATTTGCACCGAGTGTCCTCCGAGTTGTCTCCTCTACTTGCGTCTTAGTCCCGCCCACCAGAGATGCACGGAGGAAACGAAGCCGAGGAGAGAGGACGGAGGAAATCAGCTTTAAGACACATGAGACGTCGTTTCCTCGACAGCGTCACATGGCGCGACATCAGCTGATCACGTTCCGCTGTCAATCAGCCAAACAGCTGTTTATGTCCACACACTGTATTATTTCTAATCAAACACACACACTGTATTATTTCTCATTAAATACACACAGTTACTGTCTTTAGTCTCTTTACCTGACAACAAACACCTGAAGAACAACCTGCAGTCTACTCAAAACTAAAAGGACAGTTTCTACGGACAAAACGATTTCATTTTGAATTGTCTATAATTATTTATTATTAAACAGTTTTGACTTAACCTAGCCTGTATTTAGACAACAAACTCTGTATTTTATAAACACAGATATTTATGTGTCAGGATACTGAAAATGATTGATTAGAATCTAAATAATGAAACTTTGTAAAGATAAATAAGTGTGAATATAAAACGGACTCCCTCTTCATCAAACTGTCATCCTCATCATCTTCAGACATTCAAACAGTCTGAGGGATGATGAACAGAACATGAAGATTTGATAGAAGTTATAGAGCTTCATATTTGGTTGTAAATCTTCATGTCAGACTCTTTAATCCCAGCTCATCACAGACCGACTCTTTACAAACTCACTGATGTTCATAATCAGTTTAAATGTCCGACGCTCCGTTTTGCGTCTTTTTAATATCCGTCTTTTCTCCGGTATTAAACTCTGCTAATGTTGAGAAGTTTCACTGAAGTCTGATCCTGTGCAGCGTCCAATCAATGAGTGATATACGAGAAGGGGGCGTGTCTGTCAGTGAAAAGACTTCCGTGAAGTCAGCTCTCGTGTCTCCTCGGTCATCGCTCCTCGGATCTGCCTCCTCTCTCCACGATCCTCTCTCCTCCGTTCGCTATAAGAGCTTTGGGACGATCCTCAACATGCCGGCGATGGAACTACTTCCGGTTCGACCGAGGAGACTGCAAATAAGGGACTTGGGATCCACCCCTGGAGGGGACTCCCCTTGGGTCTCTCACACCCTAGTGGGTCCTAACCACTTTAAAGCGGAGTGTCCCTGCCCCAGTCTATGTTTTCCTCTCTGGTATTGGAACAATGGGGATAAAAAGCTTCTTACCTTAGTCTTCTATCCCGTTGGTCCGTCGTGGTCCAACAAGAGAAAAACACAAGATCTAAAAGGAAAGGTTTTTGTTTTTGTTGGAAAGTCCTTACTGTGGAAGGTTTCTTTTTATTTTATAATAACACAATTGATGAAATACAGAGCTTACAAAATAATACAAATCCTACAAAAGAGTGCTATTCTCACAGTGAGTGACTAGAGCTAAATAAAATAGAATATAAGTCAATTGATCACAGGTGCAGAACAAATGTAGATCAAAAGTAAAGTCCCAAAAAGGAAGACCGAACCAGAGAGAAGCCTGTGCTTCCCTCCTATATACTATGGCAGACTCTCAACATCTACGTCATGACAGTTTCAGTTTACATTTTGGTGTTACTTCAACAAGAATGTAGCATAAACAAGACATATAAGGTTATCTGTGTGTTTCTCATGCAGCTGCAGGACACTCCCTTATCTCTAACAGGGCACTTCTACATACCCCACTATGTGAGCAGTCCATTACCCCCAATAAGTTTTACAGCTTGCACTTCCACAAGCGGTTTTATGACCGCCAACTATTCTAACACATCATAATATGACACTCCTTACAATATAAGTACAGAGAGAGAGAACATCCTCAGTTTAATGTATAATATAATGTTGGTGAAAACAGGGAAATGCCTATTAAAGACAAATCTTCATTACTGATTATAGAAGCAAAATAAAAAAAACGATATAATTTTGGGAGAAACGTGATCTTTATGCCTTCTTTTATTGAGCCTGTATATCTCCTCCTAACCACCATAACAAGCAGCCTGTTTTTGTAGTCTGTCAGGTTTTGTCAAGTTATAACACAATTTATTAATCATCATTTAATGTACAACATGATCAATTTGTGACTGTTGAATTAGTGTGTGTAAGCTCATGCTGAATATTTGGCAGGTTTATGCAGCATGATGCTTGGTTAATATTATATTACACCACCGCTGATTGTTGTTTGTGTTCACGTTTCTGTTAGTCTCTTAGATCAGACAGAAGTTATATTAAATCAGAGCTTACTTTAATTTCTAGAGAAATATTCTACCTTATTATACAGTATTATGAATATCAGCCTGCATGGTGACATGTTAATCTCTGTAGAACACACTCTTCACACAGACTGTAAACATGTGCACATCAGTAATGATACAGGCCAGATTTATAGTATTTAGCTTTGTTTTTGTCCTTTATACTTTTAAAAAACCTTACCAGATCTATTTATTATTTACTGTTTTTTTTACTGTGCAGTCAATGAACCGCATCGATGAGCTGGTTTTAAATACAATTCCACTCACAAAAACTAAGTAACAATATCAAGAAACACAGCATGTCAGTTATTAGGTTTGCTCATGTTAAAAAGTAAAATAAAAAGATAAATCATGCCTGATAAGTAACCTAGCTTAGACTGCTAATATGTTAGCTCGCTAGATAACACTTTAAGCAATGACACATAAATTACACTTTATTACTTACCAAAAAAACTGCAAAGCTCCCTTAGAGTCCTCAGGTCCGTGACATTAGTTTACTGCCGAAAAAACAGCTTCCACCAGCTCAAAAAAGACGAAAAAACTGAACAGAAAAGCTCTGTGGCGTCTCGGCTTCACGACGTAACTACTTACAGGTAAAAGCCAGTGAATTAGAATATTTTGAAAAACTTGATTTATTTCAGTAATTGCATTCAAAAGGTGTAACTTGTACATTATATTTATTCATTGCACACAGACTGATGCATTCAAATGTTTATTTCATTTAATTTTGATGATTTGAAGTGGCAACAAATGAAAATCCAAAATTCCGTGTGTCACAAAATTAGAATATTGTGTTAGGGTTACATTTTGAAGATACCTGGTGCCACAAACTAATCAGCTGATTAACTCAAAACACCTGCAAAGGGCTTTAAATGGTCTCTCAGTCCAGTTCTGAAGCCTACACAAACATGGGGAAGACTTCAGATTTGACAGCTGTCCAAAAGGCGACCATCGACACATTGCACAAGGAGGGAAAGACACAAAAGGTTATTGCTGAAGAGGCTGGCTGTTCTCAGAGCTCTGTGTCCAAACACATTAATGGAGAGGCAAAGGGAAGGAAAAACCGTGGTCAGAAAAAGTGTACAAGCAATAGGGATCACCGCGCCCTGGTCAAGATTGTGAAAAAAAACCCATTCAAAAATGTGGGGGAGATTCACAAGGAGTGGACAGCTGCTGGAGTCAGTGCTTCAAGATCCACCACCAAGAGACGCTTGAAAGACATGGGTTTCAACTGCCGCATACCTCGTGTCAAGCCACTGTTGACCAAGAAACAGCGCGAAAAGCGTCTCACCTGGGCTAAGGAAAAAAAGAGCTGGACTGCTGCTGAGTGGTCCAAAGTCATGTTTTCTGACGAAAGCAAATTTTGCATTTCCTTTGGAAATCGAGGTCCCAGAGTCTGGAGGAGGACAGGAGAGGCACAGGATCCACGTTGCCTGAAGTCTAGTGTAAAGTTTCCACCATCAGTGATGGTTTGGGGTGCCATGTCATCTGCTGGTGTCGGTCCACTCTGTTTCCTGAGATCCAGGGTCAACGCAGCCGTATACCAGCAAGTTTTAGAGCACTTCATGCTTCCTGCTGCTGACCTGCTCTATGGAGATGGAGATTTCAAGTTCCAACAGGACTTGGCGCCTGCACACACCGCAAAATCTACCCGTGCCTGGTTTACGGACCATGGTATTTCTGTTCTAAATTGGCCAGCCAACTCCCCTGACCTTAGCCCCATAGAAAATCTGTGGGGTATTGTGAAAAGGAAGATGCAGAATGCCAGATCCAAAAACGCAGAAGAGTTGAAGGCCACTATCAGAGCAACCTGGGCTCTCATAACACCTGAGCAGTGCCAGAAACTCATGGACTCTATGCCACGCCGCATTAACACAGTAATTGAGGCAAAAGGAGCTCCAACCAAGTATTGAGTATTGTACATGCTCACATTTTTCATTTTCATACTTTTCAGTTGGCCAACATTTCTAAAAATCCCTTTTTTGTATCGGCCTTAAGTAATATTCTAATTTTGTGACACACGGAATTTTGGATTTTCATTTGTTGCCACTTCAAATCATCAAAATTAAATGAAATAAACATTTGAATGCATCAGTCTGTGTGCAATGAATAAATATAATGTACAAGTTACACCTTTTGAATGCAATTACTGAAATAAATCAAGTTTTTCAAAATATTCTAATTCACTGGCTTTTACCTGTATTTACCAAGAGCGCTACGCAAGATCCTGAAGGATGAAAGTTGGTATTTAACTCATTCCAAGGGTGAGAGACAAGGGTCGACGATCGACGTCCTGACGTACTACGGTGAGCGTATTGCATCACTTCCTGTTGTGTCTCGCTCTATCGCTACTACCGATCGATAGAGCTAAAGCTAGATTGTTTATCCTGTGTATTTTCTTACATTTGTCTCCATTCACTGCACACTCTGAGTAATCGAAATAATCACCAAGCACCCCTGCGAGCTATCTATAGATCTTTTGTTTGCGTTAAACTACGTACTCTCAGGCTAACTTAGCAGTTAGCTTCTCACACGATGGCTTCTCTCCCTGCCTCTCCCTCTCCTGCTCTCTCCTGTTCTGTGTGCCAGATGTCTAGTTACTCCTCATCCTCCTTTACTGATAAAGGTATCTGTATTAAATGTAGTTTATTTATAGCTTTGGAGGCGAGGGTGTCTGAGTTAGAGAGCAGGCTCCGCACCTTTGAGTCAGAGTCACAGTCATCTTACGCAGCAGCAGTTAGCCAGCCACCTGTAGCCGGTGCGGGCCGACATAGTGTTAAATCTCCACCGGTAGCTCCCGAGCAGCCGGGAGGCAGTGGCTGGGTTACTGTCCGAGGGAGGCATAGTAAGAAAACGAGGCTCACGGCTCCCCACCAACCACTTCATGTTTCAAACTCATTTTCCCCACTCAGCGACGCACCCGCTGAGACAAAAACTCTGATAATTGGAGACTCCATAGTCAGAAACGTGAAGTTAGCGAAGTCAGCGGGCATAGTTAGGTGTATACCCGGGGCCAGAGCGGGCGACATCATGGCTCACTTAAAGCTGCTGACAAAGGCTAAACGTAGATTTGATAAAATTGTAATTCATGTCGGCACAAATGACTCCCGACTTCGCCAGTCGGAAATGACTAAAGTTAATGTGGAGTCGGTGTGTAGTTTTGCTAAGACGATATCGGACTCCGTAGTTTTCTCTGGTCCTCTCCCTAATTTGACCAGTGATGACATGTATAGCCGCATGTCTTCATTCAATCGCTGGCTATCGAGGTGGTGTCCAGCAAACGATGTGGGCTTCATAGATAACTGGCAGTCCTTTTGGGGAAAGCCTGGTCTGCTAGCTAGAGATGGCATCCATCCTACTCTGGTTGGTGCAGCTCTATTATCTAGAAACGTAGCAGAGTTTATTAGTCCCAAACCTTGACAACTCATCAGAGTTCAGACCAGGATGCAGAGCTGCAGTCTTACACACTTCTCTGCGCTTCCTTTAGATCTGTTTACCTGCCACTATAGCTGTCCTTGTGACTGTAAATCTAACTGTAACTCAGTTAGATCTTCTTATAGCTGTAACCCTACTTATACTATAGATACTGTGTCTGTTCTCCGCCCCAGACCTGTCTTAGGCAATTCCAGCCTCAATTAAAGAGGCGTAAATCATAACAATTTAGTCAAAATCAAAACTACAAATACGATTTGGCAAAAAAATCTAACAATTAAATGCGGCTTGCTAAACATTAGATCCCTAGCATCTAAATCTCTCCTGGTAAATGAGCTAATATCAGAGAATCATATTGATCTACTTTGTTTAACTGAAACCTGGCTTTCTCAGGATGAATATGTTAGTTTAAATGAATCCACCCCTCCCAGTCATTTGAATGCTCATATAGCTCGAGACACTGGCCGAGGTGGTGGAGTAGCAGCTATTTTTAATTCTGGTCTTATCATCAATCCTCGACCAAAGCTGAATTATACCTCTTTTGAAAGTCTTGCACTCAGTCTTTCACATCCAGTCTCTAGAACTTTTCAGCCAGTTCTAGTTGTTATAGTTTATCGCCCTCCTGGCCCATATTCAGAATTTCTATCTGAATTTGCAGAATTTCTATCACACATAGTTCTTAGCAGTGATAGAATAATTGTTGTAGGTGATTTCAATATCCATGTGGATGTTGTTAATGACAGTCTTAGCACGGCTTTCATGTCTCTATTGGACTCTATTGGCTTCACCCAGGGTGTAAACAAACCTACTCATCGATTTAACCACACCCTGGATCTTGTTTTAGCCTATGGTATTGAAATTAATAGTCTGTCGGTTTTTCTGGAAAATTCTCTGATATCAGACCATTTCCTAATAACTTTTGATTTCTTTTTACCAACCTTAACTCCTCTTAATAAAAGAGTGCTCTCTAGAAATTTAAATGATAATGCTGTAGCTAAATTTAAGGAAGCTATTTCAGCTGCCTTTGTTTCAGTTCCATCCCCTAACCTAGTTGAAAACTCCTATAATCACTTTAGTCCCTCTCAGTTAGATCAGTTTGTAGATAGTGCGGTGGATTCACTTAGAGTTACTCTGGATTCAATCGCCCCCCTAAAACAGAAGCCAATCAAACGACAGAGATCAGCTCCATGGTACAATTTAGAAACCCGTACTCTAAAACTAACGTCACGTAAATTTGAAAGAATTTGGCGCTCCACCAAAACGATAGAATCTCGTTTAATTTGGCAAGATAGTCATAATAGATATATGAAAGCTCTACGGCAGGCCCGCACTGCCTATTACTCGTCTCTTATTGAAGAAAATAAAAACAACCCTAGATACCTCTTCAGCACTGTAGCCAGGCTGACAGAGAGTCATAGTTCATTTGAGCCATCTATTCCTTTAGCCCTTAGCAGTAATGATTTCATGAGCTTTTTTAATGATAAAATTCTAAACAGAGACAAAATTAGCAACTTACTACCTTTACTTAGTGCAGATTCCTCCTATATTTTCGATTCGGCAGAAACGGTTCCAAATTCTGATACTAACCTCTACTGTTTTTTTCCAATTAACCCCGCAGAACTAAATTCGATTATTTCTGCGTCTAAACCGTCAACTTGTCTTTTAGATCCAATCCCAACCAAGTTGTTTAAGTCTTTCCTCTAGTTAGCAGCTCCATACTAGATATGATCAATTCATCTTTAGCAGCACGTTATGTACCCCAGTCATTTAAAGTAGCTGTAATTAAACCGCTCCTTAAAAAGCCTACTCTTGATTCAGGAACTCTAGCTAACTATAGACCTAAATCTAACCTTCCTTTTATTTCCAAGATCTTAGAGAAAGTGGTAGCTAATCAGTTGTGTGATTTTCTCCACAACAACAGCTTGTTTGAGGAGTTCCAGTCGGGATTTAGAGCTTACCATAGCACTGAGACTGCACTTGTTAGAGTAACAAATGATCTTCTGTTAGCCTCAGACAGGGGACTTCTATCTGTGCTTGTCCTGTTAGATCTTAGTGCTGCTTTTGACACAATTGACCATCAGATTCTGTTACAGAGACTAGAACAATTGCTTGGAGTTACAGGGACTGCTTTAAGTTGGTTTAGATCCTATTTATCAGACAGATCTCAGTTTGTGCATGTTCATGATGAGTCCTCTTTGTAAACCAAAGTTAGCCATGGAGTGCCTCAAGGATCAGTGCTTGGTCCGATTCTATTTACATTATATATGCTTCCTCTAGGTAGTATTATGAGAAAACACTCCATGAACGTTCATTGCTATGCAGACGATACTCAGCTCTACATAGCAATGAAGCCAGAAGACACCAACCAGCTTCGTAAACTAGAAGCCTGCGTCAAGGACATCAGGACCTGGATGACCAGAAACTTCTTACTGCTCAACTCAGACAAGACTGAAGTTATAGTGATTGGACCTAAGAACCTTAGAGAGACTTTCTCTGCCGATATGACGGCCCTTAGTAGTATTAGTGTAGCCTCTAGTACCACTGTTAGGAACCTAGGAGTTCTATTTGATCAGGATATGTCCTTTGATTCCTACATTAAACAAATTTCAAGGACAGCTTATTTTCACCTTCGTAATATCTCTAAGATCAGGCAGATCCTGTCACAAAATGATGCTGAAAAATTAGTTCATGCATTTGTTACCTCCAGGTTGGATTACTGTAATTCTATTTTAGCAGGGTGCTATGGTAAATCTCTAAAGACCCTCCAACTCGTCCAAAACGCTGCAGCTCGTGTTCTTACTAGAACTAGGAAAAGGGACCACATTACTCCTGTATTGGCTTCTCTCCATTGGCTCCCTATAAAATCTAGAATAGAATTTAAAATCCTTCTGCTCACCTACAAAGCTCTAACCGGTCAGGCACCATCCTATCTTAAAGAGTTAATTGTACCGTACTAACCGACAAGAACATTACGTTCCCAGAATGCAGGCCTGCTTGTGGTGCCTATAGTCTCTAAAAGTACTATGGGAGGTAGAGCCTTTAGTTATCAGGCACCGCTCCTTTGGAATCGTCTACCAGTCGGGGTCCGGGAGGCAGACACACTAGGTACTTTTAAGAATAGACTTAAAACTTTTCTTTTTGATAAATCTTATAGTTAGGGCTGGCTTAGGACCAGCTCATAGTTATGCTGCTATAGGCCTAGACTACCGGGGGAACTGGCACCAGGATCTCTTATCTCTCTCTCCCTCTTTCTCTCCCAGCTTTCTTATCTTATAGTAATAAGATATGTCTATAGTGACAAGCAGTAGCTTGTCACTATCTTTGTATTCTAACCTCTCCTTTTGAGCTCTCTTAGGTTCCTTGAGCTCTCTTAGGTTCCTTGGGACTGTTGGTGAGGATGGCCTGCCCAAACAACCCCCCCCCCCTTGGCCCCCCCCCCGAGGATGTTCTGCCCAGACCCCCCCCCCCCGCCCCCCCCCACACCCTATCCCATCCTATTCTTCTTTCTGCATCTTGTCCCATCTCCCCCATCCCATTTTCAAGCCCAGCACAGTTTAGCAGATGGCTGTTCCGTCATGAGCCCGGGTCTGCTGAAGATTTCTGCCTGTTAAAAGGAAGTTTTTTCTTGCCACGCTATGACGGATTAAGCTGGGCTCTTGTAATATAGCCATAAGTAAGGTCCTTTACCTGCTTTTTGTAAACATAACAATGAGCATGGTCTTGTTCCCTGCTCTTTTGTTAATGTTAACAGACAAACAGTAAGGTCCTTTACTTGCTTTTGTAAAGTGTCTTGAGATAACGCCTGTTATGAATTGACGCTATATAAATAAAGATTGATTGATTGATTGATTACGCACAGCGCGGCACCGTAATACGTTGTACAGATTTGCCGTTTTTACGAGCAACTCCCATACAATGTAAAGGTGAATGATCGGCACTTGCACCTTCTACAAATTGTTTTTTAATGGATTGAATGTGATTATAAACTTTACATATGCTGATGTGAACACAGCACGAGCCCATATATCACAAGCTGACACCTGTCACCGAGCAGGACGCCTGCTCCGGGTCTCTCCTCACACCACAGCTTTTCTCCTGAGGCCGTTATTCCTCTAATCCTGCCTGTTTCTGCTCTCTATCACATCTAACAGGTTCATAATAATAAGCCAGCACACCATTATATGTAAAGGAATACATATTTTCTTCCTCTTTATTGACGAGAGTCACACTCGGATCCATGCTTTTCTATGTTAAACAGACGGGGATTCAGCGGGACTCCCTTACGTTACGTCACAGCCGAATGCGGAAGTAAAGAGCAAAGACGTGCGAAAACGTACTAAAACGTCTCCAGGAGACCCTGTGGGTTATTAATTTCAGAATTTCTTTAAAAACAGTATTGTTAACGTATTTTCCTATGATTAGCTAAGTTTTGTCTTTAACCTGCAATATGCTCTTGAAGTCTTGCTGAATTTTTGGACGTGAATATGGGCCTTTCTCAGTTCCCTTATTTGCACCGAGTGTCCTCCGAGTTGTCTCCTCCACTTGCGTCTTAGTCCCGCCCACCAGAGATGCACGGAGGAAACGAAGCCGAGGAGAGAGACCGAGGAAATCAGCTTTAAGACACATGAGACGTCCTTTCATCGACGGCGTCACGTGAAGCGACGTCCATTTGTGATGACATCAGCACAGCTGGATCGGCTGCCACAACTCCACAATTATGAGCGTGAGATGATGCTGCGGATTGGGTGATGACATTTATTGGTGATTCTCCAAGCAACTCAAATGTGGTTGGGTGAAGAAATAAAATAAAAACCGAACTTGTGAAAATATTTGTTTCAACCAGAAGACCAGGTTAAGATGTGTTTATTTATGAATAACTACAATAGGCTACCAACTAAATATTGAAAGATTTATTTTTTTGCCTTCTCATATCCATTCCACGTAGGAATTGTTATGAAGACATCAGTGTTTGGGTGTGTGCGTGTGTGTGTATTTACACTACAATCTATTCACAGTGCTTCCAATAGTATGACCCACTCTAACTGTATTGCCTCCATGTATTTAGCCTCTTCATGCAGTGTGATTCATTCATATAAATCACATCATTCTTCCTGTCCTCATGTGCTGCCACTCAAAACAGTTGCTAAACACCTTTTGGCAACTCTTGATAACTCAATGACAATAAAGACTTTTCCTAGATACCTATCAATCAGTGTGTCTGCTGTTTAATCCAACCATGCCAGCTGAGTCCTGTCAGCTCAATGAGTTAATTAGGAAAATGAGGCACCACACCTATATAAGTGTGAGATAATGCTTTACCAAGACAGCGTAAACTATGGAGGCACACCCAATAGCCATAGCTGCAATTGCAGCCACGACTTTAATTAAAGAATTTGAGGAGCATCGTCGCAGAAGGCGAGCAAGGCTGCGACACGCTATTCAGTGTTTTGAAGAGGTAAGAATCTAGCAAACTTCAGAATTTTCAATCATGTCACTTACATGCATCTCACACACACACCACTGTTACCTGTAGCCAGAACAATAACACATCATGGGATTTGTGAAAATATCACAGAAGTGCATGCTCAGCATGGCAACACATTTTTTTTGCTACCCAAAAAACAATCCAGTTAGATGGACAATCAAACCACACACTCAGACTGTGTGTGTGGCTAAATATAGTCACTGCCAGGTTATTCAGATAGGTGCTGTAAGTATTTAAAGGCATACATGAACATTAAACTTGCATCCTTTGTGTTGTAGATGGAACGAGAGCCAGTGCACCGTTGTATAAATGCCCATGTGCCAGTCCTTGATGTGTACTTTGATGGTCAGGCTTTCAAGGCCATCCTTGGAAGCTCTATTGAGGATCCTGCCATCAAAGTCCACTCAAGGCTGGTCACATGAGGTACATGTCCTGCTAACGGTGTACTGGCTGGCACACGGCCTCTCGTACAGTGTGGTGTCCCGGGCCTTCCAAGTCCCAAAGTCTACAGTCTGGCGACTGGTGCACAGTGGAGTGGAGAAGATTGCAGCCCTTCACCAGGAGGTCATCAGGTTGCCCACCGCTGGAGAACTTGATGTGGTTGGCCAGGCATTTGCACAGCTGGCCAACACACAAGTGTTCTCCAGATGTGTGGGCTCCATTGATGGCTGCCATGTCCGCATCAAGACCCCCCCCTGGACCCGGGGACCAGGATTACCTCAACAGGAAGCTTTTCCCGTCCATACAGCTGCAGGCTGTATGTGCCAGGCTGTTCATCCTCCTCCTCCTCACAAGCCTGGCTACAAGCTGCAGATCTATCAGATGATGAGCCACCTGCAGAGGCCACAGCAGCCTCAGGCGTGTGGCTTCCCCCCACACACGACTCCATCAGGACGGGCGGCTCGATTGAGGGCCGCCCTCCGATGGCATCATGCATGAGGGCAAACCACGGCCAGCTTGCTGCTGTGGCCTCCCCCCTGTCTGTCCCCGTGCCCGTAGGTGGACATTTCAGCTCCTGCAAGACATTAGAGGAGATCTTTATGAACAGGATGCAGACAAAAGGAAAATAAAATACCATAACATGACGCATTTCATGAAACAACTACCTGCACTGATGTCTAAGGATGCGCATTGAAAACATACAGAATAGATATCTCACCTTATATTTCCTTTTTAAATTGTCCCATTTCTTGCTGACCTGAGAGACAGAGACCTGTCCCCCCAGGCCAAGCAAAGTGATGATTTCCCTGTGGAGACGAGAAATTGTGTCAGCCTCATCACTTCTTGTTTTGTCAGCCACAATATAAGTGGTCTTAGTGATAGGATATGAATTAGTTACAATTGTGATCGCATGACGCAGGCTTGATCACTGGGCATTATGTTACTTTGGTCAGTATTTTCACATGACTCAACTGACGTGAAGTTCAACTCACCCCCACGCCTTCTTCGCCGTGTGGCGTTTGCCCGTAAAGTGATGGTCGTTCTCTTTACGGGTCTTTATCAATTCCGCTGTGATTTCGTCGGTCCCTGTTAAATCACACATACAATTTATTTTTCACTTCATTTGGCACCAATGCACACTATGAAACGCTTTAGTGTCACACTCGTGACCTGTAAATTATTGCATGAAAGGCTTATGTTGTAGCAGTGATGCTTCAGTTTTGACTTCAGCACTCATGCTGTCTTTGCCCCGTGTTTACTGTTCCCATATTTACATCATCCCCATTTCCAAAACACAAGTGTGGAGCTCAGCATAGCCAGAGGTCAATCAGCTTAATTACTTTACACACTGGTGTGCTTACATAAAATCAAACCATGTTATTGTTTGGTGGGGATGTTTCTGTAGTGTATTAAATGTTCAATGGGGGAAATGGGGATACATACTGTGGATTATTTTGACATTGGTACATGGCTGTCAAACTTCTCATGTGACCAGTCTTGCTTATGTTCTGTTAGCAGGTACAGCCTACATATTCCTTTCTATTACACGGCTTACATGCAGAGATTAATGTTCAGCCTCAGTAACCCACAACAAACAGCTTATTCAAATAAAGCTCTGCTGCCATGACACGTCTTTATTGTCAGTTACACCTAAAGGAATGACCATCATATAGTTGAATGATTAAATAGTATTTCAACAATGTTACCTAATTCTATGATTCCATAAACATTTGTGTGAATTAAAAGTTATTTAAATGAGCAAGGATAGCAAATTCAATTGTTTTCAATGTCCATTCTCTTGCATTATATATCATATATTTTTCTTTTAGTGGACACATGAAGTGGGTGAATGTTAGGAAAAAACCGCTACTTACACTTAAACAACGCGTCTCCCGCCATCTTGTTCATATTTCCCACCAGATGCGGGGGCGGAGTTTTTATACCGTTCATCTGAACGTCTCTTCCGTGAAGTCGGCTCTCGTGTCTCCTCGGTCATCGCTCCTCGGATCTGCCTCCTCGCTCCTCGATCCTCTCTCCTCCGTTCGCTATTAGAGCTTTGGGACGATCCTCAACATGGCGGCTTTGGAACTACTTCCGGTTCGGCCGAGGACCGAGGAGACTGCAAATAAGGAAAGTGAGACGTACCCTATGTCACTGTTACAGATGGAGGTAAACTGTGACCGCCAGTGTTTCTAACGAGTCAATCATTGAGAGCACCTGTCCTCATTGCACCCAGCCTTTGCTCATCAGCCTGCCTGCTCTATAAAAGGAGGTTCTTTATCTCAGTTCGGAGTGTGACACCAGAGAGTCAACACCTTGAGTTGATGTCTCTGCTTGTGGGAAGAGTGTTCTAAGTCTGGGAATGGGGAAGAGGCTTTTAAAAAGGTTCCAACTTTTGTTTGAGGCCAGTTCTTTGAGGCCCTGTTTACACAGAGACGCTGTGACAGAAACACATCGAAACAACTCCACTCTGGATTCGAAGCACATACCGTCTACACGGCAGGTCTTGTCTGAGAGAAAACGATGTAGTTCTCACGCCCGGCCAGTAGTCGGCAGTGGAACTTTAAAACGTGACGCACGCGACACGCAGCAGTATAACCACTTCCTCCACAACATCCTCTTTAGCGGCTAGTTCTCCCAAGTCTTACCCAAATGCTGCGTATGGTCGCCCTGTGCTTGGTTGAACAATTTGCCGCAAGTGTTCGATGCTCTTTCAGCGGCGACATACAGTGTATCATATCAAGGTTCTGTTTATACAACGCGAATAGCTGCTGAAGCACATAGCAGCACAAGCGAATCCGCCGCCATTGTTTGTTTGTTCTCGACTACTGCACATGTCCAAATGTATGGGGGGAGGTGTGGTGAGGTCATCGCAGCCAGAGAGTCCACTCCGTTTCGTTCACATGGCTGCGATACGCCCCCCGTATTCGTTTCGCTCCACTCTGGAGGTCGAATTCAAAAGCTTGCGTTTTCACCCCCGTGAAACACCGAAGTGTGAACGAAAGGCCAATCCGATACTCAACTGTCTCGTTTTACCGTCACAGCGTCTCCGTGTAAACAGGGCCTTAGTTTACCTACTTTCTTTCAGTATAATTAGTAGATGGCTGTGGATAGTCATAACTCCACAACCATTTTTAGAAACCCCAAAACCTATTTTTATTATTTTGTGGAGGTACAGTGTCCTATTTGTTAGTTTCCCGCTCTGTGACTTCTGTCCTTCATAACGTAACATCTGAGGGATTGTCAGAGATCTGAAAAAATAAATAAAACAGAGAGGTTTATTTAAGGAATATTGGCAAGTCCCATCAACCCAGCATGCATCATTATAAATGACCAATTATCAAAACACTGTACTGTAAAAACAATTTTACTAGGCCAATGTACCTCCGCTTTTAATGTCCTGACTGCAGCACTGTACTGATGTCATATTGCAACACCTCAAGGACAGAAACTGAACATCACGCCTGCTGACGCAACATACGAATATTCTAGAGGAGGTACCTAACTGATAACTATATAAATCTTGACTTCTGACATTCGTGGTCAATTCTCTGGTTTTTGTGGCTAACCTGATATTCAGCAAGGTGAACCTCTCAGCTGAGAATAACCCTTGGTATCTGCATTGTATTTCCTTAATTTTATTAAACCTTCTGGTTTGTTCAATTTGACAATGTCCTCTCTTCCTTCTCTAAGAAAACCAAAACACACAAGATGACTTAAAACCTCATTAGACTGCAAATGTCTGTAGTTTGCTGCAGCAGGAGGATCACAAAATTATGAAAAATCAGAATGACACCACGTTGCTGAATTCAAGCTGTCATCCTACAGTGCCTCCACCACTCGTCACTGTGCACAAGTATATCTGCAATGTTTATAGATTTATGGGATTCACAATGATTTATTCATGCGTGGTCAGAATGTTCATGTCAGCCAGCAGTCTCCATCACTGTAGGATATTAACCAAAAGTTTGTTAAATGATCAACAACTTTTAGCTGTAGGACTTACTTTTTTCATGATAAACTGCCGCTTTGTGACTAATTATGTAGATATAGGTCTAATGATCACGTCAGAGATGTCCACTCTTTTATTATTTACACAATACGAGCAGGCGATGAAGGGCTGAGTCACGAAACACCGAAATGTGTGAAGCCACCACTCTGTGAGCTGTCTTGCAGCTCAGTCACCTATACTCTAACTAAAAATCACACTTGACAAATGCTCGATATTAGTGTAAACTGGTGGCGCCATGGTTACTTTAAATCGCATTTCTGCATCATTGTACATGCCAGTCCTCTGATGTTCGTTCGGGATAATCAAAGTGATACGGTGCAGATTATCCAGATTGTGTGGTGAACTTTTATTACAAAATTTTTATTAGGTTTTAATATTGTCACATTAAAAACGATCACTATATGCGTGTATGAAACAACGGCTGGTTTTAATGAATATGTTGGCGCAGATCTGAAATAAAATGTGGAAGAGATGTCAATACATTCTGAAGGCTGCAATTCACCACTTAGCCATTTGTCTCGCCAAAATGTACGTACACGTTGGTCAGAGTTTACTTAAATGTGCGCACATCTTACAGTCAGGTTTTGTTTTTATAGATCACAAACTGTGAATGGGAAATGGCGTATGCTAGTTTCAAGCCCTGTTTTGTGCGTACGTAACGGTTATAAATGAGACCCCTAGTCCATAAATGTTCCCATCAATTTGACTCTTAGCGCTACTTTCTATGACATTAAATCCATTAGTTTACCCACCTAGTTTTTTAGTCCTTATGATCGTTTTGTGTGCTATAGTCGCTGCCTTGTTTTTCCAAATTAAGTCCCTAATGGCCTTTTGATTTCTCAGAATCATTTTTTTTTTTTTATTGCCAAGGAATTTGTCTTAGTGTGTTAGAGAGTGAGAGATGAGGAAAAAGGCAATTACCACTTTAAAAAAAAAAAAATTGTAAAAGAAAATGTCATTTAAAGAATAATAAGAACCACAAAGGGTGCATGAATGAAAATAAATAGTTTCAGCCTTAACATCACTGTGATGTTTTCTGATTGTGGGGCTGATGAGTTACGTGGGGGGAGGCGGAGGGCAGGGACATTGTTAATGAGGCTGAGGGGAAGAAAGTATATCCTGAAAAGAACTCAACGCTTGATTCATTTTGGACAACGCAAGTGCATTCATGTTTTATCGTCACATTTTATTTAATCTTTTCCAATATAAACCCCTATTGCCATCCACAGTACTTGTTTCTGGCCACATTCTCATTGTTATTTCTGAAGCTGGTTGTCACTCTCCACCACATAAGCAGCTTTGCTATAATCTCGTCGTCCGTTATGTCAGCCGGTAGGTTCAAGACAGACAAGTTTGTCAAAATTTAAATTCCTTCGTAAATATGCTTGCTGCCAACCTTCAAGCCATCAATTAGGCATCTCCCTAGCTTTCACTAAGTAAGTCATACTTTTTTTAAAAACCGGGTCTTCCAAGACGCTGGCGTTAAAACACCACACCCCCGCCTGGCTCTCCCTCCCCCCGCACGCAATCTCCATCGCCAACATTTTATGGTCACTCCATGACGACTCGTCATAATAAACGGCCTTAAAATTTTTCCACAAGTCCAACCCCGCTAACACAAGTCGATTCTACTTTGTTTCAAAAATATTTAAGACCAGCTGCTTCCTGGAGTACTCTCTCTCATTTGTGTGCAGCCAACGTCAAACGTCTACGAGGTTTTTTTTCCTTCATTATTTGTTTTAGCACCGCCCTGCTCTCATCATGCTTGAAGGTATTGTTGCGTGACACATCTCTTTGGGCTAGCGCCACATTAAAATCCCCCACCACAATACAGGTAAATCCCAATAAAAAAATAACGTCTCAAATGTTCTCAAAACGCAGTCTATGAATTAAACAGGGTCTTTCATTCTCCGTTTCTTTACCTCTTTTTCTGTCAATGTCAACTTTATTTGTATAGCACATTTAAAACGGCGAGTAGCCAACCAAAGTGCTTTACAGTGAAAGACAGGTAGTCCCCCCCACCACAAACAAACAATAAGCACAACAATTAAAAACCCAATAAGTCACCTATACACTGTTAAAAGCTAAAGAAAACAGATGTGTTTTCAGCTGAGATTTTAAAAGTTCAGAGGCAGTTCACAGTGCGCACAGCCAAAGGTAAGAAGTTCCACAGAGTGGGGGCTGCAACTGCAAACGCAGTTCCCTCTGGATTTTCTGTCTTGTGCTCAGTCTCTTCTTTGCATGCGCCAGGTCCCCCGTGTCCATTTCACCGTCCGAGTCTGGTGAGCTCCCAGCTCTCCCTCTCCTGGCCACCACCGTCTCCCGCTCCCCCTCACTCGATGTCGGCCTGGACACGTCTGGAGACCGGCTCCTCGCCTTCCTCCCTCCCTCTCCTTTTGCCGCCGTCACCTCCACCGTCTGCACCTTCACCCCGACACCTCTCAGCATTGGGACATCAGGTTCTTTTTTCTCCTCATCCTCCCTCTCAGTCACCTCCACCTCTTCACACTCCTCCTCCTCACACCTGCACTCCCTTCGTCCGCAGGTGCCGCACTTGCCTTCCATGCACTCTCGGGCGCAGTCCCGGGCCACATCCTCCTCTTTATTCCTGATGCTGACCTCACTCCCCACGATAATGGCTCGGCCACGATTTCATCGTCCGTCATATAAGCCGGCAAGTTGAGAAAAGACACAACCATTTCATTAATGCAAATTTCTTTTGCAACGATGCGCATCTCTTATTTTAAAACCATCCAAAAGTCTGTCTTTCGCTTTGGAGTTACTGACAGTTACTTCCAGTCTCTTTTCCCCCCGTTTGTCTGCACGGCAGCAGTACATTTTAATTTTTTGTAGGAGTTCGCTCATGGTTATTTTCTCACCCACCATCTCGATAGTGATTGTCAAGTTTTTTCTCTCTCCCACCTGTTGTCACTTTCGCCGCCGTGCACACTGCCGGCTGCTCTCCGCCACTTACATTCTTCTCATTAGTTTGTCGCTTTCCATCATCTTTGCCACTATGCCTTTCCGTATTTTCTCAGCCTTGGTCCATCCATGTTCATTCTTGTTATTGTCTTTCCGTGGTTCTTTTGCCATTGTAGTCTGTCCGGTTGCTCCCACTAGCCCCGTGCTAGCGGGTAGCTCGCTCGCCATGCTTCAGCAGTTCCAAAACAAAAAGCGGTTGAAAAAACGTAAAAATATCCCCCAAACAGTCAAGACAGCCGGGGGACTGTACACACAGTGGTTTTCAAAAGCCAAAAGAAAAACTATGAATAAACACTTAATCAACACTCTAAATCCTCTGTTATCTCGCACTCGTACGGTCTCTCACTCACTCAGTAGTGGGCGTGTTCAGGGTGGTATGGCCGTAAGCCACAATATTGTGCAGAAAAGGCCCTTTTCAACATCTGCTGCGCTTTTCTTGAATCTGGCTAAACTTTCGGACATCGGAATTGAAATGTCACTGTCACCACATGATAAAAACAATGCTCTCCCACAGTGCAATTGATTGCGTCCATCACTCTTTTCAGACTGTCAAACATGTAGTCAGGAATGTTCTATAGTCCAGGTGAAGAGAAAAAGCTTACAGCACCTGGTATTCCCAGGCGGTCTCCCATCCAACTACTAACCAGGCCCAACCCTGCTTAGCTTCCGAGATCGGACGTGTTTTTATTCATTTTCTTTTATTTATCAAAAATGCAATTTACAAAAAATAAATCACATCAACATTCAATGATACATCTTATTGAAAGAACGAAAACACACTCAATAAATCAACAATTTTACACATCTACACAAATCAAACGTTTTATTAAATAGTAATTACACACCATTAAACAGACTAAAACCAACATAACACAAATATTTATACCAAACATTTGACCATACAAAAAAAACACAATTTCTCATCTAAATAAAAAAAAAAAAAACATTCAATCCTCTCATCCGTTACTGGACACACTCGTCTCCTCCACAAACATTCTTTAATTCTTTTCAAACTCATCTCTTTTTGAAACAAAAAATCAACCACCCATGCGCTTTCACTCCATTCACAAACATTCTCCGCACATCCAATCTTCTACATTCATCCTTTTATCGCACACTCAATTTCCCCTGTAGTGAAATCAGCATCGCACCATGCCTTGTCTTCCGCCGTTAGTTTAGTTTTTACAGCACTTAAGGGTTAGGGTTAGGGTTATATTCGTCTCCGCTACGATGTCTGTCTCCTCCCTTTCGTATAAGGTTTTATAAAAAAGTCTTCGGTCTTTAAAATGCCCTCATTCTCTCTAATCACCCCCCCTCCCTCATCCAATACTTCATTTAAAAACGGTTATACTTTTTCTCTTTTTCTTGTCCCAGAAAAAAAAGGAAGAACTTCTTTCCCCTTCATACAAATACTTAATCTGGCTCCTTATCGCCGCCCCCCTACTCCTTTTCATTTCAAATGCATTTAACTGTTCCTTTAACTCGAGATATTTTTCCGTACTTTTGTCTACTTCACCAAATCTTTTGATCTCTTCACTTAGTTCAGACTGTAAATTAAGTTCCCGTTGATCGTTTTCCCATTTTTTATTTCTGCTGAAATTAATACATTTCCTTTTGATACGTCGCTTAGCCCCTTCCCACCAGTCACATATGTTCTTCATCACATTCATTTCTTCCTTTAGGCTCTCCAGCATTTTGTTCATACTTTTTTTCAACACTTCATCCTCCAAAGTGCTTGCATTAAAACACCACAGTCCTGTCTGGTTCTTCTTGCTTATAAGTTTTCAAATACTTCTACTCACATTGCCCTTTAAAGTGTTATTCCTGGAGATGTCTCGTTGTGACAAAGTTAAACCACTTGTTCATTTTAAAAAAAGTCCACTCTCTCGCTTTCTACATTGGGGGCATAGATGTTGACTATTGTTAGCTCACAGTCATACAATTTACAGTTCACAGCGATCATCCTGCCTTCCATGTCTGTATGGATCAGCCATGCTTCTATGATTTTATCCCCCTTGATCATCACCACCCCCTTTGCTCTCGAACTCCCATGAGACATGAAGAGCGCTCCGTCGCACTCTTTTTGATTTTTTTTTGTTCCAGGTCACTGTTCCAGTGTGTTTCCTGAAAACAAACTATGGGCCTTTCTCAGTTCCCTTATTTGCACCGAGTGTCCTCCGAGTTGTCTCCTCCACTTGCGTCTTAGTCCCGCCCACCAGAGATGCACGGAGGAAACAAAGCCGAGGAGAGAGGACCGAGGAAATCAGCTTTAAGACACGTGAGACGTCGTTTCCTCGACAGCGTCACATGACGCGACATCAGCTGATCACGTTCAGCTGTCAATCAGCCGAACAGCTGTTTATGTCCACACAAACACGCACTGTATTATTTCTCATCAAACACACACAGTTAGTGTTTAGTGTCTTTACCTGATAAAAAAACACCTGAAGAACAACCTGCAGTCTACTCATAACCAAAAGGACAGTTTCTACTGACTCAAAGATTTCATTTTGAATTGTCTGTAATTATTTATTATTATTAAACAGTTTGGACTGAACCTAGCCTGTATTTAGACAACGAACTCTGTATTTTATAAACGGATATTTATGTGTCAGGATACTGAAAATGATTGTTTAGAATCTAAATGATGAAACTTTGTGAAGATAAATAAGTGAGAATATAAAACGGACTCCTCTTCATGTCAGACTCTTTTTAATCCCAGCTCATCACAGAGCGACTCTTTACAAACTCACTGATGTTCATCATCTGATTAAATGTCCCACGCTCCGTTTAGTGTCTTTTTAATGTCCGTCTTTTCTCCCGTATTAACCTCTGCTCATGTTGACAAGTTTCACTGAAGTCTGATCCGCTGCAGCGTCCAATCAGTGAGTGATATACGAGAAGTGAAAAGACTTCCGTGAAGTCAGCTCTCGTGTCTCCTCGGTCATCGCTCCTCGGATCAGCCTCCTCTCTCCTCGATCCTCTCTCCTCCGTTCGCTATTAGAGCTTTGGGACGTTCCTCAACATGGCGGCTTTGGAACTACTTCCGGTTCGGCCGAGGACCGAGGAGACTGCAAATAAGGAAAGTGAGACGTACCCTATGTCACAAAGCTTTGCCTGATCCCTCACTGCTTGTAGTTTTGTCACAACCAACAGGCTGCACAAGACATAGACAAGACAATGATCCAACAAGAGGGTAAGCAAACACAGAGACTATATAGACAGGGGTAATCAGACACAGGTGAGACTAATCAGACAGGTGAGGACAATCAGGGTAATCAAGACAGGAGGGAAACACAGAGAGGCAGGAAACCAGACAAGAACACTAGAAGACAAGTACAAAGTAAAAACCAACACTGACACCACCAAAACCAGATATCCAAAATAAAACAGGAAACACCAAAGACTAGACTTAAAACATAACACAGGAAATAAACTTACAGGCAACTGGGAAACACTAAAGACCAAAGCAACCACACCAGAAATCACATACAAGTAACACAGGAAACAATATTACAGACAAGAGCGAAGGAAACAAAGAAACGCAGGAAACACTGAAGACTAGACTGCAACTTAAAACTCTGGAAACACTGAAGACTGAAACTAAGAAATATAAGTAACTCAAAACTCTGAAATATAACAAACCCAAACGATGACAAGTTTCTCCTGGTTTCTCAGCCCATTTGTGTTAATAGAGAGTAGTCTTAAATTACACATTTTGTTTTTGTTTGTTTTTTTAAAGTCAGGAAGGGCAGTTAAAAAACGACCTAAACTGTCAATATTAGCTGGGATCTTTCATTTTCTGTTTGTTCGCCTCTTTTTCCTGCCTTAAGCTCAGCTTTTTTTTCGCCTGATTGAGGTCCCCTGTTTCCATCTCACCGTCCGTATCCTGTGAGCTCCCGTCTCTCGCTCTCCTGGCCGCTGAATCGTGCGAGAACCATCTGGAACGCGCCTCCTCTCCTTCCACCACCACCACCGCCGCTGGCTGCACCTCCTCCTCCTCCTCTAGAGAAATTTCCTTGTTTCCCGCAGCTGTGACACAAGAAGTCCGGGCACTCTCTTAGGATGTGACCTGGCTGGATACACATCCTGCACACCTTCATCTGCCTGTCATGAATTACTCTGAAAAACTCAGCTCCCAGCACAGTGTCGAATTTAGTACGGCAGCAATTCAACCAACTCATTAAATTTAACTTTTAAAAATCTAGTGCTGTCAGCTATTTCAGTCCCAGGCCACATTCTTCTCTTAATGACTGACGCTGGTCTCACTCCCCACGACAGCAGTTTCGTCACGATTTCATTGTCCGTCACATAGGCAGGAAGATTCAAGAATGACACGACCATTTCATCGTTTAGTTCTTTAGCGACAATTCTTGTTTCTCCAATCTTGAAGCCATCCAGTAATCTTCCTTTCGCTTTATCATTACTCACTGTCACTTCATATTTTTTATCCCCAGTCTTTCTGCAGGCTAGTAACCCTCCGCAGATCATTTCTATGTTATTCATAAGTTCGTTTATCGGGACTCTATCCCCAACTACCTCCACATTTATTGTCAAAGTTTTTTCAAAGCATCTCCCACCTCTCTTCTGCTCATCATTTCTGCTCTCCATCTCTTTTTCTCCTCTGTTCTTTACTTCAGCTAATTTTCCCACGCAGGTTTCTCCTCGCCGTTCTTGTCCGTTTTCAACTCCTCCACCTCCTTTACCGTCATTTTTTTCACTCTTTTCAGCTTTTCTCACACTCGCATCTTCTTTTCTCTCACTCTCCATTTTTTTCAGTCTTTCTTTAGTTTTTCCTCCCGTTGCCTCTTTTTCTGCCATGTTTTCCGTGAGCAGCTCCTCGCCGTTTCCACCTCGTTTTTTGTTCATTTTTGCATTCTTTTCATCCATTCGTCTATTCGACTATGCACACAAAACTGTGGAATCGAAAAACAAAATAAAAGCATTATAATAAATCAAAAATACGTTTGCAAACAACGCTCTCAAAACTGGGTCAATCACTCGGCTGTCTCCCCGTCTCAATCACTCACTTCAAAAGTGGGCGTGTTCAGGGTGGTATGGCCGTAAGCCACAATGGTGTGCAGAAACTTTTCTTTGTGCACTTGGTGCAGGACGATGCCCGTGAAGACCCTCCTGTGCCTGATCTTAAAATCCAGGTCTATAATGGGATGAGGTGTGTGTTTGTGGCTGATGCTGTTCCAAATATTGCTGTCTGTGAGTTGGGGGTATTGCTGAATCCATGTTTTGTTTGCTTCCGGTGTTCTTATTCGTTTTGAAAGTGCAGTGTGTGTACCATGTTTTTGTCTTGATTTGAGTGACGTTTTCTGTTCCGCCTCCTTTCAGGCACAGGAGGATCTCCACTGCATCGCCCTGCACCTGTTTTTTGTTCTTCAGGGCTTTCACCATTCCATCGTCAATGCAATAGTTAGAATATTTAACACATTTTTCCTTTTGATCCTCTCGTTGTACCTTCTTAGTTTTATCAAAACACCTACTAGATCGATCTCATCTTTTTCGTTAATTATGTCCTTTAAGCGCACTATGCCCGCCCTGTTAAAAGCATCACACTTTACATTGCCAAAGAATGGCGATGAGAGGAAAGGCAGCCGCAGCACAGACCCTCTCGTTCCGCACTCTAGTACAGTCCCGGGTAAAACCTGATACCATGCCTCCAGTACTTCCTGGAAGAATCCGGGGAGGAGCTGGTACTCCCTTTTCTGGCGCACACTCAGAAGATTGTCCTCTCCGCCGAGTCCGAATCCCCCGAGGTGCGCCAGAAATTGATTCCTCCATAATACTTTCCGGTCCGGATTTAACAGTTTGCCTACTAATTTGGCTCTTAGTGCTACTCTCTTGGATAATAAGTCAATTAGAGCTAGCCCTCCCCGATTCCTAGCCCCAATCACCACTTTGTGCGCTACAATGCGCACCTTATTTGTCCAAACAAAGTTTCTAATAGCCTTTGAAATTTCATAGTGTACCCAGTCCGGAACAGTACAAGTACTAAATGCATGGTTCGCTTTGGACAACACGAGCGCATTAACTACCACTGCCCTTCCTCTCAGAAACAAATTTCTCGCTTTCCAGACATTTAAGCAATTTTTAACTTTCTTTAAAACACCCTTCCATGTTTCATTGTCGCTTTCTGTTTCATTTTTACCAATCCATTACCCCTAGTACTTTTCTTCTTTCCTCAATCTGTTTGAAACCCCATTTCTTTAGATTGTCTGCTTCTACCCCGAAGGTCATGATTTCAGATTTTTCTCTATTAATTTTTGCCCCACTGGCGCGCTCATATACATTCACACATTTCAGTACTTTGTTTAAATCTTCTTGGGTTTTTACTGTTATGTTGATGTCGTCAGCATATTGTGTTAAAATTACATTATTTTCACCTATTCCTTTTATTGTCTCCTCCGTTTCTATTACTGCTGCCAGTGGTTCCGCTACTAAGCTGTACAGCAAGGCCGACATTGGGCACCCCTGCCTTATTGACCTTGCTATTTTAAAAGGTTTTGTTAACGTTTCATTGTATTTTATTGAGCTGTGTGCATTGGTATAGCATAACTTAACCAAACTAACGAAATTCCCCCCAAACCCAAAAGAAGATAAAGTCCTAAAAAGGAAATTATGATCTACCCTGTCAAACGCATTCATTTAAATCAACCCCTAACCAAAGCCCTCCCTCTCTCCCCATTGTTCTGACTGTTCCTTTTATGTGAACGATTGTATCTGCTATTTCTCTCCCTGGTATGGTATGATTGTGTCTCAGATATGATGCTGTCTATGACTGTCCTAATCCTATTTGCGAATATTTTGGTGAAAATTTTGTAATCTGTATTTAAAAGACTAATCGGTCTGTAATTTGCAAGATTTTTTTTGTCTCCCTTGTTTTATAGAAAATAGTAATAATTCCTTTTGCGAATTCTTTGGATGTTCTATTGTTAGCTGTCATGTTTTTAAAAAGTCCCTCCAAAATCTCAATCAGGTTATTTTTGAACGTGCTATAAAATTCCAACGTTAGGCCGTCACTCCCTGGACTTTTGCCTTTATTAAGGCCATTTCTATTTCTTTTGTAGTCACGTCCATCTCGCACCAATCTCTGGCCTCCTCTGACAACTGCATCTTTAACGCCTTCAACACTCTCTCTCCATCTTCCTGATCCGTTTCTTCCTTTTCAAAAAGTAATTTATAAAAATCCCTGACTGTATTAAGAATCTCCCCATTGTCTTTTACTCCCTCGCTAAGCACCTCATCTAAAACGGTTTTGTTTTGTTTCTGTTTCTCTAAACCAAGAAAGAAAGATGTGCTCCTTTCTCCTTCATATAAATTTTGTATTCTACTTCTTACTGCCGCTCCTTTACTCCTCTTTAATTCTGTTGTTTTCAGTTGTTCTTATAAAGCAAGATATTTCTCGACACTTTTATTTTCATCTAAATTTTTAAGTTCTACATTAAGTTCATCTTGCAATTTTAATTCCAGTTGATCGGTTTTCCATTTTTTTTCTCTACAAAAAGTTAGGCATTTTTATACGAACCTTGGCCTCCTCCCACCATTCACACACGTCTTCTTTCACACTCATTTCATCTCTCAGTGTCTCTAGTAGTCTGGTCATACATTTTCTAAACCCCTCGTCTTCTAAGATACTTGCATTAGAACACCACAGTTTTGATTTTTGACTTGTTTCTTTACTGGCCAAAATTAAGGTCAACAATTTGTGATCACTCCACGGTGTGGCTTCATAAAAGATTGTCTTTGCCCTGCTGAACAAATCAGCAGCAATGAGGGCATAGTCTATTCTAGACTGTTTGACTGTTTTCTCCACTTTTTGTTCTCTGCAGTAGCCTCTCCCATTCATATTGCTTACTCTCCATATGTCAATCAAACTCAAGTCCATCGTTGTTGTTTTTCAGACAGCTCCTGCTGGTGTCTTGTTTAAAAGTGTTATTTCGTAAGATGTCCATTTGAGAGAGTGCGACATTAAAATCACCAATAATCACACATTTTTTGTCACACCACCATTTGCTGTTTCTTTTAAAAAAATATTTTCTTTCGTTATCCACATTTGGGAGCGTAAATGTTTATTATTGTAACACATTCATCATTGACTTTGCAAATAGCACCGATCACTCGTCCTTCAGTGTCTTTATATTTTAGCTGTGTCTCAGTCATTTTGTCAGTATTAATTAGCATAGCCACACCCCTTGCTCTTTCACTCCCATGTGATGTGAAGATCACTCCTTTAATCTCCTTTTTTACTCTCTTCTGTCATTTCCCCAATGTGTTTCTTGCAAACAAGTTACATCATATTTTTTCACCAGTGTCAAAATAGCTTGCAGTTTATCGTTATTCCTTAAACCATTGGTATTTAGAGAGAGTATTCTGAGTTTATACATTTTTAAAAGTAGTTCAGGGAGGGGTGTGTGCTTGCTTTAAAGAACAACTGTACACCTTATCTATAGATGAAAACTATGCTTTCTTCTTCAGTTTTTTTGCCGCACACTTAGCCTTTTTTTCGCTCTCTCCATCTCACGTCTGTGTCCGGTGAGCTCCCTTCTCTCACCCTCCTGGCCGCCGTTGACCCCCGACTCTCCTCGCTTGAAGCCTCGTGAGATGTGTCTGGACCCACCACCACCGCCGACTGCACCTCTCCTTCATCACCTCTCCGCACCAGGTCGGCTGCCTCCTCCTCTTCCTCCTCCTCGCCCTCTGCCACCACCTCCGTCCCCATGCTCTTCTCCACGCTCTCCTCATCCTCCTCCTTCTCCTCTTCACATTCACAGTCCTCTCGTCTGCAGGTTTTACATCTGTTGCTTTTATTCAAGCATTCCCTCGAAAAGTGCCCCTGCTTCCCACAGTTATGGCATAGAAAGTCCGGGCATTCTCGTAGGCTGTGCCCCGGTTGTATGCACAACCTGCACACCTTCACCTGCCTGTCGTGTATCACCCTGAAGAACTCCACTCCCAGTGCTGTTTCGAATTTTGTTGAATAAGGCAGTGACTTTACCATGTCATTGAATTTCACCTTTAGGAATCTGGTCCCATCTGCAATATCAGTCCCAGGCCACATCCTCCTCTTAATGAAAGATGCCGGCCTCACCCCCCAAGATAGCAGTTTCGCCACAATTTCATCATCCGTGACGTAAGCTGGGAGGTTTAAAAAAGATACAACCATCTCGTCGTTGTTTAGCTCTTTTGCTATTATTCTTGTCTCTCCGATTTTGAAGCCGTCTAATAGTCTTTCTTTAGCCTTGTTATTGCTCACAGTAACCTCAAATTTTTTCTCTCCCGTCATCCTGCATGCTAGCAATCCTCCACATGTTAGTTTTATATTGTTCATAAGTTCATTTGTAGGGATTCTATCCCCAACTACCTCTATATTAACTCTTTCCCCGCCAGAGAATTCTAGAATGGTTGCCAGCCAGCGCCAGCCTTTTTCACCATTTTCACCAATCTTTCAAGACCCACAGAATATTTTGTTCTTTGAATATGTAAATATTTAATACATCAAAAGAAAGATCAGAGCCTCTGCTTTCATATACAAAAAACTATTTTATTCAAGATTCATTCATTCTTTTTTTTATCAGCACTTGAATATCGGCCATTTTCACAAAAAAACAACATTCCGGACAAAAAGCTGAGAAAACAGCACTTTTGTAAAACACACTTATTTTCAAGAAAAAAAATGTGATTTTGAGTTTACTTTTGGATTCTTTTTACTTTCATTTGAGAACTACAGTTATATTTTAAAATAACTAAAATAAATAAAAATGATTACATAAAATTATAAATTTTCTTTGAATAGTGTAGCACTACAACATTTACAAACTACATTATACATTTTTCTTCTCTTATACACTCAGAAATACTTTTACTTTTACAAACACTGGTTATTTTCAATAATAAAACATTAGTTGAACAAAAACCTGATCAAGAAGAGAGACAACTGTCTCCCAGGGAAGTGCCTTCTCCACAATAGGGTTTCATGTTGTAACAGTACCCTGTGTCAGAATCGCAAAGGATGTAGGATTTGAACCCATATTTGACAGGTTTTTGGGGATTGTACACCCTGAACGCTAGCCGTTCACGCCACAGAAGCATACCCTCATCAATGCAAATGTTGGTGTTAGGTTGATACATTTCACTGAATTTAGATATAAGGTAATATAAGACAGGGCGGACTTTGTACAACCTGCCAGTGCTATTTGCTGGCCTTCATTCATAATCATTGGAGTGTAGAAATCTCCATATGATTTCAAACCGGTTGCGGGACATGACCTTGTTGAAGTAGGGGGTGGCCAAAATGTCATCTGTAGACCAGTACATTTCAAGGTCAGGCTTACGAATGATATGATCAAGAGCAGCAGCATCATTTAGAGGTCCAGGATTCTCAGTGAAAGTAAAGTCTTTTGGCTGCCAGTTCATTTCTTTCCACATCAGATTACCTGGACCAGGACCTGCACCTGGCTAGTTTACAGGGCCTCTTGCTTGGTCACCAAGTACTTGACCTCCACCACGCCCATGAGATCCACAGGTCCGACCTCTGCCTCTTTGCTGTGTTCGACCTGTAAATAATTAGAATGACAATTTTTTTATTCAACAGTGTGATGTGCACAAAGAGAGGAACTTTATTTTATGGCCTCTTCATATCATATTGTAAGCCATTTTATTATGTTATGTGAGTTAGATCTTATTTTGAAGGTTCAAGGGACGGAAGTGTGTGATTGGGGACCCGTGCGGGGTGCTCCCGCCGTGTGCGGCAATAAAGGAGCAGACAAATGTTCAACTTAATAAAGACTCCGTATTTCTTCATTTTATATTTTCCCAAAGTTCATCCATCCTAAACCGCTCGGTTACATTGGTGGCAGCGGTGGGATGTTTTTTTCTGCTTTGAGGGCCCGCCTTAAAATAGTTTGTTAAAGTTCAGGTAGCTAGCCGAGGTTAGCCACTGCTGGCACGTGCTTGGCCTTGCTGGTGCAGTGAGGATGGGGCACAAATCCGAGCCGCGTCTCGCCTGAGGACTTCACCCGTATCCTCCCCCAACTACACGCCTTGGTTTTTTTTGTTGTTGTTTGTGCCATGGACGGGAGGCACGTGTTCCGGGATGTTTTGGTGCCGTCTCAAGTGGTGCACCGGGACATGTTTTTTTTTTGCAGACTTTGTGACTTCTCTGGCTGACAGGCTGAGACCCTACACACTGCCATCGCCTGCTGATTCTTCAGATAGCATCTCAGCTTCTCCCATCCATGCTCCCTCACTGCTGGAGGAGGGGTCGACACGTTGGAACCGGGGGCCTGAAGAACCTCTGGCTGATGGTGGCCTTGGGGGCTGCACTGGACACGACCGCCAGCAACCCGTAAAGGACTGTGTCTCGTTTTGGCAGGACTGTGAATCAGCCAGTTCGTTTCAGAGACTGTGTGACTTGTTTTGTTCAACTTAAAAAATAATAATAAAAAAAACAGAAAAAAATTGTACGAAAATGTGTGAGTGCTCATAGTGAACTGTTGTCTTATTATAGCAGGCTGTGTCAATGCCAATGGTGGGTCCAATTACCATTCCCTGTGTATCAGCTATGTCTGGTGTACGATTTTGGGTTTGAGGGTGCGTACTGTGTTGATACTGTGTTGTTATGTGAGGCAATTGTTTGCTGTGATAATTGTGCTCTTGTACATGTTTCTTGCATTGATGCCGTTAATTTTTTTGAAACGAGGACGTTTCTTTTCGGAGGGGGGGAAGTATGTAAGCCATTTTATTATGTTATGTGAGTTAGATCTTATTTTGAAGGTTCAAGGAACGGAAGAGTGTGTGATTGGGGACCCGTGCGGGGTGCTCCCGCCGTGTGCGGCAATAAAGGAGCAGACAAATGTTCAACTTAATAAAGACTCCGTATTTCTTCATTTTATATTTTCCCAAAGTTCATCCATCCTAAACCGCTCGGTTACAATATCTTACCTCTTTCACCTTGGGTAGTTCTGTATAAAGGACACCTGGGCCTTGAATCCCTGGACTCTGTGTGTGGAAAATGTCATACAAATATTCATTTGGTAAATAGTTTGTGCACAAAATGAAAGATACATTCATTTTTCATCTCCTCAAAAATTAGCAGATGCTCTCGTATTGTATCATGTAATAATCACAACAATCTTAGTAACAGGTTATCAAACTAAAAAAATACACCATGTTATCATAACTCACCTTTTGCACCTCTGGTTGGTCTGTAAGAAGGAGACCTGGATCTTGGAGACCTGGACTCTGTGTCGGGAAAATGACAGTAAAATGTCATACAACCATTCATTTGGTAAATAGTTTGTGTACAAAATGAAAGTTAAATTATTTCTTTTTTTATCTTCTCTAACAAATTAGCAGATGCTATTGTCTTGTAGTATCTAATGATCATACAATCCAAGTAACATACTATCAAACTAAATCAAACATGTTATCATAACTCACCTCTTGCACCTACGTATATGTCTGGACCTTGGAGACCTGGATCTTGGAGTCCTGGACTCTGTCTGGAAAATGACAATAAAAAGTCAGTCAAAAATTCGTTTGGTACATAGTTTATGTACAAAACTGAGGGATATGTTATTTCGACGTCAAGTTATCAGATGCCTATGCTATCACGGTAAATCAAAAAATAACGTGATCATATCTTACCTCTTACACGTCCTGAAGGTCTGAATGTAGGTCCTGAATCCCTCCATTCGCTGTCAAATCGGAAAATCTCGTCAATGGCGGGGAATGAGTTAATTGTCAAAGTTCTTTCAAAACTCCTCCCACCTCTCTGTTGCTCTGCATTCTTGCTCTCCGTCTCTTCTCCTCCTCCGTTCTTTTCTTCAGCTAATTTTCCCACGCTGGTTTCTCCTCGCCATTCATGTCCGTTTTCCACTCCTCCACCTCCTTTACCGTCATTTTTTCCACTCTTTTCAGCTTTTCTCACACTTGCATCTTCTTCATTTCTCTCACTCTCCGTTGTTTTTAGTCTTTGTTCTTTAGCTTTTCCTCCCGTTACCTCCTTTTTCTGTAGCGTTTTTCGCTTGCTGCTCCTCGCCATTTCTGCCCCGCTTATTGTTCATTTTTGCATTCTTTTCATCCATTCGTCTGTTCTCCATAGCCGTAATCATTTTTGCTTTCCTGGTCGTCTTTACCGTTGTCCATTCGTCCATTCCATTGTTCTTTTTTTCCGTCGTCGTTGCCGTTCCTTGTGTCTTTATCCAGTTTTTCCGGTCCTTCTGCTGCTGCTGTCTCGTAATTTGCGGCCATCTCCCTCGCCACCTCCGGCGGTTTTTAATTAAAAAAAAGACTCAAAACTAACTCAAAAAGTTCCCCCAAACAGTCAAGACTGTTGGGGGACTATGCACACAAAACTGTGGATTCAAAAAACAAACTGAAAGCACTATAATAACTCCAGAACGTTTACAATCTATGCTCTAAAAAACTAGGTCAGTCACTCGGCTGTAGCACCTTCTCAATCACTCACTCACAGTGGGCGTGTTCAGGGTGGTATGGCCGTAAGCCACAATGGTGTGCAGAAAAAGCCCTTTTAAACATCTGCTGTGCTTGGCCATAATATGGGGGAGCAAATGCTCCCCCACATTCTTGAATCTGGCTAAACTTTCGGACATCTGAATTTATGTCACTGTCACCACATGATAAAAACAATGCTCTCCCACAGTGAAATTGATTGTGTCCATCAGTCTTTTCAGACTGTCAAACATGTAGTCACGAATGTTCTATAGTCCAGGTGAAGAGAAAAAGAAAAAGCTTACAGCTCCCATCCAAGTACTAACCAGGCCCGACCCTGCTTAGCTTCCGAGATCGGGCGTGTTTTTTTAAAAAATTATTTTATTTATCAAAAGTACATTTTAGAAAGATAAATCACATCCACATTCCATCATGCAACTCATAGAAATAACAAACACACAATAACCAACTGCTTTGCAACCACTTCCCGCTCAAACATTCAGTTATTAAATAATAGTAATATTCACACACCTTAAAAAACAACATGAAACCCACATGACGCATAAAGAACATACACTTTAATTCAGCATAAGTTTTTATACCAAATATTCCCTTTACACAAACACCATTCCTCCTCAAAGTCAAAAAAACCATTCAATCCTCTCATCCGTCACACTACACACTCTCGCCTCATCCACAAACATTCTCTCAAAATCATCCCTCTTTGCAACAAAAATTATCCACCCGTGCGCTTTCACTCCATTCACAAACAGTCTCCACACATTCAGTCTTCTACTCTCATACAGTGCAAATTTCCTCCTCTGAAAAATAACTCCCCTTGCTATTCCCAAAAGTAAATTAACCACACCTGCCCCTCTCCCTCTTCTAACCACACCCAACAACATTGACAATTCCCACCTCTCTTCCTGCACGTGCTCATGTTCCCCCCAACCCAGCATGCCTTGCAGTTTAGAAAAAACACTTTCAGATTTTTACATCTGGTGAACAGGTGCTCAATGTCCTCATCTTCTGTTCCACACACTGCACACTCTCAATTGAATTTTTCTTTATGTACTTGCTGCAGGACGATGCTCGTGAAGACCCTCCTCCAGGTTGATTTCTCAGTAAGATTTGGGTAACGCTGTTTCCAGTGTGCGTTCGCTGCTGGTGGTTGTATTTTCTTGCTAATGTGCTGTGTATACCATGTTTTGTTTTTTACTGAACTCACATGTTTTCTGCTCCCCCCGGCACAGGAAGATCCCCACTGCATCGCCCTGCACCTGCTTCTTGCGCTTTAGCACTTTCACCATTTCGTCGTCCATACACATTCTTACTTTTGTCGGTACATTTATTACACTCCTTCTTTTCATACGTTGCCCTTTTTCCACAAGTTTCATCAGTACATTTTCAACATCGATCTCGTCTCTCTCATTTAGAATGTCCCCCACCCTCTCAATTCCCGCCCTCCCAAAAGCTTCACACTTAAAGTTATTAAAAAAAGGTGATGAGAGGAAAGGCAGTCGCAGCACCGACCCTCTCGTTCCGCACTCCAGTACAGTCCAGGGTAAAACCTGATACCATGCATCTAGCACTTCTTGAAAGAATTCCGGGAGATGCTGATACTCCCCTGTGCACTCTGGTGCACACTCAGCAGATTGTCGTCCCCGCGGAGTCCAAAGCTGTCGAGGTGCGCCAGAAATTGACTCTTCCAAAGCACTTCCCGCTCTGGATCTACCAATTTACCTATCAATTTGGCTCTCAGTGCTACCTTCTTGGACTTAAGGTCGATGAGTGCTAAACCCCCCTGATTTTTTGCCCCAATCAAAGTTTTGTGCGCTATAATGCGCGCCTTTTTCATCCAAATAAAGTCTCTAACAGCCTTTGAAATTTCAACTTGTACCCAGTCTGGAAAGGTGCAAGTGCTCAATGCATGATTCAATTTAGACATCACGAGCGCATTTACCAACACTGCCCTTCCTCTTACATATAGATTCCTCATTTTCCAGGCACTCAGACATTTTTTCACTTTGTTTAACACCATCTTCCAGGTTTCATCATCTCTCTAACTTTCATTTATTCCAACAAACACCCCCAGCACTTTTCTGCGTGTCACGACTTGTTTGAATCTCCATTCCTTTAATTTTTCTGTTTTCATCTCAACGGCCATAATTTCTGATTTATCACAGTTTACCTTAGCCCCGCTTGCGTTCTCATATTTTTTGACACAATTTAAGACCATTATCAAGTCCTCCTGGGATTTCACAGTGATATTCACATCATCTGCATATTGGGTTATGATAGCATTTTCGTCTCCAATCCCTGTTATTTCACCCCGTGCTTTAATGATCGCCGATAAAGGCTCTGCCACCAAACTATACAAAAGTGCAGACATCGGGCATCCTTGTCTGATTGACCGGCTTATTTCAAAAAAATCTGTGAGTGCTCCATTACACTAAACTGTGCTTTGTGCATTAACATAACATAACTTCACCAAATTAATAAAGGTGTCCCCATACCCAAAAGTGGAAAGTGTTTTAAATAAAAACCTGTGCTCCACCCTATCAAAAGCTTTGTTCAAATCAATCAATCCCCACAGCCCTCCCTCCCCATCGTCCTGATTGACCCTTTGAGATGTATTATTGTGTCCGCTATGTCCCTCCCCGGTATACTGTAAATTTGAGTCGGTTGAATGAGATTGCTAATTGTGGTTCTGATCCGGTTTGCTAAGATTTTTGTGAATATCTTGTAATCAGTATTGAGGAGACTGATTAGCCTGTAATTTTGGAGGTCCTTTTTCCTCCTTTGTTTTTGAAAAATGTTGCAATTATGCCTTCCGCGAAGCCTCTTGGCGTTTTGTTTAGCCTACTCATTTCAGTGAATAATCGCTCTAATATCCACACAAGGGGTTCTGTTGAGATTTGTGCTCTTGTTTCATTTTGTGTTGAGATTATGCCCCTGTCTGTATTTGTTTTTCTATTTTGATTTCCCATGTGTTGTCATGTGACCTAACCTGTGTAATTAGTGACCCTACAGGTGAACTTAATAAAAGCGCCTGTGCCCACAATGCGGTTTTGATATGGCCAGATGTATGCTCATCGAGAGCGAGCTACCAAAATATTTGTGGACATATGCTGTCCAGACCGCCGCAGTCGTAAGGAATAGGTGTTTTAACAAGCGCACTAAACAGACGCCTTACTACATGTTAACCGGTAGGCAGCCAAATGTCGCTAGGATGCAGAAGTTCGGACAGATCTGTTATGCATACAAACATCATAGAGGAAAGTTGGACTCTAGAGGTAAAGAAGGGGTTTTCGTCGGTTATGACAAAAATAGTCCAGCATACACGATTTACTATCCCAGCGACAAAAAGATAGGCTTGTTGAGTTCATCTCTAGACAAAATAAAAACATGCAGGATGCAGAAGATGATTATATTGTTTTAGTCCAAAGAAAGGGACAAGGCGTACACATCCCTCCTGCTGTCTCACAAATAGGCCTAGAGATAACTGAAAGTGACACAGAGCGCGAGTCAGGCGCAACAGGCACAATAAAAGTGGAGAAAGAAGAGCGTGAGAATGGAGATGCGCCTCTAGAGAGGCGCTATCCTGCCAGAGAGCGAAGAGAGCCAGAGCGTTATGGCGATTACATTTGTGGTTTCGGAGATGATATGACCAACATTGATTACTGCTATAAGCTTGTATGTGATATCCCTTTAACATACAAAGAAGCTGTAAGTTCAGTAAACGCGAAGAAATGGCGTAATGCTATGAATGAAGAAGTGCAATCGTTAAAGGACAACTCAACATTCACCCTGACCACACTACCCGAGGGCAAAGATGTAGTGGGGGGAAGGTGGGTTTATGCCTTGAAAAAGAACAATGATGGAACAGACAAATACAAGGCTAGATATGTCGCAAAAGGATTTAGTCAAAAACAAGGCGTAAATTATGATGAGACTTTTTCTCCGATAGCGAGCATGACGAGCGTAAGAGTTTTTGCACAAAAAGCGGTGCAGGATGATCTGATTGTCCACCAGATGGACGTGAGAACCGCGTATTTGCATGCGCCAATTGAATGCGAGATATACAGTACATGGATCAGCCAGAAGGTTATGAAATAAAATCTGGAGATAATGGCGATAATGGCACACTAGTATGTAAACTAAACAAATCCCTGTATGGACTAAAACAGTCAGGACGCAATTGGAACAAGATGTTGCATAACTATCTGTGTGAAATGAAGTTTGTGCAAAATCCAGTTGACCATTGTATCTATAGTAAAGTCACTGAGAAAGTGAAGATTCACATAATCATATGGGTTGATGATTTAATTATTGCTGCTAGTGATGAGAAAATCTTGAAATGTGTCAAAGAAATGCTGAATTCCAAGTTTCAAATGAAAGATCTTGGCAAACTCTCATTTTCTTGGTATTGATTTTGTACAAAATGGTGACACTGTCAAAATGTCTCTGGTTCTGGAAAGATTTTCTATGTTAAACTGTAAACCAAGAGCAACCCCATGTGAACAAAAACTTGATTACAGTAATGATGCGGAAGACATGGATGATGTCAGGAAATACAGAGAGGCGGTAGGGAGTTTAATTTACTAAGCAACCTGTACAAGGCCAAATTTAAGTTTTGTTGTGAGTAAACTGTCTATGTATTTCAACAAACCTTTTTCTGATCAATGGGCAACTGTGAAGTATGTTTTACGGTATTTGAAGGGAACCCAAGACAAAGCATTGTGTTTTTGTAAATATGCAGAGGACAACCTGATTCATGCCTACAGTGATGCAAATTGGGCTTCATATGTTGATGATAGAAAGAGTACGACAGGGTACTGCATCAGCTTAAACAAGAACGGTCCACTGGTTTCTTGGAAAACCAAACGACAGCCAACAGTTGCATTATTTACCTTGTTACACGCTCACCACTCACCGCTAACAGGCTACCTCAAGCCTAACCCAGTGAGCCCGTAACCTCGTAACCTACCTCTCCTTGCGTGTTGTGTTTACGTGAGGGTGTTCCTAAAAGTTCCCTCGTGTGTGCAACTTGGTCCTGTCTGGAAAGAGGGGGGGTGCATGTGGCTGACTCACCGATCTGCTGACCACCTCTCGCAATCCGGTGGTGTTTCGATCCGCCAGCTCACGCTTTCTTCCTGGATGTCCGCTCAGTATAGTGCGCAAAACAAAAGTCCCCCGTGGTGTCAATATTAAGAAAAAAGCAATTGTTCATCAGATCACCGTGCTCTCCTTTCAGGCGTCTTGCGTCTCGGCGTCCTTTTCGTTGAATCTCCTTCCCCAGGCACCTTCGCAGGTGCTCCTTATCAAGGGTGTTTGAGCCGCCACCACACCTCCCCTCCAGGTGTGATATCAGTCCTGACCCTACCTTTCCACCTACAAAACACACCCACTGCCAAAGACCCCCGGAAGAGACTGCCCTCAAGCATAATCATAACAACCTGTGAGGCCGACTATATGGCATTAGCTGCGACAATGCAGGAATGTTTACACTTAAAACAGCTGATGAAGTGTTTTGACGGTCAAGGTTGCAAATGCTGTGTCTATGAAGACAATCAAGGAGCTATAGCTTTAGCCAAAAATCCAGTCCATAGACAACGCTGCAAGCATGTAGACATAAAATACCACTTTGTTAGGTCCTTAGTGAATGATGATGAAATACACCTTAAGTACTGCCCAACCAATGATATGATTGCAGATGTGTTAACGAAGCCTGCTACTAAGTTAAAGCTGGAAAGGTTTAAGATGTTTATGTTTGGAACATGAAGTGTATGCATTTTTCTGTATGCATGTTCATAGGATGGAATTTGGGAAATGTGAGCAAGTGGGGGGGTTGAGATTTGTGCTCTCGTTTCATTTTGTGTTGAGATTATGCCCCTGTCTGTATTTGTTTTTCTATTTTGATTTCCCATGTGTTGTCATGTGACCTAACCTGTGTAATTAGTGACCCTACAGGTGAACTTAATAAAAGCGCCTGTGCCCGCAATGCGGTTCTTCACACAAAGAGAAGTTCATGTACTGTGTGGTTGTGTCTTCGTTTGACGTTGCGTAAAAGTTGTTCTGCTAACAGGTTCTTTAAAAGCATTGAAGAATTCGACTGTTAACCCATCCCTCCCTGGACCTTTATTTGTGCTAAGGCCGTTTATGGCACTCTCTACTTCCCCAACCGTAATTCCTGCATCACACCATTCCCTGTCTTCGACTGCTAAGCAGGTTTTCAAGGCCCCTAAAATCTCCTCCTCATCCATCGGGTTTGTTTCCTGCTTTTCATACAGCTTTCTATAGAACTCCCCCACTACTTTTAAAATCCCCTCTCTGTCCCTGATCACCTCCCCTTCCTCATTTAAAACTTCACTCAGCACTGTTTTATTTTGTTTTTGTTTCGAGAAAAAAGGCCAAACTCCTCTACCCCTCATATAGCTGCTTTACTCTGCTTCTGACCGCCGCTCCCCTGCTCTTCACCTGTTCCCACGCTCTCAGCTGTTCTTTCAGTTCGCTATATCTCACAGTACTTGCACTACCGTCTTTGTCTAGTTTTTTAAATTCAGCCTCGAGCCCCGCCCGCACCTCACGCTCTCTCTGTCCGTCCTCAAATTTTTTATTGCGACAGTAATTAATACATCTCCTTTTAATTCGTTATTTTGCCCCCTCCCACCATTCACACATATCCCCAGTCACACTCGTTTCTTCTTTTAAAAAGCGAAGCATTTTCTCCATGCTTTTTATAAAAACTGGATCTTCTAGGATGCTGGAGTTGAAGCACCACAACCCAGTTTGACTCCCCCTGCCCCTCCTCTCTACCTCCACGCTCAGCATCGCATGATCACTCCACGCCGTCTCTATGTACTTGGCCGCACCAACATCCCTGAGCAGGCCCACACCACACAGAGCATAATCTATACGGCTCTGCTTGAGGGTGCCCAAGACTATTTGTTTGTGCGAAAAGTGTCTTTCGTTCATGTGAATCCACCTCCAGACGTCTACCAAGTTGTTTTGCTCCATTATCTGTTCTAAAACCCTTCTACTCCCATCCCTTTTAAACTTGTTGTTTTGAGAAACATCTCTCTCTGTCAACGCAACATTAAAATCCCCCATGACCACACAGTTTGTCCCCCACCACCTACTATTATTCTTAAAAAAGTCCATTCTTTTATTCTCCACATTCGGCGCATATACATTGAACAGAGGCAGTTTTTCACCTTCAAAAACACAGTCCACACCGACCACTCGGCCCGCATCATCACTCCTTATTTTTTTGATCTCAGACATTTTCTCCTTCACGAGGATGGCAACCCCCCTTGCTCTCGCACTCCCATTGGAGGCGAAGATAGTCCCATTAAAACTGTGTTTTATTTTTTGCTCAAGCTCACTGTCCCAATGTGTCTCTTGTAAGCACATGACGTCACATTGTGTCATCAGCTCTAAGATTGGCCTTATTTTATCTCTTTGTCTTAGGCCGTTAGCATTAAAAGAGAGCAGTCTTAAAATACTCATGTTGTGTTCTTAAAAGCAATGAGGAAGGGGTGGAATAAAAAAACAGTCTTGAGGATTTCAGGGATAAAAACCAAACAGTTCTAAGCATTAAGCAGAGTTTTTCCTCCTCTGTTTCTTTACCTCTATTTTCTGTCGTGTGCGCAGCCTTTTTTTCACCCGCAACACATCTCCCATGTCCATCTCCCCATCCGTGTCCGGCGAGCTCCCTGCTCTCCCTCTCCTGTTCACTTCCAGCTCCCGTCTCCCCCCCCTTGAAGATAGGTTAGAGGCCTCCGGGTCTTGCTTCCCTCCTCCCTCCTCTCTTTTCCTGTCACCACCGCCTTCGTCAGCACCTCCTCCCCGGCACCTCTCCGCACCGGATTTTCAGGTTGTCTTTCCACCTCCTCCTCGTCGTCCTCCTCATCCTCTGCCTCCATCTCCGTCACCTCGTCCTCTCCGCTCTCCTCCACCTCGCTCTCGTCCTCCTCCTCTGCCGTCTTCATCACCTCCTCCTCTTCCGCCTGCACCTCCTCCTCTCTCTCCTCCTCGCACCTGCACTCCCTCCGTCCGCTGTTGCTGCACTTGCCTTTTGTGCACTCCCTGGCAAAGTGGCCCTGTTTTCCACAATTGTGGCATCTAAACTCCGGGCACTCCCTCAGTATGTGCCCCGGCTGTATGCATACTCGACATACTCTTAGTTGACGGTCATGAATGACTCGAAGAAATTCCGCTCCTGTCACAGTTTCAAATTTCGTAGAGTAAGGCAGTGATTTCACAAGCTCGTTGAATTTTACATTTAAGAAACGAGTGCCATCCGCAATGTCCATTGTATTCGTTTTTCGTTCGAGTCAAAGGCCAACGTTTCAGAGATGTTTTTGGTTTAAAAAGACATCCTCCTTTATCACCGACGCAGGTCTCACTCCCCACGACAATAATTTTGCCACAATTTCATTGTCTGTTGTGTATGCCGGCAAGTTTAGAAAAGACACCACCATTTCATCGCACATATCCTTCGCTATGATGCGTGTTTCACCTATTTTAAAACCATCTAAAAGTCTTTCTTTTGCCTTCTGATTGCTCACTGTGACTTCGAGTTTCTTTTCTTCAATTGTCCTACACGCCAGCAGCCCCCCACAGATCATCTTTATCTTTTGTAAAAGTTCGATAGCGGCTATTTTCTGTCCGACCACTTCAATAGCGATCGTCAAGTTTTTTATCAAACAGTCTTTCAAAATCAGATTGAATCGTTTTCTTTTCTCTCTCTACCTCTTCTTCACCTCCTGTCACCATATCAGTCATTTTCTCACCACTCCTTTCTCCATGTTGCTCTGTTCCGCATTGTTCTCCTCCACCTTATTCTCCTAGCTTGTTTCTGTCATCTTTGCTCTTCTCCACTTTTCCATCATCGCTGCATTTTTCACTTTCTTTACTTTTCGGTGCAATCTCCTTCTCTCTCCCACCTGCTGCTTCTTTCGCTGTCATGCTCAACTCCGGCTGCTCTCCACCACTTCATTCATTTTAACTTTCTTCTCAACAGTTTGTCCACTTTCCATTGTCTTTGCCTCTTTGCCTTTCCGTGTTGTCTCTACCTTGATCCATCCGTCCGTTCGTCCTTGTTCTTTATCTTTATCGTTGTCTTTCCTTTGTTCTGTTGCTGTTGAAGTCAGTCCCATAGCTCCCGCTAGCTTCCTGCTAGCGGCTAGCTCGCTCGTCATGTTTTAGTTTTTCAAAACAAAAAGTGTCGTTAAAAAAAACGAAAAAGTACCCCCCAAACAGTCAAGACTGCTGGTGGACTGTAGCACACACTCTGTGGTCATTCAAAAACGAAAGAAAAAACTAGACATATACCTTTCAAACAAATATTTTTTCCCACGCACTCAGCCGGTCTCACTCTGTTGCTTGCTCACTTCAAAAGTGGCCGTGTTCAGGGTGGTATGGCCTTTTCTGCACACCATTGTGGCTTACGGCCATACCACCCTGAACACGCCCGATCTCGTCCGATCTCGGAAGCTAAGCAGGGTCGGGCCTGGTTAGTACTTGGATGGGAGACCGCCTGGGAATACCAGGTGCTGTAAGCTTTTTCTTTTTTTCTTCACCTGGACTATAGAACATTTGTGACTACATGTTTGACAGTCTGAAAAGACTGATGGACACAATCAATTGCACTGTGGGAGAGCATTGTTTTTATCATGTGGTGACATATCAATTCAGATGTCCGAAAGTTTAGCCAGAGCATTTGCTCCCCCACATTATGGCCAAGCGCAGCAGATGTTGAAAAGGGCCTTTTCTGCACACCATTGTGGCTTACGGCCATACCACCCTGAACACGCCCGATCTCGCAAGCCAAGCAGGGTCGGGCCTGGTTAGTACTTGGATGGGAGACCGCCTGGGAATACCAGGTGCTGTAAGCTTTTTCTTTTTCTCTTTTTTTCTTCACCTGGACTATAGAACATTTGTGACTACATGTTTGACAGTCTGAAAAGACTGATGGACACAATCAATTGCACTGTGGGAGAGCATTGTTTTTATCATGTGGTGACATATCAATTCAGATGTCCGAAAGTTTAGCCAGATTCAAGAATGTGGGGGAACATTTGCTCCCCCACATTATGGCCAAGCGCAGCAGATGTTTAAAAGGGCCTTTTCTGCACACCATTGTGGCTTACGGCCATACCACCCTGAACACGCCCGATCTCGTCCGACCTCGGAAGCCAAGCAGGGTCGGGCCTGGTTAGTACTTGGATGGGAGACCGCCTGGGAATACCAGGTGCTGTAAGCTTTTTCTTTTTTTCTTCACCTGGACTATAGAACATTTGTGACTACATGTTTGACAGTCTGAAAAGACTGATGGACACAATCAATTGCACTGTGGGAGAGCATTGTTTTTATCATGTGGTGACATATCAATTCAGATGTCCGAAAGTTTAGCCAGAGCATTTGCTCCCCCACATTATGGCCAAGCGCAGCAGATGTTGAAAAGGGCCTTTTCTGCACACCATTGTGGCTTACGGCCATACCACCCTGAACACGCCCGATCTCGGAAGCCAAGCAGGGTCGGGCCTGGTTAGTACTTGGATGGGAGACCGCCTGGGAATACCAGGTGCTGTAAGCTTTTTCTTTTTCTCTTTTTTTCTTCACCTGGACTATAGAACATTTGTGACTACATGTTTGACAGTCTGAAAAGACTGATGGACACAATCAATTGCACTGTGGGAGAGCATTGTTTTTATCATGTGGTGACATATCAATTCAGATGTCCGAAAGTTTAGCCAGATTCAAGAATGTGGGGGAGCATTTGCTCCCCCACATTATGGCCAAGCGCAGCAGATGTTTAAAAGGGCCTTTTCTGCACACCGTTGTGGCTTACGGCCATACCACCCTGAACACGCCCGATCTCGTCCGATCTCGGAAGCTAAGCAGGGTCGGGCCTGGTTAGTACTTGGATGGGAGACCGCCTGGGAATACCAGGTGCTGTAAGCTTTTTCTTTTTTTCTTCACCTGGACTATAGAACATTTGTGACTACATGTTTGACATTCTGAAAAGACTGATGGACACAATCAATTGCACTGTGGCAGAGCATTGTTTTTATCATGTGGTGACACATCAATTCAGATGTCCGAAAGTTTAGCCAGATTCAAGAATGTGGGGGAGCATTTGCTCCCCCACATTATGGCCAAGCGCAGCAGATGTTTAAAAGGGCCTTTTCTGCACACCATTGTGGCTTACGGCCATACCACCCTGAACACGCCCGATCTCGTCCGATCTCGGAAGCTAAGCAGGGTCGGGCCTGGTTAGTACTTGGATGGGAGACCGCCTGGGAATACCAGGTGCTGTAAGCTTTTTCTTTTTCTCTTTTTTTCTTCACCTGGACTATAGAACATTTGTGACTACATGTTTGACAGTCTGAAAAGACTGATGGACACAATCAATTGCACTGTGGGAGAGCATTGTTTTTATCATGTGGTGACACATCAATTCAGATGTCCGAAAGTTTAGCCAGATTCAAGAATGTGGGGGAGCATTTGCTCCCCCACATTATGGCCAAGCGCAGCAGATGTTTAAAAGGGCCTTTTCTGCACACCATTGTGGCTTACGGCCATACCACCCTGAACACGCCCGATCTCGTCCGATCTCGGAAGCTAAGCAGGGTCGGGCCTGGTTAGTACTTGGATGGGAGACCGCCTGGGAATACCAGGTGCTGTAAGCTTTTTCTTTTTCTCCTTTTTTCTTCACCTGGACTATAGAACATTTGTGACTACATGTTTGACTGTCTGAAAAGACTGATGGACACAATCAATTGCACTGTGGGAGAGCATTGTTTTTATCATGTGGTGACACATCAATTCAGATGTCCGAAAGTTTAGCCAGATTCAATTATGGCCAAGCGCAGCAGATGTTTAAAAGGGCCTTTTCTGCACACCATTGTGGCTTACGGCCATACCACCCTGAACACGCCCGATCTCGTCCGATCTCGGAAGCTAAGCAGGGTCGGGCCTGGTTAGTACTTGGATGGGAGACCGCCTGGGAATACCAGGTGCTGTAAGCTTTTTCTTTTTCTCCTTTTTTCTTCACCTGGACTATAGAACATTTGTGACTACATGTTTGACAGTCTGAAAAGACTGATGGACACAATCAATTGCACTGTGGGAGAGCATTGTTTTTATCATGTGGTGACACATCAATTCAGATGTCCGAAAGTTTAGCCAGATTCAAGAATGTGGGGGAGCATTTGCTCCCCCACATTATGGCCAAGCGCAGCAGATGTTTAAAAGGGCCTTTTCTGCACACCATTGTGGCTTACGGCCATACCACCCTGAACACGCCCGATCTCGTCCGATCTCGGAAGCTAAGCAGGGTCGGGCCTGGTTAGTACTTGGATGGGAGACCGCCTGGGAATACCAGGTGCTGTAAGCTTTTTCTTTTTCTCTTTTTTTCTTCACCTGGACTATAGAACATTTGTGACTACATGTTTGACAGTCTGAAAAGACTGATGGACACAATCAATTGCACTGTGGGAGAGCATTGTTTTTATCATGTGGTGACACATCAATTCAGATGTCCGAAAGTTTAGCCAGATTCAATTATGGCCAAGCGCAGCAGATGTTTAAAAGGGCCTTTTCTGCACACCATTGTGGCTTACGGCCATACCACCCTGAACACGCCCGATCTCGTCCGATCTCGGAAGCTAAGCAGGGTCGGGCCTGGTTAGTACTTGGATGGGAGACCGCCTGGGAATACCAGGTGCTGTAAGCTTTTTCTTTTTCTCCTTTTTTCTTCACCTGGACTATAGAACATTTGTGACTACATGTTTGACATTCTGAAAAGACTGATGGACACAATCAATTGCACTGTGGCAGAGCATTGTTTTTATCATGTGGTGACACATCAATTCAGATGTCCGAAAGTTTAGCCAGATTCAAGAATGTGGGGGAGCATTTGCTCCCCCACATTATGGCCAAGCGCAGCAGATGTTTAAAAGGGCCTTTTCTGCACACCATTGTGGCTTACGGCCATACCACCCTGAACACGCCCGATCTCGTCCGATCTCGGAAGCTAAGCAGGGTCGGGCCTGGTTAGTACTTGGATGGGAGACCGCCTGGGAATACCAGGTGCTGTAAGCTTTTTCTTTTTCTCTTTTTTTCTTCACCTGGACTATAGAACATTTGTGACTACATGTTTGACAGTCTGAAAAGACTGATGGACACAATCAATTGCACTGTGGGAGAGCATTGTTTTTATCATGTGGTGACACATCAATTCAGATGTCCGAAAGTTTAGCCAGATTCAATTATGGCCAAGCGCAGCAGATGTTTAAAAGGGCCTTTTCTGCACACCATTGTGGCTTACGGCCATACCACCCTGAACACGCCCGATCTCGTCAGATCTCGGAAGCTAAGCAGGGTCGGGCCTGGTTAGTACTTGGATGGGAGACCGCCTGGGAATACCAGGTGCTGTAAGCTTTTTCTTTTTCTCCTTTTTTCTTCACCTGGACTATAGAACATTTGTGACTACATGTTTGACAGTCTGAAAAGACTGATGGACACAATCAATTGCACTGTGGGAGAGCATTGTTTTTATCATGTGGTGACACATCAATTCAGATGTCCGAAAGTTTAGCCAGATTCAATTATGGCCAAGCGCAGCAGATGTTTAAAAGGGCCTTTTCTGCACACCATTGTGGCTTACGGCCATACCACCCTGAACACGCCCGATCTCGTCCGATCTCGGAAGCTAAGCAGGGTCGGGCCTGGTTAGTACTTGGATGGGAGACCGCCTGGGAATACCAGGTGCTGTAAGCTTTTTCTTTTTCTCCTTTTTTCTTCACCTGGACTATAGAACATTTGTGACTACATGTTTGACATTCTGAAAAGACTGATGGACACAATCAATTGCACTGTGGCAGAGCATTGTTTTTATCATGTGGTGACACATCAATTCAGATGTCCGAAAGTTTAGCCAGATTCAAGAATGTGGGGGAGCATTTGCTCCCCCACATTATGGCCAAGCGCAGCAGATGTTTAAAAGGGCCTTTTCTGCACACCATTGTGGCTTACGGCCATACCACCCTGAACACGCCCGATCTCGTCCGATCTCGGAAGCTAAGCAGGGTCGGGCCTGGTTAGTACTTGGATGGGAGACCGCCTGGGAATACCAGGTGCTGTAAGCTTTTTCTTTTTCTCTTTTTTTCTTCACCTGGACTATAGAACATTTGTGACTACATGTTTGACAGTCTGAAAAGACTGATGGACACAATCAATTGCACTGTGGGAGAGCATTGTTTTTATCATGTGGTGACACATCAATTCAGATGTCCGAAAGTTTAGCCAGATTCAATTATGGCCAAGCGCAGCAGATGTTTAAAAGGGCCTTTTCTGCACACCATTGTGGCTTACGGCCATACCACCCTGAACACGCCCGATCTCGTCCGATCTCGGAAGCTAAGCAGGGTCGGGCCTGGTTAGTACTTGGATGGGAGACCGCCTGGGAATACCAGGTGCTGTAAGCTTTTTCTTTTTCTCCTTTTTTCTTCACCTGGACTATAGAACATTTGTGACTACATGTTTGACATTCTGAAAAGACTGATGGACACAATCAATTGCACTGTGGCAGAGCATTGTTTTTATCATGTGGTGACACATCAATTCAGATGTCCGAAAGTTTAGCCAGATTCAAGAATGTGGGGGAGCATTTGCTCCCCCACATTATGGCCAAGCGCAGCAGATGTTTAAAAGGGCCTTTTCTGCACACCATTGTGGCTTACGGCCATACCACCCTGAACACGCCCGATCTCGTCCGATCTCGGAAGCTAAGCAGGGTCGGGCCTGGTTAGTACTTGGATGGGAGACCGCCTGGGAATACCAGGTGCTGTAAGCTTTTTCTTTTTCTCTTTTTTTCTTCACCTGGACTATAGAACATTTGTGACTACATGTTTGACAGTCTGAAAAGACTGATGGACACAATCAATTGCACTGTGGGAGAGCATTGTTTTTATCATGTGGTGACACATCAATTCAGATGTCCGAAAGTTTAGCCAGATTCAATTATGGCCAAGCGCAGCAGATGTTTAAAAGGGCCTTTCCTGCACACCATTGTGGCTTACGGCCATACCACCCTGAACACGCCCGATCTCGTCCGATCTCGGAAGCTAAGCAGGGTCGGGCCTGGTTAGTACTTGGATGGGAGACCGCCTGGGAATACCAGGTGCTGTAAGCTTTTTCTTTTTCTCTTTTTTTCTTCACCTGGACTATAGAACATTTGTGACTACATGTTTGACAGTCTGAAAAGACTGATGGACACAATCAATTGCACTGTGGGAGAGCATTGTTTTTATCATGTGGTGACACATCAATTCAGATGTCCGAAAGTTTAGCCAGATTCAATTATGGCCAAGCGCAGCAGATGTTTAAAAGGGCCTTTTCTGCACACCATTGTGGCTTACGGCCATACCACCCTGAACACGCCCGATCTCGTCCGATCTCGGAAGCTAAGCAGGGTCGGGCCTGGTTAGTACTTGGATGGGAGACCGCCTGGGAATACCAGGTGCTGTAAGCTTTTTCTTTTTCTCTTTTTTTCTTCACCTGGACTATAGAACATTTGTGACTACATGTTTGACAGTCTGAAAAGACTGATGGACACAATCAATTGCACTGTGGGAGAGCATTGTTTTTATCATGTGGTGACACATCAATTCAGATGTCCGAAAGTTTAGCCAGATTCAATTATGGCCAAGCGCAGCAGATGTTTAAAAGGGCCTTTCCTGCACACCATTGTGGCTTACGGCCATACCACCCTGAACACGCCCGATCTCGTCCGATCTCGGAAGCTAAGCAGGGTCGGGCCTGGTTAGTACTTGGATGGGAGACCGCCTGGGAATACCAGGTGCTGTAAGCTTTTTCTTTTTCTCTTTTTTTCTTCACCTGGACTATAGAACATTTGTGACTACATGTTTGACAGTCTGAAAAGACTGATGGACACAATCAATTGCACTGTGGGAGAGCATTGTTTTTATCATGTGGTGACACATCAATTCAGATGTCCGAAAGTTTAGCCAGATTCAAGAATGTGGGGGAGCATTTGCTCCCCCACATTATGGCCAAGCGCAGCAGATGTTTAAAAGGGCCTTTTCTGCACACCATTGTGGCTTACGGCCATACCACCCTGAACACGCCCGATCTCGTCCGATCTCGGAAGCTAAGCAGGGTCGGGCCTGGTTAGTACTTGGATGGGAGACCGCCTGGGAATACCAGGTGCTGTAAGCTTTTTCTTTTTCTCCTTTTTTCTTCACCTGGACTATAGAACATTTGTGACTACATGTTTGACTGTCTGAAAAGACTGATGGACACAATCAATTGCACTGTGGGAGAGCATTGTTTTTATCATGTGGTGACACATCAATTCAGATGTCCGAAAGTTTAGCCAGATTCAATTATGGCCAAGCGCAGCAGATGTTTAAAAGGGCCTTTTCTGCACACCATTGTGGCTTACGGCCATACCACCCTGAACACGCCCGATCTCGTCCGATCTCGGAAGCTAAGCAGGGTCGGGCCTGGTTAGTACTTGGATGGGAGACCGCCTGGGAATACCAGGTGCTGTAAGCTTTTTCTTTTTCTCCTTTTTTCTTCACCTGGACTATAGAACATTTGTGACTACATGTTTGACAGTCTGAAAAGACTGATGGACACAATCAATTGCACTGTGGGAGAGCATTGTTTTTATCATGTGGTGACACATCAATTCAGATGTCCGAAAGTTTAGCCAGATTCAAGAATGTGGGGGAGCATTTGCTCCCCCACATTATGGCCAAGCGCAGCAGATGTTTAAAAGGGCCTTTTCTGCACACCATTGTGGCTTACGGCCATACCACCCTGAACACGCCCGATCTCGTCCGATCTCGGAAGCTAAGCAGGGTCGGGCCTGGTTAGTACTTGGATGGGAGACCGCCTGGGAATACCAGGTGCTGTAAGCTTTTTCTTTTTCTCTTTTTTTCTTCACCTGGACTATAGAACATTTGTGACTACATGTTTGACAGTCTGAAAAGACTGATGGACACAATCAATTGCACTGTGGGAGAGCATTGTTTTTATCATGTGGTGACACATCAATTCAGATGTCCGAAAGTTTAGCCAGATTCAATTATGGCCAAGCGCAGCAGATGTTTAAAAGGGCCTTTTCTGCACACCATTGTGGCTTACGGCCATACCACCCTGAACACGCCCGATCTCGTCCGATCTCGGAAGCTAAGCAGGGTCGGGCCTGGTTAGTACTTGGATGGGAGACCGCCTGGGAATACCAGGTGCTGTAAGCTTTTTCTTTTTCTCCTTTTTTCTTCACCTGGACTATAGAACATTTGTGACTACATGTTTGACATTCTGAAAAGACTGATGGACACAATCAATTGCACTGTGGCAGAGCATTGTTTTTATCATGTGGTGACACATCAATTCAGATGTCCGAAAGTTTAGCCAGATTCAAGAATGTGGGGGAGCATTTGCTCCCCCACATTATGGCCAAGCGCAGCAGATGTTTAAAAGGGCCTTTTCTGCACACCATTGTGGCTTACGGCCATACCACCCTGAACACGCCCGATCTCGTCCGATCTCGGAAGCTAAGCAGGGTCGGGCCTGGTTAGTACTTGGATGGGAGACCGCCTGGGAATACCAGGTGCTGTAAGCTTTTTCTTTTTCTCTTTTTTTCTTCACCTGGACTATAGAACATTTGTGACTACATGTTTGACAGTCTGAAAAGACTGATGGACACAATCAATTGCACTGTGGGAGAGCATTGTTTTTATCATGTGGTGACACATCAATTCAGATGTCCGAAAGTTTAGCCAGATTCAATTATGGCCAAGCGCAGCAGATGTTTAAAAGGGCCTTTTCTGCACACCATTGTGGCTTACGGCCATACCACCCTGAACACGCCCGATCTCGTCAGATCTCGGAAGCTAAGCAGGGTCGGGCCTGGTTAGTACTTGGATGGGAGACCGCCTGGGAATACCAGGTGCTGTAAGCTTTTTCTTTTTCTCCTTTTTTCTTCACCTGGACTATAGAACATTTGTGACTACATGTTTGACAGTCTGAAAAGACTGATGGACACAATCAATTGCACTGTGGGAGAGCATTGTTTTTATCATGTGGTGACACATCAATTCAGATGTCCGAAAGTTTAGCCAGATTCAATTATGGCCAAGCGCAGCAGATGTTTAAAAGGGCCTTTTCTGCACACCATTGTGGCTTACGGCCATACCACCCTGAACACGCCCGATCTCGTCCGATCTCGGAAGCTAAGCAGGGTCGGGCCTGGTTAGTACTTGGATGGGAGACCGCCTGGGAATACCAGGTGCTGTAAGCTTTTTCTTTTTCTCCTTTTTTCTTCACCTGGACTATAGAACATTTGTGACTACATGTTTGACATTCTGAAAAGACTGATGGACACAATCAATTGCACTGTGGCAGAGCATTGTTTTTATCATGTGGTGACACATCAATTCAGATGTCCGAAAGTTTAGCCAGATTCAAGAATGTGGGGGAGCATTTGCTCCCCCACATTATGGCCAAGCGCAGCAGATGTTTAAAAGGGCCTTTTCTGCACACCATTGTGGCTTACGGCCATACCACCCTGAACACGCCCGATCTCGTCCGATCTCGGAAGCTAAGCAGGGTCGGGCCTGGTTAGTACTTGGATGGGAGACCGCCTGGGAATACCAGGTGCTGTAAGCTTTTTCTTTTTCTCTTTTTTTCTTCACCTGGACTATAGAACATTTGTGACTACATGTTTGACAGTCTGAAAAGACTGATGGACACAATCAATTGCACTGTGGGAGAGCATTGTTTTTATCATGTGGTGACACATCAATTCAGATGTCCGAAAGTTTAGCCAGATTCAATTATGGCCAAGCGCAGCAGATGTTTAAAAGGGCCTTTTCTGCACACCATTGTGGCTTACGGCCATACCACCCTGAACACGCCCGATCTCGTCCGATCTCGGAAGCTAAGCAGGGTCGGGCCTGGTTAGTACTTGGATGGGAGACCGCCTGGGAATACCAGGTGCTGTAAGCTTTTTCTTTTTCTCCTTTTTTCTTCACCTGGACTATAGAACATTTGTGACTACATGTTTGACATTCTGAAAAGACTGATGGACACAATCAATTGCACTGTGGCAGAGCATTGTTTTTATCATGTGGTGACACATCAATTCAGATGTCCGAAAGTTTAGCCAGATTCAAGAATGTGGGGGAGCATTTGCTCCCCCACATTATGGCCAAGCGCAGCAGATGTTTAAAAGGGCCTTTTCTGCACACCATTGTGGCTTACGGCCATACCACCCTGAACACGCCCGATCTCGTCCGATCTCGGAAGCTAAGCAGGGTCGGGCCTGGTTAGTACTTGGATGGGAGACCGCCTGGGAATACCAGGTGCTGTAAGCTTTTTCTTTTTCTCTTTTTTTCTTCACCTGGACTATAGAACATTTGTGACTACATGTTTGACAGTCTGAAAAGACTGATGGACACAATCAATTGCACTGTGGGAGAGCATTGTTTTTATCATGTGGTGACACATCAATTCAGATGTCCGAAAGTTTAGCCAGATTCAATTATGGCCAAGCGCAGCAGATGTTTAAAAGGGCCTTTCCTGCACACCATTGTGGCTTACGGCCATACCACCCTGAACACGCCCGATCTCGTCCGATCTCGGAAGCTAAGCAGGGTCGGGCCTGGTTAGTACTTGGATGGGAGACCGCCTGGGAATACCAGGTGCTGTAAGCTTTTTCTTTTTCTCTTTTTTTCTTCACCTGGACTATAGAACATTTGTGACTACATGTTTGACAGTCTGAAAAGACTGATGGACACAATCAATTGCACTGTGGGAGAGCATTGTTTTTATCATGTGGTGACACATCAATTCAGATGTCCGAAAGTTTAGCCAGATTCAATTATGGCCAAGCGCAGCAGATGTTTAAAAGGGCCTTTTCTGCACACCATTGTGGCTTACGGCCATACCACCCTGAACACGCCCGATCTCGTCCGATCTCGGAAGCTAAGCAGGGTCGGGCCTGGTTAGTACTTGGATGGGAGACCGCCTGGGAATACCAGGTGCTGTAAGCTTTTTCTTTTTCTCTTTTTTTCTTCACCTGGACTATAGAACATTTGTGACTACATGTTTGACAGTCTGAAAAGACTGATGGACACAATCAATTGCACTGTGGGAGAGCATTGTTTTTATCATGTGGTGACACATCAATTCAGATGTCCGAAAGTTTAGCCAGATTCAATTATGGCCAAGCGCAGCAGATGTTTAAAAGGGCCTTTCCTGCACACCATTGTGGCTTACGGCCATACCACCCTGAACACGCCCGATCTCGTCCGATCTCGGAAGCTAAGCAGGGTCGGGCCTGGTTAGTACTTGGATGGGAGACCGCCTGGGAATACCAGGTGCTGTAAGCTTTTTCTTTTTCTCTTTTTTTCTTCACCTGGACTATAGAACATTTGTGACTACATGTTTGACAGTCTGAAAAGACTGATGGACACAATCAATTGCACTGTGGGAGAGCATTGTTTTTATCATGTGGTGACACATCAATTCAGATGTCCGAAAGTTTAGCCAGATTCAATTATGGCCAAGCGCAGCAGATGTTTAAAAGGGCCTTTTCTGCACACCATTGTGGCTTACGGCCATACCACCCTGAACACGCCCGATCTCGTCCGATCTCGGAAGCTAAGCAGGGTCGGGCCTGGTTAGTACTTGGATGGGAGACCGCCTGGGAATACCAGGTGCTGTAAGCTTTTTCTTTTTCTCCTTTTTTCTTCACCTGGACTATAGAACATTTGTGACTACATGTTTGACAGTCTGAAAAGACTGATGGACACAATCAATTGCACTGTGGGAGAGCATTGTTTTTATCATGTGGTGACACATCAATTCAGATGTCCGAAAGTTTAGCCAGATTCAATTATGGCCAAGCGCAGCAGATGTTTAAAAGGGCCTTTTCTGCACACCATTGTGGCTTACGGCCATACCACCCTGAACACGCCCGATCTCGTCCGATCTCGGAAGCTAAGCAGGGTCGGGCCTGGTTAGTACTTGGATGGGAGACCGCCTGGGAATACCAGGTGCTGTAAGCTTTTTCTTTTTCTCCTTTTTTCTTCACCTGGACTATAGAACATTTGTGACTACATGTTTGACATTCTGAAAAGACTGATGGACACAATCAATTGCACTGTGGCAGAGCATTGTTTTTATCATGTGGTGACACATCAATTCAGATGTCCGAAAGTTTAGCCAGATTCAAGAATGTGGGGGAGCATTTGCTCCCCCACATTATGGCCAAGCGCAGCAGATGTTTAAAAGGGCCTTTTCTGCACACCATTGTGGCTTACGGCCATACCACCCTGAACACGCCCGATCTCGTCCGATCTCGGAAGCTAAGCAGGGTCGGGCCTGGTTAGTACTTGGATGGGAGACCGCCTGGGAATACCAGGTGCTGTAAGCTTTTTCTTTTTCTCTTTTTTTCTTCACCTGGACTATAGAACATTTGTGACTACATGTTTGACAGTCTGAAAAGACTGATGGACACAATCAATTGCACTGTGGGAGAGCATTGTTTTTATCATGTGGTGACACATCAATTCAGATGTCCGAAAGTTTAGCCAGATTCAATTATGGCCAAGCGCAGCAGATGTTTAAAAGGGCCTTTTCTGCACACCATTGTGGCTTACGGCCATACCACCCTGAACACGCCCGATCTCGTCCGATCTCGGAAGCTAAGCAGGGTCGGGCCTGGTTAGTACTTGGATGGGAGACCGCCTGGGAATACCAGGTGCTGTAAGCTTTTTCTTTTTCTCCTTTTTTCTTCACCTGGACTATAGAACATTTGTGACTACATGTTTGACAGTCTGAAAAGACTGATGGACACAATCAATTGCACTGTGGCAGAGCATTGTTTTTATCATGTGGTGACACATCAATTCAGATGTCCGAAAGTTTAGCCAGATTCAATTATGGCCAAGCGCAGCAGATGTTTAAAAGGGCCTTTTCTGCACACCATTGTGGCTTACGGCCATACCACCCTGAACACGCCCGATCTCGTCCGATCTCGGAAGCTAAGCAGGGTCGGGCCTGGTTAGTACTTGGATGGGAGACCGCCTGGGAATACCAGGTGCTGTAAGCTTTTTCTTTTTCTCCTTTTTTCTTCACCTGGACTATAGAACATTTGTGACTACATGTTTGACATTCTGAAAAGACTGATGGACACAATCAATTGCACTGTGGAAGAGCATTGTTTTTATCATGTGGTGACACATCAATTCAGATGTCCGAAAGTTTAGCCAGATTCAAGAATGTGGGGGAGCATTTGCTCCCCCACATTATGGCCAAGCGCAGCAGATGTTTAAAAGGGCCTTTTCTGCACACCATTGTGGCTTACGGCCATACCACCCTGAACACGCCCGATCTCGTCCGATCTCGGAAGCTAAGCAGGGTCGGGCCTGGTTAGTACTTGGATGGGAGACCGCCTGGGAATACCAGGTGCTGTAAGCTTTTTCTTTTTCTCTTTTTTTCTTCACCTGGACTATAGAACATTTGTGACTACATGTTTGACAGTCTGAAAAGACTGATGGACACAATCAATTGCACTGTGGGAGAGCATTGTTTTTATCATGTGGTGACACATCAATTCAGATGTCCGAAAGTTTAGCCAGATTCAATTATGGCCAAGCGCAGCAGATGTTTAAAAGGGCCTTTTCTGCACACCATTGTGGCTTACGGCCATACCACCCTGAACACGCCCGATCTCGTCCGATCTCGGAAGCTAAGCAGGGTCGGGCCTGGTTAGTACTTGGATGGGAGACCGCCTGGGAATACCAGGTGCTGTAAGCTTTTTCTTTTTCTCCTTTTTTCTTCACCTGGACTATAGAACATTTGTGACTACATGTTTGACAGTCTGAAAAGACTGATGGACACAATCAATTGCACTGTGGGAGAGCATTGTTTTTATCATGTGGTGACACATCAATTCAGATGTCCGAAAGTTTAGCCAGATTCAATTATGGCCAAGCGCAGCAGATGTTTAAAAGGGCCTTTTCTGCACACCATTGTGGCTTACGGCCATACCACCCTGAACACGCCCGATCTCGTCCGATCTCGGAAGCTAAGCAGGGTCGGGCCTGGTTAGTACTTGGATGGGAGACCGCCTGGGAATACCAGGTGCTGTAAGCTTTTTCTTTTTCTCCTTTTTTCTTCACCTGGACTATAGAACATTTGTGACTACATGTTTGACAGTCTGAAAAGACTGATGGACACAATCAATTGCACTGTGGGAGAGCATTGTTTTTATCATGTGGTGACACATCAATTCAGATGTCCGAAAGTTTAGCCAGATTCAATTATGGCCAAGCGCAGCAGATGTTTAAAAGGGCCTTTTCTGCACACCATTGTGGCTTACGGCCATACCACCCTGAACACGCCCGATCTCGTCCGATCTCGGAAGCTAAGCAGGGTCGGGCCTGGTTAGTACTTGGATGGGAGACCGCCTGGGAATACCAGGTGCTGTAAGCTTTTTCTTTTTCTCCTTTTTTCTTCACCTGGACTATAGAACATTTGTGACTACATGTTTGACATTCTGAAAAGACTGATGGACACAATCAATTGCACTGTGGCAGAGCATTGTTTTTATCATGTGGTGACACATCAATTCAGATGTCCGAAAGTTTAGCCAGATTCAAGAATGTGGGGGAGCATTTGCTCCCCCACATTATGGCCAAGCGCAGCAGATGTTTAAAAGGACCTTTTCTGCACACCATTGTGGCTTACGGCCATACCACCCTGAACACGCCCGATCTCGTCCGATCTCGGAAGCTAAGCAGGGTCGGGCCTGGTTAGTACTTGGATGGGAGACCGCCTGGGAATACCAGGTGCTGTAAGCTTTTTCTTTTTCTCTTTTTTTCTTCACCTGGACTATAGAACATTTGTGACTACATGTTTGACAGTCTGAAAAGACTGATGGACACAATCAATTGCACTGTGGGAGAGCATTGTTTTTATCATGTGGTGACACATCAATTCAGATGTCCGAAAGTTTAGCCAGATTCAATTATGGCCAAGCGCAGCAGATGTTTAAAAGGGCCTTTTCTGCACACCATTGTGGCTTACGGCCATACCACCCTGAACACGCCCGATCTCGTCCGATCTCGGAAGCTAAGCAGGGTCGGGCCTGGTTAGTACTTGGATGGGAGACCGCCTGGGAATACCAGGTGCTGTAAGCTTTTTCTTTTTCTCCTTTTTTCTTCACCTGGACTATAGAACATTTGTGACTACATGTTTGACAGTCTGAAAAGACTGATGGACACAATCAATTGCACTGTGGGAGAGCATTGTTTTTATCATGTGGTGACACATCAATTCAGATGTCCGAAAGTTTAGCCAGATTCAATTATGGCCAAGCGCAGCAGATGTTTAAAAGGGCCTTTTCTGCACACCATTGTGGCTTACGGCCATACCACCCTGAACACGCCCGATCTCGTCCGATCTCGGAAGCTAAGCAGGGTCGGGCCTGGTTAGTACTTGGATGGGAGACCGCCTGGGAATACCAGGTGCTGTAAGCTTTTTCTTTTTCTCCTTTTTTCTTCACCTGGACTATAGAACATTTGTGACTACATGTTTGACATTCTGAAAAGACTGATGGACACAATCAATTGCACTGTGGCAGAGCATTGTTTTTATCATGTGGTGACACATCAATTCAGATGTCCGAAAGTTTAGCCAGATTCAATTATGGCCAAGCGCAGCAGATGTTTAAAAGGGCCTTTTCTGCACACCATTGTGGCTTACGGCCATACCACCCTGAACACGCCCGATCTCGTCCGATCTCGGAAGCTAAGCAGGGTCGGGCCTGGTTAGTACTTGGATGGGAGACCGCCTGGGAATACCAGGTGCTGTAAGCTTTTTCTTTTTCTCCTTTTTTCTTCACCTGGACTATAGAACATTTGTGACTACATGTTTGACAGTCTGAAAAGACTGATGGACACAATCAATTGCACTGTGGGAGAGCATTGTTTTTATCATGTGGTGACACATCAATTCAGATGTCCGAAAGTTTAGCCAGATTCAATTATGGCCAAGCGCAGCAGATGTTTAAAAGGGCCTTTTCTGCACACCATTGTGGCTTACGGCCATACCACCCTGAACACGCCCGATCTCGTCCGATCTCGGAAGCTAAGCAGGGTCGGGCCTGGTTAGTACTTGGATGGGAGACCGCCTGGGAATACCAGGTGCTGTAAGCTTTTTCTTTTTCTCCTTTTTTCTTCACCTGGACTATAGAACATTTGTGACTACATGTTTGACATTCTGAAAAGACTGATGGACACAATCAATTGCACTGTGGCAGAGCATTGTTTTTATCATGTGGTGACACATCAATTCAGATGTCCGAAAGTTTAGCCAGATTCAAGAATGTGGGGGAGCATTTGCTCCCCCACATTATGGCCAAGCGCAGCAGATGTTTAAAAGGGCCTTTTCTGCACACCATTGTGGCTTACGGCCATACCACCCTGAACACGCCCGATCTCGTCCGATCTCGGAAGCTAAGCAGGGTCGGGCCTGGTTAGTACTTGGATGGGAGACCGCCTGGGAATACCAGGTGCTGTAAGCTTTTTCTTTTTCTCCTTTTTTCTTCACCTGGACTATAGAACATTTGTGACTACATGTTTGACATTCTGAAAAGACTGATGGACACAATCAATTGCACTGTGGCAGAGCATTGTTTTTATCATGTGGTGACACATCAATTCAGATGTCCGAAAGTTTAGCCAGATTCAAGAATGTGGGGGAGCATTTGCTCCCCCACATTATGGCCAAGCGCAGCAGATGTTTAAAAGGGCCTTTTCTGCACACCATTGTGGCTTACGGCCATACCACCCTGAACACGCCCGATCTCGTCCGATCTCGGAAGCTAAGCAGGGTCGGGCCTGGTTAGTACTTGGATGGGAGACCGCCTGGGAATACCAGGTGCTGTAAGCTTTTTCTTTTTCTCTTTTTTTCTTCACCTGGACTATAGAACATTTGTGACTACATGTTTGACAGTCTGAAAAGACTGATGGACACAATCAATTGCACTGTGGGAGAGCATTGTTTTTATCATGTGGTGACACATCAATTCAGATGTCCGAAAGTTTAGCCAGATTCAATTATGGCCAAGCGCAGCAGATGTTTAAAAGGGCCTTTTCTGCACACCATTGTGGCTTACGGCCATACCACCCTGAACACGCCCGATCTCGTCCGATCTCGGAAGCTAAGCAGGGTCGGGCCTGGTTAGTACTTGGATGGGAGACCGCCTGGGAATACCAGGTGCTGTAAGCTTTTTCTTTTTCTCCTTTTTTCTTCACCTGGACTATAGAACATTTGTGACTACATGTTTGACAGTCTGAAAAGACTGATGGACACAATCAATTGCACTGTGGGAGAGCATTGTTTTTATCATGTGGTGACACATCAATTCAGATGTCCGAAAGTTTAGCCAGATTCAATTATGGCCAAGCGCAGCAGATGTTTAAAAGGGCCTTTTCTGCACACCATTGTGGCTTACGGCCATACCACCCTGAACACGCCCGATCTCGTCCGATCTCGGAAGCTAAGCAGGGTCGGGCCTGGTTAGTACTTGGATGGGAGACCGCCTGGGAATACCAGGTGCTGTAAGCTTTTTCTTTTTCTCTTTTTTTCTTCACCTGGACTATAGAACATTTGTGACTACATGTTTGACAGTCTGAAAAGACTGATGGACACAATCAATTGCACTGTGGGAGAGCATTGTTTTTATCATGTGGTGACACATCAATTCAGATGTCCGAAAGTTTAGCCAGATTCAATTATGGCCAAGCGCAGCAGATGTTTAAAAGGGCCTTTTCTGCACACCATTGTGGCTTACGGCCATACCACCCTGAACACGCCCGATCTCGTCCGATCTCGGAAGCTAAGCAGGGTCGGGCCTGGTTAGTACTTGGATGGGAGACCGCCTGGGAATACCAGGTGCTGTAAGCTTTTTCTTTTTCTCCTTTTTTCTTCACCTGGACTATAGAACATTTGTGACTACATGTTTGACAGTCTGAAAAGACTGATGGACACAATCAATTGCACTGTGGGAGAGCATTGTTTTTATCATGTGGTGACACATCAATTCAGATGTCCGAAAGTTTAGCCAGATTCAATTATGGCCAAGCGCAGCAGATGTTTAAAAGGGCCTTTTCTGCACACCATTGTGGCTTACGGCCATACCACCCTGAACACGTCCGATCTCGTCCGATCTCGGAAGCTAAGCAGGGTCGGGCCTGGTTAGTACTTGGATGGGAGACCGCCTGGGAATACCAGGTGCTGTAAGCTTTTTCTTTTTCTCCTTTTTTCTTCACCTGGACTATAGAACATTTGTGACTACATGTTTGACATTCTGAAAAGACTGATGGACACAATCAATTGCACTGTGGCAGAGCATTGTTTTTATCATGTGGTGACACATCAATTCAGATGTCCGAAAGTTTAGCCAGATTCAAGAATGTGGGGGAGCATTTGCTCCCCCACATTATGGCCAAGCGCAGCAGATGTTTAAAAGGGCCTTTTCTGCACACCATTGTGGCTTACGGCCATACCACCCTGAACACGCCCGATCTCGTCCGATCTCGGAAGCTAAGCAGGGTCGGGCCTGGTTAGTACTTGGATGGGAGACCGCCTGGGAATACCAGGTGCTGTAAGCTTTTTCTTTTTCTCCTTTTTTCTTCACCTGGACTATAGAACATTTGTGACTACATGTTTGACATTCTGAAAAGACTGATGGACACAATCAATTGCACTGTGGCAGAGCATTGTTTTTATCATGTGGTGACACATCAATTCAGATGTCCGAAAGTTTAGCCAGATTCAAGAATGTGGGGGAGCATTTGCTCCCCCACATTATGGCCAAGCGCAGCAGATGTTTAAAAGGACCTTTTCTGCACACCATTGTGGCTTACGGCCATACCACCCTGAACACGCCCGATCTCGTCCGATCTCGGAAGCTAAGCAGGGTCGGGCCTGGTTAGTACTTGGATGGGAGACCGCCTGGGAATACCAGGTGCTGTAAGCTTTTTCTTTTTCTCTTTTTTTCTTCACCTGGACTATAGAACATTTGTGACTACATGTTTGACAGTCTGAAAAGACTGATGGACACAATCAATTGCACTGTGGGAGAGCATTGTTTTTATCATGTGGTGACACATCAATTCAGATGTCCGAAAGTTTAGCCAGATTCAATTATGGCCAAGCGCAGCAGATGTTTAAAAGGGCCTTTTCTGCACACCATTGTGGCTTACGGCCATACCACCCTGAACACGCCCGATCTCGTCCGATCTCGGAAGCTAAGCAGGGTCGGGCCTGGTTAGTACTTGGATGGGAGACCGCCTGGGAATACCAGGTGCTGTAAGCTTTTTCTTTTTCTCCTTTTTTCTTCACCTGGACTATAGAACATTTGTGACTACATGTTTGACAGTCTGAAAAGACTGATGGACACAATCAATTGCACTGTGGGAGAGCATTGTTTTTATCATGTGGTGACACATCAATTCAGATGTCCGAAAGTTTAGCCAGATTCAATTATGGCCAAGCGCAGCAGATGTTTAAAAGGGCCTTTTCTGCACACCATTGTGGCTTACGGCCATACCACCCTGAACACGTCCGATCTCGTCCGATCTCGGAAGCTAAGCAGGGTCGGGCCTGGTTAGTACTTGGATGGGAGACCGCCTGGGAATACCAGGTGCTGTAAGCTTTTTCTTTTTCTCCTTTTTTCTTCACCTGGACTATAGAACATTTGTGACTACATGTTTGACATTCTGAAAAGACTGATGGACACAATCAATTGCACTGTGGCAGAGCATTGTTTTTATCATGTGGTGACACATCAATTCAGATGTCCGAAAGTTTAGCCAGATTCAAGAATGTGGGGGAGCATTTGCTCCCCCACATTATGGCCAAGCGCAGCAGATGTTTAAAAGGGCCTTTTCTGCACACCATTGTGGCTTACGGCCATACCACCCTGAACACGCCCGATCTCGTCCGATCTCGGAAGCTAAGCAGGGTCGGGCCTGGTTAGTACTTGGATGGGAGACCGCCTGGGAATACCAGGTGCTGTAAGCTTTTTCTTTTTCTCCTTTTTTCTTCACCTGGACTATAGAACATTTGTGACTACATGTTTGACATTCTGAAAAGACTGATGGACACAATCAATTGCACTGTGGCAGAGCATTGTTTTTATCATGTGGTGACACATCAATTCAGATGTCCGAAAGTTTAGCCAGATTCAAGAATGTGGGGGAGCATTTGCTCCCCCACATTATGGCCAAGCGCAGCAGATGTTTAAAAGGACCTTTTCTGCACACCATTGTGGCTTACGGCCATACCACCCTGAACACGCCCGATCTCGTCCGATCTCGGAAGCTAAGCAGGGTCGGGCCTGGTTAGTACTTGGATGGGAGACCGCCTGGGAATACCAGGTGCTGTAAGCTTTTTCTTTTTCTCTTTTTTTCTTCACCTGGACTATAGAACATTTGTGACTACATGTTTGACAGTCTGAAAAGACTGATGGACACAATCAATTGCACTGTGGGAGAGCATTGTTTTTATCATGTGGTGACACATCAATTCAGATGTCCGAAAGTTTAGCCAGATTCAATTATGGCCAAGCGCAGCAGATGTTTAAAAGGGCCTTTTCTGCACACCATTGTGGCTTACGGCCATACCACCCTGAACACGCCCGATCTCGTCCGATCTCGGAAGCTAAGCAGGGTCGGGCCTGGTTAGTACTTGGATGGGAGACCGCCTGGGAATACCAGGTGCTGTAAGCTTTTTCTTTTTCTCCTTTTTTCTTCACCTGGACTATAGAACATTTGTGACTACATGTTTGACATTCTGAAAAGACTGATGGACACAATCAATTGCACTGTGGCAGAGCATTGTTTTTATCATGTGGTGACACATCAATTCAGATGTCCGAAAGTTTAGCCAGATTCAAGAATGTGGGGGAGCATTTGCTCCCCCACATTATGGCCAAGCGCAGCAGATGTTTAAAAGGACCTTTTCTGCACACCATTGTGGCTTACGGCCATACCACCCTGAACACGCCCGATCTCGTCCGATCTCGGAAGCTAAGCAGGGTCGGGCCTGGTTAGTACTTGGATGGGAGACCGCCTGGGAATACCAGGTGCTGTAAGCTTTTTCTTTTTCTCTTTTTTTCTTCACCTGGACTATAGAACATTTGTGACTACATGTTTGACAGTCTGAAAAGACTGATGGACACAATCAATTGCACTGTGGGAGAGCATTGTTTTTATCATGTGGTGACACATCAATTCAGATGTCCGAAAGTTTAGCCAGATTCAATTATGGCCAAGCGCAGCAGATGTTTAAAAGGGCCTTTTCTGCACACCATTGTGGCTTACGGCCATACCACCCTGAACACGCCCGATCTCGTCCGATCTCGGAAGCTAAGCAGGGTCGGGCCTGGTTAGTACTTGGATGGGAGACCGCCTGGGAATACCAGGTGCTGTAAGCTTTTTCTTTTTCTCCTTTTTTCTTCACCTGGACTATAGAACATTTGTGACTACATGTTTGACAGTCTGAAAAGACTGATGGACACAATCAATTGCACTGTGGGAGAGCATTGTTTTTATCATGTGGTGACACATCAATTCAGATGTCCGAAAGTTTAGCCAGATTCAATTATGGCCAAGCGCAGCAGATGTTTAAAAGGGCCTTTTCTGCACACCATTGTGGCTTACGGCCATACCACCCTGAACACGCCCGATCTCGTCCGATCTCGGAAGCTAAGCAGGGTCGGGCCTGGTTAGTACTTGGATGGGAGACCGCCTGGGAATACCAGGTGCTGTAAGCTTTTTCTTTTTCTCCTTTTTTCTTCACCTGGACTATAGAACATTTGTGACTACATGTTTGACATTCTGAAAAGACTGATGGACACAATCAATTGCACTGTGGCAGAGCATTGTTTTTATCATGTGGTGACACATCAATTCAGATGTCCGAAAGTTTAGCCAGATTCAAGAATGTGGGGGAGCATTTGCTCCCCCACATTATGGCCAAGCGCAGCAGATGTTTAAAAGGACCTTTTCTGCACACCATTGTGGCTTACGGCCATACCACCCTGAACACGCCCGATCTCGTCCGATCTCGGAAGCTAAGCAGGGTCGGGCCTGGTTAGTACTTGGATGGGAGACCGCCTGGGAATACCAGGTGCTGTAAGCTTTTTCTTTTTCTCTTTTTTTCTTCACCTGGACTATAGAACATTTGTGACTACATGTTTGACAGTCTGAAAAGACTGATGGACACAATCAATTGCACTGTGGGAGAGCATTGTTTTTATCATGTGGTGACACATCAATTCAGATGTCCGAAAGTTTAGCCAGATTCAATTATGGCCAAGCGCAGCAGATGTTTAAAAGGGCCTTTTCTGCACACCATTGTGGCTTACGGCCATACCACCCTGAACACGCCCGATCTCGTCCGATCTCGGAAGCTAAGCAGGGTCGGGCCTGGTTAGTACTTGGATGGGAGACCGCCTGGGAATACCAGGTGCTGTAAGCTTTTTCTTTTTCTCCTTTTTTCTTCACCTGGACTATAGAACATTTGTGACTACATGTTTGACAGTCTGAAAAGACTGATGGACACAATCAATTGCACTGTGGGAGAGCATTGTTTTTATCATGTGGTGACACATCAATTCAGATGTCCGAAAGTTTAGCCAGATTCAATTATGGCCAAGCGCAGCAGATGTTTAAAAGGGCCTTTTCTGCACACCATTGTGGCTTACGGCCATACCACCCTGAACACGCCCGATCTCGTCCGATCTCGGAAGCTAAGCAGGGTCGGGCCTGGTTAGTACTTGGATGGGAGACCGCCTGGGAATACCAGGTGCTGTAAGCTTTTTCTTTTTCTCCTTTTTTCTTCACCTGGACTATAGAACATTTGTGACTACATGTTTGACATTCTGAAAAGACTGATGGACACAATCAATTGCACTGTGGCAGAGCATTGTTTTTATCATGTGGTGACACATCAATTCAGATGTCCGAAAGTTTAGCCAGATTCAAGAATGTGGGGGAGCATTTGCTCCCCCACATTATGGCCAAGCGCAGCAGATGTTTAAAAGGGCCTTTTCTGCACACCATTGTGGCTTACGGCCATACCACCCTGAACACGCCCGATCTCGTCCGATCTCGGAAGCTAAGCAGGGTCGGGCCTGGTTAGTACTTGGATGGGAGACCGCCTGGGAATACCAGGTGCTGTAAGCTTTTTCTTTTTCTCCTTTTTTCTTCACCTGGACTATAGAACATTTGTGACTACATGTTTGACATTCTGAAAAGACTGATGGACACAATCAATTGCACTGTGGCAGAGCATTGTTTTTATCATGTGGTGACACATCAATTCAGATGTCCGAAAGTTTAGCCAGATTCAAGAATGTGGGGGAGCATTTGCTCCCCCACATTATGGCCAAGCGCAGCAGATGTTTAAAAGGGCCTTTTCTGCACACCATTGTGGCTTACGGCCATACCACCCTGAACACGCCCGATCTCGTCCGATCTCGGAAGCTAAGCAGGGTCGGGCCTGGTTAGTACTTGGATGGGAGACCGCCTGGGAATACCAGGTGCTGTAAGCTTTTTCTTTTTCTCTTTTTTTCTTCACCTGGACTATAGAACATTTGTGACTACATGTTTGACAGTCTGAAAAGACTGATGGACACAATCAATTGCACTGTGGGAGAGCATTGTTTTTATCATGTGGTGACACATCAATTCAGATGTCCGAAAGTTTAGCCAGATTCAATTATGGCCAAGCGCAGCAGATGTTTAAAAGGGCCTTTTCTGCACACCATTGTGGCTTACGGCCATACCACCCTGAACACGCCCGATCTCGTCCGATCTCGGAAGCTAAGCAGGGTCGGGCCTGGTTAGTACTTGGATGGGAGACCGCCTGGGAATACCAGGTGCTGTAAGCTTTTTCTTTTTCTCCTTTTTTCTTCACCTGGACTATAGAACATTTGTGACTACATGTTTGACAGTCTGAAAAGACTGATGGACACAATCAATTGCACTGTGGGAGAGCATTGTTTTTATCATGTGGTGACACATCAATTCAGATGTCCGAAAGTTTAGCCAGATTCAATTATGGCCAAGCGCAGCAGATGTTTAAAAGGGCCTTTTCTGCACACCATTGTGGCTTACGGCCATACCACCCTGAACACGCCCGATCTCGTCCGATCTCGGAAGCTAAGCAGGGTCGGGCCTGGTTAGTACTTGGATGGGAGACCGCCTGGGAATACCAGGTGCTGTAAGCTTTTTCTTTTTCTCTTTTTTTCTTCACCTGGACTATAGAACATTTGTGACTACATGTTTGACAGTCTGAAAAGACTGATGGACACAATCAATTGCACTGTGGGAGAGCATTGTTTTTATCATGTGGTGACACATCAATTCAGATGTCCGAAAGTTTAGCCAGATTCAATTATGGCCAAGCGCAGCAGATGTTTAAAAGGGCCTTTTCTGCACACCATTGTGGCTTACGGCCATACCACCCTGAACACGCCCGATCTCGTCCGATCTCGGAAGCTAAGCAGGGTCGGGCCTGGTTAGTACTTGGATGGGAGACCGCCTGGGAATACCAGGTGCTGTAAGCTTTTTCTTTTTCTCCTTTTTTCTTCACCTGGACTATAGAACATTTGTGACTACATGTTTGACAGTCTGAAAAGACTGATGGACACAATCAATTGCACTGTGGGAGAGCATTGTTTTTATCATGTGGTGACACATCAATTCAGATGTCCGAAAGTTTAGCCAGATTCAATTATGGCCAAGCGCAGCAGATGTTTAAAAGGGCCTTTTCTGCACACCATTGTGGCTTACGGCCATACCACCCTGAACACGTCCGATCTCGTCCGATCTCGGAAGCTAAGCAGGGTCGGGCCTGGTTAGTACTTGGATGGGAGACCGCCTGGGAATACCAGGTGCTGTAAGCTTTTTCTTTTTCTCCTTTTTTCTTCACCTGGACTATAGAACATTTGTGACTACATGTTTGACATTCTGAAAAGACTGATGGACACAATCAATTGCACTGTGGCAGAGCATTGTTTTTATCATGTGGTGACACATCAATTCAGATGTCCGAAAGTTTAGCCAGATTCAAGAATGTGGGGGAGCATTTGCTCCCCCACATTATGGCCAAGCGCAGCAGATGTTTAAAAGGGCCTTTTCTGCACACCATTGTGGCTTACGGCCATACCACCCTGAACACGCCCGATCTCGTCCGATCTCGGAAGCTAAGCAGGGTCGGGCCTGGTTAGTACTTGGATGGGAGACCGCCTGGGAATACCAGGTGCTGTAAGCTTTTTCTTTTTCTCCTTTTTTCTTCACCTGGACTATAGAACATTTGTGACTACATGTTTGACATTCTGAAAAGACTGATGGACACAATCAATTGCACTGTGGCAGAGCATTGTTTTTATCATGTGGTGACACATCAATTCAGATGTCCGAAAGTTTAGCCAGATTCAAGAATGTGGGGGAGCATTTGCTCCCCCACATTATGGCCAAGCGCAGCAGATGTTTAAAAGGACCTTTTCTGCACACCATTGTGGCTTACGGCCATACCACCCTGAACACGCCCGATCTCGTCCGATCTCGGAAGCTAAGCAGGGTCGGGCCTGGTTAGTACTTGGATGGGAGACCGCCTGGGAATACCAGGTGCTGTAAGCTTTTTCTTTTTCTCTTTTTTTCTTCACCTGGACTATAGAACATTTGTGACTACATGTTTGACAGTCTGAAAAGACTGATGGACACAATCAATTGCACTGTGGGAGAGCATTGTTTTTATCATGTGGTGACACATCAATTCAGATGTCCGAAAGTTTAGCCAGATTCAATTATGGCCAAGCGCAGCAGATGTTTAAAAGGGCCTTTTCTGCACACCATTGTGGCTTACGGCCATACCACCCTGAACACGCCCGATCTCGTCCGATCTCGGAAGCTAAGCAGGGTCGGGCCTGGTTAGTACTTGGATGGGAGACCGCCTGGGAATACCAGGTGCTGTAAGCTTTTTCTTTTTCTCCTTTTTTCTTCACCTGGACTATAGAACATTTGTGACTACATGTTTGACAGTCTGAAAAGACTGATGGACACAATCAATTGCACTGTGGGAGAGCATTGTTTTTATCATGTGGTGACACATCAATTCAGATGTCCGAAAGTTTAGCCAGATTCAATTATGGCCAAGCGCAGCAGATGTTTAAAAGGGCCTTTTCTGCACACCATTGTGGCTTACGGCCATACCACCCTGAACACGTCCGATCTCGTCCGATCTCGGAAGCTAAGCAGGGTCGGGCCTGGTTAGTACTTGGATGGGAGACCGCCTGGGAATACCAGGTGCTGTAAGCTTTTTCTTTTTCTCCTTTTTTCTTCACCTGGACTATAGAACATTTGTGACTACATGTTTGACATTCTGAAAAGACTGATGGACACAATCAATTGCACTGTGGCAGAGCATTGTTTTTATCATGTGGTGACACATCAATTCAGATGTCCGAAAGTTTAGCCAGATTCAAGAATGTGGGGGAGCATTTGCTCCCCCACATTATGGCCAAGCGCAGCAGATGTTTAAAAGGGCCTTTTCTGCACACCATTGTGGCTTACGGCCATACCACCCTGAACACGCCCGATCTCGTCCGATCTCGGAAGCTAAGCAGGGTCGGGCCTGGTTAGTACTTGGATGGGAGACCGCCTGGGAATACCAGGTGCTGTAAGCTTTTTCTTTTTCTCCTTTTTTCTTCACCTGGACTATAGAACATTTGTGACTACATGTTTGACATTCTGAAAAGACTGATGGACACAATCAATTGCACTGTGGCAGAGCATTGTTTTTATCATGTGGTGACACATCAATTCAGATGTCCGAAAGTTTAGCCAGATTCAAGAATGTGGCCAAGCGCAGCAGATGTTTAAAAGGACCTTTTCTGCACACCATTGTGGCTTACGGCCATACCACCCTGAACACGCCCGATCTCGTCCGATCTCGGAAGCTAAGCAGGGTCGGGCCTGGTTAGTACTTGGATGGGAGACCGCCTGGGAATACCAGGTGCTGTAAGCTTTTTCTTTTTCTCTTTTTTTCTTCACCTGGACTATAGAACATTTGTGACTACATGTTTGACAGTCTGAAAAGACTGATGGACACAATCAATTGCACTGTGGGAGAGCATTGTTTTTATCATGTGGTGACACATCAATTCAGATGTCCGAAAGTTTAGCCAGATTCAATTATGGCCAAGCGCAGCAGATGTTTAAAAGGGCCTTTTCTGCACACCATTGTGGCTTACGGCCATACCACCCTGAACACGCCCGATCTCGTCCGATCTCGGAAGCTAAGCAGGGTCGGGCCTGGTTAGTACTTGGATGGGAGACCGCCTGGGAATACCAGGTGCTGTAAGCTTTTTCTTTTTCTCCTTTTTTCTTCACCTGGACTATAGAACATTTGTGACTACATGTTTGACATTCTGAAAAGACTGATGGACACAATCAATTGCACTGTGGCAGAGCATTGTTTTTATCATGTGGTGACACATCAATTCAGATGTCCGAAAGTTTAGCCAGATTCAAGAATGTGGGGGAGCATTTGCTCCCCCACATTATGGCCAAGCGCAGCAGATGTTTAAAAGGGCCTTTTCTGCACACCATTGTGGCTTACGGCCATACCACCCTGAACACGCCCGATCTCGTCCGATCTCGGAAGCTAAGCAGGGTCGGGCCTGGTTAGTACTTGGATGGGAGACCGCCTGGGAATACCAGGTGCTGTAAGCTTTTTCTTTTTCTCCTTTTTTCTTCACCTGGACTATAGAACATTTGTGACTACATGTTTGACATTCTGAAAAGACTGATGGACACAATCAATTGCACTGTGGCAGAGCATTGTTTTTATCATGTGGTGACACATCAATTCAGATGTCCGAAAGTTTAGCCAGATTCAAGAATGTGGGGGAGCATTTGCTCCCCCACATTATGGCCAAGCGCAGCAGATGTTTAAAAGGACCTTTTCTGCACACCATTGTGGCTTACGGCCATACCACCCTGAACACGCCCGATCTCGTCCGATCTCGGAAGCTAAGCAGGGTCGGGCCTGGTTAGTACTTGGATGGGAGACCGCCTGGGAATACCAGGTGCTGTAAGCTTTTTCTTTTTCTCTTTTTTTCTTCACCTGGACTATAGAACATTTGTGACTACATGTTTGACAGTCTGAAAAGACTGATGGACACAATCAATTGCACTGTGGGAGAGCATTGTTTTTATCATGTGGTGACACATCAATTCAGATGTCCGAAAGTTTAGCCAGATTCAATTATGGCCAAGCGCAGCAGATGTTTAAAAGGGCCTTTTCTGCACACCATTGTGGCTTACGGCCATACCACCCTGAACACGCCCGATCTCGTCCGATCTCGGAAGCTAAGCAGGGTCGGGCCTGGTTAGTACTTGGATGGGAGACCGCCTGGGAATACCAGGTGCTGTAAGCTTTTTCTTTTTCTCCTTTTTTCTTCACCTGGACTATAGAACATTTGTGACTACATGTTTGACAGTCTGAAAAGACTGATGGACACAATCAATTGCACTGTGGGAGAGCATTGTTTTTATCATGTGGTGACACATCAATTCAGATGTCCGAAAGTTTAGCCAGATTCAATTATGGCCAAGCGCAGCAGATGTTTAAAAGGGCCTTTTCTGCACACCATTGTGGCTTACGGCCATACCACCCTGAACACGTCCGATCTCGTCCGATCTCGGAAGCTAAGCAGGGTCGGGCCTGGTTAGTACTTGGATGGGAGACCGCCTGGGAATACCAGGTGCTGTAAGCTTTTTCTTTTTCTCCTTTTTTCTTCACCTGGACTATAGAACATTTGTGACTACATGTTTGACATTCTGAAAAGACTGATGGACACAATCAATTGCACTGTGGCAGAGCATTGTTTTTATCATGTGGTGACACATCAATTCAGATGTCCGAAAGTTTAGCCAGATTCAAGAATGTGGGGGAGCATTTGCTCCCCCACATTATGGCCAAGCGCAGCAGATGTTTAAAAGGGCCTTTTCTGCACACCATTGTGGCTTACGGCCATACCACCCTGAACACGCCCGATCTCGTCCGATCTCGGAAGCTAAGCAGGGTCGGGCCTGGTTAGTACTTGGATGGGAGACCGCCTGGGAATACCAGGTGCTGTAAGCTTTTTCTTTTTCTCCTTTTTTCTTCACCTGGACTATAGAACATTTGTGACTACATGTTTGACATTCTGAAAAGACTGATGGACACAATCAATTGCACTGTGGCAGAGCATTGTTTTTATCATGTGGTGACACATCAATTCAGATGTCCGAAAGTTTAGCCAGATTCAAGAATGTGGGGGAGCATTTGCTCCCCCACATTATGGCCAAGCGCAGCAGATGTTTAAAAGGACCTTTTCTGCACACCATTGTGGCTTACGGCCATACCACCCTGAACACGCCCGATCTCGTCCGATCTCGGAAGCTAAGCAGGGTCGGGCCTGGTTAGTACTTGGATGGGAGACCGCCTGGGAATACCAGGTGCTGTAAGCTTTTTCTTTTTCTCTTTTTTTCTTCACCTGGACTATAGAACATTTGTGACTACATGTTTGACAGTCTGAAAAGACTGATGGACACAATCAATTGCACTGTGGGAGAGCATTGTTTTTATCATGTGGTGACACATCAATTCAGATGTCCGAAAGTTTAGCCAGATTCAATTATGGCCAAGCGCAGCAGATGTTTAAAAGGGCCTTTTCTGCACACCATTGTGGCTTACGGCCATACCACCCTGAACACGCCCGATCTCGTCCGATCTCGGAAGCTAAGCAGGGTCGGGCCTGGTTAGTACTTGGATGGGAGACCGCCTGGGAATACCAGGTGCTGTAAGCTTTTTCTTTTTCTCCTTTTTTCTTCACCTGGACTATAGAACATTTGTGACTACATGTTTGACATTCTGAAAAGACTGATGGACACAATCAATTGCACTGTGGCAGAGCATTGTTTTTATCATGTGGTGACACATCAATTCAGATGTCCGAAAGTTTAGCCAGATTCAAGAATGTGGGGGAGCATTTGCTCCCCCACATTATGGCCAAGCGCAGCAGATGTTTAAAAGGGCCTTTTCTGCACACCATTGTGGCTTACGGCCATACCACCCTGAACACGCCCGATCTCGTCCGATCTCGGAAGCTAAGCAGGGTCGGGCCTGGTTAGTACTTGGATGGGAGACCGCCTGGGAATACCAGGTGCTGTAAGCTTTTTCTTTTTCTCCTTTTTTCTTCACCTGGACTATAGAACATTTGTGACTACATGTTTGACATTCTGAAAAGACTGATGGACACAATCAATTGCACTGTGGCAGAGCATTGTTTTTATCATGTGGTGACACATCAATTCAGATGTCCGAAAGTTTAGCCAGATTCAAGAATGTGGGGGAGCATTTGCTCCCCCACATTATGGCCAAGCGCAGCAGATGTTTAAAAGGGCCTTTTCTGCACACCATTGTGGCTTACGGCCATACCACCCTGAACACGCCCGATCTCGTCCGATCTCGGAAGCTAAGCAGGGTCGGGCCTGGTTAGTACTTGGATGGGAGACCGCCTGGGAATACCAGGTGCTGTAAGCTTTTTCTTTTTCTCTTTTTTTCTTCACCTGGACTATAGAACATTTGTGACTACATGTTTGACAGTCTGAAAAGACTGATGGACACAATCAATTGCACTGTGGGAGAGCATTGTTTTTATCATGTGGTGACACATCAATTCAGATGTCCGAAAGTTTAGCCAGATTCAATTATGGCCAAGCGCAGCAGATGTTTAAAAGGGCCTTTTCTGCACACCATTGTGGCTTACGGCCATACCACCCTGAACACGCCCGATCTCGTCCGATCTCGGAAGCTAAGCAGGGTCGGGCCTGGTTAGTACTTGGATGGGAGACCGCCTGGGAATACCAGGTGCTGTAAGCTTTTTCTTTTTCTCCTTTTTTCTTCACCTGGACTATAGAACATTTGTGACTACATGTTTGACAGTCTGAAAAGACTGATGGACACAATCAATTGCACTGTGGGAGAGCATTGTTTTTATCATGTGGTGACACATCAATTCAGATGTCCGAAAGTTTAGCCAGATTCAATTATGGCCAAGCGCAGCAGATGTTTAAAAGGGCCTTTTCTGCACACCATTGTGGCTTACGGCCATACCACCCTGAACACGCCCGATCTCGTCCGATCTCGGAAGCTAAGCAGGGTCGGGCCTGGTTAGTACTTGGATGGGAGACCGCCTGGGAATACCAGGTGCTGTAAGCTTTTTCATTTTCTCTTTTTTTCTTCACCTGGACTATAGAACATTTGTGACTACATGTTTGACAGTCTGAAAAGACTGATGGACACAATCAATTGCACTGTGGGAGAGCATTGTTTTTATCATGTGGTGACACATCAATTCAGATGTCCGAAAGTTTAGCCAGATTCAATTATGGCCAAGCGCAGCAGATGTTTAAAAGGGCCTTTTCTGCACACCATTGTGGCTTACGGCCATACCACCCTGAACACGCCCGATCTCGTCCGATCTCGGAAGCTAAGCAGGGTCGGGCCTGGTTAGTACTTGGATGGGAGACCGCCTGGGAATACCAGGTGCTGTAAGCTTTTTCTTTTTCTCCTTTTTTCTTCACCTGGACTATAGAACATTTGTGACTACATGTTTGACAGTCTGAAAAGACTGATGGACACAATCAATTGCACTGTGGGAGAGCATTGTTTTTATCATGTGGTGACACATCAATTCAGATGTCCGAAAGTTTAGCCAGATTCAATTATGGCCAAGCGCAGCAGATGTTTAAAAGGGCCTTTTCTGCACACCATTGTGGCTTACGGCCATACCACCCTGAACACGTCCGATCTCGTCCGATCTCGGAAGCTAAGCAGGGTCGGGCCTGGTTAGTACTTGGATGGGAGACCGCCTGGGAATACCAGGTGCTGTAAGCTTTTTCTTTTTCTCCTTTTTTCTTCACCTGGACTATAGAACATTTGTGACTACATGTTTGACATTCTGAAAAGACTGATGGACACAATCAATTGCACTGTGGCAGAGCATTGTTTTTATCATGTGGTGACACATCAATTCAGATGTCCGAAAGTTTAGCCAGATTCAAGAATGTGGGGGAGCATTTGCTCCCCCACATTATGGCCAAGCGCAGCAGATGTTTAAAAGGGCCTTTTCTGCACACCATTGTGGCTTACGGCCATACCACCCTGAACACGCCCGATCTCGTCCGATCTCGGAAGCTAAGCAGGGTCGGGCCTGGTTAGTACTTGGATGGGAGACCGCCTGGGAATACCAGGTGCTGTAAGCTTTTTCTTTTTCTCCTTTTTTCTTCACCTGGACTATAGAACATTTGTGACTACATGTTTGACATTCTGAAAAGACTGATGGACACAATCAATTGCACTGTGGCAGAGCATTGTTTTTATCATGTGGTGACACATCAATTCAGATGTCCGAAAGTTTAGCCAGATTCAAGAATGTGGGGGAGCATTTGCTCCCCCACATTATGGCCAAGCGCAGCAGATGTTTAAAAGGACCTTTTCTGCACACCATTGTGGCTTACGGCCATACCACCCTGAACACGCCCGATCTCGTCCGATCTCGGAAGCTAAGCAGGGTCGGGCCTGGTTAGTACTTGGATGGGAGACCGCCTGGGAATACCAGGTGCTGTAAGCTTTTTCTTTTTCTCTTTTTTTCTTCACCTGGACTATAGAACATTTGTGACTACATGTTTGACAGTCTGAAAAGACTGATGGACACAATCAATTGCACTGTGGGAGAGCATTGTTTTTATCATGTGGTGACACATCAATTCAGATGTCCGAAAGTTTAGCCAGATTCAATTATGGCCAAGCGCAGCAGATGTTTAAAAGGGCCTTTTCTGCACACCATTGTGGCTTACGGCCATACCACCCTGAACACGCCCGATCTCGTCCGATCTCGGAAGCTAAGCAGGGTCGGGCCTGGTTAGTACTTGGATGGGAGACCGCCTGGGAATACCAGGTGCTGTAAGCTTTTTCTTTTTCTCCTTTTTTCTTCACCTGGACTATAGAACATTTGTGACTACATGTTTGACAGTCTGAAAAGACTGATGGACACAATCAATTGCACTGTGGGAGAGCATTGTTTTTATCATGTGGTGACACATCAATTCAGATGTCCGAAAGTTTAGCCAGATTCAATTATGGCCAAGCGCAGCAGATGTTTAAAAGGGCCTTTTCTGCACACCATTGTGGCTTACGGCCATACCACCCTGAACACGTCCGATCTCGTCCGATCTCGGAAGCTAAGCAGGGTCGGGCCTGGTTAGTACTTGGATGGGAGACCGCCTGGGAATACCAGGTGCTGTAAGCTTTTTCTTTTTCTCCTTTTTTCTTCACCTGGACTATAGAACATTTGTGACTACATGTTTGACATTCTGAAAAGACTGATGGACACAATCAATTGCACTGTGGCAGAGCATTGTTTTTATCATGTGGTGACACATCAATTCAGATGTCCGAAAGTTTAGCCAGATTCAAGAATGTGGGGGAGCATTTGCTCCCCCACATTATGGCCAAGCGCAGCAGATGTTTAAAAGGGCCTTTTCTGCACACCATTGTGGCTTACGGCCATACCACCCTGAACACGCCCGATCTCGTCCGATCTCGGAAGCTAAGCAGGGTCGGGCCTGGTTAGTACTTGGATGGGAGACCGCCTGGGAATACCAGGTGCTGTAAGCTTTTTCTTTTTCTCCTTTTTTCTTCACCTGGACTATAGAACATTTGTGACTACATGTTTGACATTCTGAAAAGACTGATGGACACAATCAATTGCACTGTGGCAGAGCATTGTTTTTATCATGTGGTGACACATCAATTCAGATGTCCGAAAGTTTAGCCAGATTCAAGAATGTGGGGGAGCATTTGCTCCCCCACATTATGGCCAAGCGCAGCAGATGTTTAAAAGGACCTTTTCTGCACACCATTGTGGCTTACGGCCATACCACCCTGAACACGCCCGATCTCGTCCGATCTCGGAAGCTAAGCAGGGTCGGGCCTGGTTAGTACTTGGATGGGAGACCGCCTGGGAATACCAGGTGCTGTAAGCTTTTTCTTTTTCTCTTTTTTTCTTCACCTGGACTATAGAACATTTGTGACTACATGTTTGACAGTCTGAAAAGACTGATGGACACAATCAATTGCACTGTGGGAGAGCATTGTTTTTATCATGTGGTGACACATCAATTCAGATGTCCGAAAGTTTAGCCAGATTCAATTATGGCCAAGCGCAGCAGATGTTTAAAAGGGCCTTTTCTGCACACCATTGTGGCTTACGGCCATACCACCCTGAACACGCCCGATCTCGTCCGATCTCGGAAGCTAAGCAGGGTCGGGCCTGGTTAGTACTTGGATGGGAGACCGCCTGGGAATACCAGGTGCTGTAAGCTTTTTCTTTTTCTCCTTTTTTCTTCACCTGGACTATAGAACATTTGTGACTACATGTTTGACAGTCTGAAAAGACTGATGGACACAATCAATTGCACTGTGGGAGAGCATTGTTTTTATCATGTGGTGACACATCAATTCAGATGTCCGAAAGTTTAGCCAGATTCAATTATGGCCAAGCGCAGCAGATGTTTAAAAGGGCCTTTTCTGCACACCATTGTGGCTTACGGCCATACCACCCTGAACACGCCCGATCTCGTCCGATCTCGGAAGCTAAGCAGGGTCGGGCCTGGTTAGTACTTGGATGGGAGACCGCCTGGGAATACCAGGTGCTGTAAGCTTTTTCTTTTTCTCCTTTTTTCTTCACCTGGACTATAGAACATTTGTGACTACATGTTTGACATTCTGAAAAGACTGATGGACACAATCAATTGCACTGTGGCAGAGCATTGTTTTTATCATGTGGTGACACATCAATTCAGATGTCCGAAAGTTTAGCCAGATTCAAGAATGTGGGGGAGCATTTGCTCCCCCACATTATGGCCAAGCGCAGCAGATGTTTAAAAGGGCCTTTTCTGCACACCATTGTGGCTTACGGCCATACCACCCTGAACACGCCCGATCTCGTCCGATCTCGGAAGCTAAGCAGGGTCGGGCCTGGTTAGTACTTGGATGGGAGACCGCCTGGGAATACCAGGTGCTGTAAGCTTTTTCTTTTTCTCCTTTTTTCTTCACCTGGACTATAGAACATTTGTGACTACATGTTTGACATTCTGAAAAGACTGATGGACACAATCAATTGCACTGTGGCAGAGCATTGTTTTTATCATGTGGTGACACATCAATTCAGATGTCCGAAAGTTTAGCCAGATTCAAGAATGTGGGGGAGCATTTGCTCCCCCACATTATGGCCAAGCGCAGCAGATGTTTAAAAGGGCCTTTTCTGCACACCATTGTGGCTTACGGCCATACCACCCTGAACACGCCCGATCTCGTCCGATCTCGGAAGCTAAGCAGGGTCGGGCCTGGTTAGTACTTGGATGGGAGACCGCCTGGGAATACCAGGTGCTGTAAGCTTTTTCTTTTTCTCTTTTTTTCTTCACCTGGACTATAGAACATTTGTGACTACATGTTTGACAGTCTGAAAAGACTGATGGACACAATCAATTGCACTGTGGGAGAGCATTGTTTTTATCATGTGGTGACACATCAATTCAGATGTCCGAAAGTTTAGCCAGATTCAATTATGGCCAAGCGCAGCAGATGTTTAAAAGGGCCTTTTCTGCACACCATTGTGGCTTACGGCCATACCACCCTGAACACGCCCGATCTCGTCCGATCTCGGAAGCTAAGCAGGGTCGGGCCTGGTTAGTACTTGGATGGGAGACCGCCTGGGAATACCAGGTGCTGTAAGCTTTTTCTTTTTCTCCTTTTTTCTTCACCTGGACTATAGAACATTTGTGACTACATGTTTGACAGTCTGAAAAGACTGATGGACACAATCAATTGCACTGTGGGAGAGCATTGTTTTTATCATGTGGTGACACATCAATTCAGATGTCCGAAAGTTTAGCCAGATTCAATTATGGCCAAGCGCAGCAGATGTTTAAAAGGGCCTTTTCTGCACACCATTGTGGCTTACGGCCATACCACCCTGAACACGCCCGATCTCGTCCGATCTCGGAAGCTAAGCAGGGTCGGGCCTGGTTAGTACTTGGATGGGAGACCGCCTGGGAATACCAGGTGCTGTAAGCTTTTTCTTTTTCTCTTTTTTTCTTCACCTGGACTATAGAACATTTGTGACTACATGTTTGACAGTCTGAAAAGACTGATGGACACAATCAATTGCACTGTGGGAGAGCATTGTTTTTATCATGTGGTGACACATCAATTCAGATGTCCGAAAGTTTAGCCAGATTCAATTATGGCCAAGCGCAGCAGATGTTTAAAAGGGCCTTTTCTGCACACCATTGTGGCTTACGGCCATACCACCCTGAACACGCCCGATCTCGTCCGATCTCGGAAGCTAAGCAGGGTCGGGCCTGGTTAGTACTTGGATGGGAGACCGCCTGGGAATACCAGGTGCTGTAAGCTTTTTCTTTTTCTCTTTTTTTCTTCACCTGGACTATAGAACATTTGTGACTACATGTTTGACAGTCTGAAAAGACTGATGGACACAATCAATTGCACTGTGGGAGAGCATTGTTTTTATCATGTGGTGACACATCAATTCAGATGTCCGAAAGTTTAGCCAGATTCAATTATGGCCAAGCGCAGCAGATGTTTAAAAGGGCCTTTTCTGCACACCATTGTGGCTTACGGCCATACCACCCTGAACACGCCCGATCTCGTCCGATCTCGGAAGCTAAGCAGGGTCGGGCCTGGTTAGTACTTGGATGGGAGACCGCCTGGGAATACCAGGTGCTGTAAGCTTTTTCTTTTTCTCCTTTTTTCTTCACCTGGACTATAGAACATTTGTGACTACATGTTTGACAGTCTGAAAAGACTGATGGACACAATCAATTGCACTGTGGGAGAGCATTGTTTTTATCATGTGGTGACACATCAATTCAGATGTCCGAAAGTTTAGCCAGATTCAATTATGGCCAAGCGCAGCAGATGTTTAAAAGGGCCTTTTCTGCACACCATTGTGGCTTACGGCCATACCACCCTGAACACGTCCGATCTCGTCCGATCTCGGAAGCTAAGCAGGGTCGGGCCTGGTTAGTACTTGGATGGGAGACCGCCTGGGAATACCAGGTGCTGTAAGCTTTTTCTTTTTCTCCTTTTTTCTTCACCTGGACTATAGAACATTTGTGACTACATGTTTGACATTCTGAAAAGACTGATGGACACAATCAATTGCACTGTGGCAGAGCATTGTTTTTATCATGTGGTGACACATCAATTCAGATGTCCGAAAGTTTAGCCAGATTCAAGAATGTGGGGGAGCATTTGCTCCCCCACATTATGGCCAAGCGCAGCAGATGTTTAAAAGGGCCTTTTCTGCACACCATTGTGGCTTACGGCCATACCACCCTGAACACGCCCGATCTCGTCCGATCTCGGAAGCTAAGCAGGGTCGGGCCTGGTTAGTACTTGGATGGGAGACCGCCTGGGAATACCAGGTGCTGTAAGCTTTTTCTTTTTCTCCTTTTTTCTTCACCTGGACTATAGAACATTTGTGACTACATGTTTGACATTCTGAAAAGACTGATGGACACAATCAATTGCACTGTGGCAGAGCATTGTTTTTATCATGTGGTGACACATCAATTCAGATGTCCGAAAGTTTAGCCAGATTCAAGAATGTGGGGGAGCATTTGCTCCCCCACATTATGGCCAAGCGCAGCAGATGTTTAAAAGGACCTTTTCTGCACACCATTGTGGCTTACGGCCATACCACCCTGAACACGCCCGATCTCGTCCGATCTCGGAAGCTAAGCAGGGTCGGGCCTGGTTAGTACTTGGATGGGAGACCGCCTGGGAATACCAGGTGCTGTAAGCTTTTTCTTTTTCTCTTTTTTTCTTCACCTGGACTATAGAACATTTGTGACTACATGTTTGACAGTCTGAAAAGACTGATGGACACAATCAATTGCACTGTGGGAGAGCATTGTTTTTATCATGTGGTGACACATCAATTCAGATGTCCGAAAGTTTAGCCAGATTCAATTATGGCCAAGCGCAGCAGATGTTTAAAAGGGCCTTTTCTGCACACCATTGTGGCTTACGGCCATACCACCCTGAACACGCCCGATCTCGTCCGATCTCGGAAGCTAAGCAGGGTCGGGCCTGGTTAGTACTTGGATGGGAGACCGCCTGGGAATACCAGGTGCTGTAAGCTTTTTCTTTTTCTCCTTTTTTCTTCACCTGGACTATAGAACATTTGTGACTACATGTTTGACAGTCTGAAAAGACTGATGGACACAATCAATTGCACTGTGGGAGAGCATTGTTTTTATCATGTGGTGACACATCAATTCAGATGTCCGAAAGTTTAGCCAGATTCAATTATGGCCAAGCGCAGCAGATGTTTAAAAGGGCCTTTTCTGCACACCATTGTGGCTTACGGCCATACCACCCTGAACACGTCCGATCTCGTCCGATCTCGGAAGCTAAGCAGGGTCGGGCCTGGTTAGTACTTGGATGGGAGACCGCCTGGGAATACCAGGTGCTGTAAGCTTTTTCTTTTTCTCCTTTTTTCTTCACCTGGACTATAGAACATTTGTGACTACATGTTTGACATTCTGAAAAGACTGATGGACACAATCAATTGCACTGTGGCAGAGCATTGTTTTTATCATGTGGTGACACATCAATTCAGATGTCCGAAAGTTTAGCCAGATTCAAGAATGTGGGGGAGCATTTGCTCCCCCACATTATGGCCAAGCGCAGCAGATGTTTAAAAGGGCCTTTTCTGCACACCATTGTGGCTTACGGCCATACCACCCTGAACACGCCCGATCTCGTCCGATCTCGGAAGCTAAGCAGGGTCGGGCCTGGTTAGTACTTGGATGGGAGACCGCCTGGGAATACCAGGTGCTGTAAGCTTTTTCTTTTTCTCCTTTTTTCTTCACCTGGACTATAGAACATTTGTGACTACATGTTTGACATTCTGAAAAGACTGATGGACACAATCAATTGCACTGTGGCAGAGCATTGTTTTTATCATGTGGTGACACATCAATTCAGATGTCCGAAAGTTTAGCCAGATTCAAGAATGTGGGGGAGCATTTGCTCCCCCACATTATGGCCAAGCGCAGCAGATGTTTAAAAGGACCTTTTCTGCACACCATTGTGGCTTACGGCCATACCACCCTGAACACGCCCGATCTCGTCCGATCTCGGAAGCTAAGCAGGGTCGGGCCTGGTTAGTACTTGGATGGGAGACCGCCTGGGAATACCAGGTGCTGTAAGCTTTTTCTTTTTCTCTTTTTTTCTTCACCTGGACTATAGAACATTTGTGACTACATGTTTGACAGTCTGAAAAGACTGATGGACACAATCAATTGCACTGTGGGAGAGCATTGTTTTTATCATGTGGTGACACATCAATTCAGATGTCCGAAAGTTTAGCCAGATTCAATTATGGCCAAGCGCAGCAGATGTTTAAAAGGGCCTTTTCTGCACACCATTGTGGCTTACGGCCATACCACCCTGAACACGCCCGATCTCGTCCGATCTCGGAAGCTAAGCAGGGTCGGGCCTGGTTAGTACTTGGATGGGAGACCGCCTGGGAATACCAGGTGCTGTAAGCTTTTTCTTTTTCTCCTTTTTTCTTCACCTGGACTATAGAACATTTGTGACTACATGTTTGACAGTCTGAAAAGACTGATGGACACAATCAATTGCACTGTGGGAGAGCATTGTTTTTATCATGTGGTGACACATCAATTCAGATGTCCGAAAGTTTAGCCAGATTCAATTATGGCCAAGCGCAGCAGATGTTTAAAAGGGCCTTTTCTGCACACCATTGTGGCTTACGGCCATACCACCCTGAACACGCCCGATCTCGTCCGATCTCGGAAGCTAAGCAGGGTCGGGCCTGGTTAGTACTTGGATGGGAGACCGCCTGGGAATACCAGGTGCTGTAAGCTTTTTCTTTTTCTCCTTTTTTCTTCACCTGGACTATAGAACATTTGTGACTACATGTTTGACATTCTGAAAAGACTGATGGACACAATCAATTGCACTGTGGCAGAGCATTGTTTTTATCATGTGGTGACACATCAATTCAGATGTCCGAAAGTTTAGCCAGATTCAAGAATGTGGGGGAGCATTTGCTCCCCCACATTATGGCCAAGCGCAGCAGATGTTTAAAAGGGCCTTTTCTGCACACCATTGTGGCTTACGGCCATACCACCCTGAACACGCCCGATCTCGTCCGATCTCGGAAGCTAAGCAGGGTCGGGCCTGGTTAGTACTTGGATGGGAGACCGCCTGGGAATACCAGGTGCTGTAAGCTTTTTCTTTTTCTCCTTTTTTCTTCACCTGGACTATAGAACATTTGTGACTACATGTTTGACATTCTGAAAAGACTGATGGACACAATCAATTGCACTGTGGCAGAGCATTGTTTTTATCATGTGGTGACACATCAATTCAGATGTCCGAAAGTTTAGCCAGATTCAAGAATGTGGGGGAGCATTTGCTCCCCCACATTATGGCCAAGCGCAGCAGATGTTTAAAAGGGCCTTTTCTGCACACCATTGTGGCTTACGGCCATACCACCCTGAACACGCCCGATCTCGTCCGATCTCGGAAGCTAAGCAGGGTCGGGCCTGGTTAGTACTTGGATGGGAGACCGCCTGGGAATACCAGGTGCTGTAAGCTTTTTCTTTTTCTCTTTTTTTCTTCACCTGGACTATAGAACATTTGTGACTACATGTTTGACAGTCTGAAAAGACTGATGGACACAATCAATTGCACTGTGGGAGAGCATTGTTTTTATCATGTGGTGACACATCAATTCAGATGTCCGAAAGTTTAGCCAGATTCAATTATGGCCAAGCGCAGCAGATGTTTAAAAGGGCCTTTTCTGCACACCATTGTGGCTTACGGCCATACCACCCTGAACACGCCCGATCTCGTCCGATCTCGGAAGCTAAGCAGGGTCGGGCCTGGTTAGTACTTGGATGGGAGACCGCCTGGGAATACCAGGTGCTGTAAGCTTTTTCTTTTTCTCCTTTTTTCTTCACCTGGACTATAGAACATTTGTGACTACATGTTTGACAGTCTGAAAAGACTGATGGACACAATCAATTGCACTGTGGGAGAGCATTGTTTTTATCATGTGGTGACACATCAATTCAGATGTCCGAAAGTTTAGCCAGATTCAATTATGGCCAAGCGCAGCAGATGTTTAAAAGGGCCTTTTCTGCACACCATTGTGGCTTACGGCCATACCACCCTGAACACGCCCGATCTCGTCCGATCTCGGAAGCTAAGCAGGGTCGGGCCTGGTTAGTACTTGGATGGGAGACCGCCTGGGAATACCAGGTGCTGTAAGCTTTTTCTTTTTCTCTTTTTTTCTTCACCTGGACTATAGAACATTTGTGACTACATGTTTGACAGTCTGAAAAGACTGATGGACACAATCAATTGCACTGTGGGAGAGCATTGTTTTTATCATGTGGTGACACATCAATTCAGATGTCCGAAAGTTTAGCCAGATTCAATTATGGCCAAGCGCAGCAGATGTTTAAAAGGGCCTTTTCTGCACACCATTGTGGCTTACGGCCATACCACCCTGAACACGCCCGATCTCGTCCGATCTCGGAAGCTAAGCAGGGTCGGGCCTGGTTAGTACTTGGATGGGAGACCGCCTGGGAATACCAGGTGCTGTAAGCTTTTTCTTTTTCTCCTTTTTTCTTCACCTGGACTATAGAACATTTGTGACTACATGTTTGACAGTCTGAAAAGACTGATGGACACAATCAATTGCACTGTGGGAGAGCATTGTTTTTATCATGTGGTGACACATCAATTCAGATGTCCGAAAGTTTAGCCAGATTCAATTATGGCCAAGCGCAGCAGATGTTTAAAAGGGCCTTTTCTGCACACCATTGTGGCTTACGGCCATACCACCCTGAACACGTCCGATCTCGTCCGATCTCGGAAGCTAAGCAGGGTCGGGCCTGGTTAGTACTTGGATGGGAGACCGCCTGGGAATACCAGGTGCTGTAAGCTTTTTCTTTTTCTCCTTTTTTCTTCACCTGGACTATAGAACATTTGTGACTACATGTTTGACATTCTGAAAAGACTGATGGACACAATCAATTGCACTGTGGCAGAGCATTGTTTTTATCATGTGGTGACACATCAATTCAGATGTCCGAAAGTTTAGCCAGATTCAAGAATGTGGGGGAGCATTTGCTCCCCCACATTATGGCCAAGCGCAGCAGATGTTTAAAAGGGCCTTTTCTGCACACCATTGTGGCTTACGGCCATACCACCCTGAACACACCCGATCTCGTCCGATCTCGGAAGCTAAGCAGGGTCGGGCCTGGTTAGTACTTGGATGGGAGACCGCCTGGGAATACCAGGTGCTGTAAGCTTTTTCTTTTTCTCTTTTTTTCTTCACCTGGACTATAGAACATTTGTGACTACATGTTTGACAGTCTGAAAAGACTGATGGACACAATCAATTGCACTGTGGGAGAGCATTGTTTTTATCATGTGGTGACACATCAATTCAGATGTCCGAAAGTTTAGCCAGATTCAATTATGGCCAAGCGCAGCAGATGTTTAAAAGGGCCTTTTCTGCACACCATTGTGGCTTACGGCCATACCACCCTGAACACGCCCGATCTCGTCCGATCTCGGAAGCTAAGCAGGGTCGGGCCTGGTTAGTACTTGGATGGGAGACCGCCTGGGAATACCAGGTGCTGTAAGCTTTTTCTTTTTCTCCTTTTTTCTTCACCTGGACTATAGAACATTTGTGACTACATGTTTGACAGTCTGAAAAGACTGATGGACACAATCAATTGCACTGTGGGAGAGCATTGTTTTTATCATGTGGTGACACATCAATTCAGATGTCCGAAAGTTTAGCCAGATTCAATTATGGCCAAGCGCAGCAGATGTTTAAAAGGGCCTTTTCTGCACACCATTGTGGCTTACGGCCATACCACCCTGAACACGCCCGATCTCGTCCGATCTCGGAAGCTAAGCAGGGTCGGGCCTGGTTAGTACTTGGATGGGAGACCGCCTGGGAATACCAGGTGCTGTAAGCTTTTTCTTTTTCTCTTTTTTTCTTCACCTGGACTATAGAACATTTGTGACTACATGTTTGACAGTCTGAAAAGACTGATGGACACAATCAATTGCACTGTGGGAGAGCATTGTTTTTATCATGTGGTGACACATCAATTCAGATGTCCGAAAGTTTAGCCAGATTCAATTATGGCCAAGCGCAGCAGATGTTTAAAAGGGCCTTTTCTGCACACCATTGTGGCTTACGGCCATACCACCCTGAACACGCCCGATCTCGTCCGATCTCGGAAGCTAAGCAGGGTCGGGCCTGGTTAGTACTTGGATGGGAGACCGCCTGGGAATACCAGGTGCTGTAAGCTTTTTCTTTTTCTCTTTTTTTCTTCACCTGGGCTATAGAACATTTGTGACTACATGTTTGACAGTCTGAAAAGACTGATGGACACAATCAATTGCACTGTGGGAGAGCATTGTTTTTATCATGTGGTGACACATCAATTCGGATGTCCGAAAGTTTAGCCAGATTCAATTATGGCCAAGCGCAGCAGATGTTTAAAAGGGCCTTTTCTGCACACCATTGTGGCTTACGGCCATACCACCCTGAACACGCCCGATCTCGTCCGATCTCGGAAGCTAAGCAGGGTCGGGCCTGGTTAGTACTTGGATGGGAGACCGCCTGGGAATACCAGGTGCTGTAAGCTTTTTCTTTTTCTCTTTTTTTCTTCACCTGGACTATAGAACATTTGTGACTACATGTTTGACAGTCTGAAAAGACTGATGGACACAATCAATTGCACTGTGGGAGAGCATTGTTTTTATCATGTGGTGACACATCAATTCAGATGTCCGAAAGTTTAGCCAGATTCAATTATGGCCAAGCGCAGCAGATGTTTAAAAGGGCCTTTTCTGCACACCATTGTGGCTTACGGCCATACCACCCTGAACACGCCCGATCTCGTCCGATCTCGGAAGCTAAGCAGGGTCGGGCCTGGTTAGTACTTGGATGGGAGACCGCCTGGGAATACCAGGTGCTGTAAGCTTTTTCTTTTTCTCCTTTTTTCTTCACCTGGACTATAGAACATTTGTGACTACATGTTTGACAGTCTGAAAAGACTGATGGACACAATCAATTGCACTGTGGGAGAGCATTGTTTTTATCATGTGGTGACACATCAATTCAGATGTCCGAAAGTTTAGCCAGATTCAATTATGGCCAAGCGCAGCAGATGTTTAAAAGGGCCTTTTCTGCACACCATTGTGGCTTACGGCCATACCACCCTGAACACGCCCGATCTCGTCCGATCTCGGAAGCTAAGCAGGGTCGGGCCTGGTTAGTACTTGGATGGGAGACCGCCTGGGAATACCAGGTGCTGTAAGCTTTTTCTTTTTCTCCTTTTTTCTTCACCTGGACTATAGAACATTTGTGACTACATGTTTGACATTCTGAAAAGACTGATGGACACAATCAATTGCACTGTGGCAGAGCATTGTTTTTATCATGTGGTGACACATCAATTCAGATGTCCGAAAGTTTAGCCAGATTCAAGAATGTGGGGGAGCATTTGCTCCCCCACATTATGGCCAAGCGCAGCAGATGTTTAAAAGGGCCTTTTCTGCACACCATTGTGGCTTACGGCCATACCACCCTGAACACGCCCGATCTCGTCCGATCTCGGAAGCTAAGCAGGGTCGGGCCTGGTTAGTACTTGGATGGGAGACCGCCTGGGAATACCAGGTGCTGTAAGCTTTTTCTTTTTCTCTTTTTTTCTTCACCTGGACTATAGAACATTTGTGACTACATGTTTGACAGTCTGAAAAGACTGATGGACACAATCAATTGCACTGTGGGAGAGCATTGTTTTTATCATGTGGTGACACATCAATTCAGATGTCCGAAAGTTTAGCCAGATTCAATTATGGCCAAGCGCAGCAGATGTTTAAAAGGGCCTTTTCTGCACACCATTGTGGCTTACGGCCATACCACCCTGAACACGCCCGATCTCGTCCGATCTCGGAAGCTAAGCAGGGTCGGGCCTGGTTAGTACTTGGATGGGAGACCGCCTGGGAATACCAGGTGCTGTAAGCTTTTTCTTTTTCTCCTTTTTTCTTCACCTGGACTATAGAACATTTGTGACTACATGTTTGACAGTCTGAAAAGACTGATGGACACAATCAATTGCACTGTGGGAGAGCATTGTTTTTATCATGTGGTGACACATCAATTCAGATGTCCGAAAGTTTAGCCAGATTCAATTATGGCCAAGCGCAGCAGATGTTTAAAAGGGCCTTTTCTGCACACCATTGTGGCTTACGGCCATACCACCCTGAACACGCCCGATCTCGTCCGATCTCGGAAGCTAAGCAGGGTCGGGCCTGGTTAGTACTTGGATGGGAGACCGCCTGGGAATACCAGGTGCTGTAAGCTTTTTCTTTTTCTCCTTTTTTCTTCACCTGGACTATAGAACATTTGTGACTACATGTTTGACATTCTGAAAAGACTGATGGACACAATCAATTGCACTGTGGCAGAGCATTGTTTTTATCATGTGGTGACACATCAATTCAGATGTCCGAAAGTTTAGCCAGATTCAAGAATGTGGGGGAGCATTTGCTCCCCCACATTATGGCCAAGCGCAGCAGATGTTTAAAAGGGCCTTTTCTGCACACCATTGTGGCTTACGGCCATACCACCCTGAACACGCCCGATCTCGTCCGATCTCGGAAGCTAAGCAGGGTCGGGCCTGGTTAGTACTTGGATGGGAGACCGCCTGGGAATACCAGGTGCTGTAAGCTTTTTCTTTTTCTCCTTTTTTCTTCACCTGGACTATAGAACATTTGTGACTACATGTTTGACATTCTGAAAAGACTGATGGACACAATCAATTGCACTGTGGCAGAGCATTGTTTTTATCATGTGGTGACACATCAATTCAGATGTCCGAAAGTTTAGCCAGATTCAAGAATGTGGGGGAGCATTTGCTCCCCCACATTATGGCCAAGCGCAGCAGATGTTTAAAAGGGCCTTTTCTGCACACCATTGTGGCTTACGGCCATACCACCCTGAACACGCCCGATCTCGTCCGATCTCGGAAGCTAAGCAGGGTCGGGCCTGGTTAGTACTTGGATGGGAGACCGCCTGGGAATACCAGGTGCTGTAAGCTTTTTCTTTTTCTCCTTTTTTCTTCACCTGGACTATAGAACATTTGTGACTACATGTTTGACATTCTGAAAAGACTGATGGACACAATCAATTGCACTGTGGCAGAGCATTGTTTTTATCATGTGGTGACACATCAATTCAGATGTCCGAAAGTTTAGCCAGATTCAAGAATGTGGGGGAGCATTTGCTCCCCCACATTATGGCCAAGCGCAGCAGATGTTTAAAAGGGCCTTTTCTGCACACCATTGTGGCTTACGGCCATACCACCCTGAACACGCCCGATCTCGTCCGATCTCGGAAGCTAAGCAGGGTCGGGCCTGGTTAGTACTTGGATGGGAGACCGCCTGGGAATACCAGGTGCTGTAAGCTTTTTCTTTTTCTCCTTTTTTCTTCACCTGGACTATAGAACATTTGTGACTACATGTTTGACAGTCTGAAAAGACTGATGGACACAATCAATTGCACTGTGGGAGAGCATTGTTTTTATCATGTGGTGACACATCAATTCAGATGTCCGAAAGTTTAGCCAGATTCAATTATGGCCAAGCGCAGCAGATGTTTAAAAGGGCCTTTTCTGCACACCATTGTGGCTTACGGCCATACCACCCTGAACACGCCCGATCTCGTCCGATCTCGGAAGCTAAGCAGGGTCGGGCCTGGTTAGTACTTGGATGGGAGACCGCCTGGGAATACCAGGTGCTGTAAGCTTTTTCTTTTTCTCTTTTTTTCTTCACCTGGACTATAGAACATTTGTGACTACATGTTTGACAGTCTGAAAAGACTGATGGACACAATCAATTGCACTGTGGGAGAGCATTGTTTTTATCATGTGGTGACACATCAATTCAGATGTCCGAAAGTTTAGCCAGATTCAATTATGGCCAAGCGCAGCAGATGTTTAAAAGGGCCTTTTCTGCACACCATTGTGGCTTACGGCCATACCACCCTGAACACGCCCGATCTCGTCCGATCTCGGAAGCTAAGCAGGGTCGGGCCTGGTTAGTACTTGGATGGGAGACCGCCTGGGAATACCAGGTGCTGTAAGCTTTTTCTTTTTCTCCTTTTTTCTTCACCTGGACTATAGAACATTTGTGACTACATGTTTGACAGTCTGAAAAGACTGATGGACACAATCAATTGCACTGTGGGAGAGCATTGTTTTTATCATGTGGTGACACATCAATTCAGATGTCCGAAAGTTTAGCCAGATTCAATTATGGCCAAGCGCAGCAGATGTTTAAAAGGGCCTTTTCTGCACACCATTGTGGCTTACGGCCATACCACCCTGAACACGCCCGATCTCGTCCGATCTCGGAAGCTAAGCAGGGTCGGGCCTGGTTAGTACTTGGATGGGAGACCGCCTGGGAATACCAGGTGCTGTAAGCTTTTTCTTTTTCTCCTTTTTTCTTCACCTGGACTATAGAACATTTGTGACTACATGTTTGACATTCTGAAAAGACTGATGGACACAATCAATTGCACTGTGGCAGAGCATTGTTTTTATCATGTGGTGACACATCAATTCAGATGTCCGAAAGTTTAGCCAGATTCAAGAATGTGGGGGAGCATTTGCTCCCCCACATTATGGCCAAGCGCAGCAGATGTTTAAAAGGGCCTTTTCTGCACACCATTGTGGCTTACGGCCATACCACCCTGAACACGCCCGATCTCGTCCGATCTCGGAAGCTAAGCAGGGTCGGGCCTGGTTAGTACTTGGATGGGAGACCGCCTGGGAATACCAGGTGCTGTAAGCTTTTTCTTTTTCTCCTTTTTTCTTCACCTGGACTATAGAACATTTGTGACTACATGTTTGACAGTCTGAAAAGACTGATGGACACAATCAATTGCACTGTGGGAGAGCATTGTTTTTATCATGTGGTGACACATCAATTCAGATGTCCGAAAGTTTAGCCAGATTCAATTATGGCCAAGCGCAGCAGATGTTTAAAAGGGCCTTTTCTGCACACCATTGTGGCTTACGGCCATACCACCCTGAACACGCCCGATCTCGTCCGATCTCGGAAGCTAAGCAGGGTCGGGCCTGGTTAGTACTTGGATGGGAGACCGCCTGGGAATACCAGGTGCTGTAAGCTTTTTCTTTTTCTCTTTTTTTCTTCACCTGGACTATAGAACATTTGTGACTACATGTTTGACAGTCTGAAAAGACTGATGGACACAATCAATTGCACTGTGGGAGAGCATTGTTTTTATCATGTGGTGACACATCAATTCAGATGTCCGAAAGTTTAGCCAGATTCAATTATGGCCAAGCGCAGCAGATGTTTAAAAGGGCCTTTTCTGCACACCATTGTGGCTTACGGCCATACCACCCTGAACACGCCCGATCTCGTCCGATCTCGGAAGCTAAGCAGGGTCGGGCCTGGTTAGTACTTGGATGGGAGACCGCCTGGGAATACCAGGTGCTGTAAGCTTTTTCTTTTTCTCCTTTTTTCTTCACCTGGACTATAGAACATTTGTGACTACATGTTTGACAGTCTGAAAAGACTGATGGACACAATCAATTGCACTGTGGGAGAGCATTGTTTTTATCATGTGGTGACACATCAATTCAGATGTCCGAAAGTTTAGCCAGATTCAATTATGGCCAAGCGCAGCAGATGTTTAAAAGGGCCTTTTCTGCACACCATTGTGGCTTACGGCCATACCACCCTGAACACGTCCGATCTCGTCCGATCTCGGAAGCTAAGCAGGGTCGGGCCTGGTTAGTACTTGGATGGGAGACCGCCTGGGAATACCAGGTGCTGTAAGCTTTTTCTTTTTCTCCTTTTTTCTTCACCTGGACTATAGAACATTTGTGACTACATGTTTGACATTCTGAAAAGACTGATGGACACAATCAATTGCACTGTGGCAGAGCATTGTTTTTATCATGTGGTGACACATCAATTCAGATGTCCGAAAGTTTAGCCAGATTCAAGAATGTGGGGGAGCATTTGCTCCCCCACATTATGGCCAAGCGCAGCAGATGTTTAAAAGGGCCTTTTCTGCACACCATTGTGGCTTACGGCCATACCACCCTGAACACGCCCGATCTCGTCCGATCTCGGAAGCTAAGCAGGGTCGGGCCTGGTTAGTACTTGGATGGGAGACCGCCTGGGAATACCAGGTGCTGTAAGCTTTTTCTTTTTCTCTTTTTTTCTTCACCTGGACTATAGAACATTTGTGACTACATGTTTGACAGTCTGAAAAGACTGATGGACACAATCAATTGCACTGTGGGAGAGCATTGTTTTTATCATGTGGTGACACATCAATTCAGATGTCCGAAAGTTTAGCCAGATTCAATTATGGCCAAGCGCAGCAGATGTTTAAAAGGGCCTTTTCTGCACACCATTGTGGCTTACGGCCATACCACCCTGAACACGCCCGATCTCGTCCGATCTCGGAAGCTAAGCAGGGTCGGGCCTGGTTAGTACTTGGATGGGAGACCGCCTGGGAATACCAGGTGCTGTAAGCTTTTTCTTTTTCTCCTTTTTTCTTCACCTGGACTATAGAACATTTGTGACTACATGTTTGACAGTCTGAAAAGACTGATGGACACAATCAATTGCACTGTGGGAGAGCATTGTTTTTATCATGTGGTGACACATCAATTCAGATGTCCGAAAGTTTAGCCAGATTCAATTATGGCCAAGCGCAGCAGATGTTTAAAAGGGCCTTTTCTGCACACCATTGTGGCTTACGGCCATACCACCCTGAACACGCCCGATCTCGTCCGATCTCGGAAGCTAAGCAGGGTCGGGCCTGGTTAGTACTTGGATGGGAGACCGCCTGGGAATACCAGGTGCTGTAAGCTTTTTCTTTTTCTCCTTTTTTCTTCACCTGGACTATAGAACATTTGTGACTACATGTTTGACATTCTGAAAAGACTGATGGACACAATCAATTGCACTGTGGCAGAGCATTGTTTTTATCATGTGGTGACACATCAATTCAGATGTCCGAAAGTTTAGCCAGATTCAAGAATGTGGGGGAGCATTTGCTCCCCCACATTATGGCCAAGCGCAGCAGATGTTTAAAAGGGCCTTTTCTGCACACCATTGTGGCTTACGGCCATACCACCCTGAACACGCCCGATCTCGTCCGATCTCGGAAGCTAAGCAGGGTCGGGCCTGGTTAGTACTTGGATGGGAGACCGCCTGGGAATACCAGGTGCTGTAAGCTTTTTCTTTTTCTCCTTTTTTCTTCACCTGGACTATAGAACATTTGTGACTACATGTTTGACATTCTGAAAAGACTGATGGACACAATCAATTGCACTGTGGCAGAGCATTGTTTTTATCATGTGGTGACACATCAATTCAGATGTCCGAAAGTTTAGCCAGATTCAAGAATGTGGGGGAGCATTTGCTCCCCCACATTATGGCCAAGCGCAGCAGATGTTTAAAAGGGCCTTTTCTGCACACCATTGTGGCTTACGGCCATACCACCCTGAACACGCCCGATCTCGTCCGATCTCGGAAGCTAAGCAGGGTCGGGCCTGGTTAGTACTTGGATGGGAGACCGCCTGGGAATACCAGGTGCTGTAAGCTTTTTCTTTTTCTCCTTTTTTCTTCACCTGGACTATAGAACATTTGTGACTACATGTTTGACATTCTGAAAAGACTGATGGACACAATCAATTGCACTGTGGCAGAGCATTGTTTTTATCATGTGGTGACACATCAATTCAGATGTCCGAAAGTTTAGCCAGATTCAAGAATGTGGGGGAGCATTTGCTCCCCCACATTATGGCCAAGCGCAGCAGATGTTTAAAAGGGCCTTTTCTGCACACCATTGTGGCTTACGGCCATACCACCCTGAACACGCCCGATCTCGTCCGATCTCGGAAGCTAAGCAGGGTCGGGCCTGGTTAGTACTTGGATGGGAGACCGCCTGGGAATACCAGGTGCTGTAAGCTTTTTCTTTTTCTCTTTTTTTCTTCACCTGGACTATAGAACATTTGTGACTACATGTTTGACAGTCTGAAAAGACTGATGGACACAATCAATTGCACTGTGGGAGAGCATTGTTTTTATCATGTGGTGACACATCAATTCAGATGTCCGAAAGTTTAGCCAGATTCAATTATGGCCAAGCGCAGCAGATGTTTAAAAGGGCCTTTTCTGCACACCATTGTGGCTTACGGCCATACCACCCTGAACACGCCCGATCTCGTCCGATCTCGGAAGCTAAGCAGGGTCGGGCCTGGTTAGTACTTGGATGGGAGACCGCCTGGGAATACCAGGTGCTGTAAGCTTTTTCTTTTTCTCCTTTTTTCTTCACCTGGACTATAGAACATTTGTGACTACATGTTTGACAGTCTGAAAAGACTGATGGACACAATCAATTGCACTGTGGGAGAGCATTGTTTTTATCATGTGGTGACACATCAATTCAGATGTCCGAAAGTTTAGCCAGATTCAATTATGGCCAAGCGCAGCAGATGTTTAAAAGGGCCTTTTCTGCACACCATTGTGGCTTACGGCCATACCACCCTGAACACGCCCGATCTCGTCCGATCTCGGAAGCTAAGCAGGGTCGGGCCTGGTTAGTACTTGGATGGGAGACCGCCTGGGAATACCAGGTGCTGTAAGCTTTTTCTTTTTCTCCTTTTTTCTTCACCTGGACTATAGAACATTTGTGACTACATGTTTGACAGTCTGAAAAGACTGATGGACACAATCAATTGCACTGTGGGAGAGCATTGTTTTTATCATGTGGTGACACATCAATTCAGATGTCCGAAAGTTTAGCCAGATTCAATTATGGCCAAGCGCAGCAGATGTTTAAAAGGGCCTTTTCTGCACACCATTGTGGCTTACGGCCATACCACCCTGAACACGTCCGATCTCGTCCGATCTCGGAAGCTAAGCAGGGTCGGGCCTGGTTAGTACTTGGATGGGAGACCGCCTGGGAATACCAGGTGCTGTAAGCTTTTTCTTTTTCTCCTTTTTTCTTCACCTGGACTATAGAACATTTGTGACTACATGTTTGACATTCTGAAAAGACTGATGGACACAATCAATTGCACTGTGGCAGAGCATTGTTTTTATCATGTGGTGACACATCAATTCAGATGTCCGAAAGTTTAGCCAGATTCAAGAATGTGGGGGAGCATTTGCTCCCCCACATTATGGCCAAGCGCAGCAGATGTTTAAAAGGGCCTTTTCTGCACACCATTGTGGCTTACGGCCATACCACCCTGAACACGCCCGATCTCGTCCGATCTCGGAAGCTAAGCAGGGTCGGGCCTGGTTAGTACTTGGATGGGAGACCGCCTGGGAATACCAGGTGCTGTAAGCTTTTTCTTTTTCTCTTTTTTTCTTCACCTGGACTATAGAACATTTGTGACTACATGTTTGACAGTGTGAAAAGACTGATGGACACAATCAATTGCACTGTGGGAGAGCATTGTTTTTATCATGTGGTGACACATCAATTCAGATGTCCGAAAGTTTAGCCAGATTCAATTATGGCCAAGCGCAGCAGATGTTTAAAAGGGCCTTTTCTGCACACCATTGTGGCTTACGGCCATACCACCCTGAACACGCCCGATCTCGTCCGATCTCGGAAGCTAAGCAGGGTCGGGCCTGGTTAGTACTTGGATGGGAGACCGCCTGGGAATACCAGGTGCTGTAAGCTTTTTCTTTTTCTCTTTTTTTCTTCACCTGGACTATAGAACATTTGTGACTACATGTTTGACAGTCTGAAAAGACTGATGGACACAATCAATTGCACTGTGGGAGAGCATTGTTTTTATCATGTGGTGACACATCAATTCAGATGTCCGAAAGTTTAGCCAGATTCAATTATGGCCAAGCGCAGCAGATGTTTAAAAGGGCCTTTTCTGCACACCATTGTGGCTTACGGCCATACCACCCTGAACACGCCCGATCTCGTCCGATCTCGGAAGCTAAGCAGGGTCGGGCCTGGTTAGTACTTGGATGGGAGACCGCCTGGGAATACCAGGTGCTGTAAGCTTTTTCTTTTTCTCCTTTTTTCTTCACCTGGACTATAGAACATTTGTGACTACATGTTTGACAGTCTGAAAAGACTGATGGACACAATCAATTGCACTGTGGGAGAGCATTGTTTTTATCATGTGGTGACACATCAATTCAGATGTCCGAAAGTTTAGCCAGATTCAATTATGGCCAAGCGCAGCAGATGTTTAAAAGGGCCTTTTCTGCACACCATTGTGGCTTACGGCCATACCACCCTGAACACGCCCGATCTCGTCCGATCTCGGAAGCTAAGCAGGGTCGGGCCTGGTTAGTACTTGGATGGGAGACCGCCTGGGAATACCAGGTGCTGTAAGCTTTTTCTTTTTCTCCTTTTTTCTTCACCTGGACTATAGAACATTTGTGACTACATGTTTGACAGTCTGAAAAGACTGATGGACACAATCAATTGCACTGTGGGAGAGCATTGTTTTTATCATGTGGTGACACATCAATTCAGATGTCCGAAAGTTTAGCCAGATTCAATTATGGCCAAGCGCAGCAGATGTTTAAAAGGGCCTTTTCTGCACACCATTGTGGCTTACGGCCATACCACCCTGAACACGTCCGATCTCGTCCGATCTCGGAAGCTAAGCAGGGTCGGGCCTGGTTAGTACTTGGATGGGAGACCGCCTGGGAATACCAGGTGCTGTAAGCTTTTTCTTTTTCTCCTTTTTTCTTCACCTGGACTATAGAACATTTGTGACTACATGTTTGACATTCTGAAAAGACTGATGGACACAATCAATTGCACTGTGGCAGAGCATTGTTTTTATCATGTGGTGACACATCAATTCAGATGTCCGAAAGTTTAGCCAGATTCAAGAATGTGGGGGAGCATTTGCTCCCCCACATTATGGCCAAGCGCAGCAGATGTTTAAAAGGGCCTTTTCTGCACACCATTGTGGCTTACGGCCATACCACCCTGAACACGCCCGATCTCGTCCGATCTCGGAAGCTAAGCAGGGTCGGGCCTGGTTAGTACTTGGATGGGAGACCGCCTGGGAATACCAGGTGCTGTAAGCTTTTTCTTTTTCTCTTTTTTTCTTCACCTGGACTATAGAACATTTGTGACTACATGTTTGACAGTGTGAAAAGACTGATGGACACAATCAATTGCACTGTGGGAGAGCATTGTTTTTATCATGTGGTGACACATCAATTCAGATGTCCGAAAGTTTAGCCAGATTCAATTATGGCCAAGCGCAGCAGATGTTTAAAAGGGCCTTTTCTGCACACCATTGTGGCTTACGGCCATACCACCCTGAACACGCCCGATCTCGTCCGATCTCGGAAGCTAAGCAGGGTCGGGCCTGGTTAGTACTTGGATGGGAGACCGCCTGGGAATACCAGGTGCTGTAAGCTTTTTCTTTTTCTCCTTTTTTCTTCACCTGGACTATAGAACATTTGTGACTACATGTTTGACAGTCTGAAAAGACTGATGGACACAATCAATTGCACTGTGGGAGAGCATTGTTTTTATCATGTGGTGACACATCAATTCAGATGTCCGAAAGTTTAGCCAGATTCAATTATGGCCAAGCGCAGCAGATGTTTAAAAGGGCCTTTTCTGCACACCATTGTGGCTTACGGCCATACCACCCTGAACACGCCCGATCTCGTCCGATCTCGGAAGCTAAGCAGGGTCGGGCCTGGTTAGTACTTGGATGGGAGACCGCCTGGGAATACCAGGTGCTGTAAGCTTTTTCTTTTTCTCTTTTTTTCTTCACCTGGACTATAGAACATTTGTGACTACATGTTTGACAGTCTGAAAAGACTGATGGACACAATCAATTGCACTGTGGGAGAGCATTGTTTTTATCATGTGGTGACACATCAATTCAGATGTCCGAAAGTTTAGCCAGATTCAATTATGGCCAAGCGCAGCAGATGTTTAAAAGGGCCTTTTCTGCACACCATTGTGGCTTACGGCCATACCACCCTGAACACGCCCGATCTCGTCCGATCTCGGAAGCTAAGCAGGGTCGGGCCTGGTTAGTACTTGGATGGGAGACCGCCTGGGAATACCAGGTGCTGTAAGCTTTTTCTTTTTCTCTTTTTTTCTTCACCTGGGCTATAGAACATTTGTGACTACATGTTTGACAGTCTGAAAAGACTGATGGACACAATCAATTGCACTGTGGGAGAGCATTGTTTTTATCATGTGGTGACACATCAATTCGGATGTCCGAAAGTTTAGCCAGATTCAATTATGGCCAAGCGCAGCAGATGTTTAAAAGGGCCTTTTCTGCACACCATTGTGGCTTACGGCCATACCACCCTGAACACGCCCGATCTCGTCCGATCTCGGAAGCTAAGCAGGGTCGGGCCTGGTTAGTACTTGGATGGGAGACCGCCTGGGAATACCAGGTGCTGTAAGCTTTTTCTTTTTCTCTTTTTTTCTTCACCTGGACTATAGAACATTTGTGACTACATGTTTGACAGTCTGAAAAGACTGATGGACACAATCAATTGCACTGTGGGAGAGCATTGTTTTTATCATGTGGTGACACATCAATTCAGATGTCCGAAAGTTTAGCCAGATTCAATTATGGCCAAGCGCAGCAGATGTTTAAAAGGGCCTTTTCTGCACACCATTGTGGCTTACGGCCATACCACCCTGAACACGTCCGATCTCGTCCGATCTCGGAAGCTAAGCAGGGTCGGGCCTGGTTAGTACTTGGATGGGAGACCGCCTGGGAATACCAGGTGCTGTAAGCTTTTTCTTTTTCTCCTTTTTTCTTCACCTGGACTATAGAACATTTGTGACTACATGTTTGACATTCTGAAAAGACTGATGGACACAATCAATTGCACTGTGGCAGAGCATTGTTTTTATCATGTGGTGACACATCAATTCAGATGTCCGAAAGTTTAGCCAGATTCAAGAATGTGGGGGAGCATTTGCTCCCCCACATTATGGCCAAGCGCAGCAGATGTTTAAAAGGGCCTTTTCTGCACACCATTGTGGCTTACGGCCATACCACCCTGAACACGCCCGATCTCGTCCGATCTCGGAAGCTAAGCAGGGTCGGGCCTGGTTAGTACTTGGATGGGAGACCGCCTGGGAATACCAGGTGCTGTAAGCTTTTTCTTTTTCTCTTTTTTTCTTCACCTGGACTATAGAACATTTGTGACTACATGTTTGACAGTGTGAAAAGACTGATGGACACAATCAATTGCACTGTGGGAGAGCATTGTTTTTATCATGTGGTGACACATCAATTCAGATGTCCGAAAGTTTAGCCAGATTCAATTATGGCCAAGCGCAGCAGATGTTTAAAAGGGCCTTTTCTGCACACCATTGTGGCTTACGGCCATACCACCCTGAACACGCCCGATCTCGTCCGATCTCGGAAGCTAAGCAGGGTCGGGCCTGGTTAGTACTTGGATGGGAGACCGCCTGGGAATACCAGGTGCTGTAAGCTTTTTCTTTTTCTCCTTTTTTCTTCACCTGGACTATAGAACATTTGTGACTACATGTTTGACAGTCTGAAAAGACTGATGGACACAATCAATTGCACTGTGGGAGAGCATTGTTTTTATCATGTGGTGACACATCAATTCAGATGTCCGAAAGTTTAGCCAGATTCAATTATGGCCAAGCGCAGCAGATGTTTAAAAGGGCCTTTTCTGCACACCATTGTGGCTTACGGCCATACCACCCTGAACACGCCCGATCTCGTCCGATCTCGGAAGCTAAGCAGGGTCGGGCCTGGTTAGTACTTGGATGGGAGACCGCCTGGGAATACCAGGTGCTGTAAGCTTTTTCTTTTTCTCTTTTTTTCTTCACCTGGACTATAGAACATTTGTGACTACATGTTTGACAGTCTGAAAAGACTGATGGACACAATCAATTGCACTGTGGGAGAGCATTGTTTTTATCATGTGGTGACACATCAATTCAGATGTCCGAAAGTTTAGCCAGATTCAATTATGGCCAAGCGCAGCAGATGTTTAAAAGGGCCTTTTCTGCACACCATTGTGGCTTACGGCCATACCACCCTGAACACGCCCGATCTCGTCCGATCTCGGAAGCTAAGCAGGGTCGGGCCTGGTTAGTACTTGGATGGGAGACCGCCTGGGAATACCAGGTGCTGTAAGCTTTTTCTTTTTCTCTTTTTTTCTTCACCTGGGCTATAGAACATTTGTGACTACATGTTTGACAGTCTGAAAAGACTGATGGACACAATCAATTGCACTGTGGGAGAGCATTGTTTTTATCATGTGGTGACACATCAATTCGGATGTCCGAAAGTTTAGCCAGATTCAATTATGGCCAAGCGCAGCAGATGTTTAAAAGGGCCTTTTCTGCACACCATTGTGGCTTACGGCCATACCACCCTGAACACGCCCGATCTCGTCCGATCTCGGAAGCTAAGCAGGGTCGGGCCTGGTTAGTACTTGGATGGGAGACCGCCTGGGAATACCAGGTGCTGTAAGCTTTTTCTTTTTCTCTTTTTTTCTTCACCTGGACTATAGAACATTTGTGACTACATGTTTGACAGTCTGAAAAGACTGATGGACACAATCAATTGCACTGTGGGAGAGCATTGTTTTTATCATGTGGTGACACATCAATTCAGATGTCCGAAAGTTTAGCCAGATTCAAGAATGTGGGGGAGCATTTGCTCCCCCACATTATGGCCAAGCGCAGCAGATGTTTAAAAGGGCCTTTTCTGCACACCATTGTGGCTTACGGCCATACCACCCTGAACACGCCCGATCTCGTCCGATCTCGGAAGCTAAGCAGGGTCGGGCCTGGTTAGTACTTGGATGGGAGACCGCCTGGGAATACCAGGTGCTGTAAGCTTTTTCTTTTTCTCTTTTTTTCTTCACCTGGACTATAGAACATTTGTGACTACATGTTTGACAGTCTGAAAAGACTGATGGACACAATCAGTTGCACTGTGGGAGAGCATTGTTTTTATCATGTGGTGACACATCAATTCAGATGTCCGAAAGTTTAGCCAGATTCAATTATGGCCAAGCGCAGCAGATGTTTAAAAGGGCCTTTTCTGCACACCATTGTGGCTTACGGCCATACCACCCTGAACACGCCGGATCTCGTCCGATCTCGGAAGCTAAGCAGGGTCGGGCCTGGTTAGTACTTGGATGGGAGACCGCCTGGGAATACCAGGTGCTGTAAGCTTTTTCTTTTTCTCCTTTTTTCTTCACCTGGACTATAGAACATTTGTGACTACATGTTTGACAGTCTGAAAAGACTGATGGACACAATCAATTGCACTGTGGGAGAGCATTGTTTTTATCATGTGGTGACACATCAATTCAGATGTCCGAAAGTTTAGCCAGATTCAAGAATGTGGGGGAGCATTTGCTCCCCCACATTATGGCCAAGCGCAGCAGATGTTTAAAAGGGCCTTTTCTGCACACCATTGTGGCTTACGGCCATACCACCCTGAACACGCCCGATCTCGTCCGATCTCGGAAGCTAAGCAGGGTCGGGCCTGGTTAGTACTTGGATGGGAGACCGCCTGGGAATACCAGGTGCTGTAAGCTTTTTCTTTTTCTCTTTTTTTCTTCACCTGGACTATAGAACATTTGTGACTACATGTTTGACAGTCTGAAAAGACTGATGGACACAATCAATTGCACTGTGGGATAGCATTGTTTTTATCATGTGGTGACACATCAATTCAGATGTCCGAAAGTTTAGCCAGATTCAATTATGGCCAAGCGCAGCAGATGTTTAAAAGGGCCTTTTCTGCACACCATTGTGGCTTACGGCCATACCACCCTGAACACGCCCGATCTCGTCCGATCTCGGAAGCTAAGCAGGGTCGGGCCTGGTTAGTACTTGGATGGGAGACCGCCTGGGAATACCAGGTGCTGTAAGCTTTTTCTTTTTCTCCTTTTTTCTTCACCTGGACTATAGAACATTTGTGACTACATGTTTGACAGTCTGAAAAGACTGATGGATACAATCAATTGCACTGTGGGAGAGCATTGTTTTTATCATGTGGTGACACATCAATTCAGATGTCCGAAAGTTTAGCCAGATTCAATTATGGCCAAGCGCAGCAGATGTTTAAAAGGGCCTTTTCTGCACACCATTGTGGCTTACGGCCATACCACCCTGAACACGCCCGATCTCGTCCGATCTCGGAAGCTAAGCAGGGTCGGGCCTGGTTAGTACTTGGATGGGAGACCGCCTGGGAATACCAGGTGCTGTAAGCTTTTTCTTTTTCTCTTTTTTTCTTCACCTGGACTATAGAACATTTGTGACTACATGTTTGACAGTCTGAAAAGACTGATGGACACAATCAATTGCACTGTGGGAGAGCATTGTTTTTATCATGTGGTGACACATCAATTCAGATGTCCGAAAGTTTAGCCAGATTCAATTATGGCCAAGCGCAGCAGATGTTTAAAAGGGCCTTTTCTGCACACCATTGTGGCTTACGGCCATACCACCCTGAACACGCCCGATCTCGTCCGATCTCGGAAGCTAAGCAGGGTCGGGCCTGGTTAGTACTTGGATGGGAGACCGCCTGGGAATACCAGGTGCTGTAAGCTTTTTCTTTTTCTCTTTTTTTCTTCACCTGGGCTATAGAACATTTGTGACTACATGTTTGACAGTCTGAAAAGACTGATGGACACAATCAATTGCACTGTGGGAGAGCATTGTTTTTATCATGTGGTGACACATCAATTCGGATGTCCGAAAGTTTAGCCAGATTCAATTATGGCCAAGCGCAGCAGATGTTTAAAAGGGCCTTTTCTGCACACCATTGTGGCTTACGGCCATACCACCCTGAACACGCCCGATCTCGTCCGATCTCGGAAGCTAAGCAGGGTCGGGCCTGGTTAGTACTTGGATGGGAGACCGCCTGGGAATACCAGGTGCTGTAAGCTTTTTCTTTTTCTCTTTTTTTCTTCACCTGGACTATAGAACATTTGTGACTACATGTTTGACAGTCTGAAAAGACTGATGGACACAATCAGTTGCACTGTGGGAGAGCATTGTTTTTATCATGTGGTGACACATCAATTCAGATGTCCGAAAGTTTAGCCAGATTCAATTATGGCCAAGCGCAGCAGATGTTTAAAAGGGCCTTTTCTGCACACCATTGTGGCTTACGGCCATACCACCCTGAACACGCCCGATCTCGTCCGATCTCGGAAGCTAAGCAGGGTCGGGCCTGGTTAGTACTTGGATGGGAGACCGCCTGGGAATACCAGGTGCTGTAAGCTTTTTCTTTTTCTCCTTTTTTCTTCACCTGGACTATAGAACATTTGTGACTACATGTTTGACAGTCTGAAAAGACTGATGGACACAATCAATTGCACTGTGGGAGAGCATTGTTTTTATCATGTGGTGACACATCAATTCAGATGTCCGAAAGTTTAGCCAGATTCAAGAATGTGGGGGAGCATTTGCTCCCCCACATTATGGCCAAGCGCAGCAGATGTTTAAAAGGGCCTTTTCTGCACACCATTGTGGCTTACGGCCATACCACCCTGAACACGCCCGATCTCGTCCGATCTCGGAAGCTAAGCAGGGTCGGGCCTGGTTAGTACTTGGATGGGAGACCGCCTGGGAATACCAGGTGCTGTAAGCTTTTTCTTTTTCTCTTTTTTTCTTCACCTGGACTATAGAACATTTGTGACTACATGTTTGACAGTCTGAAAAGACTGATGGACACAATCAATTGCACTGTGGGATAGCATTGTTTTTATCATGTGGTGACACATCAATTCAGATGTCCGAAAGTTTAGCCAGATTCAATTATGGCCAAGCGCAGCAGATGTTTAAAAGGGCCTTTTCTGCACACCATTGTGGCTTACGGCCATACCACCCTGAACACGCCCGATCTCGTCCGATCTCGGAAGCTAAGCAGGGTCGGGCCTGGTTAGTACTTGGATGGGAGACCGCCTGGGAATACCAGGTGCTGTAAGCTTTTTCTTTTTCTCCTTTTTTCTTCACCTGGACTATAGAACATTTGTGACTACATGTTTGACAGTCTGAAAAGACTGATGGACACAATCAATTGCACTGTGGGAGAGCATTGTTTTTATCATGTGGTGACACATCAATTCAGATGTCCGAAAGTTTAGCCAGATTCAATTATGGCCAAGCGCAGCAGATGTTTAAAAGGGCCTTTTCTGCACACCATTGTGGCTTACGGCCATACCACCCTGAACACGCCCGATCTCGTCCGATCTCGGAAGCTAAGCAGGGTCGGGCCTGGTTAGTACTTGGATGGGAGACCGCCTGGGAATACCAGGTGCTGTAAGCTTTTTCTTTTTCTCTTTTTTTCTTCACCTGGACTATAGAACATTTGTGACTACATGTTTGACAGTCTGAAAAGACTGATGGACACAATCAATTGCACTGTGGGAGAGCATTGTTTTTATCATGTGGTGACACATCAATTCAGATGTCCGAAAGTTTAGCCAGATTCAATTATGGCCAAGCGCAGCAGATGTTTAAAAGGGCCTTTTCTGCACACCATTGTGGCTTACGGCCATACCACCCTGAACACGCCCGATCTCGTCCGATCTCGGAAGCTAAGCAGGGTCGGGCCTGGTTAGTACTTGGATGGGAGACCGCCTGGGAATACCAGGTGCTGTAAGCTTTTTCTTTTTCTCTTTTTTTCTTCACCTGGGCTATAGAACATTTGTGACTACATGTTTGACAGTCTGAAAAGACTGATGGACACAATCAATTGCACTGTGGGAGAGCATTGTTTTTATCATGTGGTGACACATCAATTCGGATGTCCGAAAGTTTAGCCAGATTCAATTATGGCCAAGCGCAGCAGATGTTTAAAAGGGCCTTTTCTGCACACCATTGTGGCTTACGGCCATACCACCCTGAACACGCCCGATCTCGTCCGATCTCGGAAGCTAAGCAGGGTCGGGCCTGGTTAGTACTTGGATGGGAGACCGCCTGGGAATACCAGGTGCTGTAAGCTTTTTCTTTTTCTCTTTTTTTCTTCACCTGGACTATAGAACATTTGTGACTACATGTTTGACAGTCTGAAAAGACTGATGGACACAATCAATTGCACTGTGGGAGAGCATTGTTTTTATCATGTGGTGACACATCAATTCAGATGTCCGAAAGTTTAGCCAGATTCAAGAATGTGGGGGAGCATTTGCTCCCCCACATTATGGCCAAGCGCAGCAGATGTTTAAAAGGGCCTTTTCTGCACACCATTGTGGCTTACGGCCATACCACCCTGAACACGCCCGATCTCGTCCGATCTCGGAAGCTAAGCAGGGTCGGGCCTGGTTAGTACTTGGATGGGAGACCGCCTGGGAATACCAGGTGCTGTAAGCTTTTTCTTTTTCTCTTTTTTTCTTCACCTGGACTATAGAACATTTGTGACTACATGTTTGACAGTCTGAAAAGACTGATGGACACAATCAGTTGCACTGTGGGAGAGCATTGTTTTTATCATGTGGTGACACATCAATTCAGATGTCCGAAAGTTTAGCCAGATTCAATTATGGCCAAGCGCAGCAGATGTTTAAAAGGGCCTTTTCTGCACACCATTGTGGCTTACGGCCATACCACCCTGAACACGCCCGATCTCGTCCGATCTCGGAAGCTAAGCAGGGTCGGGCCTGGTTAGTACTTGGATGGGAGACCGCCTGGGAATACCAGGTGCTGTAAGCTTTTTCTTTTTCTCCTTTTTTCTTCACCTGGACTATAGAACATTTGTGACTACATGTTTGACAGTCTGAAAAGACTGATGGACACAATCAATTGCACTGTGGGAGAGCATTGTTTTTATCATGTGGTGACACATCAATTCAGATGTCCGAAAGTTTAGCCAGATTCAAGAATGTGGGGGAGCATTTGCTCCCCCACATTATGGCCAAGCGCAGCAGATGTTTAAAAGGGCCTTTTCTGCACACCATTGTGGCTTACGGCCATACCACCCTGAACACGCCCGATCTCGTCCGATCTCGGAAGCTAAGCAGGGTCGGGCCTGGTTAGTACTTGGATGGGAGACCGCCTGGGAATACCAGGTGCTGTAAGCTTTTTCTTTTTCTCTTTTTTTCTTCACCTGGACTATAGAACATTTGTGACTACATGTTTGACAGTCTGAAAAGACTGATGGACACAATCAATTGCACTGTGGGAGAGCATTGTTTTTATCATGTGGTGACACATCAATTCAGATGTCCGAAAGTTTAGCCAGATTCAATTATGGCCAAGCGCAGCAGATGTTTAAAAGGGCCTTTTCTGCACACCATTGTGGCTTACGGCCATACCACCCTGAACACGCCCGATCTCGTCCGATCTCGGAAGCTAAGCAGGGTCGGGCCTGGTTAGTACTTGGATGGGAGACCGCCTGGGAAAACCAGGTGCTGTAAGCTTTTTCTTTTTCTCTTTTTTTCTTCACCTGGACTATAGAACATTTGTGACTACATGTTTGACAGTCTGAAAAGACTGATGGACACAATCAATTGCACTGTGGGAGAGCATTGTTTTTATCATGTGGTGACACATCAATTCAGATGTCCGAAAGTTTAGCCAGATTCAATTATGGCCAAGCGCAGCAGATGTTTAAAAGGGCCTTTTCTGCACACCATTGTGGCTTACGGCCATACCACCCTTAACACGCCCGATCTCGTCCGATCTCGGAAGCTAAGCAGGGTCGGGCCTGGTTAGTACTTGGATGGGAGACCGCCTGGGAATACCAGGTGCTGTAAGCTTTTTCTTTTTCTCTTTTTTTCTTCACCTGGACTATAGAACATTTGTGACTACATGTTTGACAGTCTGAAAAGACTGATGGACACAATCAATTGCACTGTGGGAGAGCATTGTTTTTATCATGTGGTGACACATCAATTCAGATGTCCGAAAGTTTAGCCAGATTCAATTATGGCCAAGCGCAGCAGATGTTTAAAAGGGCCTTTTCTGCACACCATTGTGGCTTACGGCCATACCACCCTGAACACGCCCGATCTCGTCCGATCTCGGAAGCTAAGCAGGGTCGGGCCTGGTTAGTACTTGGATGGGAGACCGCCTGGGAATACCAGGTGCTGTAAGCTTTTTCTTTTTCTCTTTTTTTCTTCACCTGGACTATAGAACATTTGTGACTACATGTTTGACAGTCTGAAAAGACTGATGGACACAATCAGTTGCACTGTGGGAGAGCATTGTTTTTATCATGTGGTGACACATCAATTCAGATGTCCGAAAGTTTAGCCAGATTCAATTATGGCCAAGCGCAGCAGATGTTTAAAAGGGCCTTTTCTGCACACCATTGTGGCTTACGGCCATACCACCCTGAACACGCCCGATCTCGTCCGATCTCGGAAGCTAAGCAGGGTCGGGCCTGGTTAGTACTTGGATGGGAGACCGCCTGGGAATACCAGGTGCTGTAAGCTTTTTCTTTTTCTCTTTTTTTCTTCACCTGGACTATAGAACATTTGTGACTACATGTTTGACAGTCTGAAAAGACTGATGGACACAATCAATTGCACTGTGGGAGAGCATTGTTTTTATCATGTGGTGACACATCAATTCAGATGTCCGAAAGTTTAGCCAGATTCAATTATGGCCAAGCGCAGCAGATGTTTAAAAGGGCCTTTTCTGCACACCATTGCGGCTTACGGCCATACCACCCTGAACACGCCCGATCTCGTCCGATCTCGGAAGCTAAGCAGGGTCGGGCCTGGTTAGTACTTGGATGGGAGACCGCCTGGGAATACCAGGTGCTGTAAGCTTTTTCTTTTTCTCTTTTTTTCTTCACCTGGACTATAGAACATTTGTGACTACATGTTTGACAGTCTGAAAAGACTGATGGACACAATCAATTGCACTGTGGGAGAGCATTGTTTTTATCATGTGGTGACACATCAATTCAGATGTCCGAAAGTTTAGCCGGATTCAATTATGGCCAAGCGCAGCAGATGTTTAAAAGGGCCTTTTCTGCACACCATTGTGGCTTACGGCCATACCACACTGAACACGCCCGATCTCGTCCGATCTCGGAAGCTAAGCAGGGTCGGGCCTGGTTAGTACTTGGATGGGAGACCGCCTGGGAATACCAGGTGCTGTAAGCTTTTTCTTTTTCTCTTTTTTTCTTCACCTGGACTATAGAACATTTGTGACTACATGTTTGACAGTCTGAAAAGACTGATGGACACAATCAATTGCACTGTGGGAGAGCATTGTTTTTATCATGTGGTGACACATCAATTCAGATGTCCGAAAGTTTAGCCAGATTCAAGAATGTGGGGGAGCATTTGCTCCCCCACATTATGGCCAAGCGCAGCAGATGTTTAAAAGGGCCTTTTCTACACACCATTGTGGCTTACGACCATACCACCCTGAACACGCCCAATCTCGTCCGATCTCGGAAGCTAAGCAGGGTCGGGCCTGGTTAGTACTTGGATGGGAGACCGCCTGGGAATACCAGGTGCTGTAAGCTTTTTCTTTTTCTCTTTTTTTCTTCACCTGGACTATAGAACATTTGTGACTACATGTTTGACAGTCTGAAAAGACTGATGGACACAATCAATTGCACTGTGGGAGAGCATTGTTTTTATCATGTGGTGACACATCAATTCAGATGTCCGAAAGTTTAGCCAGATTCAATTATGGCCAAGCGCAGCAGATGTTTAAAAGGGCCTTTTCTGCACACCATTGTGGCTTACGGCCATACCACCCTGAACACGCCCGATCTCGTCCGATCTCGGAAGCTAAGCAGGGTCGGGCCTGGTTAGTACTTGGATGGGAGACCGCCTGGGAAAACCAGGTGCTGTAAGCTTTTTCTTTTTCTCTTTTTTTCTTCACCTGGACTATAGAACATTTGTGACTACATGTTTGACAGTCTGAAAAGACTGATGGACACAATCAATTGCACTGTGGGAGAGCATTGTTTTTATCATGTGGTGACACATCAATTCAGATGTCCGAAAGTTTAGCCAGATTCAATTATGGCCAAGCGCAGCAGATGTTTAAAAGGGCCTTTTCTGCACACCATTGTGGCTTACGGCCATACCACCCTTAACACGCCCGATCTCGTCCGATCTCGGAAGCTAAGCAGGGTCGGGCCTGGTTAGTACTTGGATGGGAGACCGCCTGGGAATACCAGGTGCTGTAAGCTTTTTCTTTTTCTCTTTTTTTCTTCACCTGGACTATAGAACATTTGTGACTACATGTTTGACAGTCTGAAAAGACTGATGGACACAATCAATTGCACTGTGGGAGAGCATTGTTTTTATCATGTGGTGACACATCAATTCAGATGTCCGAAAGTTTAGCCAGATTCAATTATGGCCAAGCGCAGCAGATGTTTAAAAGGGCCTTTTCTGCACACCATTGTGGCTTACGGCCATACCACCCTGAACACGCCCGATCTCGTCCGATCTCGGAAGCTAAGCAGGGTCGGGCCTGGTTAGTACTTGGATGGGAGACCGCCTGGGAATACCAGGTGCTGTAAGCTTTTTCTTTTTCTCTTTTTTTCTTCACCTGGACTATAGAACATTTGTGACTACATGTTTGACAGTCTGAAAAGACTGATGGACACAATCAGTTGCACTGTGGGAGAGCATTGTTTTTATCATGTGGTGACACATCAATTCAGATGTCCGAAAGTTTAGCCAGATTCAAGAATGTGGGGGAGCATTTGCTCCCCCACATTATGGCCAAGCGCAGCAGATGTTTAAAAGGGCCTTTTCTGCACACCATTGTGGCTTACGGCCATACCACCCTGAACACGCCCGATCTCGTCCGATCTCGGAAGCTAAGCAGGGTCGGGCCTGGTTAGTACTTGGATGGGAGACCGCCTGGGAATACCAGGTGCTGTAAGCTTTTTCTTTTTCTCTTTTTTTCTTCACCTGGACTATAGAACATTTGTGACTACATGTTTGACAGTCTGAAAAGACTGATGGACACAATCAATTGCACTGTGGGAGAGCATTGTTTTTATCATGTGGTGACACATCAATTCAGATGTCCGAAAGTTTAGCCAGATTCAATTATGGCCAAGCGCAGCAGATGTTTAAAAGGGCCTTTTCTGCACACCATTGTGGCTTACGGCCATACCACCCTGAACACGCCCGATCTCGTCCGATCTCGGAAGCTAAGCAGGGTCGGGCCTGGTTAGTACTTGGATGGGAGACCGCCTGGGAATACCAGGTGCTGTAAGCTTTTTCTTTTTCTCTTTTTTTCTTCACCTGGACTATAGAACATTTGTGACTACATGTTTGACAGTCTGAAAAGACTGATGGACACAATCAGTTGCACTGTGGGAGAGCATTGTTTTTATCATGTGGTGACACATCAATTCAGATGTCCGAAAGTTTAGCCAGATTCAAGAATGTGGGGGAGCATTTGCTCCCCCACATTATGGCCAAGCGCAGCAGATGTTTAAAAGGGCCTTTTCTGCACACCATTGTGGCTTACGGCCATACCACCCTGAACACGCCCGATCTCGTCCGATCTCGGAAGCTAAGCAGGGTCGGGCCTGGTTAGTACTTGGATGGGAGACCGCCTGGGAATACCAGGTGCTGTAAGCTTTTTCTTTTTCTCTTTTTTTCTTCACCTGGACTATAGAACATTTGTGACTACATGTTTGACAGTCTGAAAAGACTGATGGACACAATCAATTGCACTGTGGGAGAGCATTGTTTTTATCATGTGGTGACACATCAATTCAGATGTCCGAAAGTTTAGCCAGATTCAATTATGGCCAAGCGCAGCAGATGTTTAAAAGGGCCTTTTCTGCACACCATTGCGGCTTACGGCCATACCACCCTGAACACGCCCGATCTCGTCCGATCTCGGAAGCTAAGCAGGGTCGGGCCTGGTTAGTACTTGGATGGGAGACCGCCTGGGAAAACCAGGTGCTGTAAGCTTTTTCTTTTTCTCTTTTTTTCTTCACCTGGACTATAGAACATTTGTGACTACATGTTTGACAGTCTGAAAAGACTGATGGACACAATCAATTGCACTGTGGGAGAGCATTGTTTTTATCATGTGGTGACACATCAATTCAGATGTCCGAAAGTTTAGCCAGATTCAATTATGGCCAAGCGCAGCAGATGTTTAAAAGGGCCTTTTCTGCACACCATTGTGGCTTACGGCCATACCACCCTTAACACGCCCGATCTCGTCCGATCTCGGAAGCTAAGCAGGGTCGGGCCTGGTTAGTACTTGGATGGGAGACCGCCTGGGAATACCAGGTGCTGTAAGCTTTTTCTTTTTCTCTTTTTTTCTTCACCTGGACTATAGAACATTTGTGACTACATGTTTGACAGTCTGAAAAGACTGATGGACACAATCAATTGCACTGTGGGAGAGCATTGTTTTTATCATGTGGTGACACATCAATTCAGATGTCCGAAAGTTTAGCCAGATTCAATTATGGCCAAGCGCAGCAGATGTTTAAAAGGGCCTTTTCTGCACACCATTGTGGCTTACGGCCATACCACCCTGAACACGCCCGATCTCGTCCGATCTCGGAAGCTAAGCAGGGTCGGGCCTGGTTAGTACTTGGATGGGAGACCGCCTGGGAATACCAGGTGCTGTAAGCTTTTTCTTTTTCTCTTTTTTTCTTCACCTGGACTATAGAACATTTGTGACTACATGTTTGACAGTCTGAAAAGACTGATGGACACAATCAGTTGCACTGTGGGAGAGCATTGTTTTTATCATGTGGTGACACATCAATTCAGATGTCCGAAAGTTTAGCCAGATTCAAGAATGTGGGGGAGCATTTGCTCCCCCACATTATGGCCAAGCGCAGCAGATGTTTAAAAGGGCCTTTTCTGCACACCATTGTGGCTTACGGCCATACCACCCTGAACACGCCCGATCTCGTCCGATCTCGGAAGCTAAGCAGGGTCGGGCCTGGTTAGTACTTGGATGGGAGACCGCCTGGGAATACCAGGTGCTGTAAGCTTTTTCTTTTTCTCTTTTTTTCTTCACCTGGACTATAGAACATTTGTGACTACATGTTTGACAGTCTGAAAAGACTGATGGACACAATCAATTGCACTGTGGGAGAGCATTGTTTTTATCATGTGGTGACACATCAATTCAGATGTCCGAAAGTTTAGCCAGATTCAATTATGGCCAAGCGCAGCAGATGTTTAAAAGGGCCTTTTCTGCACACCATTGTGGCTTACGGCCATACCACCCTGAACACGCCCGATCTCGTCCGATCTCGGAAGCTAAGCAGGGTCGGGCCTGGTTAGTACTTGGATGGGAGACCGCCTGGGAATACCAGGTGCTGTAAGCTTTTTCTTTTTCTCTTTTTTTCTTCACCTGGACTATAGAACATTTGTGACTACATGTTTGACAGTCTGAAAAGACTGATGGACACAATCAGTTGCACTGTGGGAGAGCATTGTTTTTATCATGTGGTGACACATCAATTCAGATGTCCGAAAGTTTAGCCAGATTCAAGAATGTGGGGGAGCATTTGCTCCCCCACATTATGGCCAAGCGCAGCAGATGTTTAAAAGGGCCTTTTCTGCACACCATTGTGGCTTACGGCCATACCACCCTGAACACGCCCGATCTCGTCCGATCTCGGAAGCTAAGCAGGGTCGGGCCTGGTTAGTACTTGGATGGGAGACCGCCTGGGAATACCAGGTGCTGTAAGCTTTTTCTTTTTCTCTTTTTTTCTTCACCTGGACTATAGAACATTTGTGACTACATGTTTGACAGTCTGAAAAGACTGATGGACACAATCAATTGCACTGTGGGAGAGCATTGTTTTTATCATGTGGTGACACATCAATTCAGATGTCCGAAAGTTTAGCCAGATTCAATTATGGCCAAGCGCAGCAGATGTTTAAAAGGGCCTTTTCTGCACACCATTGCGGCTTACGGCCATACCACCCTGAACACGCCCGATCTCGTCCGATCTCGGAAGCTAAGCAGGGTCGGGCCTGGTTAGTACTTGGATGGGAGACCGCCTGGGAATACCAGGTGCTGTAAGCTTTTTCTTTTTCTCTTTTTTTCTTCACCTGGACTATAGAACATTTGTGACTACATGTTTGACAGTCTGAAAAGACTGATGGACACAATCAATTGCACTGTGGGAGAGCATTGTTTTTATCATGTGGTGACACATCAATTCAGATGTCCGAAAGTTTAGCCGGATTCAATTATGGCCAAGCGCAGCAGATGTTTAAAAGGGCCTTTTCTGCACACCATTGTGGCTTACGGCCATACCACACTGAACACGCCCGATCTCGTCCGATCTCGGAAGCTAAGCAGGGTCGGGCCTGGTTAGTACTTGGATGGGAGACCGCCTGGGAATACCAGGTGCTGTAAGCTTTTTCTTTTTCTCCTTTTTTCTTCACCTGGACTATAGAACATTTGTGACTACATGTTTGACAGTCTGAAAAGACTGATGGACACAATCAATTGCACTGTGGGAGAGCATTGTTTTTATCATGTGGTGACACATCAATTCAGATGTCCGAAAGTTTAGCCAGATTCAAGAATGTGGGGGAGCATTTGCTCCCCCACATTATGGCCAAGCGCAGCAGATGTTTAAAAGGGCCTTTTCTACACACCATTGTGGCTTACGACCATACCACCCTGAACACGCCCAATCTCGTCCGATCTCGGAAGCTAAGCAGGGTCGGGCCTGGTTAGTACTTGGATGGGAGACCGCCTGGGAATACCAGGTGCTGTAAGCTTTTTCTTTTTCTCTTTTTTTCTTCACCTGGACTATAGAACATTTGTGACTACATGTTTGACAGTCTGAAAAGACTGATGGACACAATCAATTGCACTGTGGGAGAGCATTGTTTTTATCATGTGGTGACACATCAATTCAGATGTCCGAAAGTTTAGCCAGATTCAAGAATGTGGGGGAGCATTTGCTCCCCCACATTATGGCCAAGCGCAGCAGATGTTTAAAAGGGCCTTTTCTACACACCATTGTGGCTTACGACCATACCACCCTGAACACGCCCAATCTCGTCCGATCTCGGAAGCTAAGCAGGGTCGGGCCTGGTTAGTACTTGGATGGGAGACCGCCTGGGAATACCAGGTGCTGTAAGCTTTTTCTTTTTCTCTTTTTTTCTTCACCTGGACTATAGAACATTTGTGACTACATGTTTGACAGTCTGAAAAGACTGATGGACACAATCAATTGCACTGTGGGAGAGCATTGTTTTTATCATGTGGTGACACATCAATTCAGATGTCCGAAAGTTTAGCCAGATTCAAGAATGTGGGGGAGCATTTGCTCCCCCACATTATGGCCAAGCGCAGCAGATGTTTAAAAGGGCCTTTTCTGCACACCATTGTCGCTTACGGCCATACCACCCTGAACACGCCCGATCTCGTCCGATCTCGGAAGCTAAGCAGGGTCGGGCCTGGTTAGTACTTGGATGGGAGACCGCCTGGGAATACCAGGTGCTCTAAGCTTTTTCTTTTTCTCTTTTTTTCTTCACCTGGACTATAGAACATTTGTGACTACATGTTTGACAGTCTGAAAAGACTGATGGACACAATCAATTGCACTGTGGGAGAGCATTGTTTTTATCATGTGGTGACACATCAATTCAGATGTCCGAAAGTTTAGCCAGATTCAATTATGGCCAAGTGCAGCAGATGTTTAAAAGGGCCTTTTCTGCACACCATTGTGGCTTACGGCCATACCACCCTGAACACGCCCGATCTCGTCCGATCTCGGAAGCTAAGCAGGGTCGGGCCTGGTTAGTACTTGGATGGGAGACCGCCTGGGAATACCAGGTGCTGTAAGCTTTTTCTTTTTCTCTTTTTTTCTTCACCTGGACTATAGAACATTTGTGACTACATGTTTGACAGTCTGAAAAGACTGATGGACACAATCAATTGCACTGTGGGAGAGCATTGTTTTTATCATGTGGTGACACATCAATTCAGATGTCCGAAAGTTTAGCCAGATTCAATTATGGCCAAGCGCAGCAGATGTTTAAAAGGGCCTTTTCTGCACACCATTGTGGCTTACGGCCATACCACCCTGAACACGCCCGATCTCGTCCGATCTCGGAAGCTAAGCAGGGTCGGGCCTGGTTAGTACTTGGATGGGAGACCGCCTGGGAATACCAGGTGCTCTAAGCTTTTTCTTTTTCTCTTTTTTTCTTCACCTGGACTATAGAACATTTGTGACTACATGTTTGACAGTCTGAAAAGACTGATGGACACAATCAATTGCACTGTGGGAGAGCATTGTTTTTATCATGTGGTGACACATCAATTCAGATGTCCGAAAGTTTAGCCAGATTCAAGAATGTGGGGTTGCATTTGCTCCCCCACATTATGGCCAAGCGCAGCAGATGTTTAAAAGGGCCTTTTCTGCACACCATTGTGGCTTACGGCCATACCACCCTGAGCACGCCCGATCTCGTCCGATCTCGGAAGCTAAGCAGGGTCGGGCCTGGTTAGTACTTGGATGGGAGACCGCCTGGGAATACCAGGTGCTGTAAGCTTTTTCTTTTTCTCTTTTTTTCTTCACCTGGACTATAGAACATTTGTGACTACATGTTTGACAGTCTGAAAAGACTGATGGACACAATCAGTTGCACTGTGGGAGAGCATTGTTTTTATCATGTGGTGACACATCAATTCAGATGTCCGAAAGTTTAGCCAGATTCAATTATGGCCAAGCGCAGCAGATGTTTAAAAGGGCCTTTTCTGCACACCATTGTGGCTTACGGCCATACCACCCTGAACACGCCCGATCTCGTCCGATCTCGGAAGCTAAGCAGGGTCGGGCCTGGTTAGTACTTGGATGGGAGACCGCCTGGGAATACCAGCTGCTGTAAGCTTTTTCTTTTTCTCCTTTTTTCTTCACCTGGACTATAGAACATTTGTGACTACATGTTTGACAGTCTGAAAAGACTGATGGACACAATCAATTGCACTGTGGGAGAGCATTGTTTTTATCATGTGGTGACACATCAATTCAGATGTCCGAAAGTTTAGCCAGATTCAAGAATGTGGGGGAGCATTTGCTCCCCCACATTATGGCCAAGCGCAGCAGATGTTTAAAAGGGCCTTTTCTGCACACCATTGTGGCTTACGGCCATACCACCCTGAACACGCCCGATCTCGTCCGATCTCGGAAGCTAAGCAGGGTCGGGCCTGGTTAGTACTTGGATGGGAGACCGCCTGGGAATACCAGGTGCTGTAAGCTTTTTCTTTTTCTCTTTTTTTCTTCACCTGGACTATAGAACATTTGTGACTACATGTTTGACAGTCTGAAAAGACTGATGGACACAATCAATTGCACTGTGGGAGAGCATTGTTTTTATCATGTGGTGACATATCAATTCAGATGTCCGAAAGTTTAGCCAGATTCAAGAATGTGGGGGAGCATTTGCTCCCCCACATTATGGCCAAGCGCAGCAGATGTTTAAAAGGGCCTTTTCTGCACACCATTGTGGCTTACGGCCATACCACCCTGAACACGCCCGATCTCGTCCGATCTCGGAAGCTAAGCAGGGTCGGGCCTGGTTAGTACTTGGATGGGAGACCGCCTGGGAATACCAGGTGCTGTAAGCTTTTTCTTTTTCTCTTTTTTTCTTCACCTGGACTATAGAACATTTGTGACTACATGTTTGACATTCTGAAAAGACTGATGGACACAATCAATTGCACTGTGGCAGAGCATTGTTTTTATCATGTGGTGACACATCAATTCAGATGTCCGAAAGTTTAGCCAGATTCAAGAATGTGGGGGAGCATTTGCTCCCCCACATTATGGCCAAGCGCAGCAGATGTTTAAAAGGGCCTTTTCTGCACACTATTGTGGCTTACGGCCATACCACCCTGAACACGCCCGATCTCGTCCGATCTCGGAAGCTAAGCAGGGTCGGGCCTGGTTAGTACTTGGATGGGAGACCGCCTGGGAATACCAGGTGCTGTAAGCTTTTTCTTTTTCTCTTTTTTTCTTCACCTGGACTATAGAACATTTGTGACTACATGTTTGACATTCTGAAAAGACTGATGGACACAATCAATTGCACTGTGGCAGAGCATTGTTTTTATCATGTGGTGACACATCAATTCAGATGTCCGAAAGTTTAGCCAGATTCAAGAATGTGGGGGAGCATTTGCTCCCCTACATTATGGCCAAGCGCAGCAGATGTTTAAAAGGGCCTTTTCTACACACCATTGTGGCTTACGGCCATACCACCCTGAACACGCCCGATCTCGTCCGATCTCGGAAGCTAAGCAGGGTCGGGCCTGGTTAGTACTTGGATGGGAGACCGCCTGGGAATACCAGGTGCTGTAAGCTTTTTCTTTTTCTCTTTTTTTCTTCACCTGGACTATAGAACATTTGTGACTACATGTTTGACAGTCTGAAAAGACTGATGGACACAATCAATTGCACTGTGGGAGAGCATTGTTTTTATCATGTGGTGACACATCAATTCAGATGTCCGAAAGTTTATCCAGATTCAATTATGGCCAAGCGCAGCAGATGTTTAAAAGGGCCTTTTCTGCACACCATTGTGGCTTATGGCCATACCACCCTGAACACGCCCGATCTCGTCCGATCTCGGAAGCTAAGCAGGGTCGGGCCTGGTTAGTACTTGGATGGGAGACCGCCTGGGAATACCAGGTGCTGTAAGCTTTTTCTTTTTCTCCTTTTTTCTTCACCTGGACTATAGAACATTTGTGACTACATGTTTGACAGTCTGAAAAGACTGATGGACACAATCAATTGCACTGTGGGAGAGCATTGTTTTTATCATGTGGTGACACATCAATTCAGATGTCCGAAAGTTTAGCCAGATTCAAGAATGTGGGGGAGCATTTGCTCCCCCACATTATGGCCAAGCGCAGCAGATGTTTAAAAGGGCCTTTTCTGCACACCATTGTGGCTTACGGCCATACCACCCTGAACACGCCCGATCTCGTCCGATCTCGGAAGCTAAGCAGGGTCGGGCCTGGTTAGTACTTGGATGGGAGACCGCCTGGGAATACCAGGTGCTGTAAGCTTTTTCTTTTTCTCTTTTTTTCTTCACCTGGACTATAGAACATTTGTGACTACATGTTTGACATTCTGAAAAGACTGATGGACACAATCAATTGCACTGTGGCAGAGCATTGTTTTTATCATGTGGTGACACATCAATTCAGATGTCCGAAAGTTTAGCCAGATTCAAGAATGTGGGGGAGCATTTGCTCCCCCACATTATGGCCAAGCGCAGCAGATGTTTAAAAGGGCCTTTTCTGCACACTATTGTGGCTTACGGCCATACCACCCTGAACACGCCCGATCTCGTCCGATCTCGGAAGCTAAGCAGGGTCGGGCCTGGTTAGTACTTGGATGGGAGACCGCCTGGGAATACCAGGTGCTGTAAGCTTTTTCTTTTTCTCTTTTTTTCTTCACCTGGACTATAGAACATTTGTGACTACATGTTTGACATTCTGAAAAGACTGATGGACACAATCAATTGCACTGTGGCAGAGCATTGTTTTTATCATGTGGTGACACATCAATTCAGATGTCCGAAAGTTTAGCCAGATTCAAGAATGTGGGGGAGCATTTGCTCCCCCACATTATGGCCAAGCGCAGCAGATGTTTAAAAGGGCCTTTTCTACACACCATTGTGGCTTACGGCCATACCACCCTGAACACGCCCGATCTCGTCCGATCTCGGAAGCTAAGCAGGGTCGGGCCTGGTTAGTACTTGGATGGGAGACCGCCTGGGAATACCAGGTGCTGTAAGCTTTTTCTTTTTCTCTTTTTTTCTTCACCTGGACTATAGAACATTTGTGACTACATGTTTGACAGTCTGAAAAGACTGATGGACACAATCAATTGCACTGTGGGAGAGCATTGTTTTTATCATGTGGTGACACATCAATTCAGATGTCCGAAAGTTTATCCAGATTCAATTATGGCCAAGCGCAGCAGATGTTTAAAAGGGCCTTTTCTGCACACCATTGTGGCTTACGGCCATACCACCCTGAACACGCCCGATCTCGTCCGATCTCGGAAGCTAAGCAGGGTCGGGCCTGGTTAGTACTTGGATGGGAGACCGCCTGGGAATACCAGGTGCTGTAAGCTTTTTCTTTTTCTCCTTTTTTCTTCACCTGGACTATAGAACATTTGTGACTACATGTTTGACAGTCTGAAAAGACTGATGGACACAATCAATTGCACTGTGGGAGAGCATTGTTTTTATCATGTGGTGACACATCAATTCAGATGTCCGAAAGTTTAGCCAGATTCAATTATGGCCAAGCGCAGCAGATGTTTAAAAGGGCCTTTTCTGCACACCATTGTGGCTTACGGCCATACCACCCTGAACACGCCCGATCTCGTCCGATCTCGGAAGCTAAGCAGGGTCGGGCCTGGTTAGTACTTGGATGGGAGACCGCCTGGGAATACCAGGTGCTGTAAGCTTTTTCTTTTTCTCCTTTTTTCTTCACCTGGACTATAGAACATTTGTGACTACATGTTTGACAGTCTGAAAAGACTGATGGACACAATCAATTGCACTGTGGGAGAGCATTGTTTTTATCATGTGGTGACACATCAATTCAGATGTCCGAAAGTTTAGCCAGATTCAAGAATGTGGGGGAGCATTTGCTCCCCCACATTATGGCCAAGCGCAGCAGATGTTTAAAAGGGCCTTTTCTGCACACTATTGTGGCTTACGGCCATACCACCCTGAACACGCCCGATCTCGTCCGATCTCGGAAGCTAAGCAGGGTCGGGCCTGGTTAGTACTTGGATGGGAGACCGCCTGGGAATACCAGGTGCTGTAAGCTTTTTCTTTTTCTCTTTTTTTCTTCACCTGGACTATAGAACATTTGTGACTACATGTTTGACATTCTGAAAAGACTGATGGACACAATCAATTGCACTGTGGCAGAGCATTGTTTTTATCATGTGGTGACACATCAATTCAGATGTCCGAAAGTTTAGCCAGATTCAAGAATGTGGGGGAGCATTTGCTCCCCCACATTATGGCCAAGCGCAGCAGATGTTTAAAAGGGCCTTTTCTACACACCATTGTGGCTTACGGCCATACCACCCTGAACACGCCCGATCTCGTCCGATCTCGGAAGCTAAGCAGGGTCGGGCCTGGTTAGTACTTGGATGGGAGACCGCCTGGGAATACCAGGTGCTGTAAGCTTTTTCTTTTTCTCTTTTTTTCTTCACCTGGACTATAGAACATTTGTGACTACATGTTTGACAGTCTGAAAAGACTGATGGACACAATCAATTGCACTGTGGGAGAGCATTGTTTTTATCATGTGGTGACACATCAATTCAGATGTCCGAAAGTTTATCCAGATTCAATTATGGCCAAGCGCAGCAGATGTTTAAAAGGGCCTTTTCTGCACACCATTGTGGCTTACGGCCATACCACCCTGAACACGCCCGATCTCGTCCGATCTCGGAAGCTAAGCAGGGTCGGGCCTGGTTAGTACTTGGATGGGAGACCGCCTGGGAATACCAGGTGCTGTAAGCTTTTTCTTTTTCTCCTTTTTTCTTCACCTGGACTATAGAACATTTGTGACTACATGTTTGACAGTCTGAAAAGACTGATGGACACAATCAATTGCACTGTGGGAGAGCATTGTTTTTATCATGTGGTGACACATCAATTCAGATGTCCGAAAGTTTAGCCAGATTCAATTATGGCCAAGCGCAGCAGATGTTTAAAAGGGCCTTTTCTGCACACCATTGTGGCTTACGGCCATACCACCCTGAACACGCCCGATCTCGTCCGATCTCGGAAGCTAAGCAGGGTCGGGCCTGGTTAGTACTTGGATGGGAGACCGCCTGGGAATACCAGGTGCTGTAAGCTTTTTCTTTTTCTCCTTTTTTCTTCACCTGGACTATAGAACATTTGTGACTACATGTTTGACAGTCTGAAAAGACTGATGGACACAATCAATTGCACTGTGGGAGAGCATTGTTTTTATCATGTGGTGACACATCAATTCAGATGTCCGAAAGTTTAGCCAGATTCAAGAATGTGGGGGAGCATTTGCTCCCCCACATTATGGCCAAGCGCAGCAGATGTTTAAAAGGGCCTTTTCTGCACACCATTGTGGCTTACGGCCATACCACCCTGAACACGCCCGATCTCGTCCGATCTCGGAAGCTAAGCAGGGTCGGGCCTGGTTAGTACTTGGATGGGAGACCGCCTGGGAATACCAGGTGCTGTAAGCTTTTTCTTTTTCTCTTTTTTTCTTCACCTGGACTATAGAACATTTGTGACTACATGTTTGACAGTCTGAAAAGACTGATGGACACAATCAATTGCACTGTGGGAGAGCATTGTTTTTATCATGTGGTGACACATCAATTCAGATGTCCGAAAGTTTAGCCAGATTCAATTATGGCCAAGCGCAGCAGATGTTTAAAAGGGCCTTTTCTGCACACCATTGTGGCTTACGGCCATACCACCCTGAACACGCCCGATCTCGTCCGATCTCGGAAGCTAAGCAGGGTCGGGCCTGGTTAGTACTTGGATGGGAGACCGCCTGGGAATACCAGGTGCTGTAAGCTTTTTCTTTTTCTCTTTTTTTCTTCACCTGGACTATAGAACATTTGTGACTACATGTTTGACAGTCTGAAAAGACTGATGGACACAATCAGTTGCACTGTGGGAGAGCATTGTTTTTATCATGTGGTGACACATCAATTCAGATGTCCGAAAGTTTAGCCAGATTCAAGAATGTGGGGGAGCATTTGCTCCCCCACATTATGGCCAAGCGCAGCAGATGTTTAAAAGGGCCTTTTCTGCACACCATTGTGGCTTACGGCCATACCACCCTGAACACGCCCGATCTCGTCCGATCTCGGAAGCTAAGCAGGGTCGGGCCTGGTTAGTACTTGGATGGGAGACCGCCTGGGAATACCAGGTGCTGTAAGCTTTTTCTTTTTCTCTTTTTTTCTTCACCTGGACTATAGAACATTTGTGACTACATGTTTGACAGTCTGAAAAGACTGATGGACACAATCAATTGCACTGTGGGAGAGCATTGTTTTTATCATGTGGTGACACATCAATTCAGATGTCCGAAAGTTTAGCCAGATTCAATTATGGCCAAGCGCAGCAGATGTTTAAAAGGGCCTTTTCTGCACACCATTGTGGCTTACGGCCATACCACCCTGAACACGCCCGATCTCGTCCGATCTCGGAAGCTAAGCAGGGTCGGGCCTGGTTAGTACTTGGATGGGAGACCGCCTGGGAATACCAGGTGCTGTAAGCTTTTTCTTTTTCTCTTTTTTTCTTCACCTGGACTATAGAACATTTGTGACTACATGTTTGACAGTCTGAAAAGACTGATGGACACAATCAGTTGCACTGTGGGAGAGCATTGTTTTTATCATGTGGTGACACATCAATTCAGATGTCCGAAAGTTTAGCCAGATTCAAGAATGTGGGGGAGCATTTGCTCCCCCACATTATGGCCAAGCGCAGCAGATGTTTAAAAGGGCCTTTTCTGCACACCATTGTGGCTTACGGCCATACCACCCTGAACACGCCCGATCTCGTCCGATCTCGGAAGCTAAGCAGGGTCGGGCCTGGTTAGTACTTGGATGGGAGACCGCCTGGGAATACCAGGTGCTGTAAGCTTTTTCTTTTTCTCTTTTTTTCTTCACCTGGACTATAGAACATTTGTGACTACATGTTTGACAGTCTGAAAAGACTGATGGACACAATCAATTGCACTGTGGGAGAGCATTGTTTTTATCATGTGGTGACACATCAATTCAGATGTCCGAAAGTTTAGCCAGATTCAATTATGGCCAAGCGCAGCAGATGTTTAAAAGGGCCTTTTCTGCACACCATTGCGGCTTACGGCCATACCACCCTGAACACGCCCGATCTCGTCCGATCTCGGAAGCTAAGCAGGGTCGGGCCTGGTTAGTACTTGGATGGGAGACCGCCTGGGAAAACCAGGTGCTGTAAGCTTTTTCTTTTTCTCTTTTTTTCTTCACCTGGACTATAGAACATTTGTGACTACATGTTTGACAGTCTGAAAAGACTGATGGACACAATCAATTGCACTGTGGGAGAGCATTGTTTTTATCATGTGGTGACACATCAATTCAGATGTCCGAAAGTTTAGCCAGATTCAATTATGGCCAAGCGCAGCAGATGTTTAAAAGGGCCTTTTCTGCACACCATTGTGGCTTACGGCCATACCACCCTTAACACGCCCGATCTCGTCCGATCTCGGAAGCTAAGCAGGGTCGGGCCTGGTTAGTACTTGGATGGGAGACCGCCTGGGAATACCAGGTGCTGTAAGCTTTTTCTTTTTCTCTTTTTTTCTTCACCTGGACTATAGAACATTTGTGACTACATGTTTGACAGTCTGAAAAGACTGATGGACACAATCAATTGCACTGTGGGAGAGCATTGTTTTTATCATGTGGTGACACATCAATTCAGATGTCCGAAAGTTTAGCCAGATTCAATTATGGCCAAGCGCAGCAGATGTTTAAAAGGGCCTTTTCTGCACACCATTGTGGCTTACGGCCATACCACCCTGAACACGCCCGATCTCGTCCGATCTCGGAAGCTAAGCAGGGTCGGGCCTGGTTAGTACTTGGATGGGAGACCGCCTGGGAATACCAGGTGCTGTAAGCTTTTTCTTTTTCTCTTTTTTTCTTCACCTGGACTATAGAACATTTGTGACTACATGTTTGACAGTCTGAAAAGACTGATGGACACAATCAGTTGCACTGTGGGAGAGCATTGTTTTTATCATGTGGTGACACATCAATTCAGATGTCCGAAAGTTTAGCCAGATTCAAGAATGTGGGGGAGCATTTGCTCCCCCACATTATGGCCAAGCGCAGCAGATGTTTAAAAGGGCCTTTTCTGCACACCATTGTGGCTTACGGCCATACCACCCTGAACACGCCCGATCTCGTCCGATCTCGGAAGCTAAGCAGGGTCGGGCCTGGTTAGTACTTGGATGGGAGACCGCCTGGGAATACCAGGTGCTGTAAGCTTTTTCTTTTTCTCTTTTTTTCTTCACCTGGACTATAGAACATTTGTGACTACATGTTTGACAGTCTGAAAAGACTGATGGACACAATCAATTGCACTGTGGGAGAGCATTGTTTTTATCATGTGGTGACACATCAATTCAGATGTCCGAAAGTTTAGCCAGATTCAATTATGGCCAAGCGCAGCAGATGTTTAAAAGGGCCTTTTCTGCACACCATTGTGGCTTACGGCCATACCACCCTGAACACGCCCGATCTCGTCCGATCTCGGAAGCTAAGCAGGGTCGGGCCTGGTTAGTACTTGGATGGGAGACCGCCTGGGAATACCAGGTGCTGTAAGCTTTTTCTTTTTCTCTTTTTTTCTTCACCTGGACTATAGAACATTTGTGACTACATGTTTGACAGTCTGAAAAGACTGATGGACACAATCAGTTGCACTGTGGGAGAGCATTGTTTTTATCATGTGGTGACACATCAATTCAGATGTCCGAAAGTTTAGCCAGATTCAAGAATGTGGGGGAGCATTTGCTCCCCCACATTATGGCCAAGCGCAGCAGATGTTTAAAAGGGCCTTTTCTGCACACCATTGTGGCTTACGGCCATACCACCCTGAACACGCCCGATCTCGTCCGATCTCGGAAGCTAAGCAGGGTCGGGCCTGGTTAGTACTTGGATGGGAGACCGCCTGGGAATACCAGGTGCTGTAAGCTTTTTCTTTTTCTCTTTTTTTCTTCACCTGGACTATAGAACATTTGTGACTACATGTTTGACAGTCTGAAAAGACTGATGGACACAATCAATTGCACTGTGGGAGAGCATTGTTTTTATCATGTGGTGACACATCAATTCAGATGTCCGAAAGTTTAGCCAGATTCAATTATGGCCAAGCGCAGCAGATGTTTAAAAGGGCCTTTTCTGCACACCATTGCGGCTTACGGCCATACCACCCTGAACACGCCCGATCTCGTCCGATCTCGGAAGCTAAGCAGGGTCGGGCCTGGTTAGTACTTGGATGGGAGACCGCCTGGGAATACCAGGTGCTGTAAGCTTTTTCTTTTTCTCTTTTTTTCTTCACCTGGACTATAGAACATTTGTGACTACATGTTTGACAGTCTGAAAAGACTGATGGACACAATCAATTGCACTGTGGGAGAGCATTGTTTTTATCATGTGGTGACACATCAATTCAGATGTCCGAAAGTTTAGCCGGATTCAATTATGGCCAAGCGCAGCAGATGTTTAAAAGGGCCTTTTCTGCACACCATTGTGGCTTACGGCCATACCACACTGAACACGCCCGATCTCGTCCGATCTCGGAAGCTAAGCAGGGTCGGGCCTGGTTAGTACTTGGATGGGAGACCGCCTGGGAATACCAGGTGCTGTAAGCTTTTTCTTTTTCTCCTTTTTTCTTCACCTGGACTATAGAACATTTGTGACTACATGTTTGACAGTCTGAAAAGACTGATGGACACAATCAATTGCACTGTGGGAGAGCATTGTTTTTATCATGTGGTGACACATCAATTCAGATGTCCGAAAGTTTAGCCAGATTCAAGAATGTGGGGGAGCATTTGCTCCCCCACATTATGGCCAAGCGCAGCAGATGTTTAAAAGGGCCTTTTCTACACACCATTGTGGCTTACGACCATACCACCCTGAACACGCCCAATCTCGTCCGATCTCGGAAGCTAAGCAGGGTCGGGCCTGGTTAGTACTTGGATGGGAGACCGCCTGGGAATACCAGGTGCTGTAAGCTTTTTCTTTTTCTCTTTTTTTCTTCACCTGGACTATAGAACATTTGTGACTACATGTTTGACAGTCTGAAAAGACTGATGGACACAATCAATTGCACTGTGGGAGAGCATTGTTTTTATCATGTGGTGACACATCAATTCAGATGTCCGAAAGTTTAGCCAGATTCAAGAATGTGGGGGAGCATTTGCTCCCCCACATTATGGCCAAGCGCAGCAGATGTTTAAAAGGGCCTTTTCTACACACCATTGTGGCTTACGACCATACCACCCTGAACACGCCCAATCTCGTCCGATCTCGGAAGCTAAGCAGGGTCGGGCCTGGTTAGTACTTGGATGGGAGACCGCCTGGGAATACCAGGTGCTGTAAGCTTTTTCTTTTTCTCTTTTTTTCTTCACCTGGACTATAGAACATTTGTGACTACATGTTTGACAGTCTGAAAAGACTGATGGACACAATCAATTGCACTGTGGGAGAGCATTGTTTTTATCATGTGGTGACACATCAATTCAGATGTCCGAAAGTTTAGCCAGATTCAAGAATGTGGGGGAGCATTTGCTCCCCCACATTATGGCCAAGCGCAGCAGATGTTTAAAAGGGCCTTTTCTGCACACCATTGTCGCTTACGGCCATACCACCCTGAACACGCCCGATCTCGTCCGATCTCGGAAGCTAAGCAGGGTCGGGCCTGGTTAGTACTTGGATGGGAGACCGCCTGGGAATACCAGGTGCTCTAAGCTTTTTCTTTTTCTCTTTTTTTCTTCACCTGGACTATAGAACATTTGTGACTACATGTTTGACAGTCTGAAAAGACTGATGGACACAATCAATTGCACTGTGGGAGAGCATTGTTTTTATCATGTGGTGACACATCAATTCAGATGTCCGAAAGTTTAGCCAGATTCAATTATGGCCAAGTGCAGCAGATGTTTAAAAGGGCCTTTTCTGCACACCATTGTGGCTTACGGCCATACCACCCTGAACACGCCCGATCTCGTCCGATCTCGGAAGCTAAGCAGGGTCGGGCCTGGTTAGTACTTGGATGGGAGACCGCCTGGGAATACCAGGTGCTGTAAGCTTTTTCTTTTTCTCTTTTTTTCTTCACCTGGACTATAGAACATTTGTGACTACATGTTTGACAGTCTGAAAAGACTGATGGACACAATCAATTGCACTGTGGGAGAGCATTGTTTTTATCATGTGGTGACACATCAATTCAGATGTCCGAAAGTTTAGCCAGATTCAATTATGGCCAAGCGCAGCAGATGTTTAAAAGGGCCTTTTCTGCACACCATTGTGGCTTACGGCCATACCACCCTGAACACGCCCGATCTCGTCCGATCTCGGAAGCTAAGCAGGGTCGGGCCTGGTTAGTACTTGGATGGGAGACCGCCTGGGAATACCAGGTGCTCTAAGCTTTTTCTTTTTCTCTTTTTTTCTTCACCTGGACTATAGAACATTTGTGACTACATGTTTGACAGTCTGAAAAGACTGATGGACACAATCAATTGCACTGTGGGAGAGCATTGTTTTTATCATGTGGTGACACATCAATTCAGATGTCCGAAAGTTTAGCCAGATTCAAGAATGTGGGGTTGCATTTGCTCCCCCACATTATGGCCAAGCGCAGCAGATGTTTAAAAGGGCCTTTTCTGCACACCATTGTGGCTTACGGCCATACCACCCTGAGCACGCCCGATCTCGTCCGATCTCGGAAGCTAAGCAGGGTCGGGCCTGGTTAGTACTTGGATGGGAGACCGCCTGGGAATACCAGGTGCTGTAAGCTTTTTCTTTTTCTCTTTTTTTCTTCACCTGGACTATAGAACATTTGTGACTACATGTTTGACAGTCTGAAAAGACTGATGGACACAATCAATTGCACTGTGGGAGAGCATTGTTTTTATCATGTGGTGACACATCAATTCAGATGTCCGAAAGTTTAGCCAGATTCAATTATGGCCAAGCGCAGCAGATGTTTAAAAGGGCCTTTTCTGCACACCATTGTGGCTTACGGCCATACCACCCTGAACACGCCCGATCTCGTCCGATCTCGGAAGCTAAGCAGGGTCGGGCCTGGTTAGTACTTGGATGGGAGACCGCCTGGGAATACCAGCTGCTGTAAGCTTTTTCTTTTTCTCCTTTTTTCTTCACCTGGACTATAGAACATTTGTGACTACATGTTTGACAGTCTGAAAAGACTGATGGACACAATCAATTGCACTGTGGGAGAGCATTGTTTTTATCATGTGGTGACACATCAATTCAGATGTCCGAAAGTTTAGCCAGATTCAAGAATGTGGGGGAGCATTTGCTCCCCCACATTATGGCCAAGCGCAGCAGATGTTTAAAAGGGCCTTTTCTGCACACCATTGTGGCTTACGGCCATACCACCCTGAACACGCCCGATCTCGTCCGATCTCGGAAGCTAAGCAGGGTCGGGCCTGGTTAGTACTTGGATGGGAGACCGCCTGGGAATACCAGGTGCTGTAAGCTTTTTCTTTTTCTCTTTTTTTCTTCACCTGGACTATAGAACATTTGTGACTACATGTTTGACAGTCTGAAAAGACTGATGGACACAATCAATTGCACTGTGGGAGAGCATTGTTTTTATCATGTGGTGACATATCAATTCAGATGTCCGAAAGTTTAGCCAGATTCAAGAATGTGGGGGAGCATTTGCTCCCCCACATTATGGCCAAGCGCAGCAGATGTTTAAAAGGGCCTTTTCTGCACACCATTGTGGCTTACGGCCATACCACCCTGAACACGCCCGATCTCGTCCGATCTCGGAAGCTAAGCAGGGTCGGGCCTGGTTAGTACTTGGATGGGAGACCGCCTGGGAATACCAGGTGCTGTAAGCTTTTTCTTTTTCTCTTTTTTTCTTCACCTGGACTATAGAACATTTGTGACTACATGTTTGACATTCTGAAAAGACTGATGGACACAATCAATTGCACTGTGGCAGAGCATTGTTTTTATCATGTGGTGACACATCAATTCAGATGTCCGAAAGTTTAGCCAGATTCAAGAATGTGGGGGAGCATTTGCTCCCCCACATTATGGCCAAGCGCAGCAGATGTTTAAAAGGGCCTTTTCTGCACACTATTGTGGCTTACGGCCATACCACCCTGAACACGCCCGATCTCGTCCGATCTCGGAAGCTAAGCAGGGTCGGGCCTGGTTAGTACTTGGATGGGAGACCGCCTGGGAATACCAGGTGCTGTAAGCTTTTTCTTTTTCTCTTTTTTTCTTCACCTGGACTATAGAACATTTGTGACTACATGTTTGACATTCTGAAAAGACTGATGGACACAATCAATTGCACTGTGGCAGAGCATTGTTTTTATCATGTGGTGACACATCAATTCAGATGTCCGAAAGTTTAGCCAGATTCAAGAATGTGGGGGAGCATTTGCTCCCCTACATTATGGCCAAGCGCAGCAGATGTTTAAAAGGGCCTTTTCTACACACCATTGTGGCTTACGGCCATACCACCCTGAACACGCCCGATCTCGTCCGATCTCGGAAGCTAAGCAGGGTCGGGCCTGGTTAGTACTTGGATGGGAGACCGCCTGGGAATACCAGGTGCTGTAAGCTTTTTCTTTTTCTCTTTTTTTCTTCACCTGGACTATAGAACATTTGTGACTACATGTTTGACAGTCTGAAAAGACTGATGGACACAATCAATTGCACTGTGGGAGAGCATTGTTTTTATCATGTGGTGACACATCAATTCAGATGTCCGAAAGTTTATCCAGATTCAATTATGGCCAAGCGCAGCAGATGTTTAAAAGGGCCTTTTCTGCACACCATTGTGGCTTATGGCCATACCACCCTGAACACGCCCGATCTCGTCCGATCTCGGAAGCTAAGCAGGGTCGGGCCTGGTTAGTACTTGGATGGGAGACCGCCTGGGAATACCAGGTGCTGTAAGCTTTTTCTTTTTCTCCTTTTTTCTTCACCTGGACTATAGAACATTTGTGACTACATGTTTGACAGTCTGAAAAGACTGATGGACACAATCAATTGCACTGTGGGAGAGCATTGTTTTTATCATGTGGTGACACATCAATTCAGATGTCCGAAAGTTTAGCCAGATTCAAGAATGTGGGGGAGCATTTGCTCCCCCACATTATGGCCAAGCGCAGCAGATGTTTAAAAGGGCCTTTTCTGCACACCATTGTGGCTTACGGCCATACCACCCTGAACACGCCCGATCTCGTCCGATCTCGGAAGCTAAGCAGGGTCGGGCCTGGTTAGTACTTGGATGGGAGACCGCCTGGGAATACCAGGTGCTGTAAGCTTTTTCTTTTTCTCTTTTTTTCTTCACCTGGACTATAGAACATTTGTGACTACATGTTTGACATTCTGAAAAGACTGATGGACACAATCAATTGCACTGTGGCAGAGCATTGTTTTTATCATGTGGTGACACATCAATTCAGATGTCCGAAAGTTTAGCCAGATTCAAGAATGTGGGGGAGCATTTGCTCCCCCACATTATGGCCAAGCGCAGCAGATGTTTAAAAGGGCCTTTTCTGCACACTATTGTGGCTTACGGCCATACCACCCTGAACACGCCCGATCTCGTCCGATCTCGGAAGCTAAGCAGGGTCGGGCCTGGTTAGTACTTGGATGGGAGACCGCCTGGGAATACCAGGTGCTGTAAGCTTTTTCTTTTTCTCTTTTTTTCTTCACCTGGACTATAGAACATTTGTGACTACATGTTTGACATTCTGAAAAGACTGATGGACACAATCAATTGCACTGTGGCAGAGCATTGTTTTTATCATGTGGTGACACATCAATTCAGATGTCCGAAAGTTTAGCCAGATTCAAGAATGTGGGGGAGCATTTGCTCCCCCACATTATGGCCAAGCGCAGCAGATGTTTAAAAGGGCCTTTTCTACACACCATTGTGGCTTACGGCCATACCACCCTGAACACGCCCGATCTCGTCCGATCTCGGAAGCTAAGCAGGGTCGGGCCTGGTTAGTACTTGGATGGGAGACCGCCTGGGAATACCAGGTGCTGTAAGCTTTTTCTTTTTCTCTTTTTTTCTTCACCTGGACTATAGAACATTTGTGACTACATGTTTGACAGTCTGAAAAGACTGATGGACACAATCAATTGCACTGTGGGAGAGCATTGTTTTTATCATGTGGTGACACATCAATTCAGATGTCCGAAAGTTTATCCAGATTCAATTATGGCCAAGCGCAGCAGATGTTTAAAAGGGCCTTTTCTGCACACCATTGTGGCTTACGGCCATACCACCCTGAACACGCCCGATCTCGTCCGATCTCGGAAGCTAAGCAGGGTCGGGCCTGGTTAGTACTTGGATGGGAGACCGCCTGGGAATACCAGGTGCTGTAAGCTTTTTCTTTTTCTCCTTTTTTCTTCACCTGGACTATAGAACATTTGTGACTACATGTTTGACAGTCTGAAAAGACTGATGGACACAATCAATTGCACTGTGGGAGAGCATTGTTTTTATCATGTGGTGACACATCAATTCAGATGTCCGAAAGTTTAGCCAGATTCAATTATGGCCAAGCGCAGCAGATGTTTAAAAGGGCCTTTTCTGCACACCATTGTGGCTTACGGCCATACCACCCTGAACACGCCCGATCTCGTCCGATCTCGGAAGCTAAGCAGGGTCGGGCCTGGTTAGTACTTGGATGGGAGACCGCCTGGGAATACCAGGTGCTGTAAGCTTTTTCTTTTTCTCCTTTTTTCTTCACCTGGACTATAGAACATTTGTGACTACATGTTTGACAGTCTGAAAAGACTGATGGACACAATCAATTGCACTGTGGGAGAGCATTGTTTTTATCATGTGGTGACACATCAATTCAGATGTCCGAAAGTTTAGCCAGATTCAAGAATGTGGGGGAGCATTTGCTCCCCCACATTATGGCCAAGCGCAGCAGATGTTTAAAAGGGCCTTTTCTGCACACTATTGTGGCTTACGGCCATACCACCCTGAACACGCCCGATCTCGTCCGATCTCGGAAGCTAAGCAGGGTCGGGCCTGGTTAGTACTTGGATGGGAGACCGCCTGGGAATACCAGGTGCTGTAAGCTTTTTCTTTTTCTCTTTTTTTCTTCACCTGGACTATAGAACATTTGTGACTACATGTTTGACATTCTGAAAAGACTGATGGACACAATCAATTGCACTGTGGCAGAGCATTGTTTTTATCATGTGGTGACACATCAATTCAGATGTCCGAAAGTTTAGCCAGATTCAAGAATGTGGGGGAGCATTTGCTCCCCCACATTATGGCCAAGCGCAGCAGATGTTTAAAAGGGCCTTTTCTACACACCATTGTGGCTTACGGCCATACCACCCTGAACACGCCCGATCTCGTCCGATCTCGGAAGCTAAGCAGGGTCGGGCCTGGTTAGTACTTGGATGGGAGACCGCCTGGGAATACCAGGTGCTGTAAGCTTTTTCTTTTTCTCTTTTTTTCTTCACCTGGACTATAGAACATTTGTGACTACATGTTTGACAGTCTGAAAAGACTGATGGACACAATCAATTGCACTGTGGGAGAGCATTGTTTTTATCATGTGGTGACACATCAATTCAGATGTCCGAAAGTTTATCCAGATTCAATTATGGCCAAGCGCAGCAGATGTTTAAAAGGGCCTTTTCTGCACACCATTGTGGCTTACGGCCATACCACCCTGAACACGCCCGATCTCGTCCGATCTCGGAAGCTAAGCAGGGTCGGGCCTGGTTAGTACTTGGATGGGAGACCGCCTGGGAATACCAGGTGCTGTAAGCTTTTTCTTTTTCTCCTTTTTTCTTCACCTGGACTATAGAACATTTGTGACTACATGTTTGACAGTCTGAAAAGACTGATGGACACAATCAATTGCACTGTGGGAGAGCATTGTTTTTATCATGTGGTGACACATCAATTCAGATGTCCGAAAGTTTAGCCAGATTCAATTATGGCCAAGCGCAGCAGATGTTTAAAAGGGCCTTTTCTGCACACCATTGTGGCTTACGGCCATACCACCCTGAACACGCCCGATCTCGTCCGATCTCGGAAGCTAAGCAGGGTCGGGCCTGGTTAGTACTTGGATGGGAGACCGCCTGGGAATACCAGGTGCTGTAAGCTTTTTCTTTTTCTCCTTTTTTCTTCACCTGGACTATAGAACATTTGTGACTACATGTTTGACAGTCTGAAAAGACTGATGGACACAATCAATTGCACTGTGGGAGAGCATTGTTTTTATCATGTGGTGACACATCAATTCAGATGTCCGAAAGTTTAGCCAGATTCAAGAATGTGGGGGAGCATTTGCTCCCCCACATTATGGCCAAGCGCAGCAGATGTTTAAAAGGGCCTTTTCTGCACACCATTGTGGCTTACGGCCATACCACCCTGAACACGCCCGATCTCGTCCGATCTCGGAAGCTAAGCAGGGTCGGGCCTGGTTAGTACTTGGATGGGAGACCGCCTGGGAATACCAGGTGCTGTAAGCTTTTTCTTTTTCTCTTTTTTTCTTCACCTGGACTATAGAACATTTGTGACTACATGTTTGACAGTCTGAAAAGACTGATGGACACAATCAATTGCACTGTGGGAGAGCATTGTTTTTATCATGTGGTGACACATCAATTCAGATGTCCGAAAGTTTAGCCAGATTCAATTATGGCCAAGCGCAGCAGATGTTTAAAAGGGCCTTTTCTGCACACCATTGTGGCTTACGGCCATACCACCCTGAACACGCCCGATCTCGTCCGATCTCGGAAGCTAAGCAGGGTCGGGCCTGGTTAGTACTTGGATGGGAGACCGCCTGGGAATACCAGGTGCTGTAAGCTTTTTCTTTTTCTCCTTTTTTCTTCACCTGGACTATAGAACATTTGTGACTACATGTTTGACAGTCTGAAAAGACTGATGGACACAATCAATTGCACTGTGGGAGAGCATTGTTTTTATCATGTGGTGACACATCAATTCAGATGTCCGAAAGTTTAGCCAGATTCAAGAATGTGGGGGAGCATTTGCTCCCCCACATTATGGCCAAGCGCAGCAGATGTTTAAAAGGGCCTTTTCTGCACACTATTGTGGCTTACGGCCATACCACCCTGAACACGCCCGATCTCGTCCGATCTCGGAAGCTAAGCAGGGTCGGGCCTGGTTAGTACTTGGATGGGAGACCGCCTGGGAATACCAGGTGCTGTAAGCTTTTTCTTTTTCTCTTTTTTTCTTCACCTGGACTATAGAACATTTGTGACTACATGTTTGACATTCTGAAAAGACTGATGGACACAATCAATTGCACTGTGGCAGAGCATTGTTTTTATCATGTGGTGACACATCAATTCAGATGTCCGAAAGTTTAGCCAGATTCAAGAATGTGGGGGAGCATTTGCTCCCCCACATTATGGCCAAGCGCAGCAGATGTTTAAAAGGGCCTTTTCTACACACCATTGTGGCTTACGGCCATACCACCCTGAACACGCCCGATCTCGTCCGATCTCGGAAGCTAAGCAGGGTCGGGCCTGGTTAGTACTTGGATGGGAGACCGCCTGGGAATACCAGGTGCTGTAAGCTTTTTCTTTTTCTCTTTTTTTCTTCACCTGGACTATAGAACATTTGTGACTACATGTTTGACAGTCTGAAAAGACTGATGGACACAATCAATTGCACTGTGGGAGAGCATTGTTTTTATCATGTGGTGACACATCAATTCAGATGTCCGAAAGTTTATCCAGATTCAATTATGGCCAAGCGCAGCAGATGTTTAAAAGGGCCTTTTCTGCACACCATTGTGGCTTACGGCCATACCACCCTGAACACGCCCGATCTCGTCCGATCTCGGAAGCTAAGCAGGGTCGGGCCTGGTTAGTACTTGGATGGGAGACCGCCTGGGAATACCAGGTGCTGTAAGCTTTTTCTTTTTCTCCTTTTTTCTTCACCTGGACTATAGAACATTTGTGACTACATGTTTGACAGTCTGAAAAGACTGATGGACACAATCAATTGCACTGTGGGAGAGCATTGTTTTTATCATGTGGTGACACATCAATTCAGATGTCCGAAAGTTTAGCCAGATTCAAGAATGTGGGGGAGCATTTGCTCCCCCACATTATGGCCAAGCGCAGCAGATGTTTAAAAGGGCCTTTTCTACACACCATTGTGGCTTACGACCATACCACCCTGAACACGCCCAATCTCGTACGATCTCGGAAGCTAAGCAGGGTCGGGCCTGGTTAGTACTTGGATGGGAGACCGCCTGGGAATACCAGGTGCTGTAAGCTTTTTCTTTTTCTCTTTTTTTCTTCACCTGGACTATAGAACATTTGTGACTACATGTTTGACATTCTGAAAAGACTGATGGACACAATCAATTGCACTGTGGCAGAGCATTGTTTTTATCATGTGGTGACACATCAATTCAGATGTCCGAAAGTTTAGCCAGATTCAAGAATGTGGGGGAGCATTTGCTCCCCCACATTATGGCCAAGCGCAGCAGATGTTTAAAAGGGCCTTTTCTACACACCATTGTGGCTTACGACCATACCACCCTGAACACGCCCGATCTCGTACGATCTCGGAAGCTAAGCAGGGTCGGGCCTGGTTAGTACTTGGATGGGAGACCGCCTGGGAATACCAGGTGCTGTAAGCTTTTTCTTTTTCTCTTTTTTTCTTCACCTGGACTATAGAACATTTGTGACTACATGTTTGACATTCTGAAAAGACTGATGGACACAATCAATTGCACTGTGGCAGAGCATTGTTTTTATCATGTGGTGACACATCAATTCAGATGTCCGAAAGTTTAGCCAGATTCAAGAATGTGGGGGAGCATTTGCTCCCCCACATTATGGCCAAGCGCAGCAGATGTTTAAAAGGGCCTTTTCTGCACACCATTGTGGCTTACGGCCATACCACCCTGAACACGCCCGATCTCGTCCGATCTCGGAAGCTAAGCAGGGTCGGGCCTGGTTAGTACTTGGATGGGAGACCGCCTGGGAATACCAGGTGCTGTAAGCTTTTTCTTTTTCTCTTTTTTTCTTCACCTGGACTATAGAACATTTGTGACTACATGTTTGACAGTCTGAAAAGACTGATGGACACAATCAATTGCACTGTGGGAGAGCATTGTTTTTATCATGTGGTGACACATCAATTCAGATGTCCGAAAGTTTAGCCAGATTCAATAATGGCCAAGCGCAGCAGATGTTTAAAAGGGCCTTTTCTGCACACCATTGTGGCTTACGGCCATACCACCCTGAACACGCCCGATCTCGTCCGATCTCGGAAGCTAAGCAGGGTCGGGCCTGGTTAGTACTTGGATGGGAGACCGCCTGGGAATACCAGGTGCTGTAAGCTTTTTCTTTTTCTCTTTTTTTCTTCACCTGGACTATAGAACATTTGTGACTACATGTTTGACAGTCTGAAAAGACTGATGGACACAATCAATTGCACTGTGGGAGAGCATTGTTTTTATCATGTGGTGACACATCAATTCAGATGTCCGAAAGTTTAGCCAGATTCAAGAATGTGGGGGAGCATTTGCTCCCCCACATTATGGCCAAGCGCAGCAGATGTTTAAAAGGGCCTTTTCTGCACACCATTGTGGCTTACGGCCATACCACCCTGAACACGCCCGATCTCGTCCGATCTCGGAAGCTAAGCAGGGTCGGGCCTGGTTAGTACTTGGATGGGAGACCGCCTGGGAATACCAGGTGCTGTAAGCTTTTTCTTTTTCTCTTTTTTTCTTCACCTGGACTATAGAACATTTGTGACTACATGTTTGACAGTCTGAAAAGACTGATGGACACAATCAATTGCACTGTGGGAGAGCATTGTTTTTATCATGTGGTGACACATCAATTCAGATGTCCGAAAGTTTAGCCAGATTCAATTATGGCCAAGCGCAGCAGATGTTTAAAAGGGCCTTTTCTGCACACCATTGTGGCTTACGGCCATACCACCCTGAACACGCCCGATCTCGTCCGATCTCGGAAGCTAAGCAGGGTCGGGCCTGGTTAGTACTTGGATGGGAGACCGCCTGGGAATACCAGGTGCTGTAAGCTTTTTCTTTTTCTCCTTTTTTCTTCACCTGGACTATAGAACATTTGTGACTACATGTTTGACAGTCTGAAAAGACTGATGGACACAATCAATTGCACTGTGGGAGAGCATTGTTTTTATCATGTGGTGACACATCAATTCAGATGTCCGAAAGTTTAGCCAGATTCAATTATGGCCAAGCGCAGCAGATGTTTAAAAGGGCCTTTTCTGCACACCATTGTGGCTTACGGCCATACCACCCTGAACACGCCCGATCTCGTCCGATCTCGGAAGCTAAGCAGGGTCGGGCCTTGTTAGTACTTGGATGGGAGACCGCCTGGGAATACCAGGTGCTGTAAGCTTTTTCTTTTTCTCTTTTTTTCTTCACCTGGACTATAGAACATTTGTGACTACATGTTTGACATTCTGAAAAGACTGATGGACACAATCAATTGCACTGTGGCAGAGCATTGTTTTTATCATGTGGTGACACATCAATTCAGATGTCCGAAAGTTTAGCCAGATTCAAGAATGTGGGGGAGCATTTGCTCCCCCACATTATGGCCAAGCGCAGCAGATGTTTAAAAGGGCCTTTTCTGCACACCATTGTGGCTTACGGCCATACCACCCTGAACACGCCCGATCTCGTCCGATCTCGGAAGCTAAGCAGGGTCGGGCCTGGTTAGTACTTGGATGGGAGACCGCCTGGGAATACCAGCTGCTGTAAGCTTTTTCTTTTTCTCCTTTTTTCTTCACCTGGACTATAGAACATTTGTGACTACATGTTTGACAGTCTGAAAAGACTGATGGACACAATCAATTGCACTGTGGGAGAGCATTGTTTTTATCATGTGGTGACACATCAATTCAGATGTCCGAAAGTTTAGCCAGATTCAAGAATGTGGGGGAGCATTTGCTCCCCCACATTATGGCCAAGCGCAGCAGATGTTTAAAAGGGCCTTTTCTGCACACCATTGTGGCTTACGGCCATACCACCCTGAACACGCCCGATCTCGTCCGATCTCGGAAGCTAAGCAGGGTCGGGCCTGGTTAGTACTTGGATGGGAGACCGCCTGGGAATACCAGGTGCTGTAAGCTTTTTCTTTTTCTCTTTTTTTCTTCACCTGGACTATAGAACATTTGTGACTACATGTTTGACAGTCTGAAAAGACTGATGGACACAATCAATTGCACTGTGGGAGAGCATTGTTTTTATCATGTGGTGACACATCAATTCAGATGTCCGAAAGTTTAGCCAGATTCAATTATGGCCAAGCGCAGCAGATGTTTAAAAGGGCCTTTTCTGCACACCATTGTGGCTTACGGCCATACCACCCTGAACACGCCCGATCTCGTCCGATCTCGGAAGCTAAGCAGGGTCGGGCCTTGTTAGTACTTGGATGGGAGACCGCCTGGGAATACCAGGTGCTGTAAGCTTTTTCTTTTTCTCTTTTTTTCTTCACCTGGACTATAGAACATTTGTGACTACATGTTTGACATTCTGAAAAGACTGATGGACACAATCAATTGCACTGTGGCAGAGCATTGTTTTTATCATGTGGTGACACATCAATTCAGATGTCCGAAAGTTTAGCCAGATTCAAGAATGTGGGGGAGCATTTGCTCCCCCACATTATGGCCAAGCGCAGCAGATGTTTAAAAGGGCCTTTTCTGCACACCATTGTGGCTTACGGCCATACCACCCTGAACACGCCCGATCTCGTCCGATCTCGGAAGCTAAGCAGGGTCGGGCCTGGTTAGTACTTGGATGGGAGACCGCCTGGGAATACCAGGTGCTGTAAGCTTTTTCTTTTTCTCCTTTTTTCTTCACCTGGACTATAGAACATTTGTGACTACATGTTTGACAGTCTGAAAAGACTGATGGACACAATCAATTGCACTGTGGGAGAGCATTGTTTTTATCATGTGGTGACACATCAATTCAGATGTCCGAAAGTTTAGCCAGATTCAAGAATGTGGGGGAGCATTTGCTCCCCCACATTATGGCCAAGCGCAGCAGATGTTTAAAAGGGCCTTTTCTGCACACCATTGTGGCTTACGGCCATACCACCCTGAACACGCCCGATCTCGTCCGATCTCGGACGCTAAGCAGGGTCGGGCCTGGTTAGTACTTGGATGGGAGACCGCCTGGGAATACCAGGTGCTGTAAGCTTTTTCTTTTTCTCTTTTTTTCTTCACCTGGACTATAGAACATTTGTGACTACATGTTTGACAGTCTGAAAAGACTGATGGACACAATCAATTGCACTGTGGGAGAGCATTGTTTTTATCATGTGGTGACACATCAATTCAGATGTCCGAAAGTTTAGCCATATTCAATTATGGCCAAGCGCAGCAGATGTTTAAAAGGGCCTTTTCTGCACACCATTGTGGCTTACGGCCATACCACCCTGAACACGCCCGATCTCGTCCGATCTCGGAAGCTAAGCAGGGTCGGGCCTGGTTAGTACTTGGATGGGAGACCGCCTGGGAATACCAGGTGCTGTAAGCTTTTTCTTTTTCTCTTTTTTTCTTCACCTGGACTATAGAACATTTGTGACTACATGTTTGACAGTCTGAAAAGACTGATGGACACAATCAATTGCACTGTGGGAGATTATTGTTTTTATCATGTGGTGACACATCAATTCAGATGTCCGAAAGTTTAGCCAGATTCAAGAATGTGGGGGAGCATTTGCTCCCCCACATTATGGCCAAGCGCAGCAGATGTTTAAAAGGGCCTTTTCTGCACACCATTGTGGCTTACGGCCATACCACCCTGAACACGCCCGATCTCGTCCGATCTCGGAAGCTAAGCAGGGTCGGGCCTGGTTAGTACTTGGATGGGAGACCGCCTGGGAATACCAGGTGCTGTAAGCTTTTTCTTTTTCTCCTTTTTTCTTCACCTGGACTATAGAACATTTGTGACTACATGTTTGACAGTCTGAAAAGACTGATGGACACAATCAATTGCACTGTGGGAGAGCATTGTTTTTATCATGTGGTGACACATCAATTCAGATGTCCGAAAGTTTAGCCAGATTCAATTATGGCCAAGCGCAGCAGATGTTTAAAAGGGCCTTTTCTGCACACCATTGTGGCTTACGGCCATACCACCCTGAACACGCCCGATCTCGTCCGATCTCGGAAGCTAAGCAGGGTCGGGCCTTGTTAGTACTTGGATGGGAGACCGCCTGGGAATACCAGGTGCTGTAAGCTTTTTCTTTTTCTCTTTTTTTCTTCACCTGGACTATAGAACATTTGTGACTACATGTTTGACAGTCTGAAAAGACTGATGGACACAATCAATTGCACTGTGGGAGAGCATTGTTTTTATCATGTGGTGACACATCAATTCAGATGTCCGAAAGTTTAGCCAGATTCAATAATGGCCAAGCGCAGCAGATGTTTAAAAGGGCCTTTTCTGCACACCATTGTGGCTTACGGCCATACCACCCTGAACACGCCCGATCTCGTCCGATCTCGGAAGCTAAGCAGGGTCGGGCCTGGTTAGTACTTGGATGGGAGACCGCCTGGGAATACCAGGTGCTGTAAGCTTTTTCTTTTTCTCTTTTTTTCTTCACCTGGACTATAGAACATTTGTGACTACATGTTTGACAGTCTGAAAAGACTGATGGACACAATCAATTGCACTGTGGGAGAGCATTGTTTTTATCATGTGGTGACACATCAATTCAGATGTCCGAAAGTTTAGCCAGATTCAAGAATGTGGGGGAGCATTTGCTCCCCCACATTATGGCCAAGCGCAGCAGATGTTTAAAAGGGCCTTTTCTGCACACCATTGTGGCTTACGGCCATACCACCCTGAACACGCCCGATCTCGTCCGATCTCGGAAGCTAAGCAGGGTCGGGCCTGGTTAGTACTTGGATGGGAGACCGCCTGGGAATACCAGGTGCTGTAAGCTTTTTCTTTTTCTCTTTTTTTCTTCAACTGGACTATAGAACATTTGTGACTACATGTTTGACAGTCTGAAAAGACTGATGGACACAATCAATTGCACTGTGGGAGAGCATTGTTTTTATCATGTGGTGACACATCAATTCAGATGTCCGAAAGTTTAGCCAGATTCAATTATGGCCAAGCGCAGCAGATGTTTAAAAGGGCCTTTTCTGCACACCATTGTGGCTTACGGCCATACCACCCTGAACACGCCCGATCTCGTCCGATCTCGGAAGCTAAGCAGGGTCGGGCCTGGTTAGTACTTGGATGGGAGACCGCCTGGGAATACCAGGTGCTGTAAGCTTTTTCTTTTTCTCCTTTTTTCTTCACCTGGACTATAGAACATTTGTGACTACATGTTTGACAGTCTGAAAAGACTGATGGACACAATCAATTGCACTGTGGGAGAGCATTGTTTTTATCATGTGGTGACACATCAATTCAGATGTCCGAAAGTTTAGCCAGATTCAATTATGGCCAAGCGCAGCAGATGTTTAAAAGGGCCTTTTCTGCACACCATTGTGGCTTACGGCCATACCACCCTGAACACGCCCGATCTCGTCCGATCTCGGAAGCTAAGCAGGGTCGGGCCTTGTTAGTACTTGGATGGGAGACCGCCTGGGAATACCAGGTGCTGTAAGCTTTTTCTTTTTCTCTTTTTTTCTTCACCTGGACTATAGAACATTTGTGACTACATGTTTGACATTCTGAAAAGACTGATGGACACAATCAATTGCACTGTGGCAGAGCATTGTTTTTATCATGTGGTGACACATCAATTCAGATGTCCGAAAGTTTAGCCAGATTCAAGAATGTGGGGGAGCATTTGCTCCCCCACATTATGGCCAAGCGCAGCAGATGTTTAAAAGGGCCTTTTCTGCACACCATTGTGGCTTACGGCCATACCACCCTGAACACGCCCGATCTCGTCCGATCTCGGAAGCTAAGCAGGGTCGGGCCTGGTTAGTACTTGGATGGGAGACCGCCTGGGAATACCAGCTGCTGTAAGCTTTTTCTTTTTCTCCTTTTTTCTTCACCTGGACTATAGAACATTTGTGACTACATGTTTGACAGTCTGAAAAGACTGATGGACACAATCAATTGCACTGTGGGAGAGCATTGTTTTTATCATGTGGTGACACATCAATTCAGATGTCCGAAAGTTTAGCCAGATTCAAGAATGTGGGGGAGCATTTGCTCCCCCACATTATGGCCAAGCGCAGCAGATGTTTAAAAGGGCCTTTTCTGCACACCATTGTGGCTTACGGCCATACCACCCTGAACACGCCCGATCTCGTCCGATCTCGGAAGCTAAGCAGGGTCGGGCCTGGTTAGTACTTGGATGGGAGACCGCCTGGGAATACCAGGTGCTGTAAGCTTTTTCTTTTTCTCTTTTTTTCTTCACCTGGACTATAGAACATTTGTGACTACATGTTTGACAGTCTGAAAAGACTGATGGACACAATCAATTGCACTGTGGGAGAGCATTGTTTTTATCATGTGGTGACACATCAATTCAGATGTCCGAAAGTTTAGCCAGATTCAATTATGGCCAAGCGCAGCAGATGTTTAAAAGGGCCTTTTCTGCACACCATTGTGGCTTACGGCCATACCACCCTGAACACGCCCGATCTCGTCCGATCTCGGAAGCTAAGCAGGGTCGGGCCTTGTTAGTACTTGGATGGGAGACCGCCTGGGAATACCAGGTGCTGTAAGCTTTTTCTTTTTCTCTTTTTTTCTTCACCTGGACTATAGAACATTTGTGACTACATGTTTGACATTCTGAAAAGACTGATGGACACAATCAATTGCACTGTGGCAGAGCATTGTTTTTATCATGTGGTGACACATCAATTCAGATGTCCGAAAGTTTAGCCAGATTCAAGAATGTGGGGGAGCATTTGCTCCCCCACATTATGGCCAAGCGCAGCAGATGTTTAAAAGGGCCTTTTCTGCACACCATTGTGGCTTACGGCCATACCACCCTGAACACGCCCGATCTCGTCCGATCTCGGAAGCTAAGCAGGGTCGGGCCTGGTTAGTACTTGGATGGGAGACCGCCTGGGAATACCAGGTGCTGTAAGCTTTTTCTTTTTCTCCTTTTTTCTTCACCTGGACTATAGAACATTTGTGACTACATGTTTGACAGTCTGAAAAGACTGATGGACACAATCAATTGCACTGTGGGAGAGCATTGTTTTTATCATGTGGTGACACATCAATTCAGATGTCCGAAAGTTTAGCCAGATTCAAGAATGTGGGGGAGCATTTGCTCCCCCACATTATGGCCAAGCGCAGCAGATGTTTAAAAGGGCCTTTTCTGCACACCATTGTGGCTTACGGCCATACCACCCTGAACACGCCCGATCTCGTCCGATCTCGGACGCTAAGCAGGGTCGGGCCTGGTTAGTACTTGGATGGGAGACCGCCTGGGAATACCAGGTGCTGTAAGCTTTTTCTTTTTCTCTTTTTTTCTTCACCTGGACTATAGAACATTTGTGACTACATGTTTGACAGTCTGAAAAGACTGATGGACACAATCAATTGCACTGTGGGAGAGCATTGTTTTTATCATGTGGTGACACATCAATTCAGATGTCCGAAAGTTTAGCCATATTCAATTATGGCCAAGCGCAGCAGATGTTTAAAAGGGCCTTTTCTGCACACCATTGTGGCTTACGGCCATACCACCCTGAACACGCCCGATCTCGTCCGATCTCGGAAGCTAAGCAGGGTCGGGCCTGGTTAGTACTTGGATGGGAGACCGCCTGGGAATACCAGGTGCTGTAAGCTTTTTCTTTTTCTCTTTTTTTCTTCACCTGGACTATAGAACATTTGTGACTACATGTTTGACAGTCTGAAAAGACTGATGGACACAATCAATTGCACTGTGGGAGATTATTGTTTTTATCATGTGGTGACACATCAATTCAGATGTCCGAAAGTTTAGCCAGATTCAAGAATGTGGGGGAGCATTTGCTCCCCCACATTATGGCCAAGCGCAGCAGATGTTTAAAAGGGCCTTTTCTGCACACCATTGTGGCTTACGGCCATACCACCCTGAACACGCCCGATCTCGTCCGATCTCGGAAGCTAAGCAGGGTCGGGCCTGGTTAGTACTTGGATGGGAGACCGCCTGGGAATACCAGGTGCTGTAAGCTTTTTCTTTTTCTCCTTTTTTCTTCACCTGGACTATAGAACATTTGTGACTACATGTTTGACAGTCTGAAAAGACTGATGGACACAATCAATTGCACTGTGGGAGAGCATTGTTTTTATCATGTGGTGACACATCAATTCAGATGTCCGAAAGTTTAGCCAGATTCAATTATGGCCAAGCGCAGCAGATGTTTAAAAGGGCCTTTTCTGCACACCATTGTGGCTTACGGCCATACCACCCTGAACACGCCCGATCTCGTCCGATCTCGGAAGCTAAGCAGGGTCGGGCCTTGTTAGTACTTGGATGGGAGACCGCCTGGGAATACCAGGTGCTGTAAGCTTTTTCTTTTTCTCTTTTTTTCTTCACCTGGACTATAGAACATTTGTGACTACATGTTTGACATTCTGAAAAGACTGATGGACACAATCAATTGCACTGTGGCAGAGCATTGTTTTTATCATGTGGTGACACATCAATTCAGATGTCCGAAAGTTTAGCCAGATTCAAGAATGTGGGGGAGCATTTGCTCCCCCACATTATGGCCAAGCGCAGCAGATGTTTAAAAGGGCCTTTTCTGCACACCATTGTGGCTTACGGCCATACCACCCTGAACACGCCCGATCTCGTCCGATCTCGGAAGCTAAGCAGGGTCGGGCCTGGTTAGTACTTGGATGGGAGACCGCCTGGGAATACCAGGTGCTGTAAGCTTTTTCTTTTTCTCCTTTTTTCTTCACCTGGACTATAGAACATTTGTGACTACATGTTTGACAGTCTGAAAAGACTGATGGACACAATCAATTGCACTGTGGGAGAGCATTGTTTTTATCATGTGGTGACACATCAATTCAGATGTCCGAAAGTTTAGCCAGATTCAAGAATGTGGGGGAGCATTTGCTCCCCCACATTATGGCCAAGCGCAGCAGATGTTTAAAAGGGCCTTTTCTGCACACCATTGTGGCTTACGGCCATACCACCCTGAACACGCCCGATCTCGTCCGATCTCGGAAGCTAAGCAGGGTCGGGCCTGGTTAGTACTTGGATGGGAGACCGCCTGGGAATACCAGGTGCTGTAAGCTTTTTCTTTTTCTCTTTTTTTCTTCACCTGGACTATAGAACATTTGTGACTACATGTTTGACAGTCTGAAAAGACTGATGGACACAATCAATTGCACTGTGGGAGAGCATTGTTTTTATCATGTGGTGACACATCAATTCAGATGTCCGAAAGTTTAGCCAGATTCAATTATGGCCAAGCGCAGCAGATGTTTAAAAGGGCCTTTTCTGCACACCATTGTGGCTTACGGCCATACCACCCTGAACACGCCCGATCTCGTCCGATCTCGGAAGCTAAGCAGGGTCGGGCCTGGTTAGTACTTGGATGGGAGACCGCCTGGGAATACCAGGTGCTGTAAGCTTTTTCTTTTTCTCTTTTTTTCTTCACCTGGACTATAGAACATTTGTGACTACATGTTTGACAGTCTGAAAAGACTGATGGACACAATCAATTGCACTGTGGGAGAGCATTGTTTTTATCATGTGGTGACACATCAATTCAGATGTCCGAAAGTTTAGCCAGATTCAATTATGGCCAAGCGCAGCAGATGTTTAAAAGGGCCTTTTCTGCACACCATTGTGGCTTACGGCCATACCACCCTGAACACGCCCGATCTCGTCCGATCTCGGAAGCTAAGCAGGGTCGGGCCTGGTTAGTACTTGGATGGGAGACCGCCTGGGAATACCAGGTGCTGTAAGCTTTTTCTTTTTCTCCTTTTTTCTTCACCTGGACTATAGAACATTTGTGACTACATGTTTGACAGTCTGAAAAGACTGATGGACACAATCAATTGCACTGTGGGAGAGCATTGTTTTTATCATGTGGTGACACATCAATTCAGATGTCCGAAAGTTTAGCCAGATTCAATTATGGCCAAGCGCAGCAGATGTTTAAAAGGGCCTTTTCTGCACACCATTGTGGCTTACGGCCATACCACCCTGAACACGCCCGATCTCGTCCGATCTCGGAAGCTAAGCAGGGTCGGGCCTTGTTAGTACTTGGATGGGAGACCGCCTGGGAATACCAGGTGCTGTAAGCTTTTTCTTTTTCTCTTTTTTTCTTCACCTGGACTATAGAACATTTGTGACTACATGTTTGACATTCTGAAAAGACTGATGGACACAATCAATTGCACTGTGGCAGAGCATTGTTTTTATCATGTGGTGACACATCAATTCAGATGTCCGAAAGTTTAGCCAGATTCAAGAATGTGGGGGAGCATTTGCTCCCCCACATTATGGCCAAGCGCAGCAGATGTTTAAAAGGGCCTTTTCTGCACACCATTGTGGCTTACGGCCATACCACCCTGAACACGCCCGATCTCGTCCGATCTCGGAAGCTAAGCAGGGTCGGGCCTGGTTAGTACTTGGATGGGAGACCGCCTGGGAATACCAGGTGCTGTAAGCTTTTTCTTTTTCTCCTTTTTTCTTCACCTGGACTATAGAACATTTGTGACTACATGTTTGACAGTCTGAAAAGACTGATGGACACAATCAATTGCACTGTGGGAGAGCATTGTTTTTATCATGTGGTGACACATCAATTCAGATGTCCGAAAGTTTAGCCAGATTCAAGAATGTGGGGGAGCATTTGCTCCCCCACATTATGGCCAAGCGCAGCAGATGTTTAAAAGGGCCTTTTCTGCACACCATTGTGGCTTACGGCCATACCACCCTGAACACGCCCGATCTCGTCCGATCTCGGAAGCTAAGCAGGGTCGGGCCTGGTTAGTACTTGGATGGGAGACCGCCTGGGAATACCAGGTGCTGTAAGCTTTTTCTTTTTCTCTTTTTTTCTTCACCTGGACTATAGAACATTTGTGACTACATGTTTGACAGTCTGAAAAGACTGATGGACACAATCAATTGCACTGTGGGAGAGCATTGTTTTTATCATGTGGTGACACATCAATTCAGATGTCCGAAAGTTTAGCCAGATTCAATTATGGCCAAGCGCAGCAGATGTTTAAAAGGGCCTTTTCTGCACACCATTGTGGCTTACGGCCATACCACCCTGAACACGCCCGATCTCGTCCGATCTCGGAAGCTAAGCAGGGTCGGGCCTGGTTAGTACTTGGATGGGAGACCGCCTGGGAATACCAGGTGCTGTAAGCTTTTTCTTTTTCTCCTTTTTTCTTCACCTGGACTATAGAACATTTGTGACTACATGTTTGACAGTCTGAAAAGACTGATGGACACAATCAATTGCACTGTGGGAGAGCATTGTTTTTATCATGTGGTGACACATCAATTCAGATGTCCGAAAGTTTAGCCAGATTCAATTATGGCCAAGCGCAGCAGATGTTTAAAAGGGCCTTTTCTGCACACCATTGTGGCTTACGGCCATACCACCCTGAACACGCCCGATCTCGTCCGATCTCGGAAGCTAAGCAGGGTCGGGCCTTGTTAGTACTTGGATGGGAGACCGCCTGGGAATACCAGGTGCTGTAAGCTTTTTCTTTTTCTCTTTTTTTCTTCACCTGGACTATAGAACATTTGTGACTACATGTTTGACATTCTGAAAAGACTGATGGACACAATCAATTGCACTGTGGCAGAGCATTGTTTTTATCATGTGGTGACACATCAATTCAGATGTCCGAAAGTTTAGCCAGATTCAAGAATGTGGGGGAGCATTTGCTCCCCCACATTATGGCCAAGCGCAGCAGATGTTTAAAAGGGCCTTTTCTGCACACCATTGTGGCTTACGGCCATACCACCCTGAACACGCCCGATCTCGTCCGATCTCGGAAGCTAAGCAGGGTCGGGCCTGGTTAGTACTTGGATGGGAGACCGCCTGGGAATACCAGGTGCTGTAAGCTTTTTCTTTTTCTCTTTTTTTCTTCACCTGGACTATAGAACATTTGTGACTACATGTTTGACAGTCTGAAAAGACTGATGGACACAATCAATTGCACTGTGGGAGAGCATTGTTTTTATCATGTGGTGACACATCAATTCAGATGTCCGAAAGTTTAGCCAGATTCAATTATGGCCAAGCGCAGCAGATGTTTAAAAGGGCCTTTTCTGCACACCATTGTGGCTTACGGCCATACCACCCTGAACACGCCCGATCTCGTCCGATCTCGGAAGCTAAGCAGGGTCGGGCCTGGTTAGTACTTGGATGGGAGACCGCCTGGGAATACCAGGTGCTGTAAGCTTTTTCTTTTTCTCCTTTTTTCTTCACCTGGACTATAGAACATTTGTGACTACATGTTTGACAGTCTGAAAAGACTGATGGACACAATCAATTGCACTGTGGGAGAGCATTGTTTTTATCATGTGGTGACACATCAATTCAGATGTCCGAAAGTTTAGCCAGATTCAATTATGGCCAAGCGCAGCAGATGTTTAAAAGGGCCTTTTCTGCACACCATTGTGGCTTACGGCCATACCACCCTGAACACGCCCGATCTCGTCCGATCTCGGAAGCTAAGCAGGGTCGGGCCTTGTTAGTACTTGGATGGGAGACCGCCTGGGAATACCAGGTGCTGTAAGCTTTTTCTTTTTCTCTTTTTTTCTTCACCTGGACTATAGAACATTTGTGACTACATGTTTGACATTCTGAAAAGACTGATGGACACAATCAATTGCACTGTGGCAGAGCATTGTTTTTATCATGTGGTGACACATCAATTCAGATGTCCGAAAGTTTAGCCAGATTCAAGAATGTGGGGGAGCATTTGCTCCCCCACATTATGGCCAAGCGCAGCAGATGTTTAAAAGGGCCTTTTCTGCACACCATTGTGGCTTACGGCCATACCACCCTGAACACGCCCGATCTCGTCCGATCTCGGAAGCTAAGCAGGGTCGGGCCTGGTTAGTACTTGGATGGGAGACCGCCTGGGAATACCAGGTGCTGTAAGCTTTTTCTTTTTCTCCTTTTTTCTTCACCTGGACTATAGAACATTTGTGACTACATGTTTGACAGTCTGAAAAGACTGATGGACACAATCAATTGCACTGTGGGAGAGCATTGTTTTTATCATGTGGTGACACATCAATTCAGATGTCCGAAAGTTTAGCCAGATTCAAGAATGTGGGGGAGCATTTGCTCCCCCACATTATGGCCAAGCGCAGCAGATGTTTAAAAGGGCCTTTTCTGCACACCATTGTGGCTTACGGCCATACCACCCTGAACACGCCCGATCTCGTCCGATCTCGGAAGCTAAGCAGGGTCGGGCCTGGTTAGTACTTGGATGGGAGACCGCCTGGGAATACCAGGTGCTGTAAGCTTTTTCTTTTTCTCTTTTTTTCTTCACCTGGACTATAGAACATTTGTGACTACATGTTTGACAGTCTGAAAAGACTGATGGACACAATCAATTGCACTGTGGGAGAGCATTGTTTTTATCATGTGGTGACACATCAATTCAGATGTCCGAAAGTTTAGCCAGATTCAATTATGGCCAAGCGCAGCAGATGTTTAAAAGGGCCTTTTCTGCACACCATTGTGGCTTACGGCCATACCACCCTGAACACGCCCGATCTCGTCCGATCTCGGAAGCTAAGCAGGGTCGGGCCTGGTTAGTACTTGGATGGGAGACCGCCTGGGAATACCAGGTGCTGTAAGCTTTTTCTTTTTCTCCTTTTTTCTTCACCTGGACTATAGAACATTTGTGACTACATGTTTGACAGTCTGAAAAGACTGATGGACACAATCAATTGCACTGTGGGAGAGCATTGTTTTTATCATGTGGTGACACATCAATTCAGATGTCCGAAAGTTTAGCCAGATTCAATTATGGCCAAGCGCAGCAGATGTTTAAAAGGGCCTTTTCTGCACACCATTGTGGCTTACGGCCATACCACCCTGAACACGCCCGATCTCGTCCGATCTCGGAAGCTAAGCAGGGTCGGGCCTTGTTAGTACTTGGATGGGAGACCGCCTGGGAATACCAGGTGCTGTAAGCTTTTTCTTTTTCTCTTTTTTTCTTCACCTGGACTATAGAACATTTGTGACTACATGTTTGACATTCTGAAAAGACTGATGGACACAATCAATTGCACTGTGGCAGAGCATTGTTTTTATCATGTGGTGACACATCAATTCAGATGTCCGAAAGTTTAGCCAGATTCAAGAATGTGGGGGAGCATTTGCTCCCCCACATTATGGCCAAGCGCAGCAGATGTTTAAAAGGGCCTTTTCTGCACACCATTGTGGCTTACGGCCATACCACCCTGAACACGCCCGATCTCGTCCGATCTCGGAAGCTAAGCAGGGTCGGGCCTGGTTAGTACTTGGATGGGAGACCGCCTGGGAATACCAGGTGCTGTAAGCTTTTTCTTTTTCTCCTTTTTTCTTCACCTGGACTATAGAACATTTGTGACTACATGTTTGACAGTCTGAAAAGACTGATGGACACAATCAATTGCACTGTGGGAGAGCATTGTTTTTATCATGTGGTGACACATCAATTCAGATGTCCGAAAGTTTAGCCAGATTCAATTATGGCCAAGCGCAGCAGATGTTTAAAAGGGCCTTTTCTGCACACCATTGTGGCTTACGGCCATACCACCCTGAACACGCCCGATCTCGTCCGATCTCGGAAGCTAAGCAGGGTCGGGCCTGGTTAGTACTTGGATGGGAGACCGCCTGGGAATACCAGGTGCTGTAAGCTTTTTCTTTTTCTCCTTTTTTCTTCACCTGGACTATAGAACATTTGTGACTACATGTTTGACAGTCTGAAAAGACTGATGGACACAATCAATTGCACTGTGGGAGAGCATTGTTTTTATCATGTGGTGACACATCAATTCAGATGTCCGAAAGTTTAGCCAGATTCAAGAATGTGGGGGAGCATTTGCTCCCCCACATTATGGCCAAGCGCAGCAGATGTTTAAAAGGGCCTTTTCTGCACACCATTGTGGCTTACGGCCATACCACCCTGAACACGCCCGATCTCGTCCGATCTCGGAAGCTAAGCAGGGTCGGGCCTGGTTAGTACTTGGATGGGAGACCGCCTGGGAATACCAGGTGCTGTAAGCTTTTTCTTTTTCTCTTTTTTTCTTCACCTGGACTATAGAACATTTGTGACTACATGTTTGACAGTCTGAAAAGACTGATGGACACAATCAATTGCACTGTGGGAGAGCATTGTTTTTATCATGTGGTGACACATCAATTCAGATGTCCGAAAGTTTAGCCAGATTCAATTATGGCCAAGCGCAGCAGATGTTTAAAAGGGCCTTTTCTGCACACCATTGTGGCTTACGGCCATACCACCCTGAACACGCCCGATCTCGTCCGATCTCGGAAGCTAAGCAGGGTCGGGCCTGGTTAGTACTTGGATGGGAGACCGCCTGGGAATACCAGGTGCTGTAAGCTTTTTCTTTTTCTCTTTTTTTCTTCACCTGGACTATAGAACATTTGTGACTACATGTTTGACAGTCTGAAAAGACTGATGGACACAATCAATTGCACTGTGGGAGATTATTGTTTTTATCATGTGGTGACACATCAATTCAGATGTCCGAAAGTTTAGCCAGATTCAAGAATGTGGGGGAGCATTTGCTCCCCCACATTATGGCCAAGCGCAGCAGATGTTTAAAAGGGCCTTTTCTGCACACCATTGTGGCTTACGGCCATACCACCCTGAACACGCCCGATCTCGTCCGATCTCGGAAGCTAAGCAGGGTCGGGCCTGGTTAGTACTTGGATGGGAGACCGCCTGGGAATACCAGGTGCTGTAAGCTTTTTCTTTTTCTCCTTTTTTCTTCACCTGGACTATAGAACATTTGTGACTACATGTTTGACAGTCTGAAAAGACTGATGGACACAATCAATTGCACTGTGGGAGAGCATTGTTTTTATCATGTGGTGACACATCAATTCAGATGTCCGAAAGTTTAGCCAGATTCAATTATGGCCAAGCGCAGCAGATGTTTAAAAGGGCCTTTTCTGCACACCATTGTGGCTTACGGCCATACCACCCTGAACACGCCCGATCTCGTCCGATCTCGGAAGCTAAGCAGGGTCGGGCCTTGTTAGTACTTGGATGGGAGACCGCCTGGGAATACCAGGTGCTGTAAGCTTTTTCTTTTTCTCTTTTTTTCTTCACCTGGACTATAGAACATTTGTGACTACATGTTTGACATTCTGAAAAGACTGATGGACACAATCAATTGCACTGTGGCAGAGCATTGTTTTTATCATGTGGTGACACATCAATTCAGATGTCCGAAAGTTTAGCCAGATTCAAGAATGTGGGGGAGCATTTGCTCCCCCACATTATGGCCAAGCGCAGCAGATGTTTAAAAGGGCCTTTTCTGCACACCATTGTGGCTTACGGCCATACCACCCTGAACACGCCCGATCTCGTCCGATCTCGGAAGCTAAGCAGGGTCGGGCCTGGTTAGTACTTGGATGGGAGACCGCCTGGGAATACCAGGTGCTGTAAGCTTTTTCTTTTTCTCCTTTTTTCTTCACCTGGACTATAGAACATTTGTGACTACATGTTTGACAGTCTGAAAAGACTGATGGACACAATCAATTGCACTGTGGGAGAGCATTGTTTTTATCATGTGGTGACACATCAATTCAGATGTCCGAAAGTTTAGCCAGATTCAAGAATGTGGGGGAGCATTTGCTCCCCCACATTATGGCCAAGCGCAGCAGATGTTTAAAAGGGCCTTTTCTGCACACCATTGTGGCTTACGGCCATACCACCCTGAACACGCCCGATCTCGTCCGATCTCGGAAGCTAAGCAGGGTCGGGCCTGGTTAGTACTTGGATGGGAGACCGCCTGGGAATACCAGGTGCTGTAAGCTTTTTCTTTTTCTCTTTTTTTCTTCACCTGGACTATAGAACATTTGTGACTACATGTTTGACAGTCTGAAAAGACTGATGGACACAATCAATTGCACTGTGGGAGATTATTGTTTTTATCATGTGGTGACACATCAATTCAGATGTCCGAAAGTTTAGCCAGATTCAAGAATGTGGGGGAGCATTTGCTCCCCCACATTATGGCCAAGCGCAGCAGATGTTTAAAAGGGCCTTTTCTGCACACCATTGTGGCTTACGGCCATACCACCCTGAACACGCCCGATCTCGTCCGATCTCGGAAGCTAAGCAGGGTCGGGCCTGGTTAGTACTTGGATGGGAGACCGCCTGGGAATACCAGGTGCTGTAAGCTTTTTCTTTTTCTCCTTTTTTCTTCACCTGGACTATAGAACATTTGTGACTACATGTTTGACAGTCTGAAAAGACTGATGGACACAATCAATTGCACTGTGGGAGAGCATTGTTTTTATCATGTGGTGACACATCAATTCAGATGTCCGAAAGTTTAGCCAGATTCAATTATGGCCAAGCGCAGCAGATGTTTAAAAGGGCCTTTTCTGCACACCATTGTGGCTTACGGCCATACCACCCTGAACACGCCCGATCTCGTCCGATCTCGGAAGCTAAGCAGGGTCGGGCCTTGTTAGTACTTGGATGGGAGACCGCCTGGGAATACCAGGTGCTGTAAGCTTTTTCTTTTTCTCTTTTTTTCTTCACCTGGACTATAGAACATTTGTGACTACATGTTTGACATTCTGAAAAGACTGATGGACACAATCAATTGCACTGTGGCAGAGCATTGTTTTTATCATGTGGTGACACATCAATTCAGATGTCCGAAAGTTTAGCCAGATTCAAGAATGTGGGGGAGCATTTGCTCCCCCACATTATGGCCAAGCGCAGCAGATGTTTAAAAGGGCCTTTTCTGCACACCATTGTGGCTTACGGCCATACCACCCTGAACACGCCCGATCTCGTCCGATCTCGGAAGCTAAGCAGGGTCGGGCCTGGTTAGTACTTGGATGGGAGACCGCCTGGGAATACCAGGTGCTGTAAGCTTTTTCTTTTTCTCTTTTTTTCTTCACCTGGACTATAGAACATTTGTGACTACATGTTTGACAGTCTGAAAAGACTGATGGACACAATCAATTGCACTGTGGGAGAGCATTGTTTTTATCATGTGGTGACACATCAATTCAGATGTCCGAAAGTTTAGCCAGATTCAAGAATGTGGGGGAGCATTTGCTCCCCCACATTATGGCCAAGCGCAGCAGATGTTTAAAAGGGCCTTTTCTGCACACCATTGTGGCTTACGGCCATACCACCCTGAACACGCCCGATCTCGTCCGATCTCGGAAGCTAAGCAGGGTCGGGCCTGGTTAGTACTTGGATGGGAGACCGCCTGGGAATACCAGGTGCTGTAAGCTTTTTCTTTTTCTCTTTTTTTCTTCACCTGGACTATAGAACATTTGTGACTACATGTTTGACAGTCTGAAAAGACTGATGGACACAATCAATTGCACTGTGGGAGAGCATTGTTTTTATCATGTGGTGACACATCAATTCAGATGTCCGAAAGTTTAGCCAGATTCAATTATGGCCAAGCGCAGCAGATGTTTAAAAGGGCCTTTTCTGCACACCATTGTGGCTTACGGCCATACCACCCTGAACACGCCCGATCTCGTCCGATCTCGGAAGCTAAGCAGGGTCGGGCCTGGTTAGTACTTGGATGGGAGACCGCCTGGGAATACCAGGTGCTGTAAGCTTTTTCTTTTTCTCCTTTTTTCTTCACCTGGACTATAGAACATTTGTGACTACATGTTTGACAGTCTGAAAAGACTGATGGACACAATCAATTGCACTGTGGGAGAGCATTGTTTTTATCATGTGGTGACACATCAATTCAGATGTCCGAAAGTTTAGCCAGATTCAATTATGGCCAAGCGCAGCAGATGTTTAAAAGGGCCTTTTCTGCACACCATTGTGGCTTACGGCCATACCACCCTGAACACGCCCGATCTCGTCCGATCTCGGAAGCTAAGCAGGGTCGGGCCTGGTTAGTACTTGGATGGGAGACCGCCTGGGAATACCAGGTGCTGTAAGCTTTTTCTTTTTCTCCTTTTTTCTTCACCTGGACTATAGAACATTTGTGACTACATGTTTGACAGTCTGAAAAGACTGATGGACACAATCAATTGCACTGTGGGAGAGCATTGTTTTTATCATGTGGTGACACATCAATTCAGATGTCCGAAAGTTTAGCCAGATTCAAGAATGTGGGGGAGCATTTGCTCCCCCACATTATGGCCAAGCGCAGCAGATGTTTAAAAGGGCCTTTTCTGCACACCATTGTGGCTTACGGCCATACCACCCTGAACACGCCCGATCTCGTCCGATCTCGGAAGCTAAGCAGGGTCGGGCCTGGTTAGTACTTGGATGGGAGACCGCCTGGGAATACCAGGTGCTGTAAGCTTTTTCTTTTTCTCTTTTTTTCTTCACCTGGACTATAGAACATTTGTGACTACATGTTTGACAGTCTGAAAAGACTGATGGACACAATCAATTGCACTGTGGGAGAGCATTGTTTTTATCATGTGGTGACACATCAATTCAGATGTCCGAAAGTTTAGCCAGATTCAATTATGGCCAAGCGCAGCAGATGTTTAAAAGGGCCTTTTCTGCACACCATTGTGGCTTACGGCCATACCACCCTGAACACGCCCGATCTCGTCCGATCTCGGAAGCTAAGCAGGGTCGGGCCTGGTTAGTACTTGGATGGGAGACCGCCTGGGAATACCAGGTGCTGTAAGCTTTTTCTTTTTCTCTTTTTTTCTTCACCTGGACTATAGAACATTTGTGACTACATGTTTGACAGTCTGAAAAGACTGATGGACACAATCAATTGCACTGTGGGAGATTATTGTTTTTATCATGTGGTGACACATCAATTCAGATGTCCGAAAGTTTAGCCAGATTCAAGAATGTGGGGGAGCATTTGCTCCCCCACATTATGGCCAAGCGCAGCAGATGTTTAAAAGGGCCTTTTCTGCACACCATTGTGGCTTACGGCCATACCACCCTGAACACGCCCGATCTCGTCCGATCTCGGAAGCTAAGCAGGGTCGGGCCTGGTTAGTACTTGGATGGGAGACCGCCTGGGAATACCAGGTGCTGTAAGCTTTTTCTTTTTCTCCTTTTTTCTTCACCTGGACTATAGAACATTTGTGACTACATGTTTGACAGTCTGAAAAGACTGATGGACACAATCAATTGCACTGTGGGAGAGCATTGTTTTTATCATGTGGTGACACATCAATTCAGATGTCCGAAAGTTTAGCCAGATTCAATTATGGCCAAGCGCAGCAGATGTTTAAAAGGGCCTTTTCTGCACACCATTGTGGCTTACGGCCATACCACCCTGAACACGCCCGATCTCGTCCGATCTCGGAAGCTAAGCAGGGTCGGGCCTTGTTAGTACTTGGATGGGAGACCGCCTGGGAATACCAGGTGCTGTAAGCTTTTTCTTTTTCTCTTTTTTTCTTCACCTGGACTATAGAACATTTGTGACTACATGTTTGACATTCTGAAAAGACTGATGGACACAATCAATTGCACTGTGGCAGAGCATTGTTTTTATCATGTGGTGACACATCAATTCAGATGTCCGAAAGTTTAGCCAGATTCAAGAATGTGGGGGAGCATTTGCTCCCCCACATTATGGCCAAGCGCAGCAGATGTTTAAAAGGGCCTTTTCTGCACACCATTGTGGCTTACGGCCATACCACCCTGAACACGCCCGATCTCGTCCGATCTCGGAAGCTAAGCAGGGTCGGGCCTGGTTAGTACTTGGATGGGAGACCGCCTGGGAATACCAGGTGCTGTAAGCTTTTTCTTTTTCTCCTTTTTTCTTCACCTGGACTATAGAATATTTGTGACTACATGTTTGACAGTCTGAAAAGACTGATGGACACAATCAATTGCACTGTGGGAGAGCATTGTTTTTATCATGTGGTGACACATCAATTCAGATGTCCGAAAGTTTAGCCAGATTCAATTATGGCCAAGCGCAGCAGATGTTTAAAAGGGCCTTTTCTGCACACCATTGTGGCTTACGGCCATACCACCCTGAACACGCCCGATCTCGTCCGATCTCGGAAGCTAAGCAGGGTCGGGCCTGGTTAGTACTTGGATGGGAGACCGCCTGGGAATACCAGGTGCTGTAAGCTTTTTCTTTTTCTCTTTTTTTCTTCACCTGGACTATAGAACATTTGTGACTACATGTTTGACAGTCTGAAAAGACTGATGGACACAATCAATTGCACTGTGGGAGATTATTGTTTTTATCATGTGGTGACACATCAATTCAGATGTCCGAAAGTTTAGCCAGATTCAAGAATGTGGGGGAGCATTTGCTCCCCCACATTATGGCCAAGCGCAGCAGATGTTTAAAAGGGCCTTTTCTGCACACCATTGTGGCTTACGGCCATACCACCCTGAACACGCCCGATCTCGTCCGATCTCGGAAGCTAAGCAGGGTCGGGCCTGGTTAGTACTTGGATGGGAGACCGCCTGGGAATACCAGGTGCTGTAAGCTTTTTCTTTTTCTCCTTTTTTCTTCACCTGGACTATAGAACATTTGTGACTACATGTTTGACAGTCTGAAAAGACTGATGGACACAATCAATTGCACTGTGGGAGAGCATTGTTTTTATCATGTGGTGACACATCAATTCAGATGTCCGAAAGTTTAGCCAGATTCAATTATGGCCAAGCGCAGCAGATGTTTAAAAGGGCCTTTTCTGCACACCATTGTGGCTTACGGCCATACCACCCTGAACACGCCCGATCTCGTCCGATCTCGGAAGCTAAGCAGGGTCGGGCCTTGTTAGTACTTGGATGGGAGACCGCCTGGGAATACCAGGTGCTGTAAGCTTTTTCTTTTTCTCTTTTTTTCTTCACCTGGACTATAGAACATTTGTGACTACATGTTTGACATTCTGAAAAGACTGATGGACACAATCAATTGCACTGTGGCAGAGCATTGTTTTTATCATGTGGTGACACATCAATTCAGATGTCCGAAAGTTTAGCCAGATTCAAGAATGTGGGGGAGCATTTGCTCCCCCACATTATGGCCAAGCGCAGCAGATGTTTAAAAGGGCCTTTTCTGCACACCATTGTGGCTTACGGCCATACCACCCTGAACACGCCCGATCTCGTCCGATCTCGGAAGCTAAGCAGGGTCGGGCCTGGTTAGTACTTGGATGGGAGACCGCCTGGGAATACCAGGTGCTGTAAGCTTTTTCTTTTTCTCCTTTTTTCTTCACCTGGACTATAGAATATTTGTGACTACATGTTTGACAGTCTGAAAAGACTGATGGACACAATCAATTGCACTGTGGGAGAGCATTGTTTTTATCATGTGGTGACACATCAATTCAGATGTCCGAAAGTTTAGCCAGATTCAAGAATGTGGGGGAGCATTTGCTCCCCCACATTATGGCCAAGCGCAGCAGATGTTTAAAAGGGCCTTTTCTGCACACCATTGTGGCTTACGGCCATACCACCCTGAACACGCCCGATCTCGTCCGATCTCGGAAGCTAAGCAGGGTCGGGCCTGGTTAGTACTTGGATGGGAGACCGCCTGGGAATACCAGGTGCTGTAAGCTTTTTCTTTTTCTCTTTTTTTCTTCACCTGGACTATAGAACATTTGTGACTACATGTTTGACAGTCTGAAAAGACTGATGGACACAATCAATTGCACTGTGGGAGAGCATTGTTTTTATCATGTGGTGACACATCAATTCAGATGTCCGAAAGTTTAGCCAGATTCAATTATGGCCAAGCGCAGCAGATGTTTAAAAGGGCCTTTTCTGCACACCATTGTGGCTTACGGCCATACCACCCTGAACACGCCCGATCTCGTCCGATCTCGGAAGCTAAGCAGGGTCGGGCCTGGTTAGTACTTGGATGGGAGACCGCCTGGGAATACCAGGTGCTGTAAGCTTTTTCTTTTTCTCCTTTTTTCTTCACCTGGACTATAGAACATTTGTGACTACATGTTTGACAGTCTGAAAAGACTGATGGACACAATCAATTGCACTGTGGGAGAGCATTGTTTTTATCATGTGGTGACACATCAATTCAGATGTCCGAAAGTTTAGCCAGATTCAATTATGGCCAAGCGCAGCAGATGTTTAAAAGGGCCTTTTCTGCACACCATTGTGGCTTACGGCCATACCACCCTGAACACGCCCGATCTCGTCCGATCTCGGAAGCTAAGCAGGGTCGGACCTTGTTAGTACTTGGATGGGAGACCGCCTGGGAATACCAGGTGCTGTAAGCTTTTTCTTTTTCTCTTTTTTTCTTCACCTGGACTATAGAACATTTGTGACTACATGTTTGACAGTCTGAAAAGACTGATGGACACAATCAATTGCACTGTGGGAGAGCATTGTTTTTATCATGTGGTGACACATCAATTCAGATGTCCGAAAGTTTAGCCAGATTCAAGAATGTGGGGGAGCATTTGCTCCCCCACATTATGGCCAAGCGCAGCAGATGTTTAAAAGGGCCTTTTCTGCACACCATTGTGGCTTACGGCCATACCACCCTGAACACGCCCGATCTCGTCCGATCTCGGAAGCTAAGCAGGGTCGGGCCTGGTTAGTACTTGGATGGGAGACCGCCTGGGAATACCAGGTGCTGTAAGCTTTTTCTTTTTCTCTTTTTTTCTTCACCTGGACTATAGAACATTTGTGACTACATGTTTGACAGTCTGAAAAGACTGATGGACACAATCAATTGCACTGTGGGAGAGCATTGTTTTTATCATGTGGTGACACATCAATTCAGATGTCCGAAAGTTTAGCCAGATTCAATTATGGCCAAGCGCAGCAGATGTTTAAAAGGGCCTTTTCTGCACACCATTGTGGCTTACGGCCATACCACCCTGAACACGCCCGATCTCGTCCGATCTCGGAAGCTAAGCAGGGTCGGGCCTGGTTAGTACTTGGATGGGAGACAGCCTGGGAATACCAGGTGCTGTAAGCTTTTTCTTTTTCTCCTTTTTTCTTCACCTGGACTATAGAACATTTGTGACTACATGTTTGACAGTCTGAAAAGACTGATGGACACAATCAATTGCACTGTGGGAGAGCATTGTTTTTATCATGTGGTGACACATCAATTCAGATGTCCGAAAGTTTAGCCAGATTCAATTATGGCCAAGCGCAGCAGATGTTTAAAAGGGCCTTTTCTGCACACCATTGTGGCTTACGGCCATACCACCCTGAACACGCCCGATCTCGTCCGATCTCGGAAGCTAAGCAGGGTCGGACCTTGTTAGTACTTGGATGGGAGACCGCCTGGGAATACCAGGTGCTGTAAGCTTTTTCTTTTTCTCTTTTTTTCTTCACCTGGACTATAGAACATTTGTGACTACATGTTTGACAGTCTGAAAAGACTGATGGACACAATCAATTGCACTGTGGGAGAGCATTGTTTTTATCATGTGGTGACACATCAATTCAGATGTCCGAAAGTTTAGCCAGATTCAAGAATGTGGGGGAGCATTTGCTCCCCCACATTATGGCCAAGCGCAGCAGATGTTTAAAAGGGCCTTTTCTGCACACCATTGTGGCTTACGGCCATACCACCCTGAACACGCCCGATCTCGTCCGATCTCGGAAGCTAAGCAGGGTCGGGCCTGGTTAGTACTTGGATGGGAGACCGCCTGGGAATACCAGGTGCTGTAAGCTTTTTCTTTTTCTCTTTTTTTCTTCACCTGGACTATAGAACATTTGTGACTACATGTTTGACAGTCTGAAAAGACTGATGGACACAATCAATTGCACTGTGGGAGAGCATTGTTTTTATCATGTGGTGACACATCAATTCAGATGTCCGAAAGTTTAGCCAGATTCAATTATGGCCAAGCGCAGCAGATGTTTAAAAGGGCCTTTTCTGCACACCATTGTGGCTTACGGCCATACCACCCTGAACACGCCCGATCTCGTCCGATCTCGGAAGCTAAGCAGGGTCGGGCCTGGTTAGTACTTGGATGGGAGACCGCCTGGGAATACCAGGTGCTGTAAGCTTTTTCTTTTTCTCCTTTTTTCTTCACCTGGACTATAGAACATTTGTGACTACATGTTTGACAGTCTGAAAAGACTGATGGACACAATCAATTGCACTGTGGGAGAGCATTGTTTTTATCATGTGGTGACACATCAATTCAGATGTCCGAAAGTTTAGCCAGATTCAATTATGGCCAAGCGCAGCAGATGTTTAAAAGGGCCTTTTCTGCACACCATTGTGGCTTACGGCCATACCACCCTGAACACGCCCGATCTCGTCCGATCTCGGAAGCTAAGCAGGGTCGGACCTTGTTAGTACTTGGATGGGAGACCGCCTGGGAATACCAGGTGCTGTAAGCTTTTTCTTTTTCTCTTTTTTTCTTCACCTGGACTATAGAACATTTGTGACTACATGTTTGACAGTCTGAAAAGACTGATGGACACAATCAATTGCACTGTGGGAGAGCATTGTTTTTATCATGTGGTGACACATCAATTCAGATGTCCGAAAGTTTAGCCAGATTCAAGAATGTGGGGGAGCATTTGCTCCCCCACATTATGGCCAAGCGCAGCAGATGTTTAAAAGGGCCTTTTCTGCACACCATTGTGGCTTACGGCCATACCACCCTGAACACGCCCGATCTCGTCCGATCTCGGAAGCTAAGCAGGGTCGGGCCTGGTTAGTACTTGGATGGGAGACCGCCTGGGAATACCAGGTGCTGTAAGCTTTTTCTTTTTCTCTTTTTTTCTTCACCTGGACTATAGAACATTTGTGACTACATGTTTGACAGTCTGAAAAGACTGATGGACACAATCAATTGCACTGTGGGAGAGCATTGTTTTTATCATGTGGTGACACATCAATTCAGATGTCCGAAAGTTTAGCCAGATTCAATTATGGCCAAGCGCAGCAGATGTTTAAAAGGGCCTTTTCTGCACACCATTGTGGCTTACGGCCATACCACCCTGAACACGCCCGATCTCGTCCGATCTCGGAAGCTAAGCAGGGTCGGGCCTGGTTAGTACTTGGATGGGAGACCGCCTGGGAATACCAGGTGCTGTAAGCTTTTTCTTTTTCTCTTTTTTTCTTCACCTGGACTATAGAACATTTGTGACTACATGTTTGACAGTCTGAAAAGACTGATGGACACAATCAATTGCACTGTGGGAGAGCATTGTTTTTATCATGTGGTGACACATCAATTCAGATGTCCGAAAGTTTAGCCAGATTCAAGAATGTGGGGGAGCATTTGCTCCCCCACATTATGGCCAAGCGCAGCAGATGTTTAAAAGGGCCTTTTCTGCACACCATTGTGGCTTACGGCCATACCACCCTGAACACGCCCGATCTCGTCCGATCTCGGAAGCTAAGCAGGGTCGGGCCTGGTTAGTACTTGGATGGGAGACCGCCTGGGAATACCAGGTGCTGTAAGCTTTTTCTTTTTCTCTTTTTTTCTTCACCTGGACTATAGAACATTTGTGACTACATGTTTGACAGTCTGAAAAGACTGATGGACACAATCAATTGCACTGTGGGAGAGCATTGTTTTTATCATGTGGTGACACATCAATTCAGATGTCCGAAAGTTTAGCCAGATTCAATTATGGCCAAGCGCAGCAGATGTTTAAAAGGGCCTTTTCTGCACACCATTGTGGCTTACGGCCATACCACCCTGAACACGCCCGATCTCGTCCGATCTCGGAAGCTAAGCAGGGTCGGGCCTGGTTAGTACTTGGATGGGAGACCGCCTGGGAATACCAGGTGCTGTAAGCTTTTTCTTTTTCTCCTTTTTTCTTCACCTGGACTATAGAACATTTGTGACTACATGTTTGACAGTCTGAAAAGACTGATGGACACAATCAATTGCACTGTGGGAGAGCATTGTTTTTATCATGTGGTGACACATCAATTCAGATGTCCGAAAGTTTAGCCAGATTCAATTATGGCCAAGCGCAGCAGATGTTTAAAAGGGCCTTTTCTGCACACCATTGTGGCTTACGGCCATACCACCCTGAACACGCCCGATCTCGTCCGATCTCGGAAGCTAAGCAGGGTCGGACCTTGTTAGTACTTGGATGGGAGACCGCCTGGGAATACCAGGTGCTGTAAGCTTTTTCTTTTTCTCTTTTTTTCTTCACCTGGACTATAGAACATTTGTGACTACATGTTTGACAGTCTGAAAAGACTGATGGACACAATCAATTGCACTGTGGGAGAGCATTGTTTTTATCATGTGGTGACACATCAATTCAGATGTCCGAAAGTTTAGCCAGATTCAAGAATGTGGGGGAGCATTTGCTCCCCCACATTATGGCCAAGCGCAGCAGATGTTTAAAAGGGCCTTTTCTGCACACCATTGTGGCTTACGGCCATACCACCCTGAACACGCCCGATCTCGTCCGATCTCGGAAGCTAAGCAGGGTCGGGCCTGGTTAGTACTTGGATGGGAGACCGCCTGGGAATACCAGGTGCTGTAAGCTTTTTCTTTTTCTCTTTTTTTCTTCACCTGGACTATAGAACATTTGTGACTACATGTTTGACAGTCTGAAAAGACTGATGGACACAATCAATTGCACTGTGGGAGAGCATTGTTTTTATCATGTGGTGACACATCAATTCAGATGTCCGAAAGTTTAGCCAGATTCAATTATGGCCAAGCGCAGCAGATGTTTAAAAGGGCCTTTTCTGCACACCATTGTGGCTTACGGCCATACCACCCTGAACACGCCCGATCTCGTCCGATCTCGGAAGCTAAGCAGGGTCGGGCCTGGTTAGTACTTGGATGGGAGACCGCCTGGGAATACCAGGTGCTGTAAGCTTTTTCTTTTTCTCTTTTTTTCTTCACCTGGACTATAGAACATTTGTGACTACATGTTTGACAGTCTGAAAAGACTGATGGACACAATCAATTGCACTGTGGGAGAGCATTGTTTTTATCATGTGGTGACACATCAATTCAGATGTCCGAAAGTTTAGCCAGATTCAAGAATGTGGGGGAGCATTTGCTCCCCCACATTATGGCCAAGCGCAGCAGATGTTTAAAAGGGCCTTTTCTGCACACCATTGTGGCTTACGGCCATACCACCCTGAACACGCCCGATCTCGTCCGATCTCGGAAGCTAAGCAGGGTCGGGCCTGGTTAGTACTTGGATGGGAGACCGCCTGGGAATACCAGGTGCTGTAAGCTTTTTCTTTTTCTCTTTTTTTCTTCACCTGGACTATAGAACATTTGTGACTACATGTTTGACAGTCTGAAAAGACTGATGGACACAATCAATTGCACTGTGGGAGAGCATTGTTTTTATCATGTGGTGACACATCAATTCAGATGTCCGAAAGTTTAGCCAGATTCAATTATGGCCAAGCGCAGCAGATGTTTAAAAGGGCCTTTTCTGCACACCATTGTGGCTTACGGCCATACCACCCTGAACACGCCCGATCTCGTCCGATCTCGGAAGCTAAGCAGGGTCGGGCCTGGTTAGTACTTGGATGGGAGACCGCCTGGGAATACCAGGTGCTGTAAGCTTTTTCTTTTTCTCTTTTTTTCTTCACCTGGACTATAGAACATTTGTGACTACATGTTTGACAGTCTGAAAAGACTGATGGACACAATCAATTGCACTGTGGGAGAGCATTGTTTTTATCATGTGGTGACACATCAATTCAGATGTCCGAAAGTTTAGCCAGATTCAAGAATGTGGGGGAGCATTTGCTCCCCCACATTATGGCCAAGCGCAGCAGATGTTTAAAAGGGCCTTTTCTGCACACCATTGTGGCTTACGGCCATACCACCCTGAACACGCCCGATCTCGTCCGATCTCGGAAGCTAAGCAGGGTCGGGCCTGGTTAGTACTTGGATGGGAGACCGCCTGGGAATACCAGGTGCTGTAAGCTTTTTCTTTTTCTCTTTTTTTCTTCACCTGGACTATAGAACATTTGTGACTACATGTTTGACAGTCTGAAAAGACTGATGGACACAATCAATTGCACTGTGGGAGAGCATTGTTTTTATCATGTGGTGACACATCAATTCAGATGTCCGAAAGTTTAGCCAGATTCAATTATGGCCAAGCGCAGCAGATGTTTAAAAGGGCCTTTTCTGCACACCATTGTGGCTTACGGCCATACCACCCTGAACACGCCCGATCTCGTCCGATCTCGGAAGCTAAGCAGGGTCGGGCCTGGTTAGTACTTGGATGGGAGACCGCCTGGGAATACCAGGTGCTGTAAGCTTTTTCTTTTTCTCCTTTTTTCTTCACCTGGACTATAGAACATTTGTGACTACATGTTTGACAGTCTGAAAAGACTGATGGACACAATCAATTGCACTGTGGGAGAGCATTGTTTTTATCATGTGGTGACACATCAATTCAGATGTCCGAAAGTTTAGCCAGATTCAATTATGGCCAAGCGCAGCAGATGTTTAAAAGGGCCTTTTCTGCACACCATTGTGGCTTACGGCCATACCACCCTGAACACGCCCGATCTCGTCCGATCTCGGAAGCTAAGCAGGGTCGGACCTTGTTAGTACTTGGATGGGAGACCGCCTGGGAATACCAGGTGCTGTAAGCTTTTTCTTTTTCTCTTTTTTTCTTCACCTGGACTATAGAACATTTGTGACTACATGTTTGACAGTCTGAAAAGACTGATGGACACAATCAATTGCACTGTGGGAGAGCATTGTTTTTATCATGTGGTGACACATCAATTCAGATGTCCGAAAGTTTAGCCAGATTCAAGAATGTGGGGGAGCATTTGCTCCCCCACATTATGGCCAAGCGCAGCAGATGTTTAAAAGGGCCTTTTCTGCACACCATTGTGGCTTACGGCCATACCACCCTGAACACGCCCGATCTCGTCCGATCTCGGAAGCTAAGCAGGGTCGGGCCTGGTTAGTACTTGGATGGGAGACCGCCTGGGAATACCAGGTGCTGCAAGCTTTTTCTTTTTCTCCTTTTTTCTTCACCTGGACTATAGAACATTTGTGACTACATGTTTGACAGTCTGAAAAGACTGATGGACACAATCAATTGCACTGTGGGAGAGCATTGTTTTTATCATGTGGTGACACATCAATTCAGATGTCCGAAAGTTTAGCCAGATTCAAGAATGTGGGGGAGCATTTGCTCCCCCACATTATGGCCAAGCGCAGCAGATGTTTAAAAGGGCCTTTTCTGCACACCATTGTGGCTTACGGCCATACCACCCTGAACACGCCCACTTGTGAGAGAGTGTGTGAGAGACAGAGTGTTTGAGCCTGCGTTAAAAGTTTGGAAGTAATTTAAGGAGTTTAAAATAGGAGTTTTCCAGTTTTTTGTTTAAAAACCTCAAGTGTGAGTGTAAAGTCCCCCAGCAGTCTTGACTGTTTGGGGGATATATATAATTTTTTCGACCTTTTTTTGAGAAGCTGCTGGGAAGCATGGCGAACGAGCTACCTGCTAGCATGAAGCTAGCGGGTGCTGACGGACAGATCAATACGGCAAAAGAACAACGGAAAGTTAATGACAAAGAAAATGAACATGGACGAATGGACGGATGGACCAAGGTTGACAGATCACGGAAAGGAAAAGACGAAAAGATAATGGAAAATGGACAAACGGAGGTGAAGAATGCAGAAATGAAGGAAAACCGGGGCGGAAACGGCGAGGAGCAGCTCGCGAGAAACGCTGAAGGAAAAGAGGTAACGGGAGGAATAACTAGAGAACAGCAAGGGAAAACAACGGAGAGTGAGAGAAATGAAGAAGACGTGAGTGTGAGACAAGTACAAGAAAGTTGGAAAAAAGACGGCAAAGGAGGTGGAGGAGCAAAAAACGGAGATGAACGGCAAAGAGAAACCGGCGTGGGAAGGGGAACAGCAGCGGCGACAGGAGGAGAGAGAGAAATGGAGAAAGAGAAGAAAAACACTCAGACGTTCGTGGAGAGACAGTATGTAAAAAATTTGACATTGACAGTTGAGATGGTGGGGGGAAAAATCGGGATGAGTGAACTATTGCAAAAAATGAAACTGATCTGTGGGGGTTTGATGGCGTGCAGGAAAACAGGGGAAAAAACATTCGAAGTGACTGTGAGTAATGAAAAAGCAAAAGAAAGACTCTTGGATGGCTTCAAGATTGGAGATACCAAAATAATAGCAAAGGAATTGACAAATGATGAGATGGTAGTGTCTTTTTTGAACCTCCCAGCTTATGTCTCAGATGAGGAGATTGTGGCGAAACTCCTTTCCTGGGGGGTGAAGCCAGCATCGGTAATTAAGAGGAGGATGTGGCCTGGGACCGAGATCGCGGATGGGACAAGGTTTTTAAAAGTAAAATTCAATGACATTGTAAAATCACTACCCTACTCAACGAAATTTGAAACTGCAATGGGAGCTGAATTCTTCAGAGTTATACATGACAGACAATTAAAAGTGTGTAGGCTGTGTATTCAGCCGGGGCATATTTTAAAAGAATGCCCGGACTTTTTATGTCATTACTGTGGGAAGCAGGGGCATTTTGCACGAGAATGCTCGAATAAAAACTTAAGATGCAAAACCTGTAGGAGAAAAGACTGTGAATGCGAGGAGGAGGAGGAGGAGAAGGCGGAGGAGGAGGAGGAGGAGGAGGAGAACGCGGAGGAGGGTGTAACGGCAGAGGAGGCGGTGTTGGAGAACGAGGAGGAGAGCGGGGAGGAGAGCACGGTGGCGGAGATGGTGACGGAGAGCGAGGAGGAGGAGGAGGAGGCAGATGAACGGGGGCGGAGAGGAGATGAAGGAGAGACGAGAGGAGATGGGAGCTCACCAGAGTCAGGAGGTGAAATGGACACGAGAGTCTTGGCAAACGCGAAGAAAAGGCTGAGTATGAGACAAAAAAAAGAGGTCAAAAAGCAGAGGTTAAAAGATTCGGCATAAATCATAGACTTTTTTCTGTTAGAAATTCAGAGGTTTTTAGCCCTCACTGTTGTTATAAAAAAAAAAAAAAAGACAAACAAAGATCATCTTTATGGACCTATTAAAAATACTCTCTTTTAATACAAACGGTTTGAGAAAAGAAAGCAAATTGCGAACAATTATAGACCTGGCAAGGAAAAATGACTTTACATGCCTGCAGGAGACGCACTGGGATGAGGAGGTGGAGCAGTGTGTGAGGAGAGACTTTGAAGGACATGTCTTCGCCTCTAATGGAAGCCCGAGGGCTAGGGGGGTGGTCATTTTGGTCAGAAACAACCCAATGATAAATATTAAGCAGACAAAAAAAGATGAAGAAGGTAGAATGGTTACTATTGAGTGTGTGTGTAATGGGGTAAGCATGACGATCGTCAACCTCTATGCGTCAAATGTGGAAAAAGAGAGAGTAGCTTTTTTTAAAACAAACAGCAGGGGGTGGGGGGGGAATTGTGTTGTGGTGGGTGATTTTAATGTTGCTTTAACGCAAAGGGATGTCTCAAAAAATAACACTTTTAAGTACGATGGTAGTAGGGAAGTGCTGAAAAAAATAATGAAGGAAAACAATATGGTAGACACTTGGCGACTGTTTAATGCTAATGAAAGAGAATATTCTAGGAAGCAGCTGGTTTTAAATGTCTTAAAGCAAAGTCGAATAGACTACGTTTTAACGGGAGTAGGACTAATAAACAAATTTAAAGCAATTCACTATGAAGAATTAACCTGGAGCGACCATAAGATGATGGTGATGGTGATGGGGTGTGGGGAGAAAAGAAATCAGGTCGGGGTGTGGTGTTTAAATGCTAGCATCCTGGAAGACACAGTTTTTAAAAAAAGCATGTCAAAATTTCTCGAAAGACTGAAAGAAGAAGTGAATGTGTTGGAAGACGTGTGCGGCTGGTGGGAGGGGGCGAAAGCGCGCATAAAGCGAAAATGTATCAATTACTGTCGTGCAAAAAAGTTCGAAGAAGAGCAAGTGGAGAGAGATTTGAGATTTGAACTAAAGGAGGAGATAAAAAAACTAGACAGCATAAACAATGAAAGTACGGAAAGATACGTAGAATTAAAAGATCAACTAAATGCGTTAGATCTAAAAAAGAGTAAAGGTGCAGAAATAAGAAGCAGAATAAAGCACCTATATCAGGGAGAGAAGAGTACAGGGTTTTTCTTAGGCTTAGAAAAACAAAAACAGAAGAAGACGGTTTTAAACGAAGTACTGGATGAGGGAGGGGGGGTAGTGAATGACAGTGAGGGGATTTTAAAAACAGTTGGGGAGTTTTATAAAAAACTATATAGGAAACAAGAGACAGTTTCGGCAGACGAGGAGGAGGTGCTGAGGGCTTTGACAGCACGCCTATCAGAGGAACAGAGAGAGGGGTGTGAGGCGGCCCTAGTGTCGGGGGAAATAGCGAACGCTATAGAAAATCTAAACAGAAATAAAAGTCCGGGGAAAGATGGACTGACGGTTGAATTTTTTAGTGCGTTTAAAGAATCTCTAACGGAAATTTTAGAGAAACTTTTTAAAGAGATGATGGAAAAGAATAAAACGCCGCAAGGGTTCTCAGAAGGGCTGATAGCAATTTTTTATAAAAATAAAGGGGACAAGAGGGACTTACGCAACTTCCGACCAATTAGTCTTCTTAATACGGATTATAAAATTTTCACAAAAATAATTGCAAATAGGATTAGGGACACAATAGGGGGGGTGGTACAAAAGACACAAACTTACAGTATACCAGGGAGGGACATTGCAGACTCAATAATTCATCTTAAAGGGACAATCAGAACAATGAAGAGGGAGGGAGGGATTTGGTTGGGGATTGATTTGAATAAGGCTTTTGATAGGGTGGATCACGGGTTCTTATTTAAAACACTTTTAGCATTTGGGTATGGGAGCACTTTTGTTAATTGGGTGAAATTATGTTACACGAATGCACAGAGCACAGTTAAATGTAATAGGGCACTCACCACTTCTTTTCCAGTTCACCGGTCAATCAGGCAGGGCTGTCCAATGTCTGCACTTTTATATAGTTTGGTGGCGGAGCCTTTGGCGGCAATTATTAGAGCACAGGGGGGGATAAAAGGGATTGGGGGGGAAAATGTGATTATAACGCAATATGCGGATGACATAAACATAACTGTGAAAAAACAAGAAGACTTGATCACGGTGTTAAAATGCGTTAGGAAATATGAAAAGGCTAGTGGAGCCAAAATAAATGCGGATAAATCAGAAATCATGTCTTTTAAAGAAGGCACAGAGAAATTAGAAGAATGGGGTTTTAAAAAAATTGAAAAACAGAAAAAAGTGTTGGGAGTATATGTTGGTAAAAATGAAAACGAATGTGATGAAGAAACATGGAAAATGGTTCTGAGTAAAATTCAGAAAGTGTTAAAACTATGGAAAATGAGAAATCTTTATGTGAGAGGAAGGGCAGTGGTAGTAAATGCGCTCGTGATGTCTAAAGTGAACCATGCATTGAGCACTTGTACTTTCCCTGACTGGGTACAAATTGAAATTTCAAAGGCTATTAGAGACTTTGTTTGGACGAATAAGGCGCGCATTATAGCGCACAAAACTGTGATTGGGGCAAAAAATCGGGGGGGGTTAGCACTAATCGACCTTAAGTCCAAGAAGGTAGCACTGAGAGCCAAATTGATAGGTAAATTGGTAGATTCAGAACGGGAAGTGCTTTGGAAGAATCAATTTCTGGCGCACCTCAGCAGTTTTGGACTTCGGGGGGAGAACAATCTGCTGTGCGTGCGTCAGAAAGAGGAGTATCTCCATCTCCCAGGATTCTTCCAGGAAGTATTAGATGCATGGTATCAGGTTTTACCCTGGACGGTACTAAAGTGCGGAACGAGAGGGTCGGTGCTGCGGCTGCCTTTTCTCTCATCACCGTTTTTTAATAATATTAAATGTGAAGCTCTTAATAGGGTGGGAATCATGTGTTTAAAAGATGTAATAAATGAAAAGAATGATCTTGATGTAGATGGAGTGTGGATAAAACTCAGAGAAGGAAAGGAAAAAATTAAAAGAAAATCAGTTTTAGATATACTGACCAAAATAAGAAACTGCTTTACTGAGGGAATGGTAAAAGCCCTGAATAACAAAGAAAAGGTGCGGGATGATGCTGTGGAGATCCTCCTGTGCCTGAAGGGAGACAAAACAGAAAACATATATCAAACCAAAACAAAAACCTGGTACACATACAGCTTAGCAGGAAGAATCAAAACACCAGTGGCAAATAAAACTTGGATAAAGCAACATTCAGAACTTACTGACAGCAATATATGGAGCAACATTAGTAATAAACATACACCGCAACCAATAATAGATCTGGATTTCAAGATCAGGCACAGGAGGGTCTTCACGGGCATCGTCCTGCATCAAATCTACAAAGACAAATTTAAAAGAGAATGTGCAGTATGTCAAAAAAAAGATGAAGATATAGAACATATCTTTGTGGGGTGTGAATGCCTGGAGGGTTTTTTTTCTAAGTTAAAGAGTTTGTTAAGGAAGGGAGGGTACCAGAGAGTGGCTGAAAGAGGGTGGGTTCTGTCAATGTTGTTGGGTGTGTGTGGGAGGGGAAAGGGAGCGGATGTAGTCAATTTACTTTTGGGCATAGCGAGAGGGGTTATTTTTCAAAGAAGGAATTTTGCACTGTATGAAAGTAGACGGATGGATGTGTGGAGAATGTTCGTGAATGGGTTGAAAGCGCACGGGTGGTTGATTTTTGTTTCTCACCAACATGATTTCGAGAGAATGTTCGTGGATGAAGCAAGAGTGTGTAAGATTGTGAATGAGAAGATTGAATGGTTTTTTTGATGCGGGTCTTTTTGTGAATGTGTTTTTCATATAAAACTATCTGTCAAGTAAGTTGCAGTATAATTTAATGGTTTTAATTTATTGTATTAGAATGGGTTTTTCCTTTCTTTTTGACGTTATAATCTGCTAATAACATGTTTTTGTGTGTTTCTTTTGTGTTTTGGAATTTTTGATCTTTTTTGTAAACGTCTGAATGAATGTCTTTAATGGTATGTAATTGATTGTTGAAATGGATTTATTTGGATGTAAAATGAATTTTGATAAATAAAAGATAAAAAAAAAAAACACGCCCGATCTCGTCCGATCTCGGAAGCTAAGCAGGGTCGGGCCTGGTTAGTACTTGGATGGGAGACCGCCTGGGAATACCAGGTGCTGTAAGCTTTTTCTTTTTCTCTTTTTTTCTTCACCTGGACTATAGAACATTTGTGACTACATGTTTGACAGTCTGAAAAGACTGATGGACACAATCAATTGCACTGTGGGAGAGCATTGTTTTTATCATGTGGTGACACATCAATTCAGATGTCCGAAAGTTTAGCCAGATTCAAGAATGTGGGGGAGCATTTGCTCCCCCACATTATGGCCAAGCGCAGCAGATGTTTAAAAGGGCCTTTTCTGCACACCATTGTGGCTTACGGCCATACCACCCTGAACACGCCCGATCTCGTCCGATCTCGGAAGCTAAGCAGGGTCGGGCCTGGTTAGTACTTGGATGGGAGACCGCCTGGGAATACCAGGTGCTGTAAGCTTTTTCTTTTTCTCTTTTTTTCTTCACCTGGACTATAGAACATTTGTGACTACATGTTTGACAGTCTGAAAAGACTGATGGACACAATCAATTGCACTGTGGGAGAGCATTGTTTTTATCATGTGGTGACACATCAATTCAGATGTCCGAAAGTTTAGCCAGATTCAATTATGGCCAAGCGCAGCAGATGTTTAAAAGGGCCTTTTCTGCACACCATTGTGGCTTACGGCCATACCACCCTGAACACGCCCGATCTCGTCCGATCTCGGAAGCTAAGCAGGGTCGGGCCTGGTTAGTACTTGGATGGGAGACCGCCTGGGAATACCAGGTGCTGTAAGCTTTTTCTTTTTCTCTTTTTTTCTTCACCTGGACTATAGAACATTTGTGACTACATGTTTGACAGTCTGAAAAGACTGATGGACACAATCAATTGCACTGTGGGAGAGCATTGTTTTTATCATGTGGTGACACATCAATTCAGATGTCCGAAAGTTTAGCCAGATTCAATTATGGCCAAGCGCAGCAGATGTTTAAAAGGGCCTTTTCTGCACACCATTGTGGCTTACGGCCATACCACCCTGAACACGCCCGATCTCGTCCGATCTCGGAAGCTAAGCAGGGTCGGGCCTGGTTAGTACTTGGATGGGAGACCGCCTGGGAATACCAGGTGCTGTAAGCTTTTTCTTTTTCTCCTTTTTTCTTCACCTGGACTATAGAACATTTGTGACTACATGTTTGACAGTCTGAAAAGACTGATGGACACAATCAATTGCACTGTGGGAGAGCATTGTTTTTATCATGTGGTGACACATCAATTCAGATGTCCGAAAGTTTAGCCAGATTCAAGAATGTGGGGGAGCATTTGCTCCCCCACATTATGGCCAAGCGCAGCAGATGTTTAAAAGGGCCTTTTCTACACACCATTGTGGCTTACGACCATACCACCCTGAACACGCCCAATCTCGTCCGATCTCGGAAGCTAAGCAGGGTCGGGCCTGGTTAGTACTTGGATGGGAGACCGCCTGGGAATACCAGGTGCTGTAAGCTTTTTCTTTTTCTCTTTTTTTCTTCACCTGGACTATAGAACATTTGTGACTACATGTTTGACAGTCTGAAAAGACTGATGGACACAATCAATTGCACTGTGGGAGAGCATTGTTTTTATCATGTGGTGACACATCAATTCAGATGTCCGAAAGTTTAGCCAGATTCAAGAATGTGGGGGAGCATTTGCTCCCCCACATTATGGCCAAGCGCAGCAGATGTTTAAAAGGGCCTTTTCTGCACACCATTGTGGCTTACGGCCATACCACCCTGAACACGCCCGATCTCGTCCGATCTCGGAAGCTAAGCAGGGTCGGGCCTGGTTAGTACTTGGATGGGAGACCGCCTGGGAATACCAGGTGCTGTAAGCTTTTTCTTTTTCTCTTTTTTTCTTCACCTGGACTATAGAACATTTGTGACTACATGTTTGACAGTCTGAAAAGACTGATGGACACAATCAATTGCACTGTGGGAGAGCATTGTTTTTATCATGTGGTGACACATCAATTCAGATGTCCGAAAGTTTAGCCAGATTCAAGAATGTGGGGGAGCATTTGCTCCCCCACATTATGGCCAAGCGCAGCAGATGTTTAAAAGGGCCTTTTCTGCACACCATTGTGGCTTACGGCCATACCACCCTGAACACGCCCGATCTCGTCCGATCTCGGAAGCTAAGCAGGGTCGGGCCTGGTTAGTACTTGGATGGGAGACCGCCTGGGAATACCAGGTGCTGTAAGCTTTTTCTTTTTCTCTTTTTTTCTTCACCTGGACTATAGAACATTTGTGACTACATGTTTGACAGTCTGAAAAGACTGATGGACACAATCAATTGCACTGTGGGAGAGCATTGTTTTTATCATGTGGTGACACATCAATTCAGATGTCCGAAAGTTTAGCCAGATTCAAGAATGTGGGGGAGCATTTGCTCCCCCACATTATGGCCAAGCGCAGCAGATGTTTAAAAGGGCCTTTTCTGCACACCATTGTGGCTTACGGCCATACCACCCTGAACACGCCCGATCTCGTCCGATCTCGGAAGCTAAGCAGGGTCGGGCCTGGTTAGTACTTGGATGGGAGACCGCCTGGGAATACCAGGTGCTGTAAGCTTTTTCTTTTTCTCTTTTTTTCTTCACCTGGACTATAGAACATTTGTGACTACATGTTTGACAGTCTGAAAAGACTGATGGACACAATCAATTGCACTGTGGGAGAGCATTGTTTTTATCATGTGGTGACACATCAATTCAGATGTCCGAAAGTTTAGCCAGATTCAATTATGGCCAAGCGCAGCAGATGTTTAAAAGGGCCTTTTCTGCACACCATTGTGGCTTACGGCCATACCACCCTGAACACGCCCGATCTCGTCCGATCTCGGAAGCTAAGCAGGGTCGGGCCTGGTTAGTACTTGGATGGGAGACCGCCTGGGAATACCAGGTGCTGTAAGCTTTTTCTTTTTCTCTTTTTTTCTTCACCTGGACTATAGAACATTTGTGACTACATGTTTGACAGTCTGAAAAGACTGATGGACACAATCAATTGCACTGTGGGAGAGCATTGTTTTTATCATGTGGTGACACATCAATTCAGATGTCCGAAAGTTTAGCCAGATTCAAGAATGTGGGGGAGCATTTGCTCCCCCACATTATGGCCAAGCGCAGCAGATGTTTAAAAGGGCCTTTTCTGCACACCATTGTGGCTTACGGCCATACCACCCTGAACACGCCCGATCTCGTCCGATCTCGGAAGCTAAGCAGGGTCGGGCCTGGTTAGTACTTGGATGGGAGACCGCCTGGGAATACCAGGTGCTGTAAGCTTTTTCTTTTTCTCTTTTTTTCTTCACCTGGACTATAGAACATTTGTGACTACATGTTTGACAGTCTGAAAAGACTGATGGACACAATCAATTGCACTGTGGGAGAGCATTGTTTTTATCATGTGGTGACACATCAATTCAGATGTCCGAAAGTTTAGCCAGATTCAAGAATGTGGGGGAGCATTTGCTCCCCCACATTATGGCCAAGCGCAGCAGATGTTTAAAAGGGCCTTTTCTGCACACCATTGTGGCTTACGGCCATACCACCCTGAACACGCCCGATCTCGTCCGATCTCGGAAGCTAAGCAGGGTCGGGCCTGGTTAGTACTTGGATGGGAGACCGCCTGGGAATACCAGGTGCTGTAAGCTTTTTCTTTTTCTCTTTTTTTCTTCACCTGGACTATAGAACATTTGTGACTACATGTTTGACAGTCTGAAAAGACTGATGGACACAATCAATTGCACTGTGGGAGAGCATTGTTTTTATCATGTGGTGACACATCAATTCAGATGTCCGAAAGTTTAGCCAGATTCAAGAATGTGGGGGAGCATTTGCTCCCCCACATTATGGCCAAGCGCAGCAGATGTTTAAAAGGGCCTTTTCTGCACACCATTGTGGCTTACGGCCATACCACCCTGAACACGCCCGATCTCGTCCGATCTCGGAAGCTAAGCAGGGTCGGGCCTGGTTAGTACTTGGATGGGAGACCGCCTGGGAATACCAGGTGCTGTAAGCTTTTTCTTTTTCTCTTTTTTTCTTCACCTGGACTATAGAACATTTGTGACTACATGTTTGACAGTCTGAAAAGACTGATGGACACAATCAATTGCACTGTGGGAGAGCATTGTTTTTATCATGTGGTGACACATCAATTCAGATGTCCGAAAGTTTAGCCAGATTCAATTATGGCCAAGCGCAGCAGATGTTTAAAAGGGCCTTTTCTGCACACCATTGTGGCTTACGGCCATACCACCCTGAACACGCCCGATCTCGTCCGATCTCGGAAGCTAAGCAGGGTCGGGCCTGGTTAGTACTTGGATGGGAGACCGCCTGGGAATACCAGGTGCTGTAAGCTTTTTCTTTTTCTCTTTTTTTCTTCACCTGGACTATAGAACATTTGTGACTACATGTTTGACAGTCTGAAAAGACTGATGGACACAATCAATTGCACTGTGGGAGAGCATTGTTTTTATCATGTGGTGACACATCAATTCAGATGTCCGAAAGTTTAGCCAGATTCAAGAATGTGGGGGAGCATTTGCTCCCCCACATTATGGCCAAGCGCAGCAGATGTTTAAAAGGGCCTTTTCTGCACACCATTGTGGCTTACGGCCATACCACCCTGAACACGCCCGATCTCGTCCGATCTCGGAAGCTAAGCAGGGTCGGGCCTGGTTAGTACTTGGATGGGAGACCGCCTGGGAATACCAGGTGCTGTAAGCTTTTTCTTTTTCTCTTTTTTTCTTCACCTGGACTATAGAACATTTGTGACTACATGTTTGACAGTCTGAAAAGACTGATGGACACAATCAATTGCACTGTGGGAGAGCATTGTTTTTATCATGTGGTGACACATCAATTCAGATGTCCGAAAGTTTAGCCAGATTCAAGAATGTGGGGGAGCATTTGCTCCCCCACATTATGGCCAAGCGCAGCAGATGTTTAAAAGGGCCTTTTCTGCACACCATTGTGGCTTACGGCCATACCACCCTGAACACGCCCGATCTCGTCCGATCTCGGAAGCTAAGCAGGGTCGGGCCTGGTTAGTACTTGGATGGGAGACCGCCTGGGAATACCAGGTGCTGTAAGCTTTTTCTTTTTCTCTTTTTTTCTTCACCTGGACTATAGAACATTTGTGACTACATGTTTGACAGTCTGAAAAGACTGATGGACACAATCAATTGCACTGTGGGAGAGCATTGTTTTTATCATGTGGTGACACATCAATTCAGATGTCCGAAAGTTTAGCCAGATTCAATTATGGCCAAGCGCAGCAGATGTTTAAAAGGGCCTTTTCTGCACACCATTGTGGCTTACGGCCATACCACCCTGAACACGCCCGATCTCGTCCGATCTCGGAAGCTAAGCAGGGTCGGGCCTGGTTAGTACTTGGATGGGAGACCGCCTGGGAATACCAGGTGCTGTAAGCTTTTTCTTTTTCTCTTTTTTTCTTCACCTGGACTATAGAACATTTGTGACTACATGTTTGACAGTCTGAAAAGACTGATGGACACAATCAATTGCACTGTGGGAGAGCATTGTTTTTATCATGTGGTGACACATCAATTCAGATGTCCGAAAGTTTAGCCAGATTCAAGAATGTGGGGGAGCATTTGCTCCCCCACATTATGGCCAAGCGCAGCAGATGTTTAAAAGGGCCTTTTCTGCACACCATTGTGGCTTACGGCCATACCACCCTGAACACGCCCGATCTCGTCCGATCTCGGAAGCTAAGCAGGGTCGGGCCTGGTTAGTACTTGGATGGGAGACCGCCTGGGAATACCAGGTGCTGTAAGCTTTTTCTTTTTCTCTTTTTTTCTTCACCTGGACTATAGAACATTTGTGACTACATGTTTGACAGTCTGAAAAGACTGATGGACACAATCAATTGCACTGTGGGAGAGCATTGTTTTTATCATGTGGTGACACATCAATTCAGATGTCCGAAAGTTTAGCCAGATTCAATTATGGCCAAGCGCAGCAGATGTTTAAAAGGGCCTTTTCTGCACACCATTGTGGCTTACGGCCATACCACCCTGAACACGCCCGATCTCGTCCGATCTCGGAAGCTAAGCAGGGTCGGGCCTGGTTAGTACTTGGATGGGAGACCGCCTGGGAATACCAGGTGCTGTAAGCTTTTTCTTTTTCTCTTTTTTTCTTCACCTGGACTATAGAACATTTGTGACTACATGTTTGACAGTCTGAAAAGACTGATGGACACAATCAATTGCACTGTGGGAGAGCATTGTTTTTATCATGTGGTGACACATCAATTCAGATGTCCGAAAGTTTAGCCAGATTCAAGAATGTGGGGGAGCATTTGCTCCCCCACATTATGGCCAAGCGCAGCAGATGTTTAAAAGGGCCTTTTCTGCACACCATTGTGGCTTACGGCCATACCACCCTGAACACGCCCGATCTCGTCCGATCTCGGAAGCTAAGCAGGGTCGGGCCTGGTTAGTACTTGGATGGGAGACCGCCTGGGAATACCAGGTGCTGTAAGCTTTTTCTTTTTCTCTTTTTTTCTTCACCTGGACTATAGAACATTTGTGACTACATGTTTGACAGTCTGAAAAGACTGATGGACACAATCAATTGCACTGTGGGAGAGCATTGTTTTTATCATGTGGTGACACATCAATTCAGATGTCCGAAAGTTTAGCCAGATTCAATTATGGCCAAGCGCAGCAGATGTTTAAAAGGGCCTTTTCTGCACACCATTGTGGCTTACGGCCATACCACCCTGAACACGCCCGATCTCGTCCGATCTCGGAAGCTAAGCAGGGTCGGGCCTGGTTAGTACTTGGATGGGAGACCGCCTGGGAATACCAGGTGCTGTAAGCTTTTTCTTTTTCTCTTTTTTTCTTCACCTGGACTATAGAACATTTGTGACTACATGTTTGACAGTCTGAAAAGACTGATGGACACAATCAATTGCACTGTGGGAGAGCATTGTTTTTATCATGTGGTGACACATCAATTCAGATGTCCGAAAGTTTAGCCAGATTCAAGAATGTGGGGGAGCATTTGCTCCCCCACATTATGGCCAAGCGCAGCAGATGTTTAAAAGGGCCTTTTCTGCACACCATTGTGGCTTACGGCCATACCACCCTGAACACGCCCGATCTCGTCCGATCTCGGAAGCTAAGCAGGGTCGGGCCTGGTTAGTACTTGGATGGGAGACCGCCTGGGAATACCAGGTGCTGTAAGCTTTTTCTTTTTCTCTTTTTTTCTTCACCTGGACTATAGAACATTTGTGACTACATGTTTGACAGTCTGAAAAGACTGATGGACACAATCAATTGCACTGTGGGAGAGCATTGTTTTTATCATGTGGTGACACATCAATTCAGATGTCCGAAAGTTTAGCCAGATTCAAGAATGTGGGGGAGCATTTGCTCCCCCACATTATGGCCAAGCGCAGCAGATGTTTAAAAGGGCCTTTTCTGCACACCATTGTGGCTTACGGCCATACCACCCTGAACACGCCCGATCTCGTCCGATCTCGGAAGCTAAGCAGGGTCGGGCCTGGTTAGTACTTGGATGGGAGACCGCCTGGGAATACCAGGTGCTGTAAGCTTTTTCTTTTTCTCTTTTTTTCTTCACCTGGACTATAGAACATTTGTGACTACATGTTTGACAGTCTGAAAAGACTGATGGACACAATCAATTGCACTGTGGGAGAGCATTGTTTTTATCATGTGGTGACACATCAATTCAGATGTCCGAAAGTTTAGCCAGATTCAATTATGGCCAAGCGCAGCAGATGTTTAAAAGGGCCTTTTCTGCACACCATTGTGGCTTACGGCCATACCACCCTGAACACGCCCGATCTCGTCCGATCTCGGAAGCTAAGCAGGGTCGGGCCTGGTTAGTACTTGGATGGGAGACCGCCTGGGAATACCAGGTGCTGTAAGCTTTTTCTTTTTCTCTTTTTTTCTTCACCTGGACTATAGAACATTTGTGACTACATGTTTGACAGTCTGAAAAGACTGATGGACACAATCAATTGCACTGTGGGAGAGCATTGTTTTTATCATGTGGTGACACATCAATTCAGATGTCCGAAAGTTTAGCCAGATTCAATTATGGCCAAGCGCAGCAGATGTTTAAAAGGGCCTTTTCTGCACACCATTGTGGCTTACGGCCATACCACCCTGAACACGCCCGATCTCGTCCGATCTCGGAAGCTAAGCAGGGTCGGGCCTGGTTAGTACTTGGATGGGAGACCGCCTGGGAATACCAGGTGCTGTAAGCTTTTTCTTTTTCTCCTTTTTTCTTCACCTGGACTATAGAACATTTGTGACTACATGTTTGACAGTCTGAAAAGACTGATGGACACAATCAATTGCACTGTGGGAGAGCATTGTTTTTATCATGTGGTGACACATCAATTCAGATGTCCGAAAGTTTAGCCAGATTCAAGAATGTGGGGGAGCATTTGCTCCCCCACATTATGGCCAAGCGCAGCAGATGTTTAAAAGGGCCTTTTCTACACACCATTGTGGCTTACGACCATACCACCCTGAACACGCCCAATCTCGTCCGATCTCGGAAGCTAAGCAGGGTCGGGCCTGGTTAGTACTTGGATGGGAGACCGCCTGGGAATACCAGGTGCTGTAAGCTTTTTCTTTTTCTCTTTTTTTCTTCACCTGGACTATAGAACATTTGTGACTACATGTTTGACAGTCTGAAAAGACTGATGGACACAATCAATTGCACTGTGGGAGAGCATTGTTTTTATCATGTGGTGACACATCAATTCAGATGTCCGAAAGTTTAGCCAGATTCAATTATGGCCAAGCGCAGCAGATGTTTAAAAGGGCCTTTTCTGCACACCATTGTGGCTTACGGCCATACCACCCTGAACACGCCCGATCTCGTCCGATCTCGGAAGCTAAGCAGGGTCGGGCCTGGTTAGTACTTGGATGGGAGACCGCCTGGGAATACCAGGTGCTGTAAGCTTTTTCTTTTTCTCTTTTTTTCTTCACCTGGACTATAGAACATTTGTGACTACATGTTTGACATTCTGAAAAGACTGATGGACACAATCAATTGCACTGTGGCAGAGCATTGTTTTTATCATGTGGTGACACATCAATTCAGATGTCCGAAAGTTTAGCCAGATTCAAGAATGTGGGGGAGCATTTGCTCCCCCACATTATGGCCAAGCGCAGCAGATGTTTAAAAGGGCCTTTTCTACACACCATTGTGGCTTACGACCATACCACCCTGAACACGCCCAATCTCGTCCGATCTCGGAAGCTAAGCCGGGTCGGGCCTGGTTAGTACTTGGATGGGAGACCGCCTGGGAATAGCAGGTGCTGTAAGCTTTTTCTTTTTCTCTTTTTTTCTTCACCTGGACTATAGAACATTTGTGACTACATGTTTGACAGTCTGAAAAGACTGATGGACACAATCAATTGCACTGTGGGAGAGCATTGTTTTTATCATGTGGTGACACATCAATTCAGATGTCCGAAAGTTTAGCCAGATTCAATTATGGCCAAGCGCAGCAGATGTTTAAAAGGGCCTTTTCTGCACACCATTGTGGCTTACGGCCATACCACCCTGAACACGCCCGATCTCGTCCGATCTCGGAAGCTAAGCAGGGTCGGGCCTGGTTAGTACTTGGATGGGAGACCGCCTGGGAATACCAGGTGCTGTAAGCTTTTTCTTTTTCTCTTTTTTTCTTCACCTGGACTATAGAACATTTGTGACTACATGTTTGACAGTCTGAAAAGACTGATGGACACAATCAGTTGCACTGTGGGAGAGCATTGTTTTTATCATGTGGTGACACATCAATTCAGATGTCCGAAAGTTTAGCCAGATTCAATTATGGCCAAGCGCAGCAGATGTTTAAAAGGGCCTTTTCTGCACACCATTGTGGCTTACGGCCATACCACCCTGAACACGCCCGATCTCGTCCGATCTCGGAAGCTAAGCAGGGTCGGGCCTGGTTAGTACTTGGATGGGAGACCGCCTGGGAATACCAGGTGCTGTAAGCTTTTTCTTTTTCTCCTTTTTTCTTCACCTGGACTATAGAACATTTGTGACTACATGTTTGACAGTCTGAAAAGACTGATGGACACAATCAATTGCACTGTGGGAGAGCATTGTTTTTATCATGTGGTGACACATCAATTCAGATGTCCGAAAGTTTAGCCAGATTCAAGAATGTGGGGGAGCATTTGCTCCCCCAGATTATGGCCAAGCGCAGCAGATGTTTAAAAGGGCCTTTTCTGCACACCATTGTGGCTTACGGCCATACCACCCTGAACACGCCCGATCTCGTCCGATCTCGGAAGCTAAGCAGGGTCGGGCCTGGTTAGTACTTGGATGGGAGACCGCCTGGGAATACCAGGTGCTGTAAGCTTTTTCTTTTTCTCTTTTTTTCTTCACCTGGACTATAGAACATTTGTGACTACATGTTTGACAGTCTGAAAAGACTGATGGACACAATCAATTGCACTGTGGGAGAGCATTGTTTTTATCATGTGGTGACACATCAATTCAGATGTCCGAAAGTTTAGCCAGATTCAATTATGGCCAAGCGCAGCAGATGTTTAAAAGGGCCTTTTCTGCACACCATTGTGGCTTACGGCCATACCACCCTGAACACGCCCGATCTCGTCCGATCTCGGAAGCTAAGCAGGGTCGGGCCTGGTTAGTACTTGGATGGGAGACCGCCTGGGAATACCAGGTGCTGTAAGCTTTTTCTTTTTCTCTTTTTTTCTTCACCTGGACTATAGAACATTTGTGACTACATGTTTGACAGTCTGAAAAGACTGATGGACACAATCAATTGCACTGTGGGAGAGCATTGTTTTTATCATGTGGTGACACATCAATTCAGATGTCCGAAAGTTTAGCCAGATTCAATTATGGCCAAGCGCAGCAGATGTTTAAAAGGGCCTTTTCTGCACACCATTGTGGCTTACGGCCATACCACCCTGAACACGCCCGATCTCGTCCGATCTCGGAAGCTAAGCAGGGTCGGGCCTGGTTAGTACTTGGATGGGAGACCGCCTGGGAATACCAGGTGCTGTAAGCTTTTTCTTTTTCTCCTTTTTTCTTCACCTGGACTATAGAACATTTGTGACTACATGTTTGACAGTCTGAAAAGACTGATGGACACAATCAATTGCACTGTGGGAGAGCATTGTTTTTATCATGTGGTGACACATCAATTCAGATGTCCGAAAGTTTAGCCAGATTCAAGAATGTGGGGGAGCATTTGCTCCCCCACATTATGGCCAAGCGCAGCAGATGTTTAAAAGGGCCTTTTCTGCACACCATTGTGGCTTACGGCCATACCACCCTGAACACGCCCGATCTCGTCCGATCTCGGAAGCTAAGCAGGGTCGGGCCTGGTTAGTACTTGGATGGGAGACCGCCTGGGAATACCAGGTGCTGTAAGCTTTTTCTTTTTCTCTTTTTTTCTTCACCTGGACTATAGAACATTTGTGACTACATGTTTGACAGTCTGAAAAGACTGATGGACACAATCAATTGCACTGTGGGAGAGCATTGTTTTTATCATGTGGTGACACATCAATTCAGATGTCCGAAAGTTTAGCCAGATTCAAGAATGTGGGGGAGCATTTGCTCCCCCACATTATGGCCAAGCGCAGCAGATGTTTAAAAGGGCCTTTTCTGCACACCATTGTGGCTTACGGCCATACCACCCTGAACACGCCCGATCTCGTCCGATCTCGGAAGCTAAGCAGGGTCGGGCCTGGTTAGTACTTGGATGGGAGACCGCCTGGGAATACCAGGTGCTGTAAGCTTTTTCTTTTTCTCTTTTTTTCTTCACCTGGACTATAGAACATTTGTGACTACATGTTTGACAGTCTGAAAAGACTGATGGACACAATCAATTGCACTGTGGGAGAGCATTGTTTTTATCATGTGGTGACACATCAATTCAGATGTCCGAAAGTTTAGCCAGATTCAATTATGGCCAAGCGCAGCAGATGTTTAAAAGGGCCTTTTCTGCACACCATTGTGGCTTACGGCCATACCACCCTGAACACGCCCGATCTCGTCCGATCTCGGAAGCTAAGCAGGGTCGGGCCTGGTTAGTACTTGGATGGGAGACCGCCTGGGAATACCAGGTGCTGTAAGCTTTTTCTTTTTCTCCTTTTTTCTTCACCTGGACTATAGAACATTTGTGACTACATGTTTGACAGTCTGAAAAGACTGATGGACACAATCAATTGCACTGTGGGAGAGCATTGTTTTTATCATGTGGTGACACATCAATTCAGATGTCCGAAAGTTTAGCCAGATTCAAGAATGTGGGGGAGCATTTGCTCCCCCACATTATGGCCAAGCGCAGCAGATGTTTAAAAGGGCCTTTTCTACACACCATTGTGGCTTACGACCATACCACCCTGAACACGCCCAATCTCGTCCGATCTCGGAAGCTAAGCAGGGTCGGGCCTGGTTAGTACTTGGATGGGAGACCGCCTGGGAATACCAGGTGCTGTAAGCTTTTTCTTTTTCTCTTTTTTTCTTCACCTGGACTATAGAACATTTGTGACTACATGTTTGACAGTCTGAAAAGACTGATGGACACAATCAATTGCACTGTGGGAGAGCATTGTTTTTATCATGTGGTGACACATCAATTCAGATGTCCGAAAGTTTAGCCAGATTCAAGAATGTGGGGGAGCATTTGCTCCCCCACATTATGGCCAAGCGCAGCAGATGTTTAAAAGGGCCTTTTCTGCACACCATTGTCGCTTACGGCCATACCACCCTGAACACGCCCGATCTCGTCCGATCTCGGAAGCTAAGCAGGGTCGGGCCTGGTTAGTACTTGGATGGGAGACCGCCTGGGAATACCAGGTGCTGTAAGCTTTTTCTTTTTCTCTTTTTTTCTTCACCTGGACTATAGAACATTTGTGACTACATGTTTGACAGTCTGAAAAGACTGATGGACACAATCAATTGCACTGTGGGAGAGCATTGTTTTTATCATGTGGTGACACATCAATTCAGATGTCCGAAAGTTTAGCCAGATTCAATTATGGCCAAGCGCAGCAGATGTTTAAAAGGGCCTTTTCTGCACACCATTGTGGCTTACGGCCATACCACCCTGAACACGCCCGATCTCGTCCGATCTCGGAAGCTAAGCAGGGTCGGGCCTGGTTAGTACTTGGATGGGAGACCGCCTGGGAATACCAGGTGCTGTAAGCTTTTTCTTTTTCTCTTTTTTTCTTCACCTGGACTATAGAACATTTGTGACTACATGTTTGACATTCTGAAAAGACTGATGGACACAATCAATTGCACTGTGGCAGAGCATTGTTTTTATCATGTGGTGACACATCAATTCAGATGTCCGAAAGTTTAGCCAGATTCAAGAATGTGGGGGAGCATTTGCTCCCCCACATTATGGCCAAGCGCAGCAGATGTTTAAAAGGGCCTTTTCTACACACCATTGTGGCTTACGACCATACCACCCTGAACACGCCCAATCTCGTCCGATCTCGGAAGCTAAGCAGGGTCGGGCCTGGTTAGTACTTGGATGGGAGACCGCCTGGGAATAGCAGGTGCTGTAAGCTTTTTCTTTTTCTCTTTTTTTCTTCACCTGGACTATAGAACATTTGTGACTACATGTTTGACAGTCTGAAAAGACTGATGGACACAATCAATTGCACTGTGGGAGAGCATTGTTTTTATCATGTGGTGACACATCAATTCAGATGTCCGAAAGTTTAGCCAGATTCAATTATGGCCAAGCGCAGCAGATGTTTAAAAGGGCCTTTTCTGCACACCATTGTGGCTTACGGCCATACCACCCTGAACACGCCCGATCTCGTCCGATCTCGGAAGCTAAGCAGGGTCGGGCCTGGTTAGTACTTGGATGGGAGACCGCCTGGGAATACCAGGTGCTGTAAGCTTTTTCTTTTTCTCCTTTTTTCTTCACCTGGACTATAGAACATTTGTGACTACATGTTTGACAGTCTGAAAAGACTGATGGACACAATCAATTGCACTGTGGGAGAGCATTGTTTTTATCATGTGGTGACACATCAATTCAGATGTCCGAAAGTTTAGCCAGATTCAAGAATGTGGGGGAGCATTTGCTCCCCCAGATTATGGCCAAGCGCAGCAGATGTTTAAAAGGGCCTTTTCTGCACACCATTGTGGCTTACGGCCATACCACCCTGAACACGCCCGATCTCGTCCGATCTCGGAAGCTAAGCAGGGTCGGGCCTGGTTAGTACTTGGATGGGAGACCGCCTGGGAATACCAGGTGCTGTAAGCTTTTTCTTTTTCTCCTTTTTTCTTCACCTGGACTATAGAACATTTGTGACTACATGTTTGACAGTCTGAAAAGACTGATGGACACAATCAATTGCACTGTGGGAGAGCATTGTTTTTATCATGTGGTGACACATCAATTCAGATGTCCGAAAGTTTAGCCAGATTCAAGAATGTGGGGGAGCATTTGCTCCCCCACATTATGGCCAAGCGCAGCAGATGTTTAAAAGGGCCTTTTCTGCACACCATTGTGGCTTACGGCCATACCACCCTGAACACGCCCGATCTCGTCCGATCTCGGAAGCTAAGCAGGGTCGGGCCTGGTTAGTACTTGGATGGGAGACCGCCTGGGAATACCAGGTGCTGTAAGCTTTTTCTTTTTCTCTTTTTTTCTTCACCTGGACTATAGAACATTTGTGACTACATGTTTGACAGTCTGAAAAGACTGATGGACACAATCAATTGCACTGTGGGAGAGCATTGTTTTTATCATGTGGTGACACATCAATTCAGATGTCCGAAAGTTTAGCCAGATTCAAGAATGTGGGGGAGCATTTGCTCCCCCACATTATGGCCAAGCGCAGCAGATGTTTAAAAGGGCCTTTTCTGCACACCATTGTGGCTTACGGCCATACCACCCTGAACACGCCCGATCTCGTCCGATCTCGGAAGCTAAGCAGGGTCGGGCCTGGTTAGTACTTGGATGGGAGACCGCCTGGGAATACCAGGTGCTGTAAGCTTTTTCTTTTTCTCTTTTTTTCTTCACCTGGACTATAGAACATTTGTGACTACATGTTTGACAGTCTGAAAAGACTGATGGACACAATCAGTTGCACTGTGGGAGAGCATTGTTTTTATCATGTGGTGACACATCAATTCAGATGTCCGAAAGTTTAGCCAGATTCAATTATGGCCAAGCGCAGCAGATGTTTAAAAGGGCCTTTTCTGCACACCATTGTGGCTTACGGCCATACCACCCTGAACACGCCCGATCTCGTCCGATCTCGGAAGCTAAGCAGGGTCGGGCCTGGTTAGTACTTGGATGGGAGACCGCCTGGGAATACCAGGTGCTGTAAGCTTTTTCTTTTTCTCCTTTTTTCTTCACCTGGACTATAGAACATTTGTGACTACATGTTTGACAGTCTGAAAAGACTGATGGACACAATCAATTGCACTGTGGGAGAGCATTGTTTTTATCATGTGGTGACACATCAATTCAGATGTCCGAAAGTTTAGCCAGATTCAAGAATGTGGGGGAGCATTTGCTCCCCCACATTATGGCCAAGCGCAGCAGATGTTTAAAAGGGCCTTTTCTGCACACCATTGTGGCTTACGGCCATACCACCCTGAACACGCCCGATCTCGTCCGATCTCGGAAGCTAAGCAGGGTCGGGCCTGGTTAGTACTTGGATGGGAGACCGCCTGGGAATACCAGGTGCTGTAAGCTTTTTCTTTTTCTCTTTTTTTCTTCACCTGGACTATAGAACATTTGTGACTACATGTTTGACAGTCTGAAAAGACTGATGGACACAATCAATTGCACTGTGGGAGAGCATTGTTTTTATCATGTGGTGACACATCAATTCAGATGTCCGAAAGTTTAGCCAGATTCAAGAATGTGGGGGAGCATTTGCTCCCCCACATTATGGCCAAGCGCAGCAGATGTTTAAAAGGGCCTTTTCTGCACACCATTGTGGCTTACGGCCATACCACCCTGAACACGCCCGATCTCGTCCGATCTCGGAAGCTAAGCAGGGTCGGGCCTGGTTAGTACTTGGATGGGAGACCGCCTGGGAATACCAGGTGCTGTAAGCTTTTTCTTTTTCTCTTTTTTTCTTCACCTGGACTATAGAACATTTGTGACTACATGTTTGACAGTCTGAAAAGACTGATGGACACAATCAGTTGCACTGTGGGAGAGCATTGTTTTTATCATGTGGTGACACATCAATTCAGATGTCCGAAAGTTTAGCCAGATTCAATTATGGCCAAGCGCAGCAGATGTTTAAAAGGGCCTTTTCTGCACACCATTGTGGCTTACGGCCATACCACCCTGAACACGCCCGATCTCGTCCGATCTCGGAAGCTAAGCAGGGTCGGGCCTGGTTAGTACTTGGATGGGAGACCGCCTGGGAATACCAGGTGCTGTAAGCTTTTTCTTTTTCTCCTTTTTTCTTCACCTGGACTATAGAACATTTGTGACTACATGTTTGACAGTCTGAAAAGACTGATGGACACAATCAATTGCACTGTGGGAGAGCATTGTTTTTATCATGTGGTGACACATCAATTCAGATGTCCGAAAGTTTAGCCAGATTCAAGAATGTGGGGGAGCATTTGCTCCCCCACATTATGGCCAAGCGCAGCAGATGTTTAAAAGGGCCTTTTCTGCACACCATTGTGGCTTACGGCCATACCACCCTGAACACGCCCGATCTCGTCCGATCTCGGAAGCTAAGCAGGGTCGGGCCTGGTTAGTACTTGGATGGGAGACCGCCTGGGAATACCAGGTGCTGTAAGCTTTTTCTTTTTCTCTTTTTTTCTTCACCTGGACTATAGAACATTTGTGACTACATGTTTGACAGTCTGAAAAGACTGATGGACACAATCAATTGCACTGTGGGAGAGCATTGTTTTTATCATGTGGTGACACATCAATTCAGATGTCCGAAAGTTTAGCCAGATTCAAGAATGTGGGGGAGCATTTGCTCCCCCACATTATGGCCAAGCGCAGCAGATGTTTAAAAGGGCCTTTTCTGCACACCATTGTGGCTTACGGCCATACCACCCTGAACACGCCCGATCTCGTCCGATCTCGGAAGCTAAGCAGGGTCGGGCCTGGTTAGTACTTGGATGGGAGACCGCCTGGGAATACCAGGTGCTGTAAGCTTTTTCTTTTTCTCTTTTTTTCTTCACCTGGACTATAGAACATTTGTGACTACATGTTTGACAGTCTGAAAAGACTGATGGACACAATCAATTGCACTGTGGGAGAGCATTGTTTTTATCATGTGGTGACACATCAATTCAGATGTCCGAAAGTTTAGCCAGATTCAATTATGGCCAAGCGCAGCAGATGTTTAAAAGGGCCTTTTCTGCACACCATTGTGGCTTACGGCCATACCACCCTGAACACGCCCGATCTCGTCCGATCTCGGAAGCTAAGCAGGGTCGGGCCTGGTTAGTACTTGGATGGGAGACCGCCTGGGAATACCAGGTGCTGTAAGCTTTTTCTTTTTCTCCTTTTTTCTTCACCTGGACTATAGAACATTTGTGACTACATGTTTGACAGTCTGAAAAGACTGATGGACACAATCAATTGCACTGTGGGAGAGCATTGTTTTTATCATGTGGTGACACATCAATTCAGATGTCCGAAAGTTTAGCCAGATTCAAGAATGTGGGGGAGCATTTGCTCCCCCACATTATGGCCAAGCGCAGCAGATGTTTAAAAGGGCCTTTTCTACACACCATTGTGGCTTACGACCATACCACCCTGAACACGCCCAATCTCGTCCGATCTCGGAAGCTAAGCAGGGTCGGGCCTGGTTAGTACTTGGATGGGAGACCGCCTGGGAATACCAGGTGCTGTAAGCTTTTTCTTTTTCTCTTTTTTTCTTCACCTGGACTATAGAACATTTGTGACTACATGTTTGACAGTCTGAAAAGACTGATGGACACAATCAATTGCACTGTGGGAGAGCATTGTTTTTATCATGTGGTGACACATCAATTCAGATGTCCGAAAGTTTAGCCAGATTCAAGAATGTGGGGGAGCATTTGCTCCCCCACATTATGGCCAAGCGCAGCAGATGTTTAAAAGGGCCTTTTCTGCACACCATTGTCGCTTACGGCCATACCACCCTGAACACGCCCGATCTCGTCCGATCTCGGAAGCTAAGCAGGGTCGGGCCTGGTTAGTACTTGGATGGGAGACCGCCTGGGAATACCAGGTGCTGTAAGCTTTTTCTTTTTCTCTTTTTTTCTTCACCTGGACTATAGAACATTTGTGACTACATGTTTGACAGTCTGAAAAGACTGATGGACACAATCAATTGCACTGTGGGAGAGCATTGTTTTTATCATGTGGTGACACATCAATTCAGATGTCCGAAAGTTTAGCCAGATTCAATTATGGCCAAGCGCAGCAGATGTTTAAAAGGGCCTTTTCTGCACACCATTGTGGCTTACGGCCATACCACCCTGAACACGCCCGATCTCGTCCGATCTCGGAAGCTAAGCAGGGTCGGGCCTGGTTAGTACTTGGATGGGAGACCGCCTGGGAATACCAGGTGCTGTAAGCTTTTTCTTTTTCTCTTTTTTTCTTCACCTGGACTATAGAACATTTGTGACTACATGTTTGACATTCTGAAAAGACTGATGGACACAATCAATTGCACTGTGGCAGAGCATTGTTTTTATCATGTGGTGACACATCAATTCAGATGTCCGAAAGTTTAGCCAGATTCAAGAATGTGGGGGAGCATTTGCTCCCCCACATTATGGCCAAGCGCAGCAGATGTTTAAAAGGGCCTTTTCTACACACCATTGTGGCTTACGACCATACCACCCTGAACACGCCCAATCTCGTCCGATCTCGGAAGCTAAGCAGGGTCGGGCCTGGTTAGTACTTGGATGGGAGACCGCCTGGGAATAGCAGGTGCTGTAAGCTTTTTCTTTTTCTCTTTTTTTCTTCACCTGGACTATAGAACATTTGTGACTACATGTTTGACAGTCTGAAAAGACTGATGGACACAATCAATTGCACTGTGGGAGAGCATTGTTTTTATCATGTGGTGACACATCAATTCAGATGTCCGAAAGTTTAGCCAGATTCAATTATGGCCAAGCGCAGCAGATGTTTAAAAGGGCCTTTTCTGCACACCATTGTGGCTTACGGCCATACCACCCTGAACACGCCCGATCTCGTCCGATCTCGGAAGCTAAGCAGGGTCGGGCCTGGTTAGTACTTGGATGGGAGACCGCCTGGGAATACCAGGTGCTGTAAGCTTTTTCTTTTTCTCCTTTTTTCTTCACCTGGACTATAGAACATTTGTGACTACATGTTTGACAGTCTGAAAAGACTGATGGACACAATCAATTGCACTGTGGGAGAGCATTGTTTTTATCATGTGGTGACACATCAATTCAGATGTCCGAAAGTTTAGCCAGATTCAAGAATGTGGGGGAGCATTTGCTCCCCCAGATTATGGCCAAGCGCAGCAGATGTTTAAAAGGGCCTTTTCTGCACACCATTGTGGCTTACGGCCATACCACCCTGAACACGCCCGATCTCGTCCGATCTCGGAAGCTAAGCAGGGTCGGGCCTGGTTAGTACTTGGATGGGAGACCGCCTGGGAATACCAGGTGCTGTAAGCTTTTTCTTTTTCTCCTTTTTTCTTCACCTGGACTATAGAACATTTGTGACTACATGTTTGACAGTCTGAAAAGACTGATGGACACAATCAATTGCACTGTGGGAGAGCATTGTTTTTATCATGTGGTGACACATCAATTCAGATGTCCGAAAGTTTAGCCAGATTCAAGAATGTGGGGGAGCATTTGCTCCCCCACATTATGGCCAAGCGCAGCAGATGTTTAAAAGGGCCTTTTCTGCACACCATTGTGGCTTACGGCCATACCACCCTGAACACGCCCGATCTCGTCCGATCTCGGAAGCTAAGCAGGGTCGGGCCTGGTTAGTACTTGGATGGGAGACCGCCTGGGAATACCAGGTGCTGTAAGCTTTTTCTTTTTCTCTTTTTTTCTTCACCTGGACTATAGAACATTTGTGACTACATGTTTGACAGTCTGAAAAGACTGATGGACACAATCAATTGCACTGTGGGAGAGCATTGTTTTTATCATGTGGTGACACATCAATTCAGATGTCCGAAAGTTTAGCCAGATTCAAGAATGTGGGGGAGCATTTGCTCCCCCACATTATGGCCAAGCGCAGCAGATGTTTAAAAGGGCCTTTTCTGCACACCATTGTGGCTTACGGCCATACCACCCTGAACACGCCCGATCTCGTCCGATCTCGGAAGCTAAGCAGGGTCGGGCCTGGTTAGTACTTGGATGGGAGACCGCCTGGGAATACCAGGTGCTGTAAGCTTTTTCTTTTTCTCTTTTTTTCTTCACCTGGACTATAGAACATTTGTGACTACATGTTTGACAGTCTGAAAAGACTGATGGACACAATCAGTTGCACTGTGGGAGAGCATTGTTTTTATCATGTGGTGACACATCAATTCAGATGTCCGAAAGTTTAGCCAGATTCAATTATGGCCAAGCGCAGCAGATGTTTAAAAGGGCCTTTTCTGCACACCATTGTGGCTTACGGCCATACCACCCTGAACACGCCCGATCTCGTCCGATCTCGGAAGCTAAGCAGGGTCGGGCCTGGTTAGTACTTGGATGGGAGACCGCCTGGGAATACCAGGTGCTGTAAGCTTTTTCTTTTTCTCCTTTTTTCTTCACCTGGACTATAGAACATTTGTGACTACATGTTTGACAGTCTGAAAAGACTGATGGACACAATCAATTGCACTGTGGGAGAGCATTGTTTTTATCATGTGGTGACACATCAATTCAGATGTCCGAAAGTTTAGCCAGATTCAAGAATGTGGGGGAGCATTTGCTCCCCCACATTATGGCCAAGCGCAGCAGATGTTTAAAAGGGCCTTTTCTGCACACCATTGTGGCTTACGGCCATACCACCCTGAACACGCCCGATCTCGTCCGATCTCGGAAGCTAAGCAGGGTCGGGCCTGGTTAGTACTTGGATGGGAGACCGCCTGGGAATACCAGGTGCTGTAAGCTTTTTCTTTTTCTCTTTTTTTCTTCACCTGGACTATAGAACATTTGTGACTACATGTTTGACAGTCTGAAAAGACTGATGGACACAATCAATTGCACTGTGGGAGAGCATTGTTTTTATCATGTGGTGACACATCAATTCAGATGTCCGAAAGTTTAGCCAGATTCAAGAATGTGGGGGAGCATTTGCTCCCCCACATTATGGCCAAGCGCAGCAGATGTTTAAAAGGGCCTTTTCTGCACACCATTGTGGCTTACGGCCATACCACCCTGAACACGCCCGATCTCGTCCGATCTCGGAAGCTAAGCAGGGTCGGGCCTGGTTAGTACTTGGATGGGAGACCGCCTGGGAATACCAGGTGCTGTAAGCTTTTTCTTTTTCTCTTTTTTTCTTCACCTGGACTATAGAACATTTGTGACTACATGTTTGACAGTCTGAAAAGACTGATGGACACAATCAGTTGCACTGTGGGAGAGCATTGTTTTTATCATGTGGTGACACATCAATTCAGATGTCCGAAAGTTTAGCCAGATTCAATTATGGCCAAGCGCAGCAGATGTTTAAAAGGGCCTTTTCTGCACACCATTGTGGCTTACGGCCATACCACCCTGAACACGCCCGATCTCGTCCGATCTCGGAAGCTAAGCAGGGTCGGGCCTGGTTAGTACTTGGATGGGAGACCGCCTGGGAATACCAGGTGCTGTAAGCTTTTTCTTTTTCTCCTTTTTTCTTCACCTGGACTATAGAACATTTGTGACTACATGTTTGACAGTCTGAAAAGACTGATGGACACAATCAATTGCACTGTGGGAGAGCATTGTTTTTATCATGTGGTGACACATCAATTCAGATGTCCGAAAGTTTAGCCAGATTCAAGAATGTGGGGGAGCATTTGCTCCCCCACATTATGGCCAAGCGCAGCAGATGTTTAAAAGGGCCTTTTCTGCACACCATTGTGGCTTACGGCCATACCACCCTGAACACGCCCGATCTCGTCCGATCTCGGAAGCTAAGCAGGGTCGGGCCTGGTTAGTACTTGGATGGGAGACCGCCTGGGAATACCAGGTGCTGTAAGCTTTTTCTTTTTCTCTTTTTTTCTTCACCTGGACTATAGAACATTTGTGACTACATGTTTGACAGTCTGAAAAGACTGATGGACACAATCAATTGCACTGTGGGAGAGCATTGTTTTTATCATGTGGTGACACATCAATTCAGATGTCCGAAAGTTTAGCCAGATTCAATTATGGCCAAGCGCAGCAGATGTTTAAAAGGGCCTTTTCTGCACACCATTGCGGCTTACGGCCATACCACCCTGAACACGCCCGATCTCGTCCGATCTCGGAAGCTAAGCAGGGTCGGGCCTGGTTAGTACTTGGATGGGAGACCGCCTGGGAATACCAGGTGCTGTAAGCTTTTTCTTTTTCTCTTTTTTTCTTCACCTGGACTATAGAACATTTGTGACTACATGTTTGACAGTCTGAAAAGACTGATGGACACAATCAATTGCACTGTGGGAGAGCATTGTTTTTATCATGTGGTGACACATCAATTCAGATGTCCGAAAGTTTAGCCAGATTCAATTATGGCCAAGCGCAGCAGATGTTTAAAAGGGCCTTTTCTGCACACCATTGCGGCTTACGGCCATACCACCCTGAACACGCCCGATCTCGTCCGATCTCGGAAGCTAAGCAGGGTCGGGCCTGGTTAGTACTTGGATGGGAGACCGCCTGGGAATACCAGGTGCTGTAAGCTTTTTCTTTTTCTCTTTTTTTCTTCACCTGGACTATAGAACATTTGTGACTACATGTTTGACAGTCTGAAAAGACTGATGGACACAATCAATTGCACTGTGGGAGAGCATTGTTTTTATCATGTGGTGACACATCAATTCAGATGTCCGAAAGTTTAGCCAGATTCAATTATGGCCAAGCGCAGCAGATGTTTAAAAGGGCCTTTTCTGCACACCATTGTGGCTTACGGCCATACCACCCTGAACACGCCCGATCTCGTCCGATCTCGGAAGCTAAGCAGGGTCGGGCCTGGTTAGTACTTGGATGGGAGACCGCCTGGGAATACCAGGTGCTGTAAGCTTTTTCTTTTTCTCTTTTTTTCTTCACCTGGACTATAGAACATTTGTGACTACATGTTTGACAGTCTGAAAAGACTGATGGACACAATCAATTGCACTGTGGGAGAGCATTGTTTTTATCATGTGGTGACACATCAATTCAGATGTCCGAAAGTTTAGCCAGATTCAATTATGGCCAAGCGCAGCAGATGTTTAAAAGGGCCTTTTCTGCACACCATTGCGGCTTACGGCCATACCACCCTGAACACGCCCGATCTCGTCCGATCTCGGAAGCTAAGCAGGGTCGGGCCTGGTTAGTACTTGGATGGGAGACCGCCTGGGAATACCAGGTGCTGTAAGCTTTTTCTTTTTCTCTTTTTTTCTTCACCTGGACTATAGAACATTTGTGACTACATGTTTGACAGTCTGAAAAGACTGATGGACACAATCAATTGCACTGTGGGAGAGCATTGTTTTTATCATGTGGTGACACATCAATTCAGATGTCCGAAAGTTTAGCCAGATTCAATTATGGCCAAGCGCAGCAGATGTTTAAAAGGGCCTTTTCTGCACACCATTGTGGCTTACGGCCATACCACCCTGAACACGCCCGATCTCGTCCGATCTCGGAAGCTAAGCAGGGTCGGGCCTGGTTAGTACTTGGATGGGAGACCGCCTGGGAATACCAGGTGCTGTAAGCTTTTTCTTTTTCTCCTTTTTTCTTCACCTGGACTATAGAACATTTGTGACTACATGTTTGACAGTCTGAAAAGACTGATGGACACAATCAATTGCACTGTGGGAGAGCATTGTTTTTATCATGTGGTGACACATCAATTCAGATGTCCGAAAGTTTAGCCAGATTCAAGAATGTGGGGGAGCATTTGCTCCCCCACATTATGGCCAAGCGCAGCAGATGTTTAAAAGGGCCTTTTCTACACACCATTGTGGCTTACGACCATACCACCCTGAACACGCCCAATCTCGTCCGATCTCGGAAGCTAAGCAGGGTCGGGCCTGGTTAGTACTTGGATGGGAGACCGCCTGGGAATACCAGGTGCTGTAAGCTTTTTCTTTTTCTCTTTTTTTCTTCACCTGGACTATAGAACATTTGTGACTACATGTTTGACAGTCTGAAAAGACTGATGGACACAATCAATTGCACTGTGGGAGAGCATTGTTTTTATCATGTGGTGACACATCAATTCAGATGTCCGAAAGTTTAGCCAGATTCAAGAATGTGGGGGAGCATTTGCTCCCCCACATTATGGCCAAGCGCAGCAGATGTTTAAAAGGGCCTTTTCTACACACCATTGTGACTTACGACCATACCACCCTGAACACGCCCAATCTCGTCCGATCTCGGAAGCTAAGCAGGGTCGGGCCTGGTTAGTACTTGGATGGGAGACCGCCTGGGAATACCAGGTGCTGTAAGCTTTTTCTTTTTCTCTTTTTTTCTTCACCTGGACTATAGAACATTTGTGACTACATGTTTGACAGTCTGAAAAGACTGATGGACACAATCAATTGCACTGTGGGAGAGCATTGTTTTTATCATGTGGTGACACATCAATTCAGATGTCCGAAAGTTTAGCCAGATTCAATTATGGCCAAGCGCAGCAGATGTTTAAAAGGGCCTTTTCTGCACACCATTGCGGCTTACGGCCATACCACCCTGAACACGCCCGATCTCGTCCGATCTCGGAAGCTAAGCAGGGTCGGGCCTGGTTAGTACTTGGATGGGAGACCGCCTGGGAATACCAGGTGCTGTAAGCTTTTTCTTTTTCTCTTTTTTTCTTCACCTGGACTATAGAACATTTGTGACTACATGTTTGACAGTCTGAAAAGACTGATGGACACAATCAATTGCACTGTGGGAGAGCATTGTTTTTATCATGTGGTGACACATCAATTCAGATGTCCGAAAGTTTAGCCAGATTCAATTATGGCCAAGCGCAGCAGATGTTTAAAAGGGCCTTTTCTGCACACCATTGTGGCTTACGGCCATACCACCCTGAACACGCCCGATCTCGTCCGATCTCGGAAGCTAAGCAGGGTCGGGCCTGGTTAGTACTTGGATGGGAGACCGCCTGGGAATACCAGGTGCTGTAAGCTTTTTCTTTTTCTCTTTTTTTCTTCACCTGGACTATAGAACATTTGTGACTACATGTTTGACAGTCTGAAAAGACTGATGGACACAATCAATTGCACTGTGGGAGAGCATTGTTTTTATCATGTGGTGACACATCAATTCAGATGTCCGAAAGTTTAGCCAGATTCAATTATGGCCAAGCGCAGCAGATGTTTAAAAGGGCCTTTTCTGCACACCATTGCGGCTTACGGCCATACCACCCTGAACACGCCCGATCTCGTCCGATCTCGGAAGCTAAGCAGGGTCGGGCCTGGTTAGTACTTGGATGGGAGACCGCCTGGGAATACCAGGTGCTGTAAGCTTTTTCTTTTTCTCTTTTTTTCTTCACCTGGACTATAGAACATTTGTGACTACATGTTTGACAGTCTGAAAAGACTGATGGACACAATCAATTGCACTGTGGGAGAGCATTGTTTTTATCATGTGGTGACACATCAATTCAGATGTCCGAAAGTTTAGCCAGATTCAATTATGGCCAAGCGCAGCAGATGTTTAAAAGGGCCTTTTCTGCACACCATTGTGGCTTACGGCCATACCACCCTGAACACGCCCGATCTCGTCCGATCTCGGAAGCTAAGCAGGGTCGGGCCTGGTTAGTACTTGGATGGGAGACCGCCTGGGAATACCAGGTGCTGTAAGCTTTTTCTTTTTCTCCTTTTTTCTTCACCTGGACTATAGAACATTTGTGACTACATGTTTGACAGTCTGAAAAGACTGATGGACACAATCAATTGCACTGTGGGAGAGCATTGTTTTTATCATGTGGTGACACATCAATTCAGATGTCCGAAAGTTTAGCCAGATTCAAGAATGTGGGGGAGCATTTGCTCCCCCACATTATGGCCAAGCGCAGCAGATGTTTAAAAGGGCCTTTTCTACACACCATTGTGGCTTACGACCATACCACCCTGAACACGCCCAATCTCGTCCGATCTCGGAAGCTAAGCAGGGTCGGGCCTGGTTAGTACTTGGATGGGAGACCGCCTGGGAATACCAGGTGCTGTAAGCTTTTTCTTTTTCTCTTTTTTTCTTCACCTGGACTATAGAACATTTGTGACTACATGTTTGACAGTCTGAAAAGACTGATGGACACAATCAATTGCACTGTGGGAGAGCATTGTTTTTATCATGTGGTGACACATCAATTCAGATGTCCGAAAGTTTAGCCAGATTCAAGAATGTGGGGGAGCATTTGCTCCCCCACATTATGGCCAAGCGCAGCAGATGTTTAAAAGGGCCTTTTCTACACACCATTGTGGCTTACGACCATACCACCCTGAACACGCCCAATCTCGTCCGATCTCGGAAGCTAAGCAGGGTCGGGCCTGGTTAGTACTTGGATGGGAGACCGCCTGGGAATACCAGGTGCTGTAAGCTTTTTCTTTTTCTCTTTTTTTCTTCACCTGGACTATAGAACATTTGTGACTACATGTTTGACAGTCTGAAAAGACTGATGGACACAATCAATTGCACTGTGGGAGAGCATTGTTTTTATCATGTGGTGACACATCAATTCAGATGTCCGAAAGTTTAGCCAGATTCAAGAATGTGGGGGAGCATTTGCTCCCCCACATTATGGCCAAGCGCAGCAGATGTTTAAAAGGGCCTTTTCTGCACACCATTGTCGCTTACGGCCATACCACCCTGAACACGCCCGATCTCGTCCGATCTCGGAAGCTAAGCAGGGTCGGGCCTGGTTAGTACTTGGATGGGAGACCGCCTGGGAATACCAGGTGCTCTAAGCTTTTTCTTTTTCTCTTTTTTTCTTCACCTGGACTATAGAACATTTGTGACTACATGTTTGACAGTCTGAAAAGACTGATGGACACAATCAATTGCACTGTGGGAGAGCATTGTTTTTATCATGTGGTGACACATCAATTCAGATGTCCGAAAGTTTAGCCAGATTCAATTATGGCCAAGCGCAGCAGATGTTTAAAAGGGCCTTTTCTGCACACCATTGTGGCTTACGGCCATACCACCCTGAACACGCCCGATCTCGTCCGATCTCGGAAGCTAAGCAGGGTCGGGCCTGGTTAGTACTTGGATGGGAGACCGCCTGGGAATACCAGGTGCTGTAAGCTTTTTCTTTTTCTCCTTTTTTCTTCACCTGGACTATAGAACATTTGTGACTACATGTTTGACAGTCTGAAAAGACTGATGGACACAATCAATTGCACTGTGGGAGAGCATTGTTTTTATCATGTGGTGACACATCAATTCAGATGTCCGAAAGTTTAGCCAGATTCAAGAATGTGGGGGAGCATTTGCTCCCCCACATTATGGCCAAGCGCAGCAGATGTTTAAAAGGGCCTTTTCTGCACACCATTGTGGCTTACGGCCATACCACCCTGAACACGCCCGATCTCGTCCGATCTCGGAAGCTAAGCAGGGTCGGGCCTGGTTAGTACTTGGATGGGAGACCGCCTGGGAATACCAGGTGCTCTAAGCTTTTTCTTTTTCTCTTTTTTTCTTCACCTGGACTATAGAACATTTGTGACTACATGTTTGACAGTCTGAAAAGACTGATGGACACAATCAATTGCACTGTGGGAGAGCATTGTTTTTATCATGTGGTGACACATCAATTCAGATGTCCGAAAGTTTAGCCAGATTCAAGAATGTGGGGGAGCATTTGCTCCCCCACATTATGGCCAAGCGCAGCAGATGTTTAAAAGGGCCTTTTCTGCACACCATTGTTGCTTACGGCCATACCACCCTGAGCACGCCCGATCTCGTCCGATCTCGGAAGCTAAGCAGGGTCGGGCCTGGTTAGTACTTGGATGGGAGACCGCCTGGGAATACCAGGTGCTGTAAGCTTTTTCTTTTTCTCTTTTTTTCTTCACCTGGACTATAGAACATTTGTGACTACATGTTTGACAGTCTGAAAAGACTGATGGACACAATCAGTTGCACTGTGGGAGAGCATTGTTTTTATCATGTGGTGACACATCAATTCAGATGTCCGAAAGTTTAGCCAGATTCAATTATGGCCAAGCGCAGCAGATGTTTAAAAGGGCCTTTTCTGCACACCATTGTGGCTTACGGCCATACCACCCTGAACACGCCCGATCTCGTCCGATCTCGGAAGCTAAGCAGGGTCGGGCCTGGTTAGTACTTGGATGGGAGACCGCCTGGGAATACCAGGTGCTGTAAGCTTTTTCTTTTTCTCTTTTTTTCTTCACCTGGACTATAGAACATTTGTGACTACATGTTTGACATTCTGAAAAGACTGATGGACACAATCAATTGCACTGTGGCAGAGCATTGTTTTTATCATGTGGTGACACATCAATTCAGATGTCCGAAAGTTTAGCCAGATTCAAGAATGTGGGGGAGCATTTGCTCCCCCACATTATGGCCAAGCGCAGCAGATGTTTAAAAGGGCCTTTTCTGCACACTATTGTGGCTTACGGCCATACCACCCTGAACACGCCCGATCTCGTCCGATCTCGGAAGCTAAGCAGGGTCGGGCCTGGTTAGTACTTGGATGGGAGACCGCCTGGGAATACCAGGTGCTGTAAGCCTTTTCTTTTTCTCTTTTTTTCTTCACCTGGACTATAGAACATTTGTGACTACATGTTTGACATTCTGAAAAGACTGATGGACACAATCAATTGCACTGTGGCAGAGCATTGTTTTTATCATGTGGTGACACATCAATTCAGATGTCCGAAAGTTTAGCCAGATTCAAGAATGTGGGGGAGCATTTGCTCCCCCACATTATGGCCAAGCGCAGCAGATGTTTAAAATGGCCTTTTCTACACACCATTGTGGCTTACGGCCATACCACCCTGAACACGCCCGATCTCGTCCGATCTCGGAAGCTAAGCAGGGTCGGGCCTGGTTAGTACTTGGATGGGAGACCGCCTGGGAATACCAGGTGCTGTAAGCTTTTTCTTTTTCTCTTTTTTTCTTCACCTGGACTATAGAACATTTGTGACTACATGTTTGACAGTCTGAAAAGACTGATGGACACAATCAATTGCACTGTGGGAGAGCATTGTTTTTATCATGTGGTGACACATCAATTCAGATGTCCGAAAGTTTAGCCAGATTCAATTATGGCCAAGCGCAGCAGATGTTTAAAAGGGCCTTTTCTGCACACCATTGTGGCTTACGGCCATACCACCCTGAACACGCCCGATCTCGTCCGATCTCGGAAGCTAAGCAGGGTCGGGCCTGGTTAGTACTTGGATGGGAGACCGCCTGGGAATACCAGGTGCTGTAAGCTTTTTCTTTTTCTCCTTTTTTCTTCACCTGGACTATAGAACATTTGTGACTACATGTTTGACAGTCTGAAAAGACTGATGGACACAATCAATTGCACTGTGGGAGAGCATTGTTTTTATCATGTGGTGACACATCAATTCAGATGTCCGAAAGTTTAGCCAGATTCAAGAATGTGGGGGAGCATTTGCTCCCCCACATTATGGCCAAGCGCAGCAGATGTTTAAAAGGGCCTTTTCTGCACACCATTGTGGCTTACGGCCATACCACCCTGAACACGCCCGATCTCGTCCGATCTCGGAAGCTAAGCAGGGTCGGGCCTGGTTAGTACTTGGATGGGAGACCGCCTGGGAATACCAGGTGCTGTAAGCTTTTTCTTTTTCTCTTTTTTTCTTCACCTGGACTATAGAACATTTGTGACTACATGTTTGACAGTCTGAAAAGACTGATGGACACAATCAATTGCACTGTGGGAGAGCATTGTTTTTATCATGTGGTGACACATCAATTCAGATGTCCGAAAGTTTAGCCAGATTCAATTATGGCCAAGCGCAGCAGATGTTTAAAAGGGCCTTTTCTGCACACCATTGTGGCTTACGGCCATACCACCCTGAACACGCCCGATCTCGTCCGATCTCGGAAGTTAAGCAGGGTCGGGCCTGGTTAGTACTTGGATGGGAGACCGCCTGGGAATACCAGGTGCTGTAAGCTTTTTCTTTTTCTCCTTTTTTCTTCACCTGGACTATAGAACATTTGTGACTACATGTTTGACAGTCTGAAAAGACTGATGGACACAATCAATTGCACTGTGGGAGAGCATTGTTTTTATCATGTGGTGACACATCAATTCAGATGTCCGAAAGTTTAGCCAGATTCAAGAATGTGGGGGAGCATTTGCTCCCCCACATTATGGCCAAGCGCAGCAGATGTTTAAAAGGGCCTTTTCTGCACACTATTGTGGCTTACGGCCATACCACCCTGAACACGCCCGATCTCGTCCGATCTCGGAAGCTAAGCAGGGTCGGGCCTGGTTAGTACTTGGATGGGAGACCGCCTGGGAATACCAGGTGCTGTAAGCTTTTTCTTTTTCTCTTTTTTTCTTCACCTGGACTATAGAACATTTGTGACTACATGTTTGACATTCTGAAAAGACTGATGGACACAATCAATTGCACTGTGGCAGAGCATTGTTTTTATCATGTGGTGACACATCAATTCAGATGTCCGAAAGTTTAGCCAGATTCAAGAATGTGGGGGAGCATTTGCTCCCCCACATTATGGCCAAGCGCAGCAGATGTTTAAAAGGGCCTTTTCTACACACCATTGTGGCTTACGGCCATACCACCCTGAACACGCCCGATCTCGTCCGATCTCGGAAGCTAAGCAGGGTCGGGCCTGGTTAGTACTTGGATGGGAGACCGCCTGGGAATACCAGGTGCTGTAAGCTTTTTCTTTTTCTCTTTTTTTCTTCACCTGGACTATAGAACATTTGTGACTACATGTTTGACAGTCTGAAAAGACTGATGGACACAATCAATTGCACTGTGGGAGAGCATTGTTTTTATCATGTGGTGACACATCAATTCAGATGTCCGAAAGTTTATCCAGATTCAATTATGGCCAAGCGCAGCAGATGTTTAAAAGGGCCTTTTCTGCACACCATTGTGGCTTACGGCCATACCACCCTGAACACGCCCGATCTCGTCCGATCTCGGAAGCTAAGCAGGGTCGGGCCTGGTTAGTACTTGGATGGGAGACCGCCTGGGAATACCAGGTGCTGTAAGCTTTTTCTTTTTCTCCTTTTTTCTTCACCTGGACTATAGAACATTTGTGACTACATGTTTGACAGTCTGAAAAGACTGATGGACACAATCAATTGCACTGTGGGAGAGCATTGTTTTTATCATGTGGTGACACATCAATTCAGATGTCCGAAAGTTTAGCCAGATTCAAGAATGTGGGGGAGCATTTGCTCCCCCACATTATGGCCAAGCGCAGCAGATGTTTAAAAGGGCCTTTTCTGCACACCATTGTGGCTTACGGCCATACCACCCTGAACACGCCCGATCTCGTCCGATCTCGGAAGCTAAGCAGGGTCGGGCCTGGTTAGTACTTGGATGGGAGACCGCCTGGGAATACCAGGTGCTGTAAGCTTTTTCTTTTTCTCTTTTTTTCTTCACCTGGACTATAGAACATTTGTGACTACATGTTTGACAGTCTGAAAAGACTGATGGACACAATCAATTGCACTGTGGGAGAGCATTGTTTTTATCATGTGGTGACACATCAATTCAGATGTCCGAAAGTTTAGCCAGATTCAAGAATGTGGGGGAGCATTTGCTCCCCCACATTATGGCCAAGCGCAGTAGATGTTTAAAATGGCCTTTTCTACACACCATTGTGGCTTACGGCCATACCACCCTGAACACGCCCGATCTCGTCCGATCTCGGAAGCTAAGCAGGGTCGGGCCTGGTTAGTACTTGGATGGGAGACCGCCTGGGAATACCAGGTGCTGTAAGCTTTTTCTTTTTCTCTTTTTTTCTTCACCTGGACTATAGAACATTTGTGACTACATGTTTGACAGTCTGAAAAGACTGATGGACACAATCAATTGCACTGTGGGAGAGCATTGTTTTTATCATGTGGTGACACATCAATTCAGATGTCCGAAAGTTTATCCAGATTCAATTATGGCCAAGCGCAGCAGATGTTTAAAAGGGCCTTTTCTGCACACCATTGTGGCTTACGGCCATACCACCCTGAACACGCCCGATCTCGTCCGATCTCGGAAGCTAAGCAGGGTCGGGCCTGGTTAGTACTTGGATGGGAGACCGCCTGGGAATACCAGGTGCTGTAAGCTTTTTCTTTTTCTCTTTTTTTCTTCACCTGGACTATAGAACATTTGTGACTACATGTTTGACAGTCTGAAAAGACTGATGGACACAATCAATTGCACTGTGGGAGAGCATTGTTTTTATCATGTGGTGACACATCAATTCAGATGTCCGAAAGTTTAGCCAGATTCAATTATGGCCAAGCGCAGCAGATGTTTAAAAGGGCCTTTTCTGCACACCATTGTGGCTTACGGCCATACCACCCTGAACACGCCCGATCTCGTCCGATCTCGGAAGCTAAGCAGGGTCGGGCCTGGTTAGTACTTGGATGGGAGACCGCCTGGGAATACCAGGTGCTGTAAGCTTTTTCTTTTTCTCCTTTTTTCTTCACCTGGACTATAGAACATTTGTGACTACATGTTTGACAGTCTGAAAAGACTGATGGACACAATCAATTGCACTGTGGGAGAGCATTGTTTTTATCATGTGGTGACACATCAATTCAGATGTCCGAAAGTTTAGCCAGATTCAAGAATGTGGGGGAGCATTTGCTCCCCCACATTATGGCCAAGCGCAGCAGATGTTTAAAAGGGCCTTTTCTAAACACCATTGTGGCTTACGACCATACCACCCTGAACACGCCCGATCTCGTCCGATCTCGGAAGCTAAGCAGGGTCGGGCCTGGTTAGTACTTGGATGGGAGACCGCCTGGGAATACCAGGTGCTGTAAGCTTTTTCTTTTTCTCTTTTTTTCTTCACCTGGACTATAGAACATTTGTGACTACATGTTTGACATTCTGAAAAGACTGATGGACACAATCAATTGCACTGTGGCAGAGCATTGTTTTTATCATGTGGTGACACATCAATTCAGATGTCCGAAAGTTTAGCCAGATTCAAGAATGTGGGGGAGCATTTGCTCCCCCACATTATGGCCAAGCGCAGCAGATGTTTAAAAGGGCCTTTTCTGCACACCATTGTGGCTTACGGCCATACCACCCTGAACACGCCCGATCTCGTCCGATCTCGGAAGCTAAGCAGGGTCGGGTCTGGTTAGTACTTGGATGGGAGACCGCCTGGGAATACCAGGTGCTGTAAGCTTTTTCTTTTTCTCCTTTTTTCTTCACCTGGACTATAGAACATTTGTGACTACATGTTTGACAGTCTGAAAAGACTGATGGACACAATCAATTGCACTGTGGGAGAGCATTGTTTTTATCATGTGGTGACACATCAATTCAGATGTCCGAAAGTTTAGCCAGATTCAAGAATGTGGGGGAGCATTTGCTCCCCCACATTATGGCCAAGCGCAGCAGATGTTTAAAAGGGCCTTTTCTGCACACCATTGTGGCTTACGGCCATACCACCCTGAACACGCCCGATCTCGTCCGATCTCGGAAGCTAAGCAGGGTCGGGCCTGGTTAGTACTTGGATGGGAGACCGCCTGGGAATACCAGGTGCTGTAAGCTTTTTCTTTTTCTCCTTTTTTCTTCACCTGGACTATAGAACATTTGTGACTACATGTTTGACAGTCTGAAAAGACTGATGGACACAATCAATTGCACTGTGGGAGAGCATTGTTTTTATCATGTGGTGACACATCAATTCAGATGTCCGAAAGTTTAGCCAGATTCAAGAATGTGGGGGAGCATTTGCTCCCCCACATTATGGCCAAGCGCAGCAGATGTTTAAAAGGGCCTTTTCTGCACACCATTGTGGCTTACGGCCATACCACCCTGAACACGCCCGATCTCGTCCGATCTCGGAAGTTAAGCAGGGTCGGGCCTGGTTAGTACTTGGATGGGAGACCGCCTGGGAATACCAGGTGCTGTAAGCTTTTTCTTTTTCTCCTTTTTTCTTCACCTGGACTATAGAACATTTGTGACTACATGTTTGACAGTCTGAAAAGACTGATGGACACAATCAATTGCACTGTGGGAGAGCATTGTTTTTATCATGTGGTGACACATCAATTCAGATGTCCGAAAGTTTAGCCAGATTCAAGAATGTGGGGGAGCATTTGCTCCCCCACATTATGGCCAAGCGCAGCAGATGTTTAAAAGGGCCTTTTCTGCACACTATTGTGGCTTACGGCCATACCACCCTGAACACGCCCGATCTCGTCCGATCTCGGAAGCTAAGCAGGGTCGGGCCTGGTTAGTACTTGGATGGGAGACCGCCTGGGAATACCAGGTGCTGTAAGCTTTTTCTTTTTCTCTTTTTTTCTTCACCTGGACTATAGAACATTTGTGACTACATGTTTGACATTCTGAAAAGACTGATGGACACAATCAATTGCACTGTGGCAGAGCATTGTTTTTATCATGTGGTGACACATCAATTCAGATGTCCGAAAGTTTAGCCAGATTCAAGAATGTGGGGGAGCATTTGCTCCCCCACATTATGGCCAAGCGCAGCAGATGTTTAAAAGGGCCTTTTCTACACACCATTGTGGCTTACGGCCATACCACCCTGAACACGCCCGATCTCGTCCGATCTCGGAAGCTAAGCAGGGTCGGGCCTGGTTAGTACTTGGATGGGAGACCGCCTGGGAATACCAGGTGCTGTAAGCTTTTTCTTTTTCTCTTTTTTTCTTCACCTGGACTATAGAACATTTGTGACTACATGTTTGACAGTCTGAAAAGACTGATGGACACAATCAATTGCACTGTGGGAGAGCATTGTTTTTATCATGTGGTGACACATCAATTCAGATGTCCGAAAGTTTATCCAGATTCAATTATGGCCAAGCGCAGCAGATGTTTAAAAGGGCCTTTTCTGCACACCATTGTGGCTTACGGCCATACCACCCTGAACACGCCCGATCTCGTCCGATCTCGGAAGCTAAGCAGGGTCGGGCCTGGTTAGTACTTGGATGGGAGACCGCCTGGGAATACCAGGTGCTGTAAGCTTTTTCTTTTTCTCCTTTTTTCTTCACCTGGACTATAGAACATTTGTGACTACATGTTTGACAGTCTGAAAAGACTGATGGACACAATCAATTGCACTGTGGGAGAGCATTGTTTTTATCATGTGGTGACACATCAATTCAGATGTCCGAAAGTTTAGCCAGATTCAAGAATGTGGGGGAGCATTTGCTCCCCCACATTATGGCCAAGCGCAGCAGATGTTTAAAAGGGCCTTTTCTGCACACCATTGTGGCTTACGGCCATACCACCCTGAACACGCCCGATCTCGTCCGATCTCGGAAGCTAAGCAGGGTCGGGCCTGGTTAGTACTTGGATGGGAGACCGCCTGGGAATACCAGGTGCTGTAAGCTTTTTCTTTTTCTCTTTTTTTCTTCACCTGGACTATAGAACATTTGTGACTACATGTTTGACAGTCTGAAAAGACTGATGGACACAATCAATTGCACTGTGGGAGAGCATTGTTTTTATCATGTGGTGACACATCAATTCAGATGTCCGAAAGTTTAGCCAGATTCAAGAATGTGGGGGAGCATTTGCTCCCCCACATTATGGCCAAGCGCAGTAGATGTTTAAAATGGCCTTTTCTACACACCATTGTGGCTTACGGCCATACCACCCTGAACACGCCCGATCTCGTCCGATCTCGGAAGCTAAGCAGGGTCGGGCCTGGTTAGTACTTGGATGGGAGACCGCCTGGGAATACCAGGTGCTGTAAGCTTTTTCTTTTTCTCTTTTTTTCTTCACCTGGACTATAGAACATTTGTGACTACATGTTTGACAGTCTGAAAAGACTGATGGACACAATCAATTGCACTGTGGGAGAGCATTGTTTTTATCATGTGGTGACACATCAATTCAGATGTCCGAAAGTTTATCCAGATTCAATTATGGCCAAGCGCAGCAGATGTTTAAAAGGGCCTTTTCTGCACACCATTGTGGCTTACGGCCATACCACCCTGAACACGCCCGATCTCGTCCGATCTCGGAAGCTAAGCAGGGTCGGGCCTGGTTAGTACTTGGATGGGAGACCGCCTGGGAATACCAGGTGCTGTAAGCTTTTTCTTTTTCTCTTTTTTTCTTCACCTGGACTATAGAACATTTGTGACTACATGTTTGACAGTCTGAAAAGACTGATGGACACAATCAATTGCACTGTGGGAGAGCATTGTTTTTATCATGTGGTGACACATCAATTCAGATGTCCGAAAGTTTAGCCAGATTCAATTATGGCCAAGCGCAGCAGATGTTTAAAAGGGCCTTTTCTGCACACCATTGTGGCTTACGGCCATACCACCCTGAACACGCCCGATCTCGTCCGATCTCGGAAGCTAAGCAGGGTCGGGCCTGGTTAGTACTTGGATGGGAGACCGCCTGGGAATACCAGGTGCTGTAAGCTTTTTCTTTTTCTCCTTTTTTCTTCACCTGGACTATAGAACATTTGTGACTACATGTTTGACAGTCTGAAAAGACTGATGGACACAATCAATTGCACTGTGGGAGAGCATTGTTTTTATCATGTGGTGACACATCAATTCAGATGTCCGAAAGTTTAGCCAGATTCAAGAATGTGGGGGAGCATTTGCTCCCCCACATTATGGCCAAGCGCAGCAGATGTTTAAAAGGGCCTTTTCTAAACACCATTGTGGCTTACGACCATACCACCCTGAACACGCCCAATCTCGTACGATCTCGGAAGCTAAGCAGGGTCGGGCCTGGTTAGTACTTGGATGGGAGACCGCCTGGGAATACCAGGTGCTGTAAGCTTTTTCTTTTTCTCTTTTTTTCTTCACCTGGACTATAGAACATTTGTGACTACTTGTTTGACATTCTGAAAAGACTGATGGACACAATCAATTGCACTGTGGCAGAGCATTGTTTTTATCATGTGGTGACACATCAATTCAGATGTCCGAAAGTTTAGCCAGATTCAAGAATGTGGGGGAGCATTTGCTCCCCCACATTATGGCCAAGCGCAGCAGATGTTTAAAAGGGCCTTTTCTGCACACCATTGTGGCTTACGGCCATACCACCCTGAACACGCCCGATCTCGTCCGATCTCGGAAGCTAAGCAGGGTCGGGCCTGGTTAGTACTTGGATGGGAGACCGCCTGGGAATACCAGGTGCTGTAAGCTTTTTCTTTTTCTCTTTTTTTCTTCACCTGGACTATAGAACATTTGTGACTACATGTTTGACATTCTGAAAAGACTGATGGACACAATCAATTGCACTGTGGCAGAGCATTGTTTTTATCATGTGGTGACACATCAATTCAGATGTCCGAAAGTTTAGCCAGATTCAAGAATGTGGGGGAGCATTTGCTCCCCCACATTATGGCCAAGCGCAGCAGATGTTTAAAAGGGCCTTTTCTACACACCATTGTGGCTTACGACCATACCACCCTGAACACGCCCGATCTCGTCCGATCTCGGAAGCTAAGCAGGGTCGGGCCTGGTTAGTACTTGGATGGGAGACCGCCTGGGAATACCAGGTGCTGTAAGCTTTTTCTTTTTCTCTTTTTTTCTTCACCTGGACTATAGAACATTTGTGACTACATGTTTGACAGTCTGAAAAGACTGATGGACACAATCAATTGCACTGTGGGAGAGCATTGTTTTTATCATGTGGTGACACATCAATTCAGATGTCCGAAAGTTTAGCCAGATTCAATTATGGCCAAGCGCAGCAGATGTTTAAAAGGGCCTTTTCTGCACACCATTGTGGCTTACGGCCATACCACCCTGAACACGCCCGATCTCGTCCGATCTCGGAAGCTAAGCAGGGTCGGGCCTGGTTAGTACTTGGATGGGAGACCGCCTGGGAATACCAGGTGCTGTAAGCTTTTTCTTTTTCTCCTTTTTTCTTCACCTGGACTATAGAACATTTGTGACTACATGTTTGACAGTCTGAAAAGACTGATGGACACAATCAATTGCACTGTGGGAGAGCATTGTTTTTATCATGTGGTGACACATCAATTCAGATGTCCGAAAGTTTAGCCAGATTCAAGAATGTGGGGGAGCATTTGCTCCCCCACATTATGGCCAAGCGCAGCAGATGTTTAAAAGGGCCTTTTCTGCACACCATTGTGGCTTACGGCCATACCACCCTGAACACGCCCGATCTCGTCCGATCTCGGAAGCTAAGCAGGGTCGGGCCTGGTTAGTACTTGGATGGGAGACCGCCTGGGAATACCAGGTGCTGTAAGCTTTTTCTTTTTCTCTTTTTTTCTTCACCTGGACTATAGAACATTTGTGACTACATGTTTGACATTCTGAAAAGACTGATGGACACAATCAATTGCACTGTGGCAGAGCATTGTTTTTATCATGTGGTGACACATCAATTCAGATGTCCGAAAGTTTAGCCAGATTCAAGAATGTGGGGGAGCATTTGCTCCCCCACATTATGGCCAAGCGCAGCAGATGTTTAAAAGGGCCTTTTCTGCACACCATTGTGGCTTACGGCCATACCACCCTGAACACGCCCGATCTCGTCCGATCTCGGAAGCTAAGCAGGGTCGGGTCTGGTTAGTACTTGGATGGGAGACCGCCTGGGAATACCAGGTGCTGTAAGCTTTTTCTTTTTCTCCTTTTTTCTTCACCTGGACTATAGAACATTTGTGACTACATGTTTGACAGTCTGAAAAGACTGATGGACACAATCAATTGCACTGTGGGAGAGCATTGTTTTTATCATGTGGTGACACATCAATTCAGATGTCCGAAAGTTTAGCCAGATTCAAGAATGTGGGGGAGCATTTGCTCCCCCACATTATGGCCAAGCGCAGCAGATGTTTAAAAGGGCCTTTTCTGCACACCATTGTGGCTTACGGCCATACCACCCTGAACACGCCCGATCTCGTCCGATCTCGGAAGCTAAGCAGGGTCGGGCCTGGTTAGTACTTGGATGGGAGACCGCCTGGGAATACCAGGTGCTGTAAGCTTTTTCTTTTTCTCCTTTTTTCTTCACCTGGACTATAGAACATTTGTGACTACATGTTTGACAGTCTGAAAAGACTGATGGACACAATCAATTGCACTGTGGGAGAGCATTGTTTTTATCATGTGGTGACACATCAATTCAGATGTCCGAAAGTTTAGCCAGATTCAAGAATGTGGGGGAGCATTTGCTCCCCCACATTATGGCCAAGCGCAGCAGATGTTTAAAAGGGCCTTTTCTGCACACCATTGTGGCTTACGGCCATACCACCCTGAACACGCCCGATCTCGTCCGATCTCGGAAGCTAAGCAGGGTCGGGCCTGGTTAGTACTTGGATGGGAGACCGCCTGGGAATACCAGGTGCTGTAAGCTTTTTCTTTTTCTCTTTTTTTCTTCACCTGGACTATAGAACATTTGTGACTACATGTTTGACATTCTGAAAAGACTGATGGACACAATCAATTGCACTGTGGCAGAGCATTGTTTTTATCATGTGGTGACACATCAATTCAGATGTCCGAAAGTTTAGCCAGATTCAAGAATGTGGGGGAGCATTTGCTCCCCCACATTATGGCCAAGCGCAGCAGATGTTTAAAAGGGCCTTTTCTGCACACCATTGTGGCTTACGGCCATACCACCCTGAACACGCCCGATCTCGTCCGATCTCGGAAGCTAAGCAGGGTCGGGCCTGGTTAGTACTTGGATGGGAGACCGCCTGGGAATACCAGGTGCTGTAAGCTTTTTCTTTTTCTCTTTTTTTCTTCACCTGGACTATAGAACATTTGTGACTACATGTTTGACATTCTGAAAAGACTGATGGACACAATCAATTGCACTGTGGCAGAGCATTGTTTTTATCATGTGGTGACACATCAATTCAGATGTCCGAAAGTTTAGCCAGATTCAAGAATGTGGGGGAGCATTTGCTCCCCCACATTATGGCCAAGCGCAGCAGATGTTTAAAAGGGCCTTTTCTACACACCATTGTGGCTTACGGCCATACCACCCTGAACACGCCCGATCTCGTCCGATCTCGGAAGCTAAGCAGGGTCGGGCCTGGTTAGTACTTGGATGGGAGACCGCCTGGGAATAGCAGGTGCTGTAAGCTTTTTCTTTTTCTCTTTTTTTCTTCACCTGGACTATAGAACATTTGTGACTACATGTTTGACAGTCTGAAAAGACTGATGGACACAATCAATTGCACTGTGGGAGAGCATTGTTTTTATCATGTGGTGACACATCAATTCAGATGTCCGAAAGTTTATCCAGATTCAATTATGGCCAAGCGCAGCAGATGTTTAAAAGGGCCTTTTCTGCACACCATTGTGGCTTACGGCCATACCACCCTGAACACGCCCGATCTCGTCCGATCTCGGAAGCTAAGCAGGGTCGGGCCTGGTTAGTACTTGGATGGGAGACCGCCTGGGAATACCAGGTGCTGTAAGCTTTTTCTTTTTCTCCTTTTTTCTTCACCTGGACTATAGAACATTTGTGACTACATGTTTGACAGTCTGAAAAGACTGATGGACACAATCAATTGCACTGTGGGAGAGCATTGTTTTTATCATGTGGTGACACATCAATTCAGATGTCCGAAAGTTTAGCCAGATTCAATTATGGCCAAGCGCAGCAGATGTTTAAAAGGGCCTTTTCTGCACACCATTGTGGCTTACGGCCATACCACCCTGAACACGCCCAATCTCGTACGATCTCGGAAGCTAAGCAGGGTCGGGCCTGGTTAGTACTTGGATGGGAGACCGCCTGGGAATACCAGGTGCTGTAAGCTTTTTCTTTTTCTCTTTTTTTCTTCACCTGGACTATAGAACATTTGTGACTACATGTTTGACATTCTGAAAAGACTGATGGACACAATCAATTGCACTGTGGCAGAGCATTGTTTTTATCATGTGGTGACACATCAATTCAGATGTCCGAAAGGTTAGCCAGATTCAAGAATGTGGGGGAGCATTTGCTCCCCCACATTATGGCCAAGCGCAGCAGATGTTTAAAAGGGCCTTTTCTGCACACCATTGTGGCTTACGGCCATACCACCCTGAACACGCCCGATCTCGTCCGATCTCGGAAGCTAAGCAGGGTCGGGCCTGGTTAGTACTTGGATGGGAGACCGCCTGGGAATACCAGGTGCTGTAAGCTTTTTCTTTTTCCCTTTTTTTCTTCACCTGGACTATAGAACATTTGTGACGACATGTTTGACAGTCTGAAAAGACTGATGGACACAATCAATTGCACTGTGGGAGAGCATTGTTTTTATCATGTGGTGACACATCAATTCAGATGTCCGAAAGTTTAGCCAGATTCAAGAATGTGGGGGAGCATTTGCTCCCCCACATTATGGCCAAGCGCAGCAGATGTTTAAAAGGGCCTTTTCTGCACACCATTGTGGCTTACGGCCATACCACCCTGAACACGCCCGATCTCGTCCGATCTCGGAAGCTAAGCAGGGTCGGGCCTGGTTAGTACTTGGATGGGAGACCGCCTGGGAATACCAGGTGCTGTAAGCTTTTTCTTTTTCTCTTTTTTTCTTCACCTGGACTATAGAACATTTGTGACTACATGTTTGACAGTCTGAAAAGACTGATGGACACAATCAATTGCACTGTGGGAGAGCATTGTTTTTATCATGTGGTGACACATCAATTCAGATGTCCGAAAGTTTAGCCAGATTCAATTATGGCCAAGCGCAGCAGATGTTTAAAAGGGCCTTTTCTGCACACCATTGTGGCTTACGGCCATACCACCCTGAACACGCCCGATCTCGTCCGATCTCGGAAGCTAAGCAGGGTCGGGCCTTGTTAGTACTTGGATGGGAGACCGCCTGGGAATACCAGGTGCTGTAAGCTTTTTCTTTTTCTCTTTTTTTCTTCACCTGGACTATAGAACATTTGTGACTACATGTTTGACATTCTGAAAAGACTGATGGACACAATCAATTGCACTGTGGCAGAGCATTGTTTTTATCATGTGGTGACACATCAATTCAGATGTCCGAAAGTTTAGCCAGATTCAAGAATGTGGGGGAGCATTTGCTCCCCCACATTATGGCCAAGCGCAGCAGATGTTTAAAAGGGCCTTTTCTGCACACCATTGTGGCTTACGGCCATACCACCCTGAACACGCCCGATCTCGTCCGATCTCGGAAGCTAAGCAGGGTCGGGCCTGGTTAGTACTTGGATGGGAGACCGCCTGGGAATACCAGGTGCTGTAAGCTTTTTCTTTTTCTCTTTTTTTCTTCACCTGGACTATAGAACATTTGTGACTACATGTTTGACAGTCTGAAAAGACTGATGGACACAATCAATTGCACTGTGGGAGAGCATTGTTTTTATCATGTGGTGACACATCAATTCAGATGTCCGAAAGTTTAGCCAGATTCAATTATGGCCAAGCGCAGCAGATGTTTAAAAGGGCCTTTTCTGCACACCATTGTGGCTTACGGCCATACCACCCTGAACACGCCCGATCTCGTCCGATCTCGGAAGCTAAGCAGGGTCGGGCCTGGTTAGTACTTGGATGGGAGACCGCCTGGGAATACCAGGTGCTGTAAGCTTTTTCTTTTTCTCTTTTTTTCTTCACCTGGACTATAGAACATTTGTGACTACATGTTTGACAGTCTGAAAAGACTGATGGACACAATCAATTGCACTGTGGGAGAGCATTGTTTTTATCATGTGGTGACACATCAATTCAGATGTCCGAAAGTTTAGCCAGATTCAAGAATGTGGGGGAGCATTTGCTCCCCCACATTATGGCCAAGCGCAGCAGATGTTTAAAAGGGCCTTTTCTGCACACCATTGTGGCTTACGGCCATACCACCCTGAACACGCCCGATCTCGTCCGATCTCGGAAGCTAAGCAGGGTCGGGCCTGGTTAGTACTTGGATGGGAGACCGCCTGGGAATACCAGGTGCTGTAAGCTTTTTCTTTTTCTCCTTTTTTCTTCACCTGGACTATAGAACATTTGTGACTACATGTTTGACAGTCTGAAAAGACTGAAGGACACAATCAATTGCACTGTGGGAGAGCATTGTTTTTATCATGTGGTGACACATCAATTCAGATGTCCGAAAGTTTAGCCAGATTCAAGAATGTGGGGGAGCATTTGCTCCCCCACATTATGGCCAAGCGCAGCAGATGTTTAAAAGGGCCTTTTCTGCACACCATTGTGGCTTACGGCCATACCACCCTGAACACGCCCGATCTCGTCCGATCTCGGAAGCTAAGCAGGGTCGGGCCTGGTTAGTACTTGGATGGGAGACCGCCTGGGAATACCAGGTGCTGTAAGCTTTTTCTTTTTCTCCTTTTTTCTTCACCTGGACTATAGAACATTTGTGACTACATGTTTGACAGTCTGAAAAGACTGATGGACACAATCAATTGCACTGTGGGAGAGCATTGTTTTTATCATGTGGTGACACATCAATTCAGATGTCCGAAAGTTTAGCCAGATTCAAGAATGTGGGGGAGCATTTGCTCCCCCACATTATGGCCAAGCGCAGCAGATGTTTAAAAGGGCCTTTTCTGCACACCATTGTGGCTTACGGCCATACCACCCTGAACACGCCCGATCTCGTCCGATCTCGGAAGCTAAGCAGGGTCGGGCCTGGTTAGTACTTGGATGGGAGACCGCCTGGGAATACCAGGTGCTGTAAGCTTTTTCTTTTTCTCTTTTTTTCTTCACCTGGACTATAGAACATTTGTGACTACATGTTTGACATTCTGAAAAGACTGATGGACACAATCAATTGCACTGTGGCAGAGCATTGTTTTTATCATGTGGTGACACATCAATTCAGATGTCCGAAAGTTTAGCCAGATTCAAGAATGTGGGGGAGCATTTGCTCCCCCACATTATGGCCAAGCGCAGCAGATGTTTAAAAGGGCCTTTTCTGCACACCATTGTGGCTTACGGCCATACCACCCTGAACACGCCCGATCTCGTCCGATCTCGGAAGCTAAGCAGGGTCGGGCCTGGTTAGTACTTGGATGGGAGACCGCCTGGGAATACCAGGTGCTGTAAGCTTTTTCTTTTTCTCCTTTTTTCTTCACCTGGACTATAGAACATTTGTGACTACATGTTTGACATTCTGAAAAGACTGATGGACACAATCAATTGCACTGTGGCAGAGCATTGTTTTTATCATGTGGTGACACATCAATTCAGATGTCCGAAAGTTTAGCCAGATTCAAGAATGTGGGGGAGCATTTGCTCCCCCACATTATGGCCAAGCGCAGCAGATGTTTAAAAGGGCCTTTTCTGCACACCATTGTGGCTTACGGCCATACCACCCTGAACACGCCCGATCTCGTCCGATCTCGGAAGCTAAGCAGGGTCGGGCCTGGTTAGTACTTGGATGGGAGACCGCCTGGGAATACCAGGTGCTGTAAGCTTTTTCTTTTTCTCTTTTTTTCTTCACCTGGACTATAGAACATTTGTGACTACATGTTTGACATTCTGAAAAGACTGATGGACACAATCAATTGCACTGTGGCAGAGCATTGTTTTTATCATGTGGTGACACATCAATTCAGATGTCCGAAAGTTTAGCCAGATTCAAGAATGTGGGGGAGCATTTGCTCCCCCACATTATGGCCAAGCGCAGCAGATGTTTAAAAGGGCCTTTTCTGCACACCATTGTGGCTTACGGCCATACCACCCTGAACACGCCCGATCTCGTCCGATCTCGGAAGCTAAGCAGGGTCGGGCCTGGTTAGTACTTGGATGGGAGACCGCCTGGGAATACCAGGTGCTGTAAGCTTTTTCTTTTTCTCTTTTTTTCTTCACCTGGACTATAGAACATTTGTGACTACATGTTTGACATTCTGAAAAGACTGATGGACACAATCAATTGCACTGTGGCAGAGCATTGTTTTTATCATGTGGTGACACATCAATTCAGATGTCCGAAAGTTTAGCCAGATTCAAGAATGTGGGGGAGCATTTGCTCCCCCACATTATGGCCAAGCGCAGCAGATGTTTAAAAGGGCCTTTTCTACACACCATTGTGGCTTACGGCCATACCACCCTGAACACGCCCGATCTCGTCCGATCTCGGAAGCTAAGCAGGGTCGGGCCTGGTTAGTACTTGGATGGGAGACCGCCTGGGAATAGCAGGTGCTGTAAGCTTTTTCTTTTTCTCTTTTTTTCTTCACCTGGACTATAGAACATTTGTGACTACATGTTTGACAGTCTGAAAAGACTGATGGACACAATCAATTGCACTGTGGGAGAGCATTGTTTTTATCATGTGGTGACACATCAATTCAGATGTCCGAAAGTTTATCCAGATTCAATTATGGCCAAGCGCAGCAGATGTTTAAAAGGGCCTTTTCTGCACACCATTGTGGCTTACGGCCATACCACCCTGAACACGCCCGATCTCGTCCGATCTCGGAAGCTAAGCAGGGTCGGGCCTGGTTAGTACTTGGATGGGAGACCGCCTGGGAATACCAGGTGCTGTAAGCTTTTTCTTTTTCTCCTTTTTTCTTCACCTGGACTATAGAACATTTGTGACTACATGTTTGACAGTCTGAAAAGACTGATGGACACAATCAATTGCACTGTGGGAGAGCATTGTTTTTATCATGTGGTGACACATCAATTCAGATGTCCGAAAGTTTAGCCAGATTCAATTATGGCCAAGCGCAGCAGATGTTTAAAAGGGCCTTTTCTGCACACCATTGTGGCTTACGGCCATACCACCCTGAACACGCCCAATCTCGTACGATCTCGGAAGCTAAGCAGGGTCGGGCCTGGTTAGTACTTGGATGGGAGACCGCCTGGGAATACCAGGTGCTGTAAGCTTTTTCTTTTTCTCTTTTTTTCTTCACCTGGACTATAGAACATTTGTGACTACATGTTTGACATTCTGAAAAGACTGATGGACACAATCAATTGCACTGTGGCAGAGCATTGTTTTTATCATGTGGTGACACATCAATTCAGATGTCCGAAAGGTTAGCCAGATTCAAGAATGTGGGGGAGCATTTGCTCCCCCACATTATGGCCAAGCGCAGCAGATGTTTAAAAGGGCCTTTTCTGCACACCATTGTGGCTTACGGCCATACCACCCTGAACACGCCCGATCTCGTCCGATCTCGGAAGCTAAGCAGGGTCGGGCCTGGTTAGTACTTGGATGGGAGACCGCCTGGGAATACCAGGTGCTGTAAGCTTTTTCTTTTTCTCTTTTTTTCTTCACCTGGACTATAGAACATTTGTGACGACATGTTTGACAGTCTGAAAAGACTGATGGACACAATCAATTGCACTGTGGGAGAGCATTGTTTTTATCATGTGGTGACACATCAATTCAGATGTCCGAAAGTTTAGCCAGATTCAAGAATGTGGGGGAGCATTTGCTCCCCCACATTATGGCCAAGCGCAGCAGATGTTTAAAAGGGCCTTTTCTGCACACCATTGTGGCTTACGGCCATACCACCCTGAACACGCCCGATCTCGTCCGATCTCGGAAGCTAAGCAGGGTCGGGCCTGGTTAGTACTTGGATGGGAGACCGCCTGGGAATACCAGGTGCTGTAAGCTTTTTCTTTTTCTCTTTTTTTCTTCACCTGGACTATAGAACATTTGTGACTACATGTTTGACAGTCTGAAAAGACTGATGGACACAATCAATTGCACTGTGGGAGAGCATTGTTTTTATCATGTGGTGACACATCAATTCAGATGTCCGAAAGTTTAGCCAGATTCAAGAATGTGGGGGAGCATTTGCTCCCCCACATTATGGCCAAGTGCAGCAGATGTTTAAAAGGGCCTTTTCTGCACACCATTGTGGCTTACGGCCATACCACCCTGAACACGCCCGATCTCGTCCGATCTCGGAAGCTAAGCAGGGTCGGGCCTGGTTAGTACTTGGATGGGAGACCGCCTGGGAATACCAGGTGCTGTAAGCTTTTTCTTTTTCTCTTTTTTTCTTCACCTGGACTATAGAACATTTGTGACTACATGTTTGACAGTCTGAAAAGACTGATGGACACAATCAATTGCACTGTGGGAGAGCATTGTTTTTATCATGTGGTGACACATCAATTCAGATGTCCGAAAGTTTAGCCAGATTCAATAATGGCCAAGCGCAGCAGATGTTTAAAAGGGCCTTTTCTGCACACCATTGTGGCTTACGGCCATACCACCCTGAACACGCCCGATCTCGTCCGATCTCGGAAGCTAAGCAGGGTCGGGCCTGGTTAGTACTTGGATGGGAGACCGCCTGGGAATACCAGGTGCTGTAAGCTTTTTCTTTTTCTCTTTTTTTCTTCACCTGGACTATAGAACATTTGTGACTACATGTTTGACAGTCTGAAAAGACTGATGGACACAATCAATTGCACTGTGGGAGAGCATTGTTTTTATCATGTGGTGACACATCAATTCAGATGTCCGAAAGTTTAGCCAGATTCAAGAATGTGGGGGAGCATTTGCTCCCCCACATTATGGCCAAGCGCAGCAGATGTTTAAAAGGGCCTTTTCTGCACACCATTGTGGCTTACGGCCATACCACCCTGAACACGCCCGATCTCGTCCGATCTCGGAAGCTAAGCAGGGTCGGGCCTGGTTAGTACTTGGATGGGAGACCGCCTGGGAATACCAGGTGCTGTAAGCTTTTTCTTTTTCTCCTTTTTTCTTCACCTGGACTATAGAACATTTGTGACTACATGTTTGACAGTCTGAAAAGACTGATGGACACAATCAATTGCACTGTGGGAGAGCATTGTTTTTATCATGTGGTGACACATCAATTCAGATGTCCGAAAGTTTAGCCAGATTCAAGAATGTGGGGGAGCATTTGCTCCCCCACATTATGGCCAAGCGCAGCAGATGTTTAAAAGGGCCTTTTCTGCACACCATTGTGGCTTACGGCCATACCACCCTGAACACGCCCGATCTCGTCCGATCTCGGAAGCTAAGCAGGGTCGGGCCTGGTTAGTACTTGGATGGGAGACCGCCTGGGAATACCAGGTGCTGTAAGCTTTTTCTTTTTCTCTTTTTTTCTTCACCTGGACTATAGAACATTTGTGACTACATGTTTGACAGTCTGAAAAGACTGATGGACACAATCAATTGCACTGTGGGAGAGCATTGTTTTTATCATGTGGTGACACATCAATTCAGATGTCCGAAAGTTTAGCCAGATTCAAGAATGTGGGGGAGCATTTGCTCCCCCACATTATGGCCAAGCGCAGCAGATGTTTAAAAGGGCCTTTTCTGCACACCATTGTGGCTTACGGCCATACCACCCTGAACACGCCCGATCTCGTCCGATCTCGGAAGCTAAGCAGGGTCGGGCCTGGTTAGTACTTGGATGGGAGACCGCCTGGGAATACCAGGTGCTGTAAGCTTTTTCTTTTTCTCTTTTTTTCTTCACCTGGACTATAGAACATTTGTGACTACATGTTTGACATTCTGAAAAGACTGATGGACACAATCAATTGCACTGTGGCAGAGCATTGTTTTTATCATGTGGTGACACATCAATTCAGATGTCCGAAAGTTTAGCCAGATTCAAGAATGTGGGGGAGCATTTGCTCCCCCACATTATGGCCAAGCGCAGCAGATGTTTAAAAGGGCCTTTTCTGCACACCATTGTGGCTTACGGCCATACCACCCTGAACACGCCCGATCTCGTCCGATCTCGGAAGCTAAGCAGGGTCGGGCCTGGTTAGTACTTGGATGGGAGACCGCCTGGGAATACCAGGTGCTGTAAGCTTTTTCTTTTTCTCTTTTTTTCTTCACCTGGACTATAGAACATTTGTGACTACATGTTTGACAGTCTGAAAAGACTGATGGACACAATCAATTGCACTGTGGGAGAGCATTGTTTTTATCATGTGGTGACACATCAATTCAGATGTCCGAAAGTTTAGCCAGATTCAAGAATGTGGGGGAGCATTTGCTCCCCCACATTATGGCCAAGCGCAGCAGATGTTTAAAAGGGCCTTTTCTGCACACCATTGTGGCTTACGGCCATACCACCCTGAACACGCCCGATCTCGTCCGATCTCGGAAGCTAAGCAGGGTCGGGCCTGGTTAGTACTTGGATGGGAGACCGCCTGGGAATACCAGGTGCTGTAAGCTTTTTCTTTTTCTCTTTTTTTCTTCACCTGGACTATAGAACATTTGTGACTACATGTTTGACAGTCTGAAAAGACTGATGGACACAATCAATTGCACTGTGGGAGAGCATTGTTTTTATCATGTGGTGACACATCAATTCAGATGTCCGAAAGTTTAGCCAGATTCAATTATGGCCAAGCGCAGCAGATGTTTAAAAGGGCCTTTTCTGCACACCATTGTGGCTTACGGCCATACCACCCTGAACACGCCCGATCTCGTCCGATCTCGGAAGCTAAGCAGGGTCGGGCCTGGTTAGTACTTGGATGGGAGACCGCCTGGGAATACCAGGTGCTGTAAGCTTTTTCTTTTTCTCTTTTTTTCTTCACCTGGACTATAGAACATTTGTGACTACATGTTTGACAGTCTGAAAAGACTGATGGACACAATCAATTGCACTGTGGGAGAGCATTGTTTTTATCATGTGGTGACACATCAATTCAGATGTCCGAAAGTTTAGCCAGATTCAAGAATGTGGGGGAGCATTTGCTCCCCCACATTATGGCCAAGCGCAGCAGATGTTTAAAAGGGCCTTTTCTGCACACCATTGTGGCTTACGGCCATACCACCCTGAACACGCCCGATCTCGTCCGATCTCGGAAGCTAAGCAGGGTCGGGCCTGGTTAGTACTTGGATGGGAGACCGCCTGGGAATACCAGGTGCTGTAAGCTTTTTCTTTTTCTCTTTTTTTCTTCACCTGGACTATAGAACATTTGTGACTACATGTTTGACAGTCTGAAAAGACTGATGGACACAATCAATTGCACTGTGGGAGAGCATTGTTTTTATCATGTGGTGACACATCAATTCAGATGTCCGAAAGTTTAGCCAGATTCAATTATGGCCAAGCGCAGCAGATGTTTAAAAGGGCCTTTTCTGCACACCATTGTGGCTTACGGCCATACCACCCTGAACACGCCCGATCTCGTCCGATCTCGGAAGCTAAGCAGGGTCGGGCCTGGTTAGTACTTGGATGGGAGACCGCCTGGGAATACCAGGTGCTGTAAGCTTTTTCTTTTTCTCCTTTTTTCTTCACCTGGACTATAGAACATTTGTGACTACATGTTTGACAGTCTGAAAAGACTGATGGACACAATCAATTGCACTGTGGGAGAGCATTGTTTTTATCATGTGGTGACACATCAATTCAGATGTCCGAAAGTTTAGCCAGATTCAATTATGGCCAAGCGCAGCAGATGTTTAAAAGGGCCTTTTCTGCACACCATTGTGGCTTACGGCCATACCACCCTGAACACGCCCGATCTCGTCCGATCTCGGAAGCTAAGCAGGGTCGGGCCTTGTTAGTACTTGGATGGGAGACCGCCTGGGAATACCAGGTGCTGTAAGCTTTTTCTTTTTCTCTTTTTTTCTTCACCTGGACTATAGAACATTTGTGACTACATGTTTGACATTCTGAAAAGACTGATGGACACAATCAATTGCACTGTGGCAGAGCATTGTTTTTATCATGTGGTGACACATCAATTCAGATGTCCGAAAGTTTAGCCAGATTCAAGAATGTGGGGGAGCATTTGCTCCCCCACATTATGGCCAAGCGCAGCAGATGTTTAAAAGGGCCTTTTCTGCACACCATTGTGGCTTACGGCCATACCACCCTGAACACGCCCGATCTCGTCCGATCTCGGAAGCTAAGCAGGGTCGGGCCTTGTTAGTACTTGGATGGGAGACCGCCTGGGAATACCAGGTGCTGTAAGCTTTTTCTTTTTCTCTTTTTTTCTTCACCTGGACTATAGAACATTTGTGACTACATGTTTGACATTCTGAAAAGACTGATGGACACAATCAATTGCACTGTGGCAGAGCATTGTTTTTATCATGTGGTGACACATCAATTCAGATGTCCGAAAGTTTAGCCAGATTCAAGAATGTGGGGGAGCATTTGCTCCCCCACATTATGGCCAAGCGCAGCAGATGTTTAAAAGGGCCTTTTCTGCACACCATTGTGGCTTACGGCCATACCACCCTGAACACGCCCGATCTCGTCCGATCTCGGAAGCTAAGCAGGGTCGGGCCTGGTTAGTACTTGGATGGGAGACCGCCTGGGAATACCAGGTGCTGTAAGCTTTTTCTTTTTCTCCTTTTTTCTTCACCTGGACTATAGAACATTTGTGACTACATGTTTGACAGTCTGAAAAGACTGATGGACACAATCAATTGCACTGTGGGAGAGCATTGTTTTTATCATGTGGTGACACATCAATTCAGATGTCCGAAAGTTTAGCCAGATTCAAGAATGTGGGGGAGCATTTGCTCCCCCACATTATGGCCAAGCGCAGCAGATGTTTAAAAGGGCCTTTTCTGCACACCATTGTGGCTTACGGCCATACCACCCTGAACACGCCCGATCTCGTCCGATCTCGGAAGCTAAGCAGGGTCGGGCCTGGTTAGTACTTGGATGGGAGACCGCCTGGGAATACCAGGTGCTGTAAGCTTTTTCTTTTTCTCTTTTTTTCTTCACCTGGACTATAGAACATTTGTGACTACATGTTTGACAGTCTGAAAAGACTGATGGACACAATCAATTGCACAGTGGGAGAGCATTGTTTTTATCATGTGGTGACACATCAATTCAGATGTCCGAAAGTTTAGCCAGATTCAAGAATGTGGGGGAGCATTTGCTCCCCCACATTATGGCCAAGCGCAGCAGATGTTTAAAAGGGCCTTTTCTGCACACCATTGTGGCTTACGGCCATACCACCCTGAACACGCCCGATCTCGTCCGATCTCGGAAGCTAAGCAGGGTCGGGCCTGGTTAGTACTTGGATGGGAGACCGCCTGGGAATACCAGGTGCTGTAAGCTTCTTCTTTTTCTCCTTTTTTCTTCACCTGGACTATAGAACATTTGTGACTACATGTTTGACAGTCTGAAAAGACTGATGGACACAATCAATTGCACTGTGGGAGAGCATTGTTTTTATCATGTGGTGACACATCAATTCAGATGTCCGAAAGTTTAGCCAGATTCAATTATGGCCAAGCGCAGCAGATGTTTAAAAGGGCCTTTTCTGCACACCATTGTGGCTTACGGCCATACCACCCTGAACACGCCCGATCTCGGAAGCTAAGCAGGGTCGGGCCTTGTTAGTACTTGGATGGGAGACCGCCTGGGAATACCAGGTGCTGTAAGCTTTTTCTTTTTCTCTTTTTTTCTTCACCTGGACTATAGAACATTTGTGACTACATGTTTGACATTCTGAAAAGACTGATGGACACAATCAATTGCACTGTGGCAGAGCATTGTTTTTATCATGTGGTGACACATCAATTCAGATGTCCGAAAGTTTAGCCAGATTCAAGAATGTGGGGGAGCATTTGCTCCCCCACATTATGGCCAAGCGCAGCAGATGTTTAAAAGGGCCTTTTCTGCACACCATTGTGGCTTACGGCCATACCACCCTGAACACGCCCGATCTCGTCCGATCTCGGAAGCTAAGCAGGGTCGGGCCTGGTTAGTACTTGGATGGGAGACCGCCTGGGAATACCAGGTGCTGTAAGCTTTTTCTTTTTCTCCTTTTTTCTTCACCTGGACTATAGAACATTTGTGACTACATGTTTGACAGTCTGAAAAGACTGATGGACACAATCAATTGCACTGTGGGAGAGCATTGTTTTTATCATGTGGTGACACATCAATTCAGATGTCCGAAAGTTTAGCCAGATTCAAGAATGTGGGGGAGCATTTGCTCCCCCACATTATGGCCAAGCGCAGCAGATGTTTAAAAGGGCCTTTTCTGCACACCATTGTGGCTTACGGCCATACCACCCTGAACACGCCCGATCTCGTCCGATCTCGGAAGCTAAGCAGGGTCGGGCCTGGTTAGTACTTGGATGGGAGACCGCCTGGGAATACCAGGTGCTGTAAGCTTTTTCTTTTTCTCTTTTTTTCTTCACCTGGACTATAGAACATTTGTGACTACATGTTTGACAGTCTGAAAAGACTGATGGACACAATCAATTGCACTGTGGGAGAGCATTGTTTTTATCATGTGGTGACACATCAATTCAGATGTCCGAAAGTTTAGCCAGATTCAATTATGGCCAAGCGCAGCAGATGTTTAAAAGGGCCTTTTCTGCACACCATTGTGGCTTACGGCCATACCACCCTGAACACGCCCGATCTCGTCCGATCTCGGAAGCTAAGCAGGGTCGGGCCTGGTTAGTACTTGGATGGGAGACCGCCTGGGAATACCAGGTGCTGTAAGCTTTTTCTTTTTCTCTTTTTTTCTTCACCTGGACTATAGAACATTTGTGACTACATGTTTGACAGTCTGAAAAGACTGATGGACACAATCAATTGCACTGTGGGAGAGCATTGTTTTTATCATGTGGTGACACATCAATTCAGATGTCCGAAAGTTTAGCCAGATTCAATTATGGCCAAGCGCAGCAGATGTTTAAAAGGGCCTTTTCTGCACACCATTGTGGCTTACGGCCATACCACCCTGAACACGCCCGATCTCGTCCGATCTCGGAAGCTAAGCAGGGTCGGGCCTTGTTAGTACTTGGATGGGAGACCGCCTGGGAATACCAGGTGCTGTAAGCTTTTTCTTTTTCTCTTTTTTTCTTCACCTGGACTATAGAACATTTGTGACTACATGTTTGACATTCTGAAAAGACTGATGGACACAATCAATTGCACTGTGGCAGAGCATTGTTTTTATCATGTGGTGACACATCAATTCAGATGTCCGAAAGTTTAGCCAGATTCAAGAATGTGGGGGAGCATTTGCTCCCCCACATTATGGCCAAGCGCAGCAGATGTTTAAAAGGGCCTTTTCTGCACACCATTGTGGCTTACGGCCATACCACCCTGAACACGCCCGATCTCGTCCGATCTCGGAAGCTAAGCAGGGTCGGGCCTTGTTAGTACTTGGATGGGAGACCGCCTGGGAATACCAGGTGCTGTAAGCTTTTTCTTTTTCTCTTTTTTTCTTCACCTGGACTATAGAACATTTGTGACTACATGTTTGACATTCTGAAAAGACTGATGGACACAATCAATTGCACTGTGGCAGAGCATTGTTTTTATCATGTGGTGACACATCAATTCAGATGTCCGAAAGTTTAGCCAGATTCAAGAATGTGGGGGAGCATTTGCTCCCCCACATTATGGCCAAGCGCAGCAGATGTTTAAAAGGGCCTTTTCTGCACACCATTGTGGCTTACGGCCATACCACCCTGAACACGCCCGATCTCGTCCGATCTCGGAAGCTAAGCAGGGTCGGGCCTGGTTAGTACTTGGATGGGAGACCGCCTGGGAATACCAGGTGCTGTAAGCTTTTTCTTTTTCTCCTTTTTTCTTCACCTGGACTATAGAACATTTGTGACTACATGTTTGACAGTCTGAAAAGACTGATGGACACAATCAATTGCACTGTGGGAGAGCATTGTTTTTATCATGTGGTGACACATCAATTCAGATGTCCGAAAGTTTAGCCAGATTCAAGAATGTGGGGGAGCATTTGCTCCCCCACATTATGGCCAAGCGCAGCAGATGTTTAAAAGGGCCTTTTCTGCACACCATTGTGGCTTACGGCCATACCACCCTGAACACGCCCGATCTCGTCCGATCTCGGAAGCTAAGCAGGGTCGGGCCTGGTTAGTACTTGGATGGGAGACCGCCTGGGAATACCAGGTGCTGTAAGCTTTTTCTTTTTCTCTTTTTTTCTTCACCTGGACTATAGAACATTTGTGACTACATGTTTGACAGTCTGAAAAGACTGATGGACACAATCAATTGCACAGTGGGAGAGCATTGTTTTTATCATGTGGTGACACATCAATTCAGATGTCCGAAAGTTTAGCCAGATTCAAGAATGTGGGGGAGCATTTGCTCCCCCACATTATGGCCAAGCGCAGCAGATGTTTAAAAGGGCCTTTTCTGCACACCATTGTGGCTTACGGCCATACCACCCTGAACACGCCCGATCTCGTCCGATCTCGGAAGCTAAGCAGGGTCGGGCCTGGTTAGTACTTGGATGGGAGACCGCCTGGGAATACCAGGTGCTGTAAGCTTCTTCTTTTTCTCCTTTTTTCTTCACCTGGACTATAGAACATTTGTGACTACATGTTTGACAGTCTGAAAAGACTGATGGACACAATCAATTGCACTGTGGGAGAGCATTGTTTTTATCATGTGGTGACACATCAATTCAGATGTCCGAAAGTTTAGCCAGATTCAATTATGGCCAAGCGCAGCAGATGTTTAAAAGGGCCTTTTCTGCACACCATTGTGGCTTACGGCCATACCACCCTGAACACGCCCGATCTCGGAAGCTAAGCAGGGTCGGGCCTTGTTAGTACTTGGATGGGAGACCGCCTGGGAATACCAGGTGCTGTAAGCTTTTTCTTTTTCTCTTTTTTTCTTCACCTGGACTATAGAACATTTGTGACTACATGTTTGACATTCTGAAAAGACTGATGGACACAATCAATTGCACTGTGGCAGAGCATTGTTTTTATCATGTGGTGACACATCAATTCAGATGTCCGAAAGTTTAGCCAGATTCAAGAATGTGGGGGAGCATTTGCTCCCCCACATTATGGCCAAGCGCAGCAGATGTTTAAAAGGGCCTTTTCTGCACACCATTGTGGCTTACGGCCATACCACCCTGAACACGCCCGATCTCGTCCGATCTCGGAAGCTAAGCAGGGTCGGGCCTGGTTAGTACTTGGATGGGAGACCGCCTGGGAATACCAGGTGCTGTAAGCTTTTTCTTTTTCTCCTTTTTTCTTCACCTGGACTATAGAACATTTGTGACTACATGTTTGACAGTCTGAAAAGACTGATGGACACAATCAATTGCACTGTGGGAGAGCATTGTTTTTATCATGTGGTGACACATCAATTCAGATGTCCGAAAGTTTAGCCAGATTCAAGAATGTGGGGGAGCATTTGCTCCCCCACATTATGGCCAAGCGCAGCAGATGTTTAAAAGGGCCTTTTCTGCACACCATTGTGGCTTACGGCCATACCACCCTGAACACGCCCGATCTCGTCCGATCTCGGAAGCTAAGCAGGGTCGGGCCTGGTTAGTACTTGGATGGGAGACCGCCTGGGAATACCAGGTGCTGTAAGCTTTTTCTTTTTCTCTTTTTTTCTTCACCTGGACTATAGAACATTTGTGACTACATGTTTGACAGTCTGAAAAGACTGATGGACACAATCAATTGCACTGTGGGAGAGCATTGTTTTTATCATGTGGTGACACATCAATTCAGATGTCCGAAAGTTTAGCCAGATTCAATTATGGCCAAGCGCAGCAGATGTTTAAAAGGGCCTTTTCTGCACACCATTGTGGCTTACGGCCATACCACCCTGAACACGCCCGATCTCGTCCGATCTCGGAAGCTAAGCAGGGTCGGGCCTGGTTAGTACTTGGATGGGAGACCGCCTGGGAATACCAGGTGCTGTAAGCTTTTTCTTTTTCTCTTTTTTTCTTCACCTGGACTATAGAACATTTGTGACTACATGTTTGACAGTCTGAAAAGACTGATGGACACAATCAATTGCACTGTGGGAGAGCATTGTTTTTATCATGTGGTGACATATCAATTCAGATGTCCGAAAGTTTAGCCAGATTCAAGAATGTGGGGGAGCATTTGCTCCCCCACATTATGGCCAAGCGCAGCAGATGTTTAAAAGGGCCTTTTCTGCACACCATTGTGGCTTACGGCCATACCACCCTGAACACGCCCGATCTCGTCCGATCTCGGAAGCTAAGCAGGGTCGGGCCTGGTTAGTACTTGGATGGGAGACCGCCTGGGAATACCAGGTGCTGCAAGCTTTTTCTTTTTCTCCTTTTTTCTTCACCTGGACTATCGAACATTTGTGACTACATGTTTGACAGTCTGAAAAGACTGATGGACACAATCAATTGCACTGTGGGAGAGCATTGTTTTTATCATGTGGTGACACATCAATTCAGATGTCCGAAAGTTTAGCCAGATTCAAGAATGTGGGGGAGCATTTGCTCCCCCACATTATGGCCAAGCGCAGCAGATGTTTAAAAGGGCCTTTTCTGCACACCATTGTGGCTTACGGCCATACCACCCTGAACACGCCCGATCTCGTCCGATCTCGGAAGCTAAGCAGGGTCGGGCCTGGTTAGTACTTGGATGGGAGACCGCCTGGGAATACCAGGTGCTGTAAGCTTTTTCTTTTTCTCTTTTTTTCTTCACCTGGACTATAGAACATTTGTGACTACATGTTTGACAGTCTGAAAAGACTAATGGACACAATCAATTGCACTGTGGGAGAGCATTGTTTTTATCATGTGGTGACACATCAATTCAGATGTCCGAAAGTTTAGCCAGATTCAATTATGGCCAAGCGCAGCAGATGTTTAAAAGGGCCTTTTCTGCACACCATTGTGGCTTACGGCCATACCACCCTGAACACGCCCGATCTCGTCCGATCTCGGAAGCTAAGCAGGGTCGGGCCTGGTTAGTACTTGGATGGGAGACCGCCTGGGAATACCAGGTGCTGTAAGCTTTTTCTTTTTCTCTTTTTTTCTTCACCTGGACTATAGAACATTTGTGACTACATGTTTGACAGTCTGAAAAGACTGATGGACACAATCAATTGCACTGTGGGAGAGCATTGTTTTTATCATGTGGTGACACATCAATTCAGATGTCCGAAAGTTTAGCCAGATTCAAGAATGTGGGGGAGCATTTGCTCCCCCACATTATGGCCAAGCGCAGCAGATGTTTAAAAGGGCCTTTTCTGCACACCATTGTGGCTTACGGCCATACCACCCTGAACACGCCCGATCTCGTCCGATCTCGGAAGCTAAGCAGGGTCGGGCCTGGTTAGTACTTGGATGGGAGACCGCCTGGGAATACCAGGTGCTGCAAGCTTTTTCTTTTTCTCCTTTTTTCTTCACCTGGACTATAGAACATTTGTGACTACATGTTTGACAGTCTGAAAAGACTGATGGACACAATCAATTGCACTGTGGGAGAGGATTGTTTTTATCATGTGGTGACACATCAATTCAGATGTCCGAAAGTTTAGCCAGATTCAAGAATGTGGGGGAGCATTTGCTCCCCCACATTATGGCCAAGCGCAGCAGATGTTTAAAAGGGCCTTTTCTGCACACCATTGTGGCTTACGGCCATACCACCCTGAACACGCCCGATCTCGTCCGATCTCGGAAGCTAAGCAGGGTCGGGCCTGGTTAGTACTTGGATGGGAGACCGCCTGGGAATACCAGGTGCTGTAAGCTTTTTCTTTTTCTCTTTTTTTCTTCACCTGGACTATAGAACATTTGTGACTACATGTTTGACAGTCTGAAAAGACTGATGGACACAATCAATTGCACTGTGGGAGAGCATTGTTTTTATCATGTGGTGACACATCAATTCAGATGTCCGAAAGTTTAGCCAGATTCAAGAATGTGGGGGAGCATTTGCTCCCCCACATTATGGCCAAGCGCAGCAGATGTTTAAAAGGGCCTTTTCTGCACACCATTGTGGCTTACGGCCATACCACCCTGAACACGCCCGATCTCGTCCGATCTCGGAAGCTAAGCAGGGTCGGGCCTGGTTAGTACTTGGATGGGAGACCGCCTGGGAATACCAGGTGCTGTAAGCTTTTTCTTTTTCTCTTTTTTTCTTCACCTGGACTATAGAACATTTGTGACTACATGTTTGACAGTCTGAAAAGACTGATGGACACAATCAATTGCACTGTGGGAGAGCATTGTTTTTATCATGTGGTGACACATCAATTCAGATGTCCGAAAGTTTAGCCAGATTCAATTATGGCCAAGCGCAGCAGATGTTTAAAAGGGCCTTTTCTGCACACCATTGTGGCTTACGGCCATACCACCCTGAACACGCCCGATCTCGTCCGATCTCGGAAGCTAAGCAGGGTCGGGCCTGGTTAGTACTTGGATGGGAGACCGCCTGGGAATACCAGGTGCTGTAAGCTTTTTCTTTTTCTCTTTTTTTCTTCACCTGGACTATAGAACATTTGTGACTACATGTTTGACAGTCTGAAAAGACTGATGGACACAATCAATTGCACTGTGGGAGAGCATTGTTTTTATCATGTGGTGACATCAATTCAGATGTCCGAAAGTTTAGCCAGATTCAATTATGGCCAAGCGCAGCAGATGTTTAAAAGGGCCTTTTCTGCACACCATTGTGGCTTACGGCCATACCACCCTGAACACGCCCGATCTCGTCCGATCTCGGAAGCTAAGCAGGGTCGGGCCTGGTTAGTACTTGGATGGGAGACCGCCTGGGAATACCAGGTGCTGTAAGCTTTTTCTTTTTCTCCTTTTTTCTTCACCTGGACTATAGAACATTTGTGACTACATGTTTGACAGTCTGAAAAGACTGATGGACACAATCAATTGCACTGTGGGAGAGCATTGTTTTTATCATGTGGTGACACATCAATTCAGATGTCCGAAAGTTTAGCCAGATTCAAGAATGTGGGGGAGCATTTGCTCCCCCACATTATGGCCAAGCGCAGCAGATGTTTAAAAGGGCCTTTTCTACACACCATTGTGGCTTACGACCATACCACCCTGAACACGCCCAATCTCGTCCGATCTCGGAAGCTAAGCAGGGTCGGGCCTGGTTAGTACTTGGATGGGAGACCGCCTGGGAATACCAGGTGCTGTAAGCTTTTTCTTTTTCTCTTTTTTTCTTCACCTGGACTATAGAACATTTGTGACTACATGTTTGACAGTCTGAAAAGACTGATGGACACAATCAATTGCACTGTGGGAGAGCATTGTTTTTATCATGTGGTGACACATCAATTCAGATGTCCGAAAGTTTAGCCAGATTCAAGAATGTGGGGGAGCATTTGCTCCCCCACATTATGGCCAAGCGCAGCAGATGTTTAAAAGGGCCTTTTCTGCACACCATTGTGGCTTACGGCCATACCACCCTGAACACGCCCGATCTCGTCCGATCTCGGAAGCTAAGCAGGGTCGGGCCTGGTTAGTACTTGGATGGGAGACCGCCTGGGAATACCAGGTGCTGTAAGCTTTTTCTTTTTCTCTTTTTTTCTTCACCTGGACTATAGAACATTTGTGACTACATGTTTGACAGTCTGAAAAGACTGATGGACACAATCAATTGCACTGTGGGAGAGCATTGTTTTTATCATGTGGTGACACATCAATTCAGTTGTCCGAAAGTTTAGCCAGATTCAATTATGGCCAAGCGCAGCAGATGTTTAAAAGGGCCTTTTCTGCACACCATTGTGGCTTACGGCCATACCACCCTGAACACGCCCGATCTCGTCCGATCTCGGAAGCTAAGCAGGGTCGGGCCTGGTTAGTACTTGGATGGGAGACCGCCTGGGAATACCAGGTGCTGTAAGCTTTTTCTTTTTCTCTTTTTTTCTTCACCTGGACTATAGAACATTTGTGACTACATGTTTGACAGTCTGAAAAGACTGATGGACACAATCAATTGCACTGTGGGAGAGCATTGTTTTTATCATGTGGTGACACATCAATTCAGATGTCCGAAAGTTTAGCCAGATTCAATTATGGCCAAGCGCAGCAGATGTTTAAAAGGGCCTTTTCTGCACACCATTGTGGCTTACGGCCATACCACCCTGAACACGCCCGATCTCGTCCGATCTCGGAAGCTAAGCAGGGTCGGGCCTGGTTAGTACTTGGATGGGAGACCGCCTGGGAATACCAGGTGCTGTAAGCTTTTTCTTTTTCTCTTTTTTTCTTCACCTGGACTATAGAACATTTGTGACTACATGTTTGACAGTCTGAAAAGACTGATGGACACAATCAATTGCACTGTGGGAGAGCATTGTTTTTATCATGTGGTGACACATCAATTCAGATGTCCGAAAGTTTAGCCAGATTCAATTATGGCCAAGCGCAGCAGATGTTTAAAAGGGCCTTTTCTGCACACCATTGTGGCTTACGGCCATACCACCCTGAACACGCCCGATCTCGTCCGATCTCGGAAGCTAAGCAGGGTCGGGCCTGGTTAGTACTTGGATGGGAGACCGCCTGGGAATACCAGGTGCTGTAAGCTTTTTCTTTTTCTCCTTTTTTCTTCACCTGGACTATAGAACATTTGTGACTACATGTTTGACAGTCTGAAAAGACTGATGGACACAATCAATTGCACTGTGGGAGAGCATTGTTTTTATCATGTGGTGACACATCAATTCAGATGTCCGAAAGTTTAGCCAGATTCAAGAATGTGGGGGAGCATTTGCTCCCCCACATTATGGCCAAGCGCAGCAGATGTTTAAAAGGGCCTTTTCTACACACCATTGTGGCTTACGACCATACCACCCTGAACACGCCCAATCTCGTCCGATCTCGGAAGCTAAGCAGGGTCGGGCCTGGTTAGTACTTGGATGGGAGACCGCCTGGGAATACCAGGTGCTGTAAGCTTTTTCTTTTTCTCTTTTTTTCTTCACCTGGACTATAGAACATTTGTGACTACATGTTTGACAGTCTGAAAAGACTGATGGACACAATCAATTGCACTGTGGGAGAGCATTGTTTTTATCATGTGGTGACACATCAATTCAGATGTCCGAAAGTTTAGCCAGATTCAATTATGGCCAAGCGCAGCAGATGTTTAAAAGGGCCTTTTCTGCACACCATTGTGGCTTACGGCCATACCACCCTGAACACGCCCGATCTCGTCCGATCTCGGAAGCTAAGCAGGGTCGGGCCTGGTTAGTACTTGGATGGGAGACCGCCTGGGAATACCAGGTGCTGTAAGCTTTTTCTTTTTCTCCTTTTTTCTTCACCTGGACTATAGAACATTTGTGACTACATGTTTGACAGTCTGAAAAGACTGATGGACACAATCAATTGCACTGTGGGAGAGCATTGTTTTTATCATGTGGTGACACATCAATTCAGATGTCCGAAAGTTTAGCCAGATTCAATTATGGCCAAGCGCAGCAGATGTTTAAAAGGGCCTTTTCTGCACACCATTGTGGCTTACGGCCATACCACCCTGAACACGCCCGATCTCGTCCGATCTCGGAAGCTAAGCAGGGTCGGGCCTGGTTAGTACTTGGATGGGAGACCGCCTGGGAATACCAGGTGCTGTAAGCTTTTTCTTTTTCTCCTTTTTTCTTCACCTGGACTATAGAACATTTGTGACTACATGTTTGACAGTCTGAAAAGACTGATGGACACAATCAATTGAACTGTGGGAGAGCATTGTTTTTATCATGTGGTGACACATCAATTCAGATGTCCGAAAGTTTAGCCAGATTCAAGAATGTGGGGGAGCATTTGCTCCCCCACATTATGGCCAAGCGCAGCAGATGTTTAAAAGGGCCTTTTCTACACACCATTGTGGCTTACGACCATACCACCCTGAACACGCCCAATCTCGTCCGATCTCGGAAGCTAAGCAGGGTCGGGCCTGGTTAGTACTTGGATGGGAGACCGCCTGGGAATAGCAGGTGCTGTAAGCTTTTTCTTTTTCTCTTTTTTTCTTCACCTGGACTATAGAACATTTGTGACTACATGTTTGACAGTCTGAAAAGACTGATGGACACAATCAATTGCACTGTGGGAGAGCATTGTTTTTATCATGTGGTGACACATCAATTCAGATGTCCGAAAGTTTAGCCAGATTCAAGAATGTGGGGGAGCATTTGCTCCCCCACATTATGGCCAAGCGCAGCAGATGTTTAAAAGGGCCTTTTCTACACACCATTTGGCTTACGACCATACCACCCTGAACACGCCCAATCTCGTCCGATCTCGGAAGCTAAGCAGGGTCGGGCCTGGTTAGTACTTGGATGGGAGACCGCCTGGGAATAGCAGGTGCTGTAAGCTTTTTCTTTTTCTCTTTTTTTCTTCACCTGGACTATAGAACATTTGTGACTACATGTTTGACAGTCTGAAAAGACTGATGGACACAATCAATTGCACTGTGGGAGAGCATTGTTTTTATCATGTGGTGACACATCAATTCAGATGTCCGAAAGTTTAGCCAGATTCAATTATGGCCAAGCGCAGCAGATGTTTAAAAGGGCCTTTTCTGCACACCATTGTGGCTTACGGCCATACCACCCTGAACACGCCCGATCTCGTCCGATCTCGGAAGCTAAGCAGGGTCGGGCCTGGTTAGTACTTGGATGGGAGACCGCCTGGGAATACCAGGTGCTGTAAGCTTTTTCTTTTTCTCTTTTTTTCTTCACCTGGACTATAGAACATTTGTGACTACATGTTTGACAGTCTGAAAAGACTGATGGACACAATCAATTGCACTGTGGGAGAGCATTGTTTTTATCATGTGGTGACACATCAATTCAGATGTCCGAAAGTTTAGCCAGATTCAATTATGGCCAAGCGCAGCAGATGTTTAAAAGGGCCTTTTCTGCACACCATTGTGGCTTACGGCCATACCACCCTGAACACGCCCGATCTCGTCCGATCTCGGAAGCTAAGCAGGGTCGGGCCTGGTTAGTACTTGGATGGGAGACCGCCTGGGAATACCAGGTGCTGTAAGCTTTTTCTTTTTCTCTTTTTTTCTTCACCTGGACTATAGAACATTTGTGACTACATGTTTGACAGTCTGAAAAGACTGATGGACACAATCAATTGCACTGTGGGAGAGCATTGTTTTTATCATGTGGTGACACATCAATTCAGATGTCCGAAAGTTTTGCCAGATTCAATTATGGCCAAGCGCAGCAGATGTTTAAAAGGGCCTTTTCTGCACACCATTGTGGCTTATGGCCATACCACCCTGAACACGCCCGATCTCGTCCGATCTCGGAAGCTAAGCAGGGTCGGGCCTGGTTAGTACTTGGATGGGAGACCGCCTGGGAATACCAGGTGCTGTAAGCTTTTTCTTTTTCTCCTTTTTTCTTCACCTGGACTATAGAACATTTGTGACTACATGTTTGACAGTCTGAAAAGACTGATGGACACAATCAATTGCACTGTGGGAGAGCATTGTTTTTATCATGTGGTGACACATCAATTCAGATGTCCGAAAGTTTAGCCAGATTCAAGAATGTGGGGGAGCATTTGCTCCCCCACATTATGGCCAAGCGCAGCAGATGTTTAAAAGGGCCTTTTCTACACACCATTGTGGCTTACGACCATACCACCCTGAACACGCCCAATCTCGTCCGATCTCGGAAGCTAAGCAGGGTCGGGCCTGGTTAGTACTTGGATGGGAGACCGCCTGGGAATACCAGGTGCTGTAAGCTTTTTCTTTTTCTCTTTTTTTCTTCACCTGGACTATAGAACATTTGTGACTACATGTTTGACAGTCTGAAAAGACTGATGGACACAATCAATTGCACTGTGGGAGAGCATTGTTTTTATCATGTGGTGACACATCAATTCAGATGTCCGAAAGTTTAGCCAGATTCAATTATGGCCAAGCGCAGCAGATGTTTAAAAGGGCCTTTTCTGCACACCATTGTGGCTTACGGCCATACCACCCTGAACACGCCCGATCTCGTCCGATCTCGGAAGCTAAGCAGGGTCGGGCCTGGTTAGTACTTGGATGGGAGACCGCCTGGGAATACCAGGTGCTGTAAGCTTTTTCTTTTTCTCCTTTTTTCTTCACCTGGACTATAGAACATTTGTGACTACATGTTTGACAGTCTGAAAAGACTGATGGACACAATCAATTGCACTGTGGGAGAGCATTGTTTTTATCATGTGGTGACACATCAATTCAGATGTCCGAAAGTTTAGCCAGATTCAATTATGGCCAAGCGCAGCAGATGTTTAAAAGGGCCTTTTCTGCACACCATTGTGGCTTACGGCCATACCACCCTGAACACGCCCGATCTCGTCCGATCTCGGAAGCTAAGCAGGGTCGGGCCTGGTTAGTACTTGGATGGGAGACCGCCTGGGAATACCAGGTGCTGTAAGCTTTTTCTTTTTCTCCTTTTTTCTTCACCTGGACTATAGAACATTTGTGACTACATGTTTGACAGTCTGAAAAGACTGATGGACACAATCAATTGAACTGTGGGAGAGCATTGTTTTTATCATGTGGTGACACATCAATTCAGATGTCCGAAAGTTTAGCCAGATTCAAGAATGTGGGGGAGCATTTGCTCCCCCACATTATGGCCAAGCGCAGCAGATGTTTAAAAGGGCCTTTTCTACACACCATTGTGGCTTACGACCATACCACCCTGAACACGCCCAATCTCGTCCGATCTCGGAAGCTAAGCAGGGTCGGGCCTGGTTAGTACTTGGATGGGAGACCGCCTGGGAATAGCAGGTGCTGTAAGCTTTTTCTTTTTCTCTTTTTTTCTTCACCTGGACTATAGAACATTTGTGACTACATGTTTGACAGTCTGAAAAGACTGATGGACACAATCAATTGCACTGTGGGAGAGCATTGTTTTTATCATGTGGTGACACATCAATTCAGATGTCCGAAAGTTTAGCCAGATTCAAGAATGTGGGGGAGCATTTGCTCCCCCACATTATGGCCAAGCGCAGCAGATGTTTAAAAGGGCCTTTTCTACACACCATTTGGCTTACGACCATACCACCCTGAACACGCCCAATCTCGTCCGATCTCGGAAGCTAAGCAGGGTCGGGCCTGGTTAGTACTTGGATGGGAGACCGCCTGGGAATAGCAGGTGCTGTAAGCTTTTTCTTTTTCTCTTTTTTTCTTCACCTGGACTATAGAACATTTGTGACTACATGTTTGACAGTCTGAAAAGACTGATGGACACAATCAATTGCACTGTGGGAGAGCATTGTTTTTATCATGTGGTGACACATCAATTCAGATGTCCGAAAGTTTAGCCAGATTCAATTATGGCCAAGCGCAGCAGATGTTTAAAAGGGCCTTTTCTGCACACCATTGTGGCTTACGGCCATACCACCCTGAACACGCCCGATCTCGTCCGATCTCGGAAGCTAAGCAGGGTCGGGCCTGGTTAGTACTTGGATGGGAGACCGCCTGGGAATACCAGGTGCTGTAAGCTTTTTCTTTTTCTCTTTTTTTCTTCACCTGGACTATAGAACATTTGTGACTACATGTTTGACAGTCTGAAAAGACTGATGGACACAATCAATTGCACTGTGGGAGAGCATTGTTTTTATCATGTGGTGACACATCAATTCAGATGTCCGAAAGTTTAGCCAGATTCAATTATGGCCAAGCGCAGCAGATGTTTAAAAGGGCCTTTTCTGCACACCATTGTGGCTTACGGCCATACCACCCTGAACACGCCCGATCTCGTCCGATCTCGGAAGCTAAGCAGGGTCGGGCCTGGTTAGTACTTGGATGGGAGACCGCCTGGGAATACCAGGTGCTGTAAGCTTTTTCTTTTTCTCTTTTTTTCTTCACCTGGACTATAGAACATTTGTGACTACATGTTTGACAGTCTGAAAAGACTGATGGACACAATCAATTGCACTGTGGGAGAGCATTGTTTTTATCATGTGGTGACACATCAATTCAGATGTCCGAAAGTTTAGCCAGATTCAATTATGGCCAAGCGCAGCAGATGTTTAAAAGGGCCTTTTCTGCACACCATTGTGGCTTACGGCCATACCACCCTGAACACGCCCGATCTCGTCCGATCTCGGAAGCTAAGCAGGGTCGGGCCTGGTTAGTACTTGGATGGGAGACCGCCTGGGAATACCAGGTGCTGTAAGCTTTTTCTTTTTCTCTTTTTTTCTTCACCTGGACTATAGAACATTTGTGACTACATGTTTGACAGTCTGAAAAGACTGATGGACACAATCAATTGCACTGTGGGAGAGCATTGTTTTTATCATGTGGTGACACATCAATTCAGATGTCCGAAAGTTTAGCCAGATTCAATTATGGCCAAGCGCAGCAGATGTTTAAAAGGGCCTTTTCTGCACACCATTGTGGCTTACGGCCATACCACCCTGAACACGCCCGATCTCGTCCGATCTCGGAAGCTAAGCAGGGTCGGGCCTGGTTAGTACTTGGATGGGAGACCGCCTGGGAATACCAGGTGCTGTAAGCTTTTTCTTTTTCTCCTTTTTTCTTCACCTGGACTATAGAACATTTGTGACTACATGTTTGACAGTCTGAAAAGACTGATGGACACAATCAATTGAACTGTGGGAGAGCATTGTTTTTATCATGTGGTGACACATCAATTCAGATGTCCGAAAGTTTAGCCAGATTCAAGAATGTGGGGGAGCATTTGCTCCCCCACATTATGGCCAAGCGCAGCAGATGTTTAAAAGGGCCTTTTCTACACACCATTGTGGCTTACGACCATACCACCCTGAACACGCCCAATCTCGTCCGATCTCGGAAGCTAAGCAGGGTCGGGCCTGGTTAGTACTTGGATGGGAGACCGCCTGGGAATAGCAGGTGCTGTAAGCTTTTTCTTTTTCTCTTTTTTTCTTCACCTGGACTATAGAACATTTGTGACTACATGTTTGACAGTCTGAAAAGACTGATGGACACAATCAATTGCACTGTGGGAGAGCATTGTTTTTATCATGTGGTGACACATCAATTCAGATGTCCGAAAGTTTAGCCAGATTCAAGAATGTGGGGGAGCATTTGCTCCCCCACATTATGGCCAAGCGCAGCAGATGTTTAAAAGGGCCTTTTCTACACACCATTTGGCTTACGACCATACCACCCTGAACACGCCCAATCTCGTCCGATCTCGGAAGCTAAGCAGGGTCGGGCCTGGTTAGTACTTGGATGGGAGACCGCCTGGGAATAGCAGGTGCTGTAAGCTTTTTCTTTTTCTCTTTTTTTCTTCACCTGGACTATAGAACATTTGTGACTACATGTTTGACAGTCTGAAAAGACTGATGGACACAATCAATTGCACTGTGGGAGAGCATTGTTTTTATCATGTGGTGACACATCAATTCAGATGTCCGAAAGTTTAGCCAGATTCAATTATGGCCAAGCGCAGCAGATGTTTAAAAGGGCCTTTTCTGCACACCATTGTGGCTTACGGCCATACCACCCTGAACACGCCCGATCTCGTCCGATCTCGGAAGCTAAGCAGGGTCGGGCCTGGTTAGTACTTGGATGGGAGACCGCCTGGGAATACCAGGTGCTGTAAGCTTTTTCTTTTTCTCTTTTTTTCTTCACCTGGACTATAGAACATTTGTGACTACATGTTTGACAGTCTGAAAAGACTGATGGACACAATCAATTGCACTGTGGGAGAGCATTGTTTTTATCATGTGGTGACACATCAATTCAGATGTCCGAAAGTTTAGCCAGATTCAATTATGGCCAAGCGCAGCAGATGTTTAAAAGGGCCTTTTCTGCACACCATTGTGGCTTACGGCCATACCACCCTGAACACGCCCGATCTCGTCCGATCTCGGAAGCTAAGCAGGGTCGGGCCTGGTTAGTACTTGGATGGGAGACCGCCTGGGAATACCAGGTGCTGTAAGCTTTTTCTTTTTCTCTTTTTTTCTTCACCTGGACTATAGAACATTTGTGACTACATGTTTGACAGTCTGAAAAGACTGATGGACACAATCAATTGCACTGTGGGAGAGCATTGTTTTTATCATGTGGTGACACATCAATTCAGATGTCCGAAAGTTTAGCCAGATTCAATTATGGCCAAGCGCAGCAGATGTTTAAAAGGGCCTTTTCTGCACACCATTGTGGCTTACGGCCATACCACCCTGAACACGCCCGATCTCGTCCGATCTCGGAAGCTAAGCAGGGTCGGGCCTGGTTAGTACTTGGATGGGAGACCGCCTGGGAATACCAGGTGCTGTAAGCTTTTTCTTTTTCTCTTTTTTTCTTCACCTGGACTATAGAACATTTGTGACTACATGTTTGACAGTCTGAAAAGACTGATGGACACAATCAATTGCACTGTGGGAGAGCATTGTTTTTATCATGTGGTGACACATCAATTCAGATGTCCGAAAGTTTAGCCAGATTCAATTATGGCCAAGCGCAGCAGATGTTTAAAAGGGCCTTTTCTGCACACCATTGTGGCTTACGGCCATACCACCCTGAACACGCCCGATCTCGTCCGATCTCGGAAGCTAAGCAGGGTCGGGCCTGGTTAGTACTTGGATGGGAGACCGCCTGGGAATACCAGGTGCTGTAAGCTTTTTCTTTTTCTCTTTTTTTCTTCACCTGGACTATAGAACATTTGTGACTACATGTTTGACAGTCTGAAAAGACTGATGGACACAATCAATTGCACTGTGGGAGAGCATTGTTTTTATCATGTGGTGACACATCAATTCAGATGTCCGAAAGTTTAGCCAGATTCAATTATGGCCAAGCGCAGCAGATGTTTAAAAGGGCCTTTTCTGCACACCATTGTGGCTTACGGCCATACCACCCTGAACACGCCCGATCTCGTCCGATCTCGGAAGCTAAGCAGGGTCGGGCCTGGTTAGTACTTGGATGGGAGACCGCCTGGGAATACCACGTGCTGTAAGCTTTTTCTTTTTCTCTTTTTTTCTTCACCTGGACTATAGAACATTTGTGACTACATGTTTGACAGTCTGAAAAGACTGATGGACACAATCAATTGCACTGTGGGAGAGCATTGTTTTTATCATGTGGTGACACATCAATTCAGATGTCCGAAAGTTTAGCCAGATTCAATTATGGCCAAGCGCAGCAGATGTTTAAAAGGGCCTTTTCTGCACACCATTGTGGCTTACGGCCATACCACCCTGAACACGCCCAATCTCGTCCGATCTTGGAAGCTAAGCAGGGTCGGGCCTGGTTAGTACTTGGATGGGAGACCGCCTGGGAATACCAGGTGCTGTAAGCTTTTTCTTTTTCTCTTTTTTTCTTCACCTGGACTATAGAACATTTGTGACTACATGTTTGACAGTCTGAAAAGACTGATGGACACAATCAATTGCACTGTGGGAGAGCATTGTTTTTATCATGTGGTGACACATCAATTCAGATGTCCGAAAGTTTAGCCAGATTCAAGAATGTGGGGGAGCATTTGCTCCCCCACATTATGGCCAAGAGCAGCAGATGTTTAAAAGGGCCTTTTCTGCACACCATTGTCGCTTACGGCCATACCACCCTGAACACGCCCGATCTCGTCCGATCTCGGAAGCTAAGCAGGGTCGGGCCTGGTTAGTACTTGGATGGGAGACCGCCTGGGAATACCAGGTGCTGTAAGCTTTTTCTTTTTCTCTTTTTTTCTTCACCTGGACTATAGAACATTTGTGACTACATGTTTGACAGTCTGAAAAGACTGATGGACACAATCAATTGCACTGTGGGAGAGCATTGTTTTTATCATGTGGTGACACATCAATTCAGATGTCCGAAAGTTTAGCCAGATTCAATTATGGCCAAGCGCAGCAGATGTTTAAAAGGGCCTTTTCTGCACACCATTGTGGCTTACGGCCATACCACCCTGAACACGCCCGATCTCGTCCGATCTCGGAAGCTAAGCAGGGTCGGGCCTGGTTAGTACTTGGATGGGAGACCGCCTGGGAATACCAGGTGCTGTAAGCTTTTTCTTTTTCTCCTTTTTTCTTCACCTGGACTATAGAACATTTGTGACTACATGTTTGACAGTCTGAAAAGACTGATGGACACAATCAATTGCACTGTGGGAGAGCATTGTTTTTATCATGTGGTGACACATCAATTCAGATGTCCGAAAGTTTAGCCAGATTCAAGAATGTGGGGGAGCATTTGCTCCCCCACATTATGGCCAAGCGCAGCAGATGTTTAAAAGGGCCTTTTCTACACACCATTGTGGCTTACGACCATACCACCCTGAACACGCCCAATCTCGTCCGATCTCGGAAGCTAAGCAGGGTCGGGCCTGGTTAGTACTTGGATGGGAGACCGCCTGGGAATACCAGGTGCTGTAAGCTTTTTCTTTTTCTCTTTTTTTCTTCACCTGGACTATAGAACATTTGTGACTACATGTTTGACAGTCTGAAAAGACTGATGGACACAATCAATTGCACTGTGGGAGAGCATTGTTTTTATCATGTGGTGACACATCAATTCAGATGTCCGAAAGTTTAGCCAGATTCAATTATGGCCAAGCGCAGCAGATGTTTAAAAGGGCCTTTTCTGCACACCATTGTGGCTTACGGCCATACCACCCTGAACACGCCCGATCTCGTCCGATCTCGGAAGCTAAGCAGGGTCGGGCCTGGTTAGTACTTGGATGGGAGACCGCCTGGGAATACCAGGTGCTGTAAGCTTTTTCTTTTTCTCTTTTTTTCTTCACCTGGACTATAGAACATTTGTGACTACATGTTTGACATTCTGAAAAGACTGATGGACACAATCAATTGCACTGTGGCAGAGCATTGTTTTTATCATGTGGTGACACATCAATTCAGATGTCCGAAAGTTTAGCCAGATTCAAGAATGTGGGGGAGCATTTGCTCCCCCACATTATGGCCAAGCGCAGCAGATGTTTAAAAGGGCCTTTTCTACACACCATTGTGGCTTATGACCATACCACCCTGAACACGCCCAATCTCGTCCGATCTCGGAAGCTAAGCAGGGTCGGGCCTGGTTAGTACTTGGATGGGAGACCGCCTGGGAATAGCAGGTGCTGTAAGCTTTTTCTTTTTCTCTTTTTTTCTTCACCTGGACTATAGAACATTTGTGACTACATGTTTGACAGTCTGAAAAGACTGATGGACACAATCAATTGCACTGTGGGAGAGCATTGTTTTTATCATGTGGTGACATATCAATTCAGATGTCCGAAAGTTTAGCCAGATTCAAGAATGTGGGGGAGCATTTGCTCCCCCACATTATGGCCAAGCGCAGCAGATGTTTAAAAGGGCCTTTTCTGCACACCATTGTGGCTTACGGCCATACCACCCTGAACACGCCCGATCTCGTCCGATCTCGGAAGCTAAGCAGGGTCGGGCCTGGTTAGTACTTGGATGGGAGACCGCCTGGGAATACCAGGTGCTGTAAGCTTTTTCTTTTTCTCTTTTTTTCTTCACCTGGACTATAGAACATTTGTGACTACATGTTTGACATTCTGAAAAGACTGATGGACACAATCAATTGCACTGTGGCAGAGCATTGTTTTTATCATGTGGTGACACATCAATTCAGATGTCCGAAAGTTTAGCCAGATTCAAGAATGTGGGGGAGCATTTGCTCCCCCACATTATGGCCAAGCGCAGCAGATGTTTAAAAGGGCCTTTTCTGCACACCATTGTGGCTTACGGCCATACCACCCTGAACACGCCCGATCTCGTCCGATCTCGGAAGCTAAGCAGGGTCGGGCCTGGTTAGTACTTGGATGGGAGACCGCCTGGGAATACCAGGTGCTGTAAGCTTTTTCTTTTTCTCTTTTTTTCTTCACCTGGACTATAGAACATTTGTGACTACATGTTTGACAGTCTGAAAAGACTGATGGACACAATCAATTGCACTGTGGGAGAGCATTGTTTTTATCATGTGGTGACATATCAATTCAGATGTCCGAAAGTTTAGCCAGATTCAAGAATGTGGGGGAGCATTTGCTCCCCCACATTATGGCCAAGCGCAGCAGATGTTTAAAAGGGCCTTTTCTGCACACCATTGTGGCTTACGGCCATACCACCCTGAACACGCCCGATCTCGTCCGATCTCGGAAGCTAAGCAGGGTCGGGCCTGGTTAGTACTTGGATGGGAGACCGCCTGGGAATACCAGGTGCTGTAAGCTTTTTCTTTTTCTCTTTTTTTCTTCACCTGGACTATAGAACATTTGTGACTACATGTTTGACATTCTGAAAAGACTGATGGACACAATCAATTGCACTGTGGCAGAGCATTGTTTTTATCATGTGGTGACACATCAATTCAGATGTCCGAAAGTTTAGCCAGATTCAAGAATGTGGGGGAGCATTTGCTCCCCCACATTATGGCCAAGCGCAGCAGATGTTTAAAAGGGCCTTTTCTACACACCATTGTGGCTTACGACCATACCACCCTGAACACGCCCAATCTCGTCCGATCTCGGAAGCTAAGCAGGGTCGGGCCTGGTTAGTACTTGGATGGGAGACCGCCTGGGAATAGCAGGTGCTGTAAGCTTTTTCTTTTTCTCTTTTTTTCTTCACCTGGACTATAGAACATTTGTGACTACATGTTTGACAGTCTGAAAAGACTGATGGACACAATCAATTGCACTGTGGGAGAGCATTGTTTTTATCATGTGGTGACACATCAATTCAGATGTCCGAAAGTTTAGCCAGATTCAATTATGGCCAAGCGCAGCAGATGTTTAAAAGGGCCTTTTCTGCACACCATTGTGGCTTACGGCCATACCACCCTGAACACGCCCGATCTCGTCCGATCTCGGAAGCTAAGCAGGGTCGGGCCTGGTTAGTACTTGGATGGGAGACCGCCTGGGAATACCACGTGCTGTAAGCTTTTTCTTTTTCTCTTTTTTTCTTCACCTGGACTATAGAACATTTGTGACTACATGTTTGACAGTCTGAAAAGACTGATGGACACAATCAATTGCACTGTGGGAGAGCATTGTTTTTATCATGTGGTGACACATCAATTCAGATGTCCGAAAGTTTAGCCAGATTCAATTATGGCCAAGCGCAGCAGATGTTTAAAAGGGCCTTTTCTGCACACCATTGTGGCTTACGGCCATACCACCCTGAACACGCCCGATCTCGTCCGATCTCGGAAGCTAAGCAGGGTCGGGCCTGGTTAGTACTTGGATGGGAGACCGCCTGGGAATACCAGGTGCTGTAAGCTTTTTCTTTTTCTCTTTTTTTCTTCACCTGGACTATAGAACATTTGTGACTACATGTTTGACATTCTGAAAAGACTGATGGACACAATCAATTGCACTGTGGCAGAGCATTGTTTTTATCATGTGGTGACACATCAATTCAGATGTCCGAAAGTTTAGCCAGATTCAAGAATGTGGGGGAGCATTTGCTCCCCCACATTATGGCCAAGCGCAGCAGATGTTTAAAAGGGCCTTTTCTACACACCATTGTGGCTTACGACCATACCACCCTGAACACGCCCAATCTCGTCCGATCTCGGAAGCTAAGCAGGGTCGGGCCTGGTTAGTACTTGGATGGGAGACCGCCTGGGAATAGCAGGTGCTGTAAGCTTTTTCTTTTTCTCTTTTTTTCTTCACCTGGACTATAGAACATTTGTGACTACATGTTTGACAGTCTGAAAAGACTGATGGACACAATCAATTGCACTGTGGGAGAGCATTGTTTTTATCATGTGGTGACACATCAATTCAGATGTCCGAAAGTTTAGCCAGATTCAATTATGGCCAAGCGCAGCAGATGTTTAAAAGGGCCTTTTCTGCACACCATTGTGGCTTACGGCCATACCACCCTGAACACGCCCAATCTCGTCCGATCTCGGAAGCTAAGCAGGGTCGGGCCTGGTTAGTACTTGGATGGGAGACAGCCTGGGAATACCAGGTGCTGTAAGCTTTTTCTTTTTCTCTTTTTTTCTTCACCTGGACTATAGAACATTTGTGACTACATGTTTGACAGTCTGAAAAGACTGATGGACACAATCAATTGCACTGTGGGAGAGCATTGTTTTTATCATGTGGTGACACATCAATTCAGATGTCCGAAAGTTTAGCCAGATTCAAGAATGTGGGGGAGCATTTGCTCCCCCACATTATGGCCAAGAGCAGCAGATGTTTAAAAGGGCCTTTTCTGCACACCATTGTCGCTTACGGCCATACCACCCTGAACACGCCCGATCTCGTCCGATCTCGGAAGCTAAGCAGGGTCGGGCCTGGTTAGTACTTGGATGGGAGACCGCCTGGGAATACCAGGTGCTGTAAGCTTTTTCTTTTTCTCTTTTTTTCTTCACCTGGACTATAGAACATTTGTGACTACATGTTTGACAGTCTGAAAAGACTGATGGACACAATCAATTGCACTGTGGGAGAGCATTGTTTTTATCATGTGGTGACACATCAATTCAGATGTCCGAAAGTTTAGCCAGATTCAATTATGGCCAAGCGCAGCAGATGTTTAAAAGGGCCTTTTCTGCACACCATTGTGGCTTACGGCCATACCACCCTGAACACGCCCGATCTCGTCCGATCTCGGAAGCTAAGCAGGGTCGGGCCTGGTTAGTACTTGGATGGGAGACCGCCTGGGAATACCAGGTGCTGTAAGCTTTTTCTTTTTCTCCTTTTTTCTTCACCTGGACTATAGAACATTTGTGACTACATGTTTGACAGTCTGAAAAGACTGATGGACACAATCAATTGCACTGTGGGAGAGCATTGTTTTTATCATGTGGTGACACATCAATTCAGATGTCCGAAAGTTTAGCCAGATTCAAGAATGTGGGGGAGCATTTGCTCCCCCACATTATGGCCAAGCGCAGCAGATGTTTAAAAGGGCCTTTTCTACACACCATTGTGGCTTACGACCATACCACCCTGAACACGCCCAATCTCGTCCGATCTCGGAAGCTAAGCAGGGTCGGGCCTGGTTAGTACTTGGATGGGAGACCGCCTGGGAATACCAGGTGCTGTAAGCTTTTTCTTTTTCTCTTTTTTTCTTCACCTGGACTATAGAACATTTGTGACTACATGTTTGACAGTCTGAAAAGACTGATGGACACAATCAATTGCACTGTGGGAGAGCATTGTTTTTATCATGTGGTGACACATCAATTCAGATGTCCGAAAGTTTAGCCAGATTCAAGAATGTGGGGGAGCATTTGCTCCCCCACATTATGGCCAAGCGCAGCAGATGTTTAAAAGGGCCTTTTCTGCACACCATTGTCGCTTACGGCCATACCACCCTGAACACGCCCGATCTCGTCCGATCTCGGAAGCTAAGCAGGGTCGGGCCTGGTTAGTACTTGGATGGGAGACCGCCTGGGAATACCAGGTGCTGTAAGCTTTTTCTTTTTCTCTTTTTTTCTTCACCTGGACTATAGAACATTTGTGACTACATGTTTGACAGTCTGAAAAGACTGATGGACACAATCAATTGCACTGTGGGAGAGCATTGTTTTTATCATGTGGTGACACATCAATTCAGATGTCCGAAAGTTTAGCCAGATTCAATTATGGCCAAGCGCAGCAGATGTTTAAAAGGGCCTTTTCTACACACCATTGTGGCTTACGACCATACCACCCTGAACACGCCCAATCTCGTTCGATCTCGGAAGCTAAGCAGGGTCGGGCCTGGTTAGTACTTGGATGGGAGACCGCCTGGGAATACCAGGTGCTGTAAGCTTTTTCTTTTTCTCTTTTTTTCTTCACCTGGACTATAGAACATTTGTGACTACATGTTTGACAGTCTGAAAAGACTGATGGACACAATCAATTGCACTGTGGGAGAGCATTGTTTTTATCATGTGGTGACACATCAATTCAGATGTCCGAAAGTTTAGCCAGATTCAAGAATGTGGGGGAGCATTTGCTCCCCCACATTATGGCCAAGCGCAGCAGATGTTTAAAAGGGCCTTTTCTGCACACCATTGTCGCTTACGGCCATACCACCCTGAACACGCCCGATCTCGTCCGATCTCGGAAGCTAAGCAGGGTCGGGCCTGGTTAGTACTTGGATGGGAGACCGCCTGGGAATACCAGGTGCTGTAAGCTTTTTCTTTTTCTCTTTTTTTCTTCACCTGGACTATAGAACATTTGTGACTACATGTTTGACAGTCTGAAAAGACTGATGGACACAATCAATTGCACTGTGGGAGAGCATTGTTTTTATCATGTGGTGACATATCAATTCAGATGTCCGAAAGTTTAGCCAGATTCAAGAATGTGGGGGAGCATTTGCTCCCCCACATTATGGCCAAGCGCAGCAGATGTTTAAAAGGGCCTTTTCTGCACACCATTGTGGCTTACGGCCATACCACCCTGAACACGCCCGATCTCGTCCGATCTTGGAAGCTAAGCAGGGTCGGGCCTGGTTAGTACTTGGATGGGAGACCGCCTGGGAATACCAGGTGCTGTAAGCTTTTTCTTTTTCTCTTTTTTTCTTCACCTGGACTATAGAACATTTGTGACTACATGTTTGACAGTCTGAAAAGACTGATGGACACAATCAATTGCACTGTGGGAGAGCATTGTTTTTATCATGTGGTGACATATCAATTCAGATGTCCGAAAGTTTAGCCAGATTCAAGAATGTGGGGGAGCATTTGCTCCCCCACATTATGGCCAAGCGCAGCAGATGTTTAAAAGGGCCTTTTCTGCACACCATTGTGGCTTACGGCCATACCACCCTGAACACGCCCGATCTCGTCCGATCTCGGAAGCTAAGCAGGGTCGGGCCTGGTTAGTACTTGGATGGGAGACCGCCTGGGAATACCAGGTGCTGTAAGCTTTTTCTTTTTCTCTTTTTTTCTTCACCTGGACTATAGAACATTTGTGACTACATGTTTGACATTCTGAAAAGACTGATGGACACAATCAATTGCACTGTGGCAGAGCATTGTTTTTATCATGTGGTGACACATCAATTCAGATGTCCGAAAGTTTAGCCAGATTCAAGAATGTGGGGGAGCATTTGCTCCCCCACATTATGGCCAAGCGCAGCAGATGTTTAAAAGGGCCTTTTCTACACACCATTGTGGCTTACGACCATACCACCCTGAACACGCCCAATCTCGTCCGATCTCGGAAGCTAAGCAGGGTCGGGCCTGGTTAGTACTTGGATGGGAGACCGCCTGGGAATACCAGGTGCTGTAAGCTTTTTCTTCTTCTCTTTTTTTCTTCACCTGGACTATAGAACATTTGTGACTACATGTTTGACAGTCTGAAAAGACTGATGGACACAATCAATTGCACTGTGGGAGAGCATTGTTTTTATCATGTGGTGACATATCAATTCAGATGTCCGAAAGTTTAGCCAGATTCAAGAATGTGGGGGAGCATTTGCTCCCCCACATTATGGCCAAGCGCAGCAGATGTTTAAAAGGGCCTTTTCTGCACACCATTGTGGCTTACGGCCATACCACCCTGAACACGCCCGATCTCGTCCGATCTTGGAAGCTAAGCAGGGTCGGGCCTGGTTAGTACTTGGATGGGAGACCGCCTGGGAATACCAGGTGCTGTAAGCTTTTTCTTTTTCTCTTTTTTTCTTCACCTGGACTATAGAACATTTGTGACTACATGTTTGACAGTCTGAAAAGACTGATGGACACAATCAATTGCACTGTGGGAGAGCATTGTTTTTATCATGTGGTGACATATCAATTCAGATGTCCGAAAGTTTAGCCAGATTCAAGAATGTGGGGGAGCATTTGCTCCCCCACATTATGGCCAAGCGCAGCAGATGTTTAAAAGGGCCTTTTCTGCACACCATTGTGGCTTACGGCCATACCACCCTGAACACGCCCGATCTCGTCCGATCTCGGAAGCTAAGCAGGGTCGGGCCTGGTTAGTACTTGGATGGGAGACCGCCTGGGAATACCAGGTGCTGTAAGCTTTTTCTTTTTCTCTTTTTTTCTTCACCTGGACTATAGAACATTTGTGACTACATGTTTGACATTCTGAAAAGACTGATGGACACAATCAATTGCACTGTGGCAGAGCATTGTTTTTATCATGTGGTGACACATCAATTCAGATGTCCGAAAGTTTAGCCAGATTCAAGAATGTGGGGGAGCATTTGCTCCCCCACATTATGGCCAAGCGCAGCAGATGTTTAAAAGGGCCTTTTCTACACACCATTGTGGCTTACGACCATACCACCCTGAACACGCCCAATCTCGTCCGATCTCGGAAGCTAAGCAGGGTCGGGCCTGGTTAGTACTTGGATGGGAGACCGCCTGGGAATACCAGGTGCTGTAAGCTTTTTCTTTTTCTCTTTTTTTCTTCACCTGGACTATAGAACATTTGTGACTACATGTTTGACATTCTGAAAAGACTGATGGACACAATCAATTGCACTGTGGCAGAGCATTGTTTTTATCATGTGGTGACACATCAATTCAGATGTCCGAAAGTTTAGCCAGATTCAAGAATGTGGGGGAGCATTTGCTCCCCCACATTATGGCCAAGCGCAGCAGATGTTTAAAAGGGCCTTTTCTACACACCATTGTGGCTTACGACCATACCACCCTGAACACGCCCAATCTCGTCCGATCTCGGAAGCTAAGCAGGGTCGGGCCTGGTTAGTACTTGGATGGGAGACCGCCTGGGAATAGCAGGTGCTGTAAGCTTTTTCTTTTTCTCTTTTTTTCTTCACCTGGACTATAGAACATTTGTGACTACATGTTTGACAGTCTGAAAAGACTGATGGACACAATCAATTGCACTGTGGGAGAGCATTGTTTTTATCATGTGGTGACACATCAATTCAGATGTCCGAAAGTTTAGCCAGATTCAATTATGGCCAAGCGCAGCAGATGTTTAAAAGGGCCTTTTCTGCACACCATTGTGGCTTACGGCCATACCACCCTGAACACGCCCGATCTCGTCCGATCTCGGAAGCTAAGCAGGGTCGGGCCTGGTTAGTACTTGGATGGGAGACCGCCTGGGAATACCACGTGCTGTAAGCTTTTTCTTTTTCTCTTTTTTTCTTCACCTGGACTATAGAACATTTGTGACTACATGTTTGACAGTCTGAAAAGACTGATGGACACAATCAATTGCACTGTGGGAGAGCATTGTTTTTATCATGTGGTGACACATCAATTCAGATGTCCGAAAGTTTAGCCAGATTCAATTATGGCCAAGCGCAGCAGATGTTTAAAAGGGCCTTTTCTGCACACCATTGTGGCTTACGGCCATACCACCCTGAACACGCCCGATCTCGTCCGATCTCGGAAGCTAAGCAGGGTCGGGCCTGGTTAGTACTTGGATGGGAGACCGCCTGGGAATACCAGGTGCTGTAAGCTTTTTCTTTTTCTCTTTTTTTCTTCACCTGGACTATAGAACATTTGTGACTACATGTTTGACATTCTGAAAAGACTGATGGACACAATCAATTGCACTGTGGCAGAGCATTGTTTTTATCATGTGGTGACACATCAATTCAGATGTCCGAAAGTTTAGCCAGATTCAAGAATGTGGGGGAGCATTTGCTCCCCCACATTATGGCCAAGCGCAGCAGATGTTTAAAAGGGCCTTTTCTACACACCATTGTGGCTTACGACCATACCACCCTGAACACGCCCAATCTCGTCCGATCTCGGAAGCTAAGCAGGGTCGGGCCTGGTTAGTACTTGGATGGGAGACCGCCTGGGAATACCAGGTGCTGTAAGCTTTTTCTTTTTCTCTTTTTTTCTTCACCTGGACTATAGAACATTTGTGACTACATGTTTGACAGTCTGAAAAGACTGATGGACACAATCAATTGCACTGTGGGAGAGCATTGTTTTTATCATGTGGTGACATATCAATTCAGATGTCCGAAAGTTTAGCCAGATTCAAGAATGTGGGGGAGCATTTGCTCCCCCACATTATGGCCAAGCGCAGCAGATGTTTAAAAGGGCCTTTTCTGCACACCATTGTGGCTTACGGCCATACCACCCTGAACACGCCCGATCTCGTCCGATCTTGGAAGCTAAGCAGGGTCGGGCCTGGTTAGTACTTGGATGGGAGACCGCCTGGGAATACCAGGTGCTGTAAGCTTTTTCTTTTTCTCTTTTTTTCTTCACCTGGACTATAGAACATTTGTGACTACATGTTTGACAGTCTGAAAAGACTGATGGACACAATCAATTGCACTGTGGGAGAGCATTGTTTTTATCATGTGGTGACATATCAATTCAGATGTCCGAAAGTTTAGCCAGATTCAAGAATGTGGGGGAGCATTTGCTCCCCCACATTATGGCCAAGCGCAGCAGATGTTTAAAAGGGCCTTTTCTGCACACCATTGTGGCTTACGGCCATACCACCCTGAACACGCCCGATCTCGTCCGATCTCGGAAGCTAAGCAGGGTCGGGCCTGGTTAGTACTTGGATGGGAGACCGCCTGGGAATACCAGGTGCTGTAAGCTTTTTCTTTTTCTCTTTTTTTCTTCACCTGGACTATAGAACATTTGTGACTACATGTTTGACATTCTGAAAAGACTGATGGACACAATCAATTGCACTGTGGCAGAGCATTGTTTTTATCATGTGGTGACACATCAATTCAGATGTCCGAAAGTTTAGCCAGATTCAAGAATGTGGGGGAGCATTTGCTCCCCCACATTATGGCCAAGCGCAGCAGATGTTTAAAAGGGCCTTTTCTACACACCATTGTGGCTTACGACCATACCACCCTGAACACGCCCAATCTCGTCCGATCTCGGAAGCTAAGCAGGGTCGGGCCTGGTTAGTACTTGGATGGGAGACCGCCTGGGAATACCAGGTGCTGTAAGCTTTTTCTTTTTCTCTTTTTTTCTTCACCTGGACTATAGAACATTTGTGACTACATGTTTGACATTCTGAAAAGACTGATGGACACAATCAATTGCACTGTGGCAGAGCATTGTTTTTATCATGTGGTGACACATCAATTCAGATGTCCGAAAGTTTAGCCAGATTCAAGAATGTGGGGGAGCATTTGCTCCCCCACATTATGGCCAAGCGCAGCAGATGTTTAAAAGGGCCTTTTCTACACACCATTGTGGCTTACGACCATACCACCCTGAACACGCCCAATCTCGTCCGATCTCGGAAGCTAAGCAGGGTCGGGCCTGGTTAGTACTTGGATGGGAGACCGCCTGGGAATAGCAGGTGCTGTAAGCTTTTTCTTTTTCTCTTTTTTTCTTCACCTGGACTATAGAACATTTGTGACTACATGTTTGACAGTCTGAAAAGACTGATGGACACAATCAATTGCACTGTGGGAGAGCATTGTTTTTATCATGTGGTGACACATCAATTCAGATGTCCGAAAGTTTAGCCAGATTCAATTATGGCCAAGCGCAGCAGATGTTTAAAAGGGCCTTTTCTGCACACCATTGTGGCTTACGGCCATACCACCCTGAACACGCCCGATCTCGTCCGATCTCGGAAGCTAAGCAGGGTCGGGCCTGGTTAGTACTTGGATGGGAGACCGCCTGGGAATACCACGTGCTGTAAGCTTTTTCTTTTTCTCTTTTTTTCTTCACCTGGACTATAGAACATTTGTGACTACATGTTTGACAGTCTGAAAAGACTGATGGACACAATCAATTGCACTGTGGGAGAGCATTGTTTTTATCATGTGGTGACACATCAATTCAGATGTCCGAAAGTTTAGCCAGATTCAATTATGGCCAAGCGCAGCAGATGTTTAAAAGGGCCTTTTCTGCACACCATTGTGGCTTACGGCCATACCACCCTGAACACGCCCGATCTCGTCCGATCTCGGAAGCTAAGCAGGGTCGGGCCTGGTTAGTACTTGGATGGGAGACCGCCTGGGAATACCAGGTGCTGTAAGCTTTTTCTTTTTCTCTTTTTTTCTTCACCTGGACTATAGAACATTTGTGACTACATGTTTGACAGTCTGAAAAGACTGATGGACACAATCAATTGCACTGTGGGAGAGCATTGTTTTTATCATGTGGTGACACATCAATTCAGATGTCCGAAAGTTTAGCCAGATTCAAGAATGTGGGGGAGCATTTGCTCCCCCACATTATGGCCAAGAGCAGCAGATGTTTAAAAGGGCCTTTTCTGCACACCATTGTCGCTTACGGCCATACCACCCTGAACACGCCCGATCTCGTCCGATCTCGGAAGCTAAGCAGGGTCGGGCCTGGTTAGTACTTGGATGGGAGACCGCCTGGGAATACCAGGTGCTGTAAGCTTTTTCTTTTTCTCTTTTTTTCTTCACCTGGACTATAGAACATTTGTGACTACATGTTTGACAGTCTGAAAAGACTGATGGACACAATCAATTGCACTGTGGGAGAGCATTGTTTTTATCATGTGGTGACACATCAATTCAGATGTCCGAAAGTTTAGCCAGATTCAATTATGGCCAAGCGCAGCAGATGTTTAAAAGGGCCTTTTCTGCACACCATTGTGGCTTACGGCCATACCACCCTGAACACGCCCGATCTCGTCCGATCTCGGAAGCTAAGCAGGGTCGGGCCTGGTTAGTACTTGGATGGGAGACCGCCTGGGAATACCAGGTGCTGTAAGCTTTTTCTTTTTCTCCTTTTTTCTTCACCTGGACTATAGAACATTTGTGACTACATGTTTGACATTCTGAAAAGACTGATGGACACAATCAATTGCACTGTGGCAGAGCATTGTTTTTATCATGTGGTGACACATCAATTCAGATGTCCGAAAGTTTAGCCAGATTCAAGAATGTGGGGGAGCATTTGCTCCCCCACATTATGGCCAAGCGCAGCAGATGTTTAAAAGGGCCTTTTCTACACACCATTGTGGCTTACGACCATACCACCCTGAACACGCCCAATCTCGTCCGATCTCGGAAGCTAAGCAGGGTCGGGCCTGGTTAGTACTTGGATGGGAGACCGCCTGGGAATAGCAGGTGCTGTAAGCTTTTTCTTTTTCTCTTTTTTTCTTCACCTGGACTATAGAACATTTGTGACTACATGTTTGACAGTCTGAAAAGACTGATGGACACAATCAATTGCACTGTGGGAGAGCATTGTTTTTATCATGTGGTGACACATCAATTCAGATGTCCGAAAGTTTAGCCAGATTCAATTATGGCCAAGCGCAGCAGATGTTTAAAAGGGCCTTTTCTGCACACCATTGTGGCTTACGGCCATACCACCCTGAACACGCCCGATCTCGTCCGATCTCGGAAGCTAAGCAGGGTCGGGCCTGGTTAGTACTTGGATGGGAGACCGCCTGGGAATACCACGTGCTGTAAGCTTTTTCTTTTTCTCTTTTTTTCTTCACCTGGACTATAGAACATTTGTGACTACATGTTTGACAGTCTGAAAAGACTGATGGACACAATCAATTGCACTGTGGGAGAGCATTGTTTTTATCATGTGGTGACACATCAATTCAGATGTCCGAAAGTTTAGCCAGATTCAATTATGGCCAAGCGCAGCAGATGTTTAAAAGGGCCTTTTCTGCACACCATTGTGGCTTACGGCCATACCACCCTGAACACGCCCAATCTCGTCCGATCTCGGAAGCTAAGCAGGGTCGGGCCTGGTTAGTACTTGGATGGGAGACCGCCTGGGAATACCAGGTGCTGTAAGCTTTTTCTTTTTCTCTTTTTTTCTTCACCTGGACTATAGAACATTTGTGACTACATGTTTGACAGTCTGAAAAGACTGATGGACACAATCAATTGCACTGTGGGAGAGCATTGTTTTTATCATGTGGTGACACATCAATTCAGATGTCCGAAAGTTTAGCCAGATTCAAGAATGTGGGGGAGCATTTGCTCCCCCACATTATGGCCAAGAGCAGCAGATGTTTAAAAGGGCCTTTTCTGCACACCATTGTCGCTTACGGCCATACCACCCTGAACACGCCCGATCTCGTCCGATCTCGGAAGCTAAGCAGGGTCGGGCCTGGTTAGTACTTGGATGGGAGACCGCCTGGGAATACCAGGTGCTGTAAGCTTTTTCTTTTTCTCTTTTTTTCTTCACCTGGACTATAGAACATTTGTGACTACATGTTTGACAGTCTGAAAAGACTGATGGACACAATCAATTGCACTGTGGGAGAGCATTGTTTTTATCATGTGGTGACACATCAATTCAGATGTCCGAAAGTTTAGCCAGATTCAATTATGGCCAAGCGCAGCAGATGTTTAAAAGGGCCTTTTCTGCACACCATTGTGGCTTACGGCCATACCACCCTGAACACGCCCGATCTCGTCCGATCTCGGAAGCTAAGCAGGGTCGGGCCTGGTTAGTACTTGGATGGGAGACCGCCTGGGAATACCAGGTGCTGTAAGCTTTTTCTTTTTCTCCTTTTTTCTTCACCTGGACTATAGAACATTTGTGACTACATGTTTGACAGTCTGAAAAGACTGATGGACACAATCAATTGCACTGTGGGAGAGCATTGTTTTTATCATGTGGTGACACATCAATTCAGATGTCCGAAAGTTTAGCCAGATTCAAGAATGTGGGGGAGCATTTGCTCCCCCACATTATGGCCAAGCGCAGCAGATGTTTAAAAGGGCCTTTTCTACACACCATTGTGGCTTACGACCATACCACCCTGAACACGCCCAATCTCGTCCGATCTCGGAAGCTAAGCAGGGTCGGGCCTGGTTAGTACTTGGATGGGAGACCGCCTGGGAATACCAGGTGCTGTAAGCTTTTTCTTTTTCTCTTTTTTTCTTCACCTGGACTATAGAACATTTGTGACTACATGTTTGACAGTCTGAAAAGACTGATGGACACAATCAATTGCACTGTGGGAGAGCATTGTTTTTATCATGTGGTGACACATCAATTCAGATGTCCGAAAGTTTAGCCAGATTCAAGAATGTGGGGGAGCATTTGCTCCCCCACATTATGGCCAAGCGCAGCAGATGTTTAAAAGGGCCTTTTCTGCACACCATTGTCGCTTACGGCCATACCACCCTGAACACGCCCGATCTCGTCCGATCTCGGAAGCTAAGCAGGGTCGGGCCTGGTTAGTACTTGGATGGGAGACCGCCTGGGAATACCAGGTGCTGTAAGCTTTTTCTTTTTCTCTTTTTTTCTTCACCTGGACTATAGAACATTTGTGACTACATGTTTGACAGTCTGAAAAGACTGATGGACACAATCAATTGCACTGTGGGAGAGCATTGTTTTTATCATGTGGTGACACATCAATTCAGATGTCCGAAAGTTTAGCCAGATTCAATTATGGCCAAGCGCAGCAGATGTTTAAAAGGGCCTTTTCTGCACACCATTGTGGCTTACGGCCATACCACCCTGAACACGCCCGATCTCGTCCGATCTCGGAAGCTAAGCAGGGTCGGGCCTGGTTAGTACTTGGATGGGAGACCGCCTGGGAATACCAGGTGCTGTAAGCTTTTTCTTTTTCTCTTTTTTTCTTCACCTGGACTATAGAACATTTGTGACTACATGTTTGACATTCTGAAAAGACTGATGGACACAATCAATTGCACTGTGGCAGAGCATTGTTTTTATCATGTGGTGACACATCAATTCAGATGTCCGAAAGTTTAGCCAGATTCAAGAATGTGGGGGAGCATTTGCTCCCCCACATTATGGCCAAGCGCAGCAGATGTTTAAAAGGGCCTTTTCTACACACCATTGTGGCTTACGACCATACCACCCTGAACACGCCCAATCTCGTCCGATCTCGGAAGCTAAGCAGGGTCGGGCCTGGTTAGTACTTGGATGGGAGACCGCCTGGGAATAGCAGGTGCTGTAAGCTTTTTCTTTTTCTCTTTTTTTCTTCACCTGGACTATAGAACATTTGTGACTACATGTTTGACAGTCTGAAAAGACTGATGGACACAATCAATTGCACTGTGGGAGAGCATTGTTTTTATCATGTGGTGACATATCAATTCAGATGTCCGAAAGTTTAGCCAGATTCAAGAATGTGGGGGAGCATTTGCTCCCCCACATTATGGCCAAGCGCAGCAGATGTTTAAAAGGGCCTTTTCTGCACACCATTGTGGCTTACGGCCATACCACCCTGAACACGCCCGATCTCGTCCGATCTCGGAAGCTAAGCAGGGTCGGGCCTGGTTAGTACTTGGATGGGAGACCGCCTGGGAATACCAGGTGCTGTAAGCTTTTTCTTTTTCTCTTTTTTTCTTCACCTGGACTATAGAACATTTGTGACTACATGTTTGACAGTCTGAAAAGACTGATGGACACAATCAATTGCACTGTGGCAGAGCATTGTTTTTATCATGTGGTGACACATCAATTCAGATGTCCGAAAGTTTAGCCAGATTCAAGAATGTGGGGGAGCATTTGCTCCCCCACATTATGGCCAAGCGCAGCAGATGTTTAAAAGGGCCTTTTCTACACACCATTGTGGCTTACGACCATACCACCCTGAACACGCCCAATCTCGTCCGATCTCGGAAGCTAAGCAGGGTCGGGCCTGGTTAGTACTTGGATGGGAGACCGCCTGGGAATACCAGGTGCTGTAAGCTTTTTCTTTTTCTCTTTTTTTCTTCACCTGGACTATAGAACATTTGTGACTACATGTTTGACAGTCTGAAAAGACTGATGGACACAATCAATTGCACTGTGGGAGAGCATTGTTTTTATCATGTGGTGACACATCAATTCAGATGTCCGAAAGTTTAGCCAGATTCAAGAATGTGGGGGAGCATTTGCTCCCCCACATTATGGCCAAGCGCAGCAGATGTTTAAAAGGGCCTTTTCTGCACACCATTGTCGCTTACGGCCATACCACCCTGAACACGCCCGATCTCGTCCGATCTCGGAAGCTAAGCAGGGTCGGGCCTGGTTAGTACTTGGATGGGAGACCGCCTGGGAATACCAGGTGCTGTAAGCTTTTTCTTTTTCTCTTTTTTTCTTCACCTGGACTATAGAACATTTGTGACTACATGTTTGACAGTCTGAAAAGACTGATGGACACAATCAATTGCACTGTGGGAGAGCATTGTTTTTATCATGTGGTGACACATCAATTCAGATGTCCGAAAGTTTAGCCAGATTCAATTATGGCCAAGCGCAGCAGATGTTTAAAAGGGCCTTTTCTGCACACCATTGTGGCTTACGGCCATACCACCCTGAACACGCCCGATCTCGTCCGATCTCGGAAGCTAAGCAGGGTCGGGCCTGGTTAGTACTTGGATGGGAGACCGCCTGGGAATACCAGGTGCTGTAAGCTTTTTCTTTTTCTCTTTTTTTCTTCACCTGGACTATAGAACATTTGTGACTACATGTTTGACATTCTGAAAAGACTGATGGACACAATCAATTGCACTGTGGCAGAGCATTGTTTTTATCATGTGGTGACACATCAATTCAGATGTCCGAAAGTTTAGCCAGATTCAAGAATGTGGGGGAGCATTTGCTCCCCCACATTATGGCCAAGCGCAGCAGATGTTTAAAAGGGCCTTTTCTACACACCATTGTGGCTTACGACCATACCACCCTGAACACGCCCGATCTCGTCCGATCTCGGAAGCTAAGCAGGGTCGGGCCTGGTTAGTACTTGGATGGGAGACCGCCTGGGAATACCAGGTGCTGTAAGCTTTTTCTTTTTCTCTTTTTTTCTTCACCTGGACTATAGAACATTTGTGACTACATGTTTGACAGTCTGAAAAGACTGATGGACACAATCAATTGCACTGTGGGAGAGCATTGTTTTTATCATGTGGTGACACATCAATTCAGATGTCCGAAAGTTTAGCCAGATTCAATTATGGCCAAGCGCAGCAGATGTTTAAAAGGGCCTTTTCTGCACACCATTGTGGCTTACGGCCATACCACCCTGAACACGCCCGATCTCGTCCGATCTCGGAAGCTAAGCAGGGTCGGGCCTGGTTAGTACTTGGATGGGAGACCGCCTGGGAATACCAGGTGCTGTAAGCTTTTTCTTTTTCTCCTTTTTTCTTCACCTGGACTATAGAACATTTGTGACTACATGTTTGACAGTCTGAAAAGACTGATGGACACAATCAATTGCACTGTGGGAGAGCATTGTTTTTATCATGTGGTGACACATCAATTCAGATGTCCGAAAGTTTAGCCAGATTCAAGAATGTGGGGGAGCATTTGCTCCCCCACATTATGGCCAAGCGCAGCAGATGTTTAAAAGGGCCTTTTCTACACACCATTGTGGCTTACGACCATACCACCCTGAACACGCCCAATCTCGTCCGATCTCGGAAGCTAAGCAGGGTCGGGCCTGGTTAGTACTTGGATGGGAGACCGCCTGGGAATACCAGGTGCTGTAAGCTTTTTCTTTTTCTCTTTTTTTCTTCACCTGGACTATAGAACATTTGTGACTACATGTTTGACAGTCTGAAAAGACTGATGGACACAATCAATTGCACTGTGGGAGAGCATTGTTTTTATCATGTGGTGACACATCAATTCAGATGTCCGAAAGTTTAGCCAGATTCAAGAATGTGGGGGAGCATTTGCTCCCCCACATTATGGCCAAGCGCAGCAGATGTTTAAAAGGGCCTTTTCTGCACACCATTGTCGCTTACGGCCATACCACCCTGAACACGCCCGATCTCGTCCGATCTCGGAAGCTAAGCAGGGTCGGGCCTGGTTAGTACTTGGATGGGAGACCGCCTGGGAATACCAGGTGCTGTAAGCTTTTTCTTTTTCTCTTTTTTTCTTCACCTGGACTATAGAACATTTGTGACTACATGTTTGACAGTCTGAAAAGACTGATGGACACAATCAATTGCACTGTGGGAGAGCATTGTTTTTATCATGTGGTGACACATCAATTCAGATGTCCGAAAGTTTAGCCAGATTCAATTATGGCCAAGCGCAGCAGATGTTTAAAAGGGCCTTTTCTGCACACCATTGTGGCTTACGGCCATACCACCCTGAACACGCCCGATCTCGTCCGATCTCGGAAGCTAAGCAGGGTCGGGCCTGGTTAGTACTTGGATGGGAGACCGCCTGGGAATACCAGGTGCTGTAAGCTTTTTCTTTTTCTCTTTTTTTCTTCACCTGGACTATAGAACATTTGTGACTACATGTTTGACATTCTGAAAAGACTGATGGACACAATCAATTGCACTGTGGCAGAGCATTGTTTTTATCATGTGGTGACACATCAATTCAGATGTCCGAAAGTTTAGCCAGATTCAAGAATGTGGGGGAGCATTTGCTCCCCCACATTATGGCCAAGCGCAGCAGATGTTTAAAAGGGCCTTTTCTACACACCATTGTGGCTTACGACCATACCACCCTGAACACGCCCAATCTCGTCCGATCTCGGAAGCTAAGCAGGGTCGGGCCTGGTTAGTACTTGGATGGGAGACCGCCTGGGAATAGCAGGTGCTGTAAGCTTTTTCTTTTTCTCTTTTTTTCTTCACCTGGACTATAGAACATTTGTGACTACATATTTGACATTCTGAAAAGACTGATGGACACAATCAATTGCACTGTGGCAGAGCATTGTTTTTATCATGTGGTGACACATCAATTCAGATGTCCGAAAGTTTAGCCAGATTCAAGAATGTGGGGGAGCATTTGCTCCCCCACATTATGGCCAAGCGCAGCAGATGTTTAAAAGGGCCTTTTCTGCACACCATTGTGGCTTACGGCCATACCACCCTGAACACGCCCGATCTCGTCCGATCTCGGAAGCTAAGCAGGGTCGGGCCTGGTTAGTACTTGGATGGGAGACCGCCTGGGAATACCAGGTGCTGTAAGCTTTTTCTTTTTCTCTTTTTTTCTTCACCTGGACTATAGAACATTTGTGACTACATGTTTGACATTCTGAAAAGACTGATGGACACAATCAATTGCACTGTGGCAGAGCATTGTTTTTATCATGTGGTGACACATCAATTCAGATGTCCGAAAGTTTAGCCAGATTCAAGAATGTGGGGGAGCATTTGCTCCCCCACATTATGGCCAAGCGCAGCAGATGTTTAAAAGGGCCTTTTCTACACACCATTGTGGCTTACGACCATACCACCCTGAACACGCCCAATCTCGTCCGATCTCGGAAGCTAAGCAGGGTCGGGCCTGGTTAGTACTTGGATGGGAGACCGCCTGGGAATAGCAGGTGCTGTAAGCTTTTTCTTTTTCTCTTTTTTTCTTCACCTGGACTATAGAACATTTGTGACTACATGTTTGACAGTCTGAAAAGACTGATGGACACAATCAATTGCACTGTGGGAGAGCATTGTTTTTATCATGTGGTGACATATCAATTCAGATGTCCGAAAGTTTAGCCAGATTCAAGAATGTGGGGGAGCATTTGCTCCCCCACATTATGGCCAAGCGCAGCAGATGTTTAAAAGGGCCTTTTCTGCACACCATTGTGGCTTACGGCCATACCACCCTGAACACGCCCGATCTCGTCCGATCTCGGAAGCTAAGCAGGGTCGGGCCTGGTTAGTACTTGGATGGGAGACCGCCTGGGAATACCAGGTGCTGTAAGCTTTTTCTTTTTCTCTTTTTTTCTTCACCTGGACTATAGAACATTTGTGACTACATGTTTGACATTCTGAAAAGACTGATGGACACAATCAATTGCACTGTGGCAGAGCATTGTTTTTATCATGTGGTGACATATCAATTCAGATGTCCGAAAGTTTAGCCAGATTCAAGAATGTGGGGGAGCATTTGCTCCCCCACATTATGGCCAAGCGCAGCAGATGTTTAAAAGGGCCTTTTCTGCACACCATTGTGGCTTACGGCCATACCACCCTGAACACGCCCGATCTCGTCCGATCTCGGAAGCTAAGCAGGGTCGGGCCTGGTTAGTACTTGGATGGGAGACCGCCTGGGAATACCAGGTGCTGTAAGCTTTTTCTTTTTCTCTTTTTTTCTTCACCTGGACTATAGAACATTTGTGACTACATGTTTGACAGTCTGAAAAGACTGATGGACAAAATCAATTGCACTGTGGGAGAGCATTGTTTTTATCATGTGGTGACATATCAATTCAGATGTCCGAATGTTTAGCCAGATTCAAGAATGTGGGGGAGCATTTGCTCCCCCACATTATGGCCAAGCGCAGCAGATGTTTAAAAGGGCCTTTTCTGCACACCATTGTGGCTTACGGCCATACCACCCTGAACACGCCCGATCTCGTCCGATCTCGGAAGCTAAGCAGGGTCGGGCCTGGTTAGTACTTGGATGGGAGACCGCCTGGGAATAGCAGGTGCTGTAAGCTTTTTCTTTTTCTCTTTTTTTCTTCACCTGGACTATAGAACATTTGTGACTACATGTTTGACATTCTGAAAAGACTGATGGACACAATCAATTGCACTGTGGCAGAGCATTGTTTTTATCATGTGGTGACACATCAATTCAGATGTCCGAAAGTTTAGCCAGATTCAAGAATGTGGGGGAGCATTTGCTCCCCCACATTATGGCCAAGCGCAGCAGATGTTTAAAAGGGCCTTTTCTACACACCATTGTGGCTTACGACCATACCACCCTGAACACGCCCAATCTCGTCCGATCTCGGAAGCTAAGCAGGGTCGGGCCTGGTTAGTACTTGGATGGGAGACCGCCTGGGAATACCAGGTGCTGTAAGCTTTTTCTTTTTCTCTTTTTTTCTTCACCTGGACTATAGAACATTTGTGACTACATGTTTGACATTCTGAAAAGACTGATGGACACAATCAATTGCACTGTGGCAGAGCATTGTTTTTATCATGTGGTGACATATCAATTCAGATGTCCGAAAGTTTAGCCAGATTCAAGAATGTGGGGGAGCATTTGCTCCCCCACATTATGGCCAAGCGCAGCAGATGTTTAAAAGGGCCTTTTCTGCACACCATTGTGGCTTACGGCCATACCACCCTGAACACGCCCGATCTCGTCCGATCTCGGAAGCTAAGCAGGGTCGGGCCTGGTTAGTACTTGGATGGGAGACCGCCTGGGAATACCAGGTGCTGTAAGCTTTTTCTTTTTCTCTTTTTTTCTTCACCTGGACTATAGAACATTTGTGACTACATGTTTGACAGTCTGAAAAGACTGATGGACACAATCAATTGCACTGTGGGAGAGCATTGTTTTTATCATGTGGTGACATATCAATTCAGATGTCCGAAAGTTTAGCCAGATTCAAGAATGTGGGGGAGCATTTGCTCCCCCACATTATGGCCAAGCGCAGCAGATGTTTAAAAGGGCCTTTTCTGCACACCATTGTGGCTTACGGCCATACCACCCTGAACACGCCCGATCTCGTCCGATCTCGGAAGCTAAGCAGGGTCGGGCCTGGTTAGTACTTGGATGGGAGACCGCCTGGGAATACCAGGTGCTGTAAGCTTTTTCTTTTTCTCTTTTTTTCTTCACCTGGACTATAGAACATTTGTGACTACATGTTTGACATTCTGAAAAGACTGATGGACACAATCAATTGCACTGTGGCAGAGCATTGTTTTTATCATGTGGTGACATATCAATTCAGATGTCCGAAAGTTTAGCCAGATTCAAGAATGTGGGGGAGCATTTGCTCCCCCACATTATGGCCAAGCGCAGCAGATGTTTAAAAGGGCCTTTTCTGCACACCATTGTGGCTTACGGCCATACCACCCTGAACACGCCCGATCTCGTCCGATCTCGGAAGCTAAGCAGGGTCGGGCCTGGTTAGTACTTGGATGGGAGACCGCCTGGGAATACCAGGTGCTGTAAGCTTTTTCTTTTTCTCTTTTTTTCTTCACCTGGACTATAGAACATTTGTGACTACATGTTTGACATTCTGAAAAGACTGATGGACACAATCAATTGCACTGTGGCAGAGCATTGTTTTTATCATGTGGTGACACATCAATTCAGATGTCCGAAAGTTTAGCCAGATTCAAGAATGTGGGGGAGCATTTGCTCCCCCACATTATGGCCAAGCGCAGCAGATGTTTAAAAGGGCCTTTTCTGCACACCATTGTGGCTTACGGCCATACCACCCTGAACACGCCCGATCTCGTCCGATCTCGGAAGCTAAGCAGGGTCGGGCCTGGTTAGTACTTGGATGGGAGACCGCCTGGGAATACCAGGTGCTGTAAGCTTTTTCTTTTTCTCTTTTTTTCTTCACCTGGACTATAGAACATTTGTGACTACATGTTTGACAGTCTGAAAAGACTGATGGACACAATCAATTGCACTGTGGGAGAGCATTGTTTTTATCATGTGGTGACATATCAATTCAGATGTCCGAAAGTTTAGCCAGATTCAAGAATGTGGGGGAGCATTTGCTCCCCCACATTATGGCCAAGCGCAGCAGATGTTTAAAAGGGCCTTTTCTGCACACCATTGTGGCTTACGGCCATACCACCCTGAACACGCCCGATCTCGTCCGATCTCGGAAGCTAAGCAGGGTCGGGCCTGGTTAGTACTTGGATGGGAGACCGCCTGGGAATACCAGGTGCTGTAAGCTTTTTCTTTTTCTCTTTTTTTCTTCACCTGGACTATAGAACATTTGTGACTACATGTTTGACATTCTGAAAAGACTGATGGACACAATCAATTGCACTGTGGCAGAGCATTGTTTTTATCATGTGGTGACACATCAATTCAGATGTCCGAAAGTTTAGCCAGATTCAAGAATGTGGGGGAGCATTTGCTCCCCCACATTATGGCCAAGCGCAGCAGATGTTTAAAAGGGCCTTTTCTGCACACCATTGTGGCTTACGGCCATACCACCCTGAACACGCCCGATCTCGTCCGATCTCGGAAGCTAAGCAGGGTCGGGCCTGGTTAGTACTTGGATGGGAGACCGCCTGGGAATACCAGGTGCTGTAAGCTTTTTCTTTTTCTCTTTTTTTCTTCACCTGGACTATAGAACATTTGTGACTACATGTTTGACAGTCTGAAAAGACTGATGGACACAATCAATTGCACTGTGGGAGAGCATTGTTTTTATCATGTGGTGACATATCAATTCAGATGTCCGAAAGTTTAGCCAGATTCAAGAATGTGGGGGAGCATTTGCTCCCCCACATTATGGCCAAGCGCAGCAGATGTTTAAAAGGGCCTTTTCTGCACACCATTGTGGCTTACGGCCATACCACCCTGAACACGCCCGATCTCGTCCGATCTCGGAAGCTAAGCAGGGTCGGGCCTGGTTAGTACTTGGATGGGAGACCGCCTGGGAATACCAGGTGCTGTAAGCTTTTTCTTTTTCTCTTTTTTTCTTCACCTGGACTATAGAACATTTGTGACTACATGTTTGACATTCTGAAAAGACTGATGGACACAATCAATTGCACTGTGGCAGAGCATTGTTTTTATCATGTGGTGACACATCAATTCAGATGTCCGAAAGTTTAGCCAGATTCAAGAATGTGGGGGAGCATTTGCTCCCCCACATTATGGCCAAGCGCAGCAGATGTTTAAAAAGGCCTTTTCTGCACACCATTGTGGCTTACGGCCATACCACCCTGAACACGCCCGATCTCGTCCGATCTCGGAAGCTAAGCAGGGTCGGGCCTGGTTAGTACTTGGATGGGAGACCGCCTGGGAATACCAGGTGCTGTAAGCTTTTTCTTTTTCTCTTTTTTTCTTCACCTGGACTATAGAACATTTGTGACTACATGTTTGACAGTCTGAAAAGACTGATGGACACAATCAATTGCACTGTGGGAGAGCATTGTTTTTATCATGTGGTGACATATCAATTCAGATGTCCGAAAGTTTAGCCAGATTCAAGAATGTGGGGGAGCATTTGCTCCCCCACATTATGGCCAAGCGCAGCAGATGTTTAAAAGGGCCTTTTCTGCACACCATTGTGGCTTACGGCCATACCACCCTGAACACGCCCGATCTCGTCCGATCTCGGAAGCTAAGCAGGGTCGGGCCTGGTTAGTACTTGGATGGGAGACCGCCTGGGAATACCAGGTGCTGTAAGCTTTTTCTTTTTCTCTTTTTTTCTTCACCTGGACTATAGAACATTTGTGACTACATGTTTGACATTCTGAAAAGACTGATGGACACAATCAATTGCACTGTGGCAGAGCATTGTTTTTATCATGTGGTGACACATCAATTCAGATGTCCGAAAGTTTAGCCAGATTCAAGAATGTGGGGGAGCATTTGCTCCCCCACATTATGGCCAAGCGCAGCAGATGTTTAAAAGGGCCTTTTCTGCACACCATTGTGGCTTACGGCCATACCACCCTGAACACGCCCGATCTCGTCCGATCTCGGAAGCTAAGCAGGGTCGGGCCTGGTTAGTACTTGGATGGGAGACCGCCTGGGAATACCAGGTGCTGTAAGCTTTTTCTTTTTCTCTTTTTTTCTTCACCTGGACTATAGAACATTTGTGACTACATGTTTGACAGTCTGAAAAGACTGATGGACAAAATCAATTGCACTGTGGGAGAGCATTGTTTTTATCATGTGGTGACATATCAATTCAGATGTCCGAATGTTTAGCCAGATTCAAGAATGTGGGGGAGCATTTGCTCCCCCACATTATGGCCAAGCGCAGCAGATGTTTAAAAGGGCCTTTTCTGCACACCATTGTGGCTTACGGCCATACCACCCTGAACACGCCCGATCTCGTCCGATCTCGGAAGCTAAGCAGGGTCGGGCCTGGTTAGTACTTGGATGGGAGACCGCCTGGGAATACCAGGTGCTGTAAGCTTTTTCTTTTTCTCTTTTTTTCTTCACCTGGACTATAGAACATTTGTGACTACATGTTTGACATTCTGAAAAGACTGATGGACACAATCAATTGCACTGTGGCAGAGCATTGTTTTTATCATGTGGTGACACATCAATTCAGATGTCCGAAAGTTTAGCCAGATTCAAGAATGTGGGGGAGCATTTGCTCCCCCACATTATGGCCAAGCGCAGCAGATGTTTAAAAGGGCCTTTTCTGCACACCATTGTGGCTTACGGCCATACCACCCTGAACACGCCCGATCTCGTCCGATCTCGGAAGCTAAGCAGGGTCGGGCCTGGTTAGTACTTGGATGGGAGACCGCCTGGGAATACCAGGTGCTGTAAGCTTTTTCTTTTTCTCTTTTTTTCTTCACCTGGACTATAGAACATTTGTGACTACATGTTTGACAGTCTGAAAAGACTGATGGACACAATCAATTGCACTGTGGGAGAGCATTGTTTTTATCATGTGGTGACATATCAATTCAGATGTCCGAAAGTTTAGCCAGATTCAAGAATGTGGGGGAGCATTTGCTCCCCCACATTATGGCCAAGCGCAGCAGATGTTTAAAAGGGCCTTTTCTGCACACCATTGTGGCTTACGGCCATACCACCCTGAACACGCCCGATCTCGTCCGATCTCGGAAGCTAAGCAGGGTCGGGCCTGGTTAGTACTTGGATGGGAGACCGCCTGGGAATACCAGGTGCTGTAAGCTTTTTCTTTTTCTCTTTTTTTCTTCACCTGGACTATAGAACATTTGTGACTACATGTTTGACATTCTGAAAAGACTGATGGACACAATCAATTGCACTGTGGCAGAGCATTGTTTTTATCATGTGGTGACACATCAATTCAGATGTCCGAAAGTTTAGCCAGATTCAAGAATGTGGGGGAGCATTTGCTCCCCCACATTATGGCCAAGCGCAGCAGATGTTTAAAAGGGCCTTTTCTGCACACCATTGTGGCTTACGGCCATACCACCCTGAACACGCCCGATCTCGTCCGATCTCGGAAGCTAAGCAGGGTCGGGCCTGGTTAGTACTTGGATGGGAGACCGCCTGGGAATACCAGGTGCTGTAAGCTTTTTCTTTTTCTCTTTTTTTCTTCACCTGGACTATAGAACATTTGTGACTACATGTTTGACAGTCTGAAAAGACTGATGGACACAATCAATTGCACTGTGGGAGAGCATTGTTTTTATCATGTGGTGACATATCAATTCAGATGTCCGAAAGTTTAGCCAGATTCAAGAATGTGGGGGAGCATTTGCTCCCCCACATTATGGCCAAGCGCAGCAGATGTTTAAAAGGGCCTTTTCTGCACACCATTGTGGCTTACGGCCATACCACCCTGAACACGCCCGATCTCGTCCGATCTCGGAAGCTAAGCAGGGTCGGGCCTGGTTAGTACTTGGATGGGAGACCGCCTGGGAATACCAGGTGCTGTAAGCTTTTTCTTTTTCTCTTTTTTTCTTCACCTGGACTATAGAACATTTGTGACTACATGTTTGACATTCTGAAAAGACTGATGGACACAATCAATTGCACTGTGGCAGAGCATTGTTTTTATCATGTGGTGACACATCAATTCAGATGTCCGAAAGTTTAGCCAGATTCAAGAATGTGGGGGAGCATTTGCTCCCCCACATTATGGCCAAGCGCAGCAGATGTTTAAAAGGGCCTTTTCTGCACACCATTGTGGCTTACGGCCATACCACCCTGAACACGCCCGATCTCGTCCGATCTCGGAAGCTAAGCAGGGTCGGGCCTGGTTAGTACTTGGATGGGAGACCGCCTGGGAATACCAGGTGCTGTAAGCTTTTTCTTTTTCTCTTTTTTTCTTCACCTGGACTATAGAACATTTGTGACTACATGTTTGACATTCTGAAAAGACTGATGGACACAATCAATTGCACTGTGGCAGAGCATTGTTTTTATCATGTGGTGACACATCAATTCAGATGTCCGAAAGTTTAGCCAGATTCAAGAATGTGGGGGAGCATTTGCTCCCCCACATTATGGCCAAGCGCAGCAGATGTTTAAAAGGGCCTTTTCTACACACCATTGTGGCTTACGACCATACCACCCTGAACACGCCCAATCTCGTCCGATCTCGGAAGCTAAGCAGGGTCGGGCCTGGTTAGTACTTGGATGGGAGACCGCCTGGGAATACCAGGTGCTGTAAGCTTTTTCTTTTTCTCTTTTTTTCTTCACCTGGACTATAGAACATTTGTGACTACATGTTTGACATTCTGAAAAGACTGATGGACACAATCAATTGCACTGTGGCAGAGCATTGTTTTTATCATGTGGTGACATATCAATTCAGATGTCCGAAAGTTTAGCCAGATTCAAGAATGTGGGGGAGCATTTGCTCCCCCACATTATGGCCAAGCGCAGCAGATGTTTAAAAGGGCCTTTTCTGCACACCATTGTGGCTTACGGCCATACCACCCTGAACACGCCCGATCTCGTCCGATCTCGGAAGCTAAGCAGGGTCGGGCCTGGTTAGTACTTGGATGGGAGACCGCCTGGGAATACCAGGTGCTGTAAGCTTTTTCTTTTTCTCTTTTTTTCTTCACCTGGACTATAGAACATTTGTGACTACATGTTTGACAGTCTGAAAAGACTGATGGACAAAATCAATTGCACTGTGGGAGAGCATTGTTTTTATCATGTGGTGACATATCAATTCAGATGTCCGAATGTTTAGCCAGATTCAAGAATGTGGGGGAGCATTTGCTCCCCCACATTATGGCCAAGCGCAGCAGATGTTTAAAAGGGCCTTTTCTACACACCATTGTGGCTTACGACCATACCACCCTGAACACGCCCAATCTCGTCCGATCTCGGAAGCTAAGCAGGGTCGGGCCTGGTTAGTACTTGGATGGGAGACCGCCTGGGAATAGCAGGTGCTGTAAGCTTTTTCTTTTTCTCTTTTTTTCTTCACCTGGACTATAGAACATTTGTGACTACATGTTTGACAGTCTGAAAAGACTGATGGACACAATCAATTGCACTGTGGGAGAGCATTGTTTTTATCATGTGGTGACATATCAATTCAGATGTCCGAAAGTTTAGCCAGATTCAAGAATGTGGGGGAGCATTTGCTCCCCCACATTATGGCCAAGCGCAGCAGATGTTTAAAAGGGCCTTTTCTGCACACCATTGTGGCTTACGGCCATACCACCCTGAACACGCCCGATCTCGTCCGATCTCGGAAGCTAAGCAGGGTCGGGCCTGGTTAGTACTTGGATGGGAGACCGCCTGGGAATACCAGGTGCTGTAAGCTTTTTCTTTTTCTCTTTTTTTCTTCACCTGGACTATAGAACATTTGTGACTACATGTTTGACATTCTGAAAAGACTGATGGACACAATCAATTGCACTGTGGCAGAGCATTGTTTTTATCATGTGGTGACATATCAATTCAGATGTCCGAAAGGTTAGCCAGATTCAAGAATGTGGGGGAGCATTTGCTCCCCCACATTATGGCCAAGCGCAGCAGATGTTTAAAAGGGCCTTTTCTGCACACCATTGTGGCTTACGGCCATACCACCCTGAACACGCCCGATCTCGTCCGATCTCGGAAGCTAAGCAGGGTCGGGCCTGGTTAGTACTTGGATGGGAGACCGCCTGGGAATACCAGGTGCTGTAAGCTTTTTCTTTTTCTCTTTTTTTCTTCACCTGGACTATAGAACATTTGTGACTACATGTTTGACAGTCTGAAAAGACTGATGGACACAATCAATTGCACTGTGGGAGAGCATTGTTTTTATCATGTGGTGACATATCAATTCAGATGTCCGAAAGTTTAGCCAGATTCAAGAATGTGGGGGAGCATTTGCTCCCCCACATTATGGCCAAGCGCAGCAGATGTTTAAAAGGGCCTTTTCTGCACACCATTGTGGCTTACGGCCATACCACCCTGAACACGCCCGATCTCGTCCGATCTCGGAAGCTAAGCAGGGTCGGGCCTGGTTAGTACTTGGATGGGAGACCGCCTGGGAATACCAGGTGCTGTAAGCTTTTTCTTTTTCTCTTTTTTTCTTCACCTGGACTATAGAACATTTGTGACTACATGTTTGACATTCTGAAAAGACTGATGGACACAATCAATTGCACTGTGGCAGAGCATTGTTTTTATCATGTGGTGACATATCAATTCAGATGTCCGAAAGTTTAGCCAGATTCAAGAATGTGGGGGAGCATTTGCTCCCCCACATTATGGCCAAGCGCAGCAGATGTTTAAAAGGGCCTTTTCTGCACACCATTGTGGCTTACGGCCATACCACCCTGAACACGCCCGATCTCGTCCGATCTCGGAAGCTAAGCAGGGTCGGGCCTGGTTAGTACTTGGATGGGAGACCGCCTGGGAATACCAGGTGCTGTAAGCTTTTTCTTTTTCTCTTTTTTTCTTCACCTGGACTATAGAACATTTGTGACTACATGTTTGACATTCTGAAAAGACTGATGGACACAATCAATTGCACTGTGGCAGAGCATTGTTTTTATCATGTGGTGACACATCAATTCAGATGTCCGAAAGTTTAGCCAGATTCAAGAATGTGGGGGAGCATTTGCTCCCCCACATTATGGCCAAGCGCAGCAGATGTTTAAAAGGGCCTTTTCTGCACACCATTGTGGCTTACGGCCATACCACCCTGAACACGCCCGATCTCGTCCGATCTCGGAAGCTAAGCAGGGTCGGGCCTGGTTAGTACTTGGATGGGAGACCGCCTGGGAATACCAGGTGCTGTAAGCTTTTTCTTTTTCTCTTTTTTTCTTCACCTGGACTATAGAACATTTGTGACTACATGTTTGACAGTCTGAAAAGACTGATGGACACAATCAATTGCACTGTGGGAGAGCATTGTTTTTATCATGTGGTGACATATCAATTCAGATGTCCGAAAGTTTAGCCAGATTCAAGAATGTGGGGGAGCATTTGCTCCCCCACATTATGGCCAAGCGCAGCAGATGTTTAAAAGGGCCTTTTCTGCACACCATTGTGGCTTACGGCCATACCACCCTGAACACGCCCGATCTCGTCCGATCTCGGAAGCTAAGCAGGGTCGGGCCTGGTTAGTACTTGGATGGGAGACCGCCTGGGAATACCAGGTGCTGTAAGCTTTTTCTTTTTCTCTTTTTTTCTTCACCTGGACTATAGAACATTTGTGACTACATGTTTGACATTCTGAAAAGACTGATGGACACAATCAATTGCACTGTGGCAGAGCATTGTTTTTATCATGTGGTGACACATCAATTCAGATGTCCGAAAGTTTAGCCAGATTCAAGAATGTGGGGGAGCATTTGCTCCCCCACATTATGGCCAAGCGCAGCAGATGTTTAAAAGGGCCTTTTCTGCACACCATTGTGGCTTACGGCCATACCACCCTGAACACGCCCGATCTCGTCCGATCTCGGAAGCTAAGCAGGGTCGGGCCTGGTTAGTACTTGGATGGGAGACCGCCTGGGAATACCAGGTGCTGTAAGCTTTTTCTTTTTCTCTTTTTTTCTTCACCTGGACTATAGAACATTTGTGACTACATGTTTGACAGTCTGAAAAGACTGATGGACACAATCAATTGCACTGTGGGAGAGCATTGTTTTTATCATGTGGTGACATATCAATTCAGATGTCCGAAAGTTTAGCCAGATTCAAGAATGTGGGGGAGCATTTGCTCCCCCACATTATGGCCAAGCGCAGCAGATGTTTAAAAGGGCCTTTTCTGCACACCATTGTGGCTTACGGCCATACCACCCTGAACACGCCCGATCTCGTCCGATCTCGGAAGCTAAGCAGGGTCGGGCCTGGTTAGTACTTGGATGGGAGACCGCCTGGGAATACCAGGTGCTGTAAGCTTTTTCTTTTTCTCTTTTTTTCTTCACCTGGACTATAGAACATTTGTGACTACATGTTTGACATTCTGAAAAGACTGATGGACACAATCAATTGCACTGTGGCAGAGCATTGTTTTTATCATGTGGTGACACATCAATTCAGATGTCCGAAAGTTTAGCCAGATTCAAGAATGTGGGGGAGCATTTGCTCCCCCACATTATGGCCAAGCGCAGCAGATGTTTAAAAGGGCCTTTTCTGCACACCATTGTGGCTTACGGCCATACCACCCTGAACACGCCCGATCTCGTCCGATCTCGGAAGCTAAGCAGGGTCGGGCCTGGTTAGTACTTGGATGGGAGACCGCCTGGGAATACCAGGTGCTGTAAGCTTTTTCTTTTTCTCTTTTTTTCTTCACCTGGACTATAGAACATTTGTGACTACATGTTTGACAGTCTGAAAAGACTGATGGACAAAATCAATTGCACTGTGGGAGAGCATTGTTTTTATCATGTGGTGACATATCAATTCAGATGTCCGAATGTTTAGCCAGATTCAAGAATGTGGGGGAGCATTTGCTCCCCCACATTATGGCCAAGCGCAGCAGATGTTTAAAAGGGCCTTTTCTGCACACCATTGTGGCTTACGGCCATACCACCCTGAACACGCCCGATCTCGTCCGATCTCGGAAGCTAAGCAGGGTCGGGCCTGGTTAGTACTTGGATGGGAGACCGCCTGGGAATACCAGGTGCTGTAAGCTTTTTCTTTTTCTCTTTTTTTCTTCACCTGGACTATAGAACATTTGTGACTACATGTTTGACAGTCTGAAAAGACTGATGGACACAATCAATTGCACTGTGGGAGAGCATTGTTTTTATCATGTGGTGACATATCAATTCAGATGTCCGAAAGTTTAGCCAGATTCAAGAATGTGGGGGAGCATTTGCTCCCCCACATTATGGCCAAGCGCAGCAGATGTTTAAAAGGGCCTTTTCTGCACACCATTGTGGCTTACGGCCATACCACCCTGAACACGCCCGATCTCGTCCGATCTCGGAAGCTAAGCAGGGTCGGGCCTGGTTAGTACTTGGATGGGAGACCGCCTGGGAATACCAGGTGCTGTAAGCTTTTTCTTTTTCTCTTTTTTTCTTCACCTGGACTATAGAACATTTGTGACTACATGTTTGACATTCTGAAAAGACTGATGGACACAATCAATTGCACTGTGGCAGAGCATTGTTTTTATCATGTGGTGACACATCAATTCAGATGTCCGAAAGTTTAGCCAGATTCAAGAATGTGGGGGAGCATTTGCTCCCCCACATTATGGCCAAGCGCAGCAGATGTTTAAAAGGGCCTTTTCTGCACACCATTGTGGCTTACGGCCATACCACCCTGAACACGCCCGATCTCGTCCGATCTCGGAAGCTAAGCAGGGTCGGGCCTGGTTAGTACTTGGATGGGAGACCGCCTGGGAATACCAGGTGCTGTAAGCTTTTTCTTTTTCTCTTTTTTTCTTCACCTGGACTATAGAACATTTGTGACTACATGTTTGACATTCTGAAAAGACTGATGGACACAATCAATTGCACTGTGGCAGAGCATTGTTTTTATCATGTGGTGACACATCAATTCAGATGTCCGAAAGTTTAGCCAGATTCAAGAATGTGGGGGAGCATTTGCTCCCCCACATTATGGCCAAGCGCAGCAGATGTTTAAAAGGGCCTTTTCTACACACCATTGTGGCTTACGACCATACCACCCTGAACACGCCCAATCTCGTCCGATCTCGGAAGCTAAGCAGGGTCGGGCCTGGTTAGTACTTGGATGGGAGACCGCCTGGGAATAGCAGGTGCTGTAAGCTTTTTCTTTTTCTCTTTTTTTCTTCACCTGGACTATAGAACATTTGTGACTACATGTTTGACAGTCTGAAAAGACTGATGGACACAATCAATTGCACTGTGGGAGAGCATTGTTTTTATCATGTGGTGACATATCAATTCAGATGTCCGAAAGTTTAGCCAGATTCAAGAATGTGGGGGAGCATTTGCTCCCCCACATTATGGCCAAGCGCAGCAGATGTTTAAAAGGGCCTTTTCTGCACACCATTGTGGCTTACGGCCATACCACCCTGAACACGCCCGATCTCGTCCGATCTCGGAAGCTAAGCAGGGTCGGGCCTGGTTAGTACTTGGATGGGAGACCGCCTGGGAATACCAGGTGCTGTAAGCTTTTTCTTTTTCTCTTTTTTTCTTCACCTGGACTATAGAACATTTGTGACTACATGTTTGACATTCTGAAAAGACTGATGGACACAATCAATTGCACTGTGGCAGAGCATTGTTTTTATCATGTGGTGACATATCAATTCAGATGTCCGAAAGTTTAGCCAGATTCAAGAATGTGGGGGAGCATTTGCTCCCCCACATTATGGCCAAGCGCAGCAGATGTTTAAAAGGGCCTTTTCTGCACACCATTGTGGCTTACGGCCATACCACCCTGAACACGCCCGATCTCGTCCGATCTCGGAAGCTAAGCAGGGTCGGGCCTGGTTAGTACTTGGATGGGAGACCGCCTGGGAATACCAGGTGCTGTAAGCTTTTTCTTTTTCTCTTTTTTTCTTCACCTGGACTATAGAACATTTGTGACTACATGTTTGACATTCTGAAAAGACTGATGGACACAATCAATTGCACTGTGGCAGAGCATTGTTTTTATCATGTGGTGACACATCAATTCAGATGTCCGAAAGTTTAGCCAGATTCAAGAATGTGGGGGAGCATTTGCTCCCCCACATTATGGCCAAGCGCAGCAGATGTTTAAAAGGGCCTTTTCTGCACACCATTGTGGCTTACGGCCATACCACCCTGAACACGCCCGATCTCGTCCGATCTCGGAAGCTAAGCAGGGTCGGGCCTGGTTAGTACTTGGATGGGAGACCGCCTGGGAATACCAGGTGCTGTAAGCTTTTTCTTTTTCTCTTTTTTTCTTCACCTGGACTATAGAACATTTGTGACTACATGTTTGACATTCTGAAAAGACTGATGGACACAATCAATTGCACTGTGGCAGAGCATTGTTTTTATCATGTGGTGACATATCAATTCAGATGTCCGAAAGTTTAGCCAGATTCAAGAATGTGGGGGAGCATTTGCTCCCCCACATTATGGCCAAGCGCAGCAGATGTTTAAAAGGGCCTTTTCTGCACACCATTGTGGCTTACGGCCATACCACCCTGAACACGCCCGATCTCGTCCGATCTCGGAAGCTAAGCAGGGTCGGGCCTGGTTAGTACTTGGATGGGAGACCGCCTGGGAATACCAGGTGCTGTAAGCTTTTTCTTTTTCTCTTTTTTTCTTCACCTGGACTATAGAACATTTGTGACTACATGTTTGACATTCTGAAAAGACTGATGGACACAATCAATTGCACTGTGGCAGAGCATTGTTTTTATCATGTGGTGACACATCAATTCAGATGTCCGAAAGTTTAGCCAGATTCAAGAATGTGGGGGAGCATTTGCTCCCCCACATTATGGCCAAGCGCAGCAGATGTTTAAAAGGGCCTTTTCTGCACACCATTGTGGCTTACGGCCATACCACCCTGAACACGCCCGATCTCGTCCGATCTCGGAAGCTAAGCAGGGTCGGGCCTGGTTAGTACTTGGATGGGAGACCGCCTGGGAATACCAGGTGCTGTAAGCTTTTTCTTTTTCTCTTTTTTTCTTCACCTGGACTATAGAACATTTGTGACTACATGTTTGACAGTCTGAAAAGACTGATGGACACAATCAATTGCACTGTGGGAGAGCATTGTTTTTATCATGTGGTGACACATCAATTCAGATGTCCGAATGTTTAGCCAGATTCAAGAATGTGGGGGAGCATTTGCTCCCCCACATTATGGCCAAGCGCAGCAGATGTTTAAAAGGGCCTTTTCTGCACACCATTGTGGCTTACGGCCATACCACCCTGAACACGCCCGATCTTGTCCGATCTCGGAAGCTAAGCAGGGTCGGGCCTGGTTAGTACTTGGATGGGAGACCGCCTGGGAATACCAGGTGCTGTAAGCTTTTTCTTTTTCTCTTTTTTTCTTCACCTGGACTATAGAACATTTGTGACTACATGTTTGACATTCTGAAAAGACTGATGGACACAATCAATTGCACTGTGGCAGAGCATTGTTTTTATCATGTGGTGACACATCAATTCAGATGTCCGAAAGTTTAGCCAGATTCAAGAATGTGGGGGAGCATTTGCTCCCCCACATTATGGCCAAGCGCAGCAGATGTTTAAAAGGGGCTTTTCTACACACCATTGTGGCTTACGACCATACCACCCTAAACACGCCCAATCTCGTCCGATCTCGGAAGCTAAGCAGGGTCGGGCCTGGTTAGTACTTGGATGGGAGACCGCCTGGGAATAGCAGGTGCTGTAAGCTTTTTCTTTTTCTCTTTTTTTCTTCACCTGGACTATAGAACATTTGTGACTACATGTTTGACAGTCTGAAAAGACTGATGGACACAATCAATTGCACTGTGGGAGAGCATTGTTTTTATCATGTGGTGACATATCAATTCAGATGTCCGAAAGTTTAGCCAGATTCAAGAATGTGGGGGAGCATTTGCTCCCCCACATTATGGCCAAGCGCAGCAGATGTTTAAAAGGGCCTTTTCTGCACACCATTGTGGCTTACGGCCATACCACCCTGAACACGCCCGATCTCGTCCGATCTCGGAAGCTAAGCAGGGTCGGGCCTGGTTAGTACTTGGATGGGAGACCGCCTGGGAATACCAGGTGCTGTAAGCTTTTTCTTTTTCTCTTTTTTTCTTCACCTGGACTATAGAACATTTGTGACTACATGTTTGACATTCTGAAAAGACTGATGGACACAATCAATTGCACTGTGGCAGAGCATTGTTTTTATCATGTGGTGACACATCAATTCAGATGTCCGAAAGTTTAGCCAGATTCAAGAATGTGGGGGAGCATTTGCTCCCCCACATTATGGCCAAGCGCAGCAGATGTTTAAAAGGGCCTTTTCTGCACACCATTGTGGCTTACGGCCATACCACCCTGAACACGCCCGATCTCGTCCGATCTCGGAAGCTAAGCAGGGTCGGGCCTGGTTAGTACTTGGATGGGAGACCGCCTGGGAATACCAGGTGCTGTAAGCTTTTTCTTTTTCTCTTTTTTTCTTCACCTGGACTATAGAACATTTGTGACTACATGTTTGACATTCTGAAAAGACTGATGGACACAATCAATTGCACTGTGGCATAGCATTGTTTTTATCATGTGGTGACACATCAATTCAGATGTCCGAAAGTTTAGCCAGATTCAAGAATGTGGGGGAGCATTTGCTCCCCCACATTATGGCCAAGCGCAGCAGATGTTTAAAAGGGCCTTTTCTGCACACCATTGTGGCTTACGGCCATACCACCCTGAACACGCCCGATCTCGTCCGATCTCGGAAGCTAAGCAGGGTCGGGCCTGGTTAGTACTTGGATGGGAGACCGCCTGGGAATACCAGGTGCTGTAAGCTTTTTCTTTTTCTCTTTTTTTCTTCACCTGGACTATAGAACATTTGTGACTACATGTTTGACAGTCTGAAAAGACTGATGGACACAATCAATTGCACTGTGGGAGAGCATTGTTTTTATCATGTGGTGACATATCAATTCAGATGTCCGAAAGTTTAGCCAGATTCAAGAATGTGGGGGAGCATTTGCTCCCCCACATTATGGCCAAGCGCAGCAGATGTTTAAAAGGGCCTTTTCTGCACACCATTGTGGCTTACGGCCATACCACCCTGAACACGCCCGATCTCGTCCGATCTCGGAAGCTAAGCAGGGTCGGGCCTGGTTAGTACTTGGATGGGAGACCGCCTGGGAATACCAGGTGCTGTAAGCTTTTTCTTTTTCTCTTTTTTTCTTCACCTGGACTATAGAACATTTGTGACTACATGTTTGACATTCTGAAAAGACTGATGGACACAATCAATTGCACTGTGGCAGAGCATTGTTTTTATCATGTGGTGACACATCAATTCAGATGTCCGAAAGTTTAGCCAGATTCAAGAATGTGGGGGAGCATTTGCTCCCCCACATTATGGCCAAGCGCAGCAGATGTTTAAAAGGGCCTTTTCTGCACACCATTGTGGCTTACGGCCATACCACCCTGAACACGCCCGATCTCGTCCGATCTCGGAAGCTAAGCAGGGTCGGGCCTGGTTAGTACTTGGATGGGAGACCGCCTGGGAATACCAGGTGCTGTAAGCTTTTTCTTTTTCTCTTTTTTTCTTCACCTGGACTATAGAACATTTGTGACTACATGTTTGACATTCTGAAAAGACTGATGGACACAATCAATTGCACTGTGGCAGAGCATTGTTTTTATCATGTGGTGACACATCAATTCAGATGTCCGAAAGTTTAGCCAGATTCAAGAATGTGGGGGAGCATTTGCTCCCCCACATTATGGCCAAGCGCAGCAGATGTTTAAAAGGGCCTTTTCTGCACACCATTGTGGCTTACGGCCATACCACCCTGAACACGCCCGATCTCGTCCGATCTCGGAAGCTAAGCAGGGTCGGGCCTGGTTAGTACTTGGATGGGAGACCGCCTGGGAATACCAGGTGCTGTAAGCTTTTTCTTTTTCTCTTTTTTTCTTCACCTGGACTATAGAACATTTGTGACTACATGTTTGACAGTCTGAAAAGACTGATGGACACAATCAATTGCACTGTGGGAGAGCATTGTTTTTATCATGTGGTGACATATCAATTCAGATGTCCGAAAGTTTAGCCAGATTCAAGAATGTGGGGGAGCATTTGCTCCCCCACATTATGGCCAAGCGCAGCAGATGTTTAAAAGGGCCTTTTCTGCACACCATTGTGGCTTACGGCCATACCACCCTGAACACGCCCGATCTCGTCCGATCTCGGAAGCTAAGCAGGGTCGGGCCTGGTTAGTACTTGGATGGGAGACCGCCTGGGAATACCAGGTGCTGTAAGCTTTTTCTTTTTCTCTTTTTTTCTTCACCTGGACTATAGAACATTTGTGACTACATGTTTGACATTCTGAAAAGACTGATGGACACAATCAATTGCACTGTGGCAGAGCATTGTTTTTATCATGTGGTGACACATCAATTCAGATGTCCGAAAGTTTAGCCAGATTCAAGAATGTGGGGGAGCATTTGCTCCCCCACATTATGGCCAAGCGCAGCAGATGTTTAAAAGGGCCTTTTCTACACACCATTGTGGCTTACGACCATACCACCCTGAACACGCCCAATCTCGTCCGATCTCGGAAGCTAAGCAGGGTCGGGCCTGGTTAGTACTTGGATGGGAGACCGCCTGGGAATACCAGGTGCTGTAAGCTTTTTCTTTTTCTCTTTTTTTCTTCACCTGGACTATAGAACATTTGTGACTACATGTTTGACAGTCTGAAAAGACTGATGGACACAATCAATTGCACTGTGGGAGAGCATTGTTTTTATCATGTGGTGACATATCAATTCAGATGTCCGAAAGTTTAGCCAGATTCAAGAATGTGGGGGAGCATTTGCTCCCCCACATTATGGCCAAGCGCAGCAGATGTTTAAAAGGGCCTTTTCTGCACACCATTGTGGCTTACGGCCATACCACCCTGAACACGCCCGATCTCGTCCGATCTCGGAAGCTAAGCAGGGTCGGGCCTGGTTAGTACTTGGATGGGAGACCGCCTGGGAATACCAGGTGCTGTAAGCTTTTTCTTTTTCTCTTTTTTTCTTCACCTGGACTATAGAACATTTGTGACTACATGTTTGACATTCTGAAAAGACTGATGGACACAATCAATTGCACTGTGGCAGAGCATTGTTTTTATCATGTGGTGACACATCAATTCAGATGTCCGAAAGTTTAGCCAGATTCAAGAATGTGGGGGAGCATTTGCTCCCCCACATTATGGCCAAGCGCAGCAGATGTTTAAAAGGGCCTTTTCTGCACACCATTGTGGCTTACGGCCATACCACCCTGAACACGCCCGATCTCGTCCGATCTCGGAAGCTAAGCAGGGTCGGGCCTGGTTAGTACTTGGATGGGAGACCGCCTGGGAATACCAGGTGCTGTAAGCTTTTTCTTTTTCTCTTTTTTTCTTCACCTGGACTATAGAACATTTGTGACTACATGTTTGACAGTCTGAAAAGACTGATGGACACAATCAATTGCACTGTGGGAGAGCATTGTTTTTATCATGTGGTGACATATCAATTCAGATGTCCGAAAGTTTAGCCAGATTCAAGAATGTGGGGGAGCATTTGCTCCCCCACATTATGGCCAAGCGCAGCAGATGTTTAAAAGGGCCTTTTCTGCACACCATTGTGGCTTACGGCCATACCACCCTGAACACGCCCGATCTCGTCCGATCTCGGAAGCTAAGCAGGGTCGGGCCTGGTTAGTACTTGGATGGGAGACCGCCTGGGAATACCAGGTGCTGTAAGCTTTTTCTTTTTCTCTTTTTTTCTTCACCTGGACTATAGAACATTTGTGACTACATGTTTGACATTCTGAAAAGACTGATGGACACAATCAATTGCACTGTGGCAGAGCATTGTTTTTATCATGTGGTGACACATCAATTCAGATGTCCGAAAGTTTAGCCAGATTCAAGAATGTGGGGGAGCATTTGCTCCCCCACATTATGGCCAAGCGCAGCAGATGTTTAAAAGGGCCTTTTCTACACACCATTGTGGCTTACGACCATACCACCCTGAACACGCCCAATCTCGTCCGATCTCGGAAGCTAAGCAGGGTCGGGCCTGGTTAGTACTTGGATGGGAGACCGCCTGGGAATACCAGGTGCTGTAAGCTTTTTCTTTTTCTCTTTTTTTCTTCACCTGGACTATAGAACATTTGTGACTACATGTTTGACAGTCTGAAAAGACTGATGGACACAATCAATTGCACTGTGGGAGAGCATTGTTTTTATCATGTGGTGACATATCAATTCAGATGTCCGAAAGTTTAGCCAGATTCAAGAATGTGGGGGAGCATTTGCTCCCCCACATTATGGCCAAGCGCAGCAGATGTTTAAAAGGGCCTTTTCTGCACACCATTGTGGCTTACGGCCATACCACCCTGAACACGCCCGATCTCGTCCGATCTCGGAAGCTAAGCAGGGTCGGGCCTGGTTAGTACTTGGATGGGAGACCGCCTGGGAATACCAGGTGCTGTAAGCTTTTTCTTTTTCTCTTTTTTTCTTCACCTGGACTATAGAACATTTGTGACTACATGTTTGACATTCTGAAAAGACTGATGGACACAATCAATTGCACTGTGGCAGAGCATTGTTTTTATCATGTGGTGACACATCAATTCAGATGTCCGAAAGTTTAGCCAGATTCAAGAATGTGGGGGAGCATTTGCTCCCCCACATTATGGCCAAGCGCAGCAGATGTTTAAAAGGGCCTTTTCTGCACACCATTGTGGCTTACGGCCATACCACCCTGAACACGCCCGATCTCGTCCGATCTCGGAAGCTAAGCAGGGTCGGGCCTGGTTAGTACTTGGATGGGAGACCGCCTGGGAATACCAGGTGCTGTAAGCTTTTTCTTTTTCTCTTTTTTTCTTCACCTGGACTATAGAACATTTGTGACTACATGTTTGACAGTCTGAAAAGACTGATGGACACAATCAATTGCACTGTGGGAGAGCATTGTTTTTATCATGTGGTGACATATCAATTCAGATGTCCGAAAGTTTAGCCAGATTCAAGAATGTGGGGGAGCATTTGCTCCCCCACATTATGGCCAAGCGCAGCAGATGTTTAAAAGGGCCTTTTCTGCACACCATTGTGGCTTACGGCCATACCACCCTGAACACGCCCGATCTCGTCCGATCTCGGAAGCTAAGCAGGGTCGGGCCTGGTTAGTACTTGGATGGGAGACCGCCTGGGAATACCAGGTGCTGTAAGCTTTTTCTTTTTCTCTTTTTTTCTTCACCTGGACTATAGAACATTTGTGACTACATGTTTGACATTCTGAAAAGACTGATGGACACAATCAATTGCACTGTGGCAGAGCATTGTTTTTATCATGTGGTGACACATCAATTCAGATGTCCGAAAGTTTAGCCAGATTCAAGAATGTGGGGGAGCATTTGCTCCCCCACATTATGGCCAAGCGCAGCAGATGTTTAAAAGGGCCTTTTCTACACACCATTGTGGCTTACGACCATACCACCCTGAACACGCCCAATCTCGTCCGATCTCGGAAGCTAAGCAGGGTCGGGCCTGGTTAGTACTTGGATGGGAGACCGCCTGGGAATACCAGGTGCTGTAAGCTTTTTCTTTTTCTCTTTTTTTCTTCACCTGGACTATAGAACATTTGTGACTACATGTTTGACATTCTGAAAAGACTGATGGACACAATCAATTGCACTGTGGCAGAGCATTGTTTTTATCATGTGGTGACACATCAATTCAGATGTCCGAAAGTTTAGCCAGATTCAAGAATGTGGGGGAGCATTTGCTCCCCCACATTATGGCCAAGCGCAGCAGATGTTTAAAAGGGCCTTTTCTGCACACCATTGTGGCTTACGGCCATACCACCCTGAACACGCCCGATCTCGTCCGATCTCGGAAGCTAAGCAGGGTCGGGCCTGGTTAGTACTTGGATGGGAGACCGCCTGGGAATACCAGGTGCTGTAAGCTTTTTCTTTTTCTCTTTTTTTCTTCACCTGGACTATAGAACATTTGTGACTACATGTTTGACAGTCTGAAAAGACTGATGGACACAATCAATTGCACTGTGGGAGAGCATTGTTTTTATCATGTGGTGACATATCAATTCAGATGTCCGAAAGTTTAGCCAGATTCAAGAATGTGGGGGAGCATTTGCTCCCCCACATTATGGCCAAGCGCAGCAGATGTTTAAAAGGGCCTTTTCTGCACACCATTGTGGCTTACGGCCATACCACCCTGAACACGCCCGATCTCGTCCGATCTCGGAAGCTAAGCAGGGTCGGGCCTGGTTAGTACTTGGATGGGAGACCGCCTGGGAATACCAGGTGCTGTAAGCTTTTTCTTTTTCTCTTTTTTTCTTCACCTGGACTATAGAACATTTGTGACTACATGTTTGACAGTCTGAAAAGACTGATGGACACAATCAATTGCACTGTGGGAGAGCATTGTTTTTATCATGTGGTGACATATCAATTCAGATGTCCGAAAGTTTAGCCAGATTCAAGAATGTGGGGGAGCATTTGCTCCCCCACATTATGGCCAAGCGCAGCAGATGTTTAAAAGGGCCTTTTCTGCACACCATTGTGGCTTACGGCCATACCACCCTGAACACGCCCGATCTCGTCCGATCTCGGAAGCTAAGCAGGGTCGGGCCTGGTTAGTACTTGGATGGGAGACCGCCTGGGAATACCAGGTGCTGTAAGCTTTTTCTTTTTCTCTTTTTTTCTTCACCTGGACTATAGAACATTTGTGACTACATGTTTGACAGTCTGAAAAGACTGATGGACACAATCAATTGCACTGTGGGAGAGCATTGTTTTTATCATGTGGTGACATATCAATTCAGATGTCCGAAAGTTTAGCCAGATTCAAGAATGTGGGGGAGCATTTGCTCCCCCACATTATGGCCAAGCGCAGCAGATGTTTAAAAGGGCCTTTTCTGCACACCATTGTGGCTTACGGCCATACCACCCTGAACACGCCCGATCTCGTCCGATCTCGGAAGCTAAGCAGGGTCGGGCCTGGTTAGTACTTGGATGGGAGACCGCCTGGGAATACCAGGTGCTGTAAGCTTTTTCTTTTTCTCTTTTTTTCTTCACCTGGACTATAGAACATTTGTGACTACATGTTTGACATTCTGAAAAGACTGATGGACACAATCAATTGCACTGTGGCAGAGCATTGTTTTTATCATGTGGTGACACATCAATTCAGATGTCCGAAAGTTTAGCCAGATTCAAGAATGTGGGGGAGCATTTGCTCCCCCACATTATGGCCAAGCGCAGCAGATGTTTAAAAGGGCCTTTTCTGCACACCATTGTGGCTTACGGCCATACCACCCTGAACACGCCCGATCTCGTCCGATCTCGGAAGCTAAGCAGGGTCGGGCCTGGTTAGTACTTGGATGGGAGACCGCCTGGGAATACCAGGTGCTGTAAGCTTTTTCTTTTTCTCTTTTTTTCTTCACCTGGACTATAGAACATTTGTGACTACATGTTTGACAGTCTGAAAAGACTGATGGACACAATCAATTGCACTGTGGGAGAGCATTGTTTTTATCATGTGGTGACATATCAATTCAGATGTCCGAAAGTTTAGCCAGATTCAAGAATGTGGGGGAGCATTTGCTCCCCCACATTATGGCCAAGCGCAGCAGATGTTTAAAAGGGCCTTTTCTACACACCATTGTGGCTTACGACCATACCACCCTGAACACGCCCAATCTCGTCCGATCTCGGAAGCTATGCAGGGTCGGGCCTGGTTAGTACTTGGATGGGAGACCGCCTGGGAATACCAGGTGCTGTAAGCTTTTTCTTTTTCTCTTTTTTTCTTCACCTGGACTATAGAACATTTGTGACTACATGTTTGACAGTCTGAAAAGACTGATGGACACAATCAATTGCACTGTGGGAGAGCATTGTTTTTATCATGTGGTGACATATCAATTCAGATGTCCGAAAGTTTAGCCAGATTCAAGAATGTGGGGGAGCATTTGCTCCCCCACATTATGGCCAAGCGCAGCAGATGTTTAAAAGGGCCTTTTCTGCACACCATTGTGGCTTACGGCCATACCACCCTGAACACGCCCGATCTCGTCCGATCTCGGAAGCTAAGCAGGGTCGGGCCTGGTTAGTACTTGGATGGGAGACCGCCTGGGAATACCAGGTGCTGTAAGCTTTTTCTTTTTCTCTTTTTTTCTTCACCTGGACTATAGAACATTTGTGACTACATGTTTGACATTCTGAAAAGACTGATGGACACAATCAATTGCACTGTGGCAGAGCATTGTTTTTATCATGTGGTGACACATCAATTCAGATGTCCGAAAGTTTAGCCAGATTCAAGAATGTGGGGGAGCATTTGCTCCCCCACATTATGGCCAAGCGCAGCAGATGTTTAAAAGGGCCTTTTCTGCACACCATTGTGGCTTACGGCCATACCACCCTGAACACGCCCGATCTCGTCCGATCTCGGAAGCTAAGCAGGGTCGGGCCTGGTTAGTACTTGGATGGGAGACCGCCTGGGAATACCAGGTGCTGTAAGCTTTTTCTTTTTCTCTTTTTTTCTTCACCTGGACTATAGAACATTTGTGACTACATGTTTGACAGTCTGAAAAGACTGATGGACACAATCAATTGCACTGTGGGAGAGCATTGTTTTTATCATGTGGTGACATATCAATTCAGATGTCCGAAAGTTTAGCCAGATTCAAGAATGTGGGGGAGCATTTGCTCCCCCACATTATGGCCAAGCGCAGCAGATGTTTAAAAGGGCCTTTTCTACACACCATTGTGGCTTACGACCATACCACCCTGAACACGCCCAATCTCGTCCGATCTCGGAAGCTAAGCAGGGTCGGGCCTGGTTAGTACTTGGATGGGAGACCGCCTGGGAATACCAGGTGCTGTAAGCTTTTTCTTTTTCTCTTTTTTTCTTCACCTGGACTATAGAACATTTGTGACTACATGTTTGACAGTCTGAAAAGACTGATGGACACAATCAATTGCACTGTGGGAGAGCATTGTTTTTATCATGTGGTGACATATCAATTCAGATGTCCGAAAGTTTAGCCAGATTCAAGAATGTGGGGGAGCATTTGCTCCCCCACATTATGGCCAAGCGCAGCAGATGTTTAAAAGGGCCTTTTCTGCACACCATTGTGGCTTACGGCCATACCACCCTGAACACGCCCGATCTCGTCCGATCTCGGAAGCTAAGCAGGGTCGGGCCTGGTTAGTACTTGGATGGGAGACCGCCTGGGAATACCAGGTGCTGTAAGCTTTTTCTTTTTCTCTTTTTTTCTTCACCTGGACTATAGAACATTTGTGACTACATGTTTGACAGTCTGAAAAGACTGATGGACACATTCAATTGCACTGTGGGAGAGCATTGTTTTTATCATGTGGTGACACATCAATTCAGATGTCCGAAAGTTTAGCCAGATTCAATTATGGCCAAGCGCAGCAGATGTTTAAAAGGGCCTTTTCTGCACACCATTGTGGCTTACGGCCATACCACCCTGAACACGCCCGATCTCGTCCGATCTCGGAAGCTAAGCAGGGTCGGGCCTGGTTAGTACTTGGATGGGAGACCGCCTGGGAATACCAGGTGCTGTAAGCTTTTTCTTTTTCTCTTTTTTTCTTCACCTGGACTATAGAACATTTGTGACTACATGTTTGACAGTCTGAAAAGACTGATGGACACAATCAATTGCACTGTGGGAGAGCATTGTTTTTATCATGTGGTGACACATCAATTCAGATGTCCGAAAGTTTAGCCAGATTCAATTATGGCCAAGCGCAGCAGATGTTTAAAAGGGCCTTTTCTGCACACCATTGTGGCTTACGGCCATACCACCCTGAACACGCCCAATCTCGTCCGATCTCGGAAGCTAAGCAGGGTCGGGCCTGGTTAGTACTTGGATGGGAGACCGCCTGGGAATACCAGGTGCTGTAAGCTTTTTCTTTTTCTCTTTTTTTCTTCACCTGGACTATAGAACATTTGTGACTACATGTTTGACAGTCTGAAAAGACTGATGGACACAATCAATTGCACTGTGGGAGAGCATTGTTTTTATCATGTGGTGACATATCAATTCAGATGTCCGAAAGTTTAGCCAGATTCAAGAATGTGGGGGAGCATTTGCTCCCCCACATTATGGCCAAGCGCAGCAGATGTTTAAAAGGGCCTTTTCTGCACACCATTGTGGCTTACGGCCATACCACCCTGAACACGCCCGATCTCGTCCGATCTCGGAAGCTAAGCAGGGTCGGGCCTGGTTAGTACTTGGATGGGAGACCGCCTGGGAATACCAGGTGCTGTAAGCTTTTTCTTTTTCTCTTTTTTTCTTCACCTGGACTATAGAACATTTGTGACTACATGTTTGACATTCTGAAAAGACTGATGGACACAATCAATTGCACTGTGGCAGAGCATTGTTTTTATCATGTGGTGACACATCAATTCAGATGTCCGAAAGTTTAGCCAGATTCAAGAATGTGGGGGAGCATTTGCTCCCCCACATTATGGCCAAGCGCAGCAGATGTTTAAAAGGGCCTTTTCTACACACCATTGTGGCTTACGACCATACCACCCTGAACACGCCCAATCTCGTCCGATCTCGGAAGCTAAGCAGGGTCGGGCCTGGTTAGTACTTGGATGGGAGACCGCCTGGGAATACCAGGTGCTGTAAGCTTTTTCTTTTTCTCTTTTTTTCTTCACCTGGACTATAGAACATTTGTGACTACATGTTTGACAGTCTGAAAAGACTGATGGACACAATCAATTGCACTGTGGGAGAGCATTGTTTTTATCATGTGGTGACATATCAATTCAGATGTCCGAAAGTTTAGCCAGATTCAAGAATGTGGGGGAGCATTTGCTCCCCCACATTATGGCCAAGCGCAGCAGATGTTTAAAAGGGCCTTTTCTGCACACCATTGTGGCTTACGGCCATACCACCCTGAACACGCCCGATCTCGTCCGATCTCGGAAGCTAAGCAGGGTCGGGCCTGGTTAGTACTTGGATGGGAGACCGCCTGGGAATACCAGGTGCTGTAAGCTTTTTCTTTTTCTCTTTTTTTCTTCACCTGGACTATAGAACATTTGTGACTACATGTTTGACATTCTGAAAAGACTGATGGACACAATCAATTGCACTGTGGCAGAGCATTGTTTTTATCATGTGGTGACACATCAATTCAGATGTCCGAAAGTTTAGCCAGATTCAAGAATGTGGGGGAGCATTTGCTCCCCCACATTATGGCCAAGCGCAGCAGATGTTTAAAAGGGCCTTTTCTGCACACCATTGTGGCTTACGGCCATACCACCCTGAACACGCCCGATCTCGTCCGATCTCGGAAGCTAAGCAGGGTCGGGCCTGGTTAGTACTTGGATGGGAGACCGCCTGGGAATACCAGGTGCTGTAAGCTTTTTCTTTTTCTCTTTTTTTCTTCACCTGGACTATAGAACATTTGTGACTACATGTTTGACAGTCTGAAAAGACTGATGGACACAATCAATTGCACTGTGGGAGAGCATTGTTTTTATCATGTGGTGACATATCAATTCAGATGTCCGAAAGTTTAGCCAGATTCAAGAATGTGGGGGAGCATTTGCTCCCCCACATTATGGCCAAGCGCAGCAGATGTTTAAAAGGGCCTTTTCTGCACACCATTGTGGCTTACGGCCATACCACCCTGAACACGCCCGATCTCGTCCGATCTCGGAAGCTAAGCAGGGTCGGGCCTGGTTAGTACTTGGATGGGAGACCGCCTGGGAATACCAGGTGCTGTAAGCTTTTTCTTTTTCTCTTTTTTTCTTCACCTGGACTATAGAACATTTGTGACTACATGTTTGACATTCTGAAAAGACTGATGGACACAATCAATTGCACTGTGGCAGAGCATTGTTTTTATCATGTGGTGACACATCAATTCAGATGTCCGAAAGTTTAGCCAGATTCAAGAATGTGGGGGAGCATTTGCTCCCCCACATTATGGCCAAGCGCAGCAGATGTTTAAAAGGGCCTTTTCTACACACCATTGTGGCTTACGACCATACCACCCTGAACACGCCCAATCTCGTCCGATCTCGGAAGCTAAGCAGGGTCGGGCCTGGTTAGTACTTGGATGGGAGACCGCCTGGGAATACCAGGTGCTGTAAGCTTTTTCTTTTTCTCTTTTTTTCTTCACCTGGACTATAGAACATTTGTGACTACATGTTTGACAGTCTGAAAAGACTGATGGACACAATCAATTGCACTGTGGGAGAGCATTGTTTTTATCATGTGGTGACATATCAATTCAGATGTCCGAAAGTTTAGCCAGATTCAAGAATGTGGGGGAGCATTTGCTCCCCCACATTATGGCCAAGCGCAGCAGATGTTTAAAAGGGCCTTTTCTGCACACCATTGTGGCTTACGGCCATACCACCCTGAACACGCCCGATCTCGTCCGATCTCGGAAGCTAAGCAGGGTCGGGCCTGGTTAGTACTTGGATGGGAGACCGCCTGGGAATACCAGGTGCTGTAAGCTTTTTCTTTTTCTCTTTTTTTCTTCACCTGGACTATAGAACATTTGTGACTACATGTTTGACATTCTGAAAAGACTGATGGACACAATCAATTGCACTGTGGCAGAGCATTGTTTTTATCATGTGGTGACACATCAATTCAGATGTCCGAAAGTTTAGCCAGATTCAAGAATGTGGGGGAGCATTTGCTCCCCCACATTATGGCCAAGCGCAGCAGATGTTTAAAAGGGCCTTTTCTGCACACCATTGTGGCTTACGGCCATACCACCCTGAACACGCCCGATCTCGTCCGATCTCGGAAGCTAAGCAGGGTCGGGCCTGGTTAGTACTTGGATGGGAGACCGCCTGGGAATACCAGGTGCTGTAAGCTTTTTCTTTTTCTCTTTTTTTCTTCACCTGGACTATAGAACATTTGTGACTACATGTTTGACAGTCTGAAAAGACTGATGGACACAATCAATTGCACTGTGGGAGAGCATTGTTTTTATCATGTGGTGACATATCAATTCAGATGTCCGAAAGTTTAGCCAGATTCAAGAATGTGGGGGAGCATTTGCTCCCCCACATTATGGCCAAGCGCAGCAGATGTTTAAAAGGGCCTTTTCTGCACACCATTGTGGCTTACGGCCATACCACCCTGAACACGCCCGATCTCGTCCGATCTCGGAAGCTAAGCAGGGTCGGGCCTGGTTAGTACTTGGATGGGAGACCGCCTGGGAATACCAGGTGCTGTAAGCTTTTTCTTTTTCTCTTTTTTTCTTCACCTGGACTATAGAACATTTGTGACTACATGTTTGACATTCTGAAAAGACTGATGGACACAATCAATTGCACTGTGGCAGAGCATTGTTTTTATCATGTGGTGACACATCAATTCAGATGTCCGAAAGTTTAGCCAGATTCAAGAATGTGGGGGAGCATTTGCTCCCCCACATTATGGCCAAGCGCAGCAGATGTTTAAAAGGGCCTTTTCTGCACACCATTGTGGCTTACGGCCATACCACCCTGAACACGCCCGATCTCGTCCGATCTCGGAAGCTAAGCAGGGTCGGGACTGGTTAGTACTTGGATGGGAGACCGCCTGGGAATACCAGGTGCTGTAAGCTTTTTCTTTTTCTCTTTTTTTCTTCACCTGGACTATAGAACATTTGTGACTACATGTTTGACAGTCTGAAAAGACTGATGGACACAATCAATTGCACTGTGGGAGAGCATTGTTTTTATCATGTGGTGACACATCAATTCAGATGTCCGAAAGTTTAGCCAGATTCAATTATGGCCAAGCGCAGCAGATGTTTAAAAGGGCCTTTTCTGCACACCATTGTGGCTTACGGCCATACCACCCTGAACACGCCCGATCTCGTCCGATCTCGGAAGCTAAGCAGGGTCGGGCCTGGTTAGTACTTGGATGGGAGACCGCCTGGGAATACCAGGTGCTGTAAGCTTTTTCTTTTTCTCTTTTTTTCTTCACCTGGACTATAGAACATTTGTGACTACATGTTTGACAGTCTGAAAAGACTGATGGACACAATCAATTGCACTGTGGGAGAGCATTGTTTTTATCATGTGGTGACACATCAATTCAGATGTCCGAAAGTTTAGCCAGATTCAATTATGGCCAAGCGCAGCAGATGTTTAAAAGGGCCTTTTCTGCACACCATTGTGGCTTACGGCCATACCACCCTGAACACGCCCGATCTCGTCCGATCTCGGAAGCTAAGCAGGGTCGGGCCTGGTTAGTACTTGGATGGGAGACCGCCTGGGAATACCAGGTGCTGTAAGCTTTTTCTTTTTCTCTTTTTTTCTTCACCTGGACTATAGAACATTTGTGACTACATGTTTGACAGTCTGAAAAGACTGATGGACACAATCAATTGCACTGTGGGAGAGCATTGTTTTTATCATGTGGTGACATATCAATTCAGATGTCCGAAAGTTTAGCCAGATTCAAGAATGTGGGGGAGCATTTGCTCCCCCACATTATGGCCAAGCGCAGCAGATGTTTAAAAGGGCCTTTTCTGCACACCATTGTGGCTTACGGCCATACCACCCTGAACACGCCCGATCTCGTCCGATCTCGGAAGCTAAGCAGGGTCGGGCCTGGTTAGTACTTGGATGGGAGACCGCCTGGGAATACCAGGTGCTGTAAGCTTTTTCTTTTTCTCTTTTTTTCTTCACCTGGACTATAGAACATTTGTGACTACATGTTTGACATTCTGAAAAGACTGATGGACACAATCAATTGCACTGTGGCAGAGCATTGTTTTTATCATGTGGTGACACATCAATTCAGATGTCCGAAAGTTTAGCCAGATTCAAGAATGTGGGGGAGCATTTGCTCCCCCACATTATGGCCAAGCGCAGCAGATGTTTAAAAGGGCCTTTTCTGCACACCATTGTGGCTTACGGCCATACCACCCTGAACACGCCCGATCTCGTCCGATCTCGGAAGCTAAGCAGGGTCGGGACTGGTTAGTACTTGGATGGGAGACCGCCTGGGAATACCAGGTGCTGTAAGCTTTTTCTTTTTCTCTTTTTTTCTTCACCTGGACTATAGAACATTTGTGACTACATGTTTGACAGTCTGAAAAGACTGATGGACACAATCAATTGCACTGTGGGAGAGCATTGTTTTTATCATGTGGTGACACATCAATTCAGATGTCCGAAAGTTTAGCCAGATTCAATTATGGCCAAGCGCAGCAGATGTTTAAAAGGGCCTTTTCTGCACACCATTGTGGCTTACGGCCATACCACCCTGAACACGCCCGATCTCGTCCGATCTCGGAAGCTAAGCAGGGTCGGGCCTGGTTAGTACTTGGATGGGAGACCGCCTGGGAATACCAGGTGCTGTAAGCTTTTTCTTTTTCTCTTTTTTTCTTCACCTGGACTATAGAACATTTGTGACTACATGTTTGACAGTCTGAAAAGACTGATGGACACAATCAATTGCACTGTGGGAGAGCATTGTTTTTATCATGTGGTGACACATCAATTCAGATGTCCGAAAGTTTAGCCAGATTCAATTATGGCCAAGCGCAGCAGATGTTTAAAAGGGCCTTTTCTGCACACCATTGTGGCTTACGGCCATACCACCCTGAACACGCCCAATCTCGTCCGATCTCGGAAGCTAAGCAGGGTCGGGCCTGGTTAGTACTTGGATGGGAGACCGCCTGGGAATACCAGGTGCTGTAAGCTTTTTCTTTTTCTCTTTTTTTCTTCACCTGGACTATAGAACATTTGTGACTACATGTTTGACAGTCTGAAAAGACTGATGGACACAATCAATTGCACTGTGGGAGAGCATTGTTTTTATCATGTGGTGACATATCAATTCAGATGTCCGAAAGTTTAGCCAGATTCAAGAATGTGGGGGAGCATTTGCTCCCCCACATTATGGCCAAGCGCAGCAGATGTTTAAAAGGGCCTTTTCTGCACACCATTGTGGCTTACGGCCATACCACCCTGAACACGCCCGATCTCGTCCGATCTCGGAAGCTAAGCAGGGTCGGGCCTGGTTAGTACTTGGATGGGAGACCGCCTGGGAATACCAGGTGCTGTAAGCTTTTTCTTTTTCTCTTTTTTTCTTCACCTGGACTATAGAACATTTGTGACTACATGTTTGACATTCTGAAAAGACTGATGGACACAATCAATTGCACTGTGGCAGAGCATTGTTTTTATCATGTGGTGACACATCAATTCAGATGTCCGAAAGTTTAGCCAGATTCAATTATGGCCAAGCGCAGCAGATGTTTAAAAGGGCCTTTTCTGCACACCATTGTGGCTTACGGCCATACCACCCTGAACACGCCCAATCTCGTCCGATCTCGGAAGCTAAGCAGGGTCGGGCCTGGTTAGTACTTGGATGGGAGACCGCCTGGGAATACCTGGTGCTGTAAGCTTTTTCTTTTTCTCTTTTTTTCTTCACCTGGACTATAGAACATTTGTGACTACATGTTTGACAGTCTGAAAAGACTGATGGACACAATCAATTGCACTGTGGGAGAGCATTGTTTTTATCATGTGGTGACACATCAATTCAGATGTCCGAAAGTTTAGCCAGATTCAATTATGGCCAAGCGCAGCAGATGTTTAAAAGGGCCTTTTCTGCACACCATTGTGGCTTACGGCCATACCACCCTGAACACGCCCGATCTCGTCCGATCTCGGAAGCTAAGCAGGGTCGGGCCTGGTTAGTACTTGGATGGGAGACCGCCTGGGAATACCAGGTGCTGTAAGCTTTTTCTTTTTCTCTTTTTTTCTTCACCTGGACTATAGAACATTTGTGACTACATGTTTGACAGTCTGAAAAGACTGATGGACACAATCAATTGCACTGTGGGAGAGCATTGTTTTTATCATGTGGTGACATATCAATTCAGATGTCCGAAAGTTTAGCCAGATTCAAGAATGTGGGGGAGCATTTGCTCCCCCACATTATGGCCAAGCGCAGCAGATGTTTAAAAGGGCCTTTTCTGCACACCATTGTGGCTTACGGCCATACCACCCTGAACACGCCCGATCTCGTCCGATCTCGGAAGCTAAGCAGGGTCGGGCCTGGTTAGTACTTGGATGGGAGACCGCCTGGGAATACCAGGTGCTGTAAGCTTTTTCTTTTTCTCTTTTTTTCTTCACCTGGACTATAGAACATTTGTGACTACATGTTTGACAGTCTGAAAAGACTGATGGACACAATCAATTGCACTGTGGGAGAGCATTGTTTTTATCATGTGGTGACATATCAATTCAGATGTCCGAAAGTTTAGCCAGATTCAAGAATGTGGGGGAGCATTTGCTCCCCCACATTATGGCCAAGCGCAGCAGATGTTTAAAAGGGCCTTTTCTGCACACCATTGTGGCTTACGGCCATACCACCCTGAACACGCCCGATCTCGTCCGATCTCGGAAGCTAAGCAGGGTCGGGCCTGGTTAGTACTTGGATGGGAGACCGCCTGGGAATACCAGGTGCTGTAAGCTTTTTCTTTTTCTCTTTTTTTCTTCACCTGGACTATAGAACATTTGTGACTACATGTTTGACATTCTGAAAAGACTGATGGACACAATCAATTGCACTGTGGCAGAGCATTGTTTTTATCATGTGGTGACACATCAATTCAGATGTCCGAAAGTTTAGCCAGATTCAAGAATGTGGGGGAGCATTTGCTCCCCCACATTATGGCCAAGCGCAGCAGATGTTTAAAAGGGCCTTTTCTGCACACCATTGTGGCTTACGGCCATACCACCCTGAACACGCCCAATCTCGTCCGATCTCGGAAGCTAAGCAGGGTCGGGCCTGGTTAGTACTTGGATGGGAGACCGCCTGGGAATACCAGGTGCTGTAAGCTTTTTCTTTTTCTCTTTTTTTCTTCACCTGGACTATAGAACATTTGTGACTACATGTTTGACAGTCTGAAAAGACTGATGGACACAATCAATTGCACTGTGGGAGAGCATTGTTTTTATCATGTGGTGACATATCAATTCAGATGTCCGAAAGTTTAGCCAGATTCAAGAATGTGGGGGAGCATTTGCTCCCCCACATTATGGCCAAGCGCAGCAGATGTTTAAAAGGGCCTTTTCTGCACACCATTGTGGCTTACGGCCATACCACCCTGAACACGCCCGATCTCGTCCGATCTCGGAAGCTAAGCAGGGTCGGGCCTGGTTAGTACTTGGATGGGAGACCGCCTGGGAATACCAGGTGCTGTAAGCTTTTTCTTTTTCTCTTTTTTTCTTCACCTGGACTATAGAACATTTGTGACTACATGTTTGACATTCTGAAAAGACTGATGGACACAATCAATTGCACTGTGGCAGAGCATTGTTTTTATCATGTGGTGACACATCAATTCAGATGTCCGAAAGTTTAGCCAGATTCAAGAATGTGGGGGAGCATTTGCTCCCCCACATTATGGCCAAGCGCAGCAGATGTTTAAAAGGGCCTTTTCTGCACACCATTGTGGCTTACGGCCATACCACCCTGAACACGCCCGATCTCGTCCGATCTCGGAAGCTAAGCAGGGTCGGGCCTGGTTAGTACTTGGATGGGAGACCGCCTGGGAATACCAGGTGCTGTAAGCTTTTTCTTTTTCTCTTTTTTTCTTCACCTGGACTATAGAACATTTGTGACTACATGTTTGACAGTCTGAAAAGACTGATGGACACAATCAATTGCACTGTGGGAGAGCATTGTTTTTATCATGTGGTGACATATCAATTCAGATGTCCGAAAGTTTAGCCAGATTCAAGAATGTGGGGGAGCATTTGCTCCCCCACATTATGGCCAAGCGCAGCAGATGTTTAAAAGGGCCTTTTCTGCACACCATTGTGGCTTACGGCCATACCACCCTGAACACGCCCGATCTCGTCCGATCTCGGAAGCTAAGCAGGGTCGGGCCTGGTTAGTACTTGGATGGGAGACCGCCTGGGAATACCAGGTGCTGTAAGCTTTTTCTTTTTCTCTTTTTTTCTTCACCTGGACTATAGAACATTTGTGACTACATGTTTGACATTCTGAAAAGACTGATGGACACAATCAATTGCACTGTGGCAGAGCATTGTTTTTATCATGTGGTGACACATCAATTCAGATGTCCGAAAGTTTAGCCAGATTCAAGAATGTGGGGGAGCATTTGCTCCCCCACATTATGGCCAAGCGCAGCAGATGTTTAAAAGGGCCTTTTCTGCACACCATTGTGGCTTACGGCCATACCACCCTGAACACGCCCGATCTCGTCCGATCTCGGAAGCTAAGCAGGGTCGGGACTGGTTAGTACTTGGATGGGAGACCGCCTGGGAATACCAGGTGCTGTAAGCTTTTTCTTTTTCTCTTTTTTTCTTCACCTGGACTATAGAACATTTGTGACTACATGTTTGACAGTCTGAAAAGACTGATGGACACAATCAATTGCACTGTGGGAGAGCATTGTTTTTATCATGTGGTGACACATCAATTCAGATGTCCGAAAGTTTAGCCAGATTCAATTATGGCCAAGCGCAGCAGATGTTTAAAAGGGCCTTTTCTGCACACCATTGTGGCTTACGGCCATACCACCCTGAACACGCCCGATCTCGTCCGATCTCGGAAGCTAAGCAGGGTCGGGCCTGGTTAGTACTTGGATGGGAGACCGCCTGGGAATACCAGGTGCTGTAAGCTTTTTCTTTTTCTCTTTTTTTCTTCACCTGGACTATAGAACATTTGTGACTACATGTTTGACAGTCTGAAAAGACTGATGGACACAATCAATTGCACTGTGGGAGAGCATTGTTTTTATCATGTGGTGACACATCAATTCAGATGTCCGAAAGTTTAGCCAGATTCAATTATGGCCAAGCGCAGCAGATGTTTAAAAGGGCCTTTTCTGCACACCATTGTGGCTTACGGCCATACCACCCTGAACACGCCCAATCTCGTCCGATCTCGGAAGCTAAGCAGGGTCGGGCCTGGTTAGTACTTGGATGGGAGACCGCCTGGGAATACCAGGTGCTGTAAGCTTTTTCTTTTTCTCTTTTTTTCTTCACCTGGACTATAGAACATTTGTGACTACATGTTTGACAGTCTGAAAAGACTGATGGACACAATCAATTGCACTGTGGGAGAGCATTGTTTTTATCATGTGGTGACATATCAATTCAGATGTCCGAAAGTTTAGCCAGATTCAAGAATGTGGGGGAGCATTTGCTCCCCCACATTATGGCCAAGCGCAGCAGATGTTTAAAAGGGCCTTTTCTGCACACCATTGTGGCTTACGGCCATACCACCCTGAACACGCCCGATCTCGTCCGATCTCGGAAGCTAAGCAGGGTCGGGCCTGGTTAGTACTTGGATGGGAGACCGCCTGGGAATACCAGGTGCTGTAAGCTTTTTCTTTTTCTCTTTTTTTCTTCACCTGGACTATAGAACATTTGTGACTACATGTTTGACATTCTGAAAAGACTGATGGACACAATCAATTGCACTGTGGCAGAGCATTGTTTTTATCATGTGGTGACACATCAATTCAGATGTCCGAAAGTTTAGCCAGATTCAAGAATGTGGGGGAGCATTTGCTCCCCCACATTATGGCCAAGCGCAGCAGATGTTTAAAAGGGCCTTTTCTGCACACCATTGTGGCTTACGGCCATACCACCCTGAACACGCCCGATCTCGTCCGATCTCGGAAGCTAAGCAGGGTCGGGCCTGGTTAGTACTTGGATGGGAGACCGCCTGGGAATACCAGGTGCTGTAAGCTTTTTCTTTTTCTCTTTTTTTCTTCACCTGGACTATAGAACATTTGTGACTACATGTTTGACAGTCTGAAAAGACTGATGGACACAATCAATTGCACTGTGGGAGAGCATTGTTTTTATCATGTGGTGACACATCAATTCAGATGTCCGAAAGTTTAGCCAGATTCAAGAATGTGGGGGAGCATTTGCTCCCCCACATTATGGCCAAGCGCAGCAGATGTTTAAAAGGGCCTTTTCTGCACACCATTGTGGCTTACGGCCATACCACCCTGAACACGCCCGATCTCGTCCGATCTCGGAAGCTAAGCAGGGTCGGGCCTGGTTAGTACTTGGATGGGAGACCGCCTGGGAATACCAGGTGCTGTAAGCTTTTTCTTTTTCTCTTTTTTTCTTCACCTGGACTATAGAACATTTGTGACTACATGTTTGACAGTCTGAAAAGACTGATGGACACAATCAATTGCACTGTGGGAGAGCATTGTTTTTATCATGTGGTGACACATCAATTCAGATGTCCGAAAGTTTAGCCAGATTCAATTATGGCCAAGCGCAGCAGATGTTTAAAAGGGCCTTTTCTGCACACCATTGTGGCTTACGGCCATACCACCCTGAACACGCCCAATCTCGTCCGATCTCGGAAGCTAAGCAGGGTCGGGCCTGGTTAGTACTTGGATGGGAGACCGCCTGGGAATACCTGGTGCTGTAAGCTTTTTCTTTTTCTCTTTTTTTCTTCACCTGGACTATAGAACATTTGTGACTACATGTTTGACAGTCTGAAAAGACTGATGGACACAATCAATTGCACTGTGGGAGAGCATTGTTTTTATCATGTGGTGACATATCAATTCAGATGTCCGAAAGTTTAGCCAGATTCAAGAATGTGGGGGAGCATTTGCTCCCCCACATTATGGCCAAGCGCAGCAGATGTTTAAAAGGGCCTTTTCTGCACACCATTGTGGCTTACGGCCATACCACCCTGAACACGCCCGATCTCGTCCGATCTCGGAAGCTAAGCAGGGTCGGGCCTGGTTAGTACTTGGATGGGAGACCGCCTGGGAATACCAGGTGCTGTAAGCTTTTTCTTTTTCTCTTTTTTTCTTCACCTGGACTATAGAACATTTGTGACTACATGTTTGACATTCTGAAAAGACTGATGGACACAATCAATTGCACTGTGGCAGAGCATTGTTTTTATCATGTGGTGACACATCAATTCAGATGTCCGAAAGTTTAGCCAGATTCAAGAATGTGGGGGAGCATTTGCTCCCCCACATTATGGCCAAGCGCAGCAGATGTTTAAAAGGGCCTTTTCTGCACACCATTGTGGCTTACGGCCATACCACCCTGAACACGCCCGATCTCGTCCGATCTCGGAAGCTAAGCAGGGTCGGGCCTGGTTAGTACTTGGATGGGAGACCGCCTGGGAATACCAGGTGCTGTAAGCTTTTTCTTTTTCTCTTTTTTTCTTCACCTGGACTATAGAACATTTGTGACTACATGTTTGACATTCTGAAAAGACTGATGGACACAATCAATTGCACTGTGGCAGAGCATTGTTTTTATCATGTGGTGACACATCAATTCAGATGTCCGAAAGTTTAGCCAGATTCAAGAATGTGGGGGAGCATTTGCTCCACCACATTATGGCCAAGCGCAGCAGATGTTTAAAAGGGCCTTTTCTGCACACCATTGTGGCTTACGGCCATACCACCCTGAACACGCCCGATCTCGTCCGATCTCGGAAGCTAAGCAGGGTCGGGCCTGGTTAGTACTTGGATGGGAGACCGCCTGGGAATACCAGGTGCTGTAAGCTTTTTCTTTTTCTCTTTTTTTCTTCACCTGGACTATAGAACATTTGTGACTACATGTTTGACAGTCTGAAAAGACTGATGGACACAATCAATTGCACTGTGGGAGAGCATTGTTTTTATCATGTGGTGACATATCAATTCAGATGTCCGAAAGTTTAGCCAGATTCAAGAATGTGGGGGAGCATTTGCTCCCCCACATTATGGCCAAGCGCAGCAGATGTTTAAAAGGGCCTTTTCTGCACACCATTGTGGCTTACGGCCATACCACCCTGAACACGCCCGATCTCGTCCGATCTCGGAAGCTAAGCAGGGTCGGGCCTGGTTAGTACTTGGATGGGAGACCGCCTGGGAATACCAGGTGCTGTAAGCTTTTTCTTTTTCTCTTTTTTTCTTCACCTGGACTATAGAACATTTGTGACTACATGTTTGACAGTCTGAAAAGACTGATGGACACAATCAATTGCACTGTGGGAGAGCATTGTTTTTATCATGTGGTGACACATCAATTCAGATGTCCGAAAGTTTAGCCAGATTCAATTATGGCCAAGCGCAGCAGATGTTTAAAAGGGCCTTTTCTGCACACCATTGTGGCTTACGGCCATACCACCCTGAACACGCCCGATCTCGTCCGATCTCGGAAGCTAAGCAGGGTCGGGCCTGGTTAGTACTTGGATGGGAGACCGCCTGGGAATACCAGGTGCTGTAAGCTTTTTCTTTTTCTCTTTTTTTCTTCACCTGGACTATAGAACATTTGTGACTACATGTTTGACAGTCTGAAAAGACTGATGGACACAATCAATTGCACTGTGGGAGAGCATTGTTTTTATCATGTGGTGACACATCAATTCAGATGTCCGAAAGTTTAGCCAGATTCAATTATGGCCAAGCGCAGCAGATGTTTAAAAGGGCCTTTTCTGCACACCATTGTGGCTTACGGCCATACCACCCTGAACACGCCCAATCTCGTCCGATCTCGGAAGCTAAGCAGGGTCGGGCCTGGTTAGTACTTGGATGGGAGACCGCCTGGGAATACCAGGTGCTGTAAGCTTTTTCTTTTTCTCTTTTTTTCTTCACCTGGACTATAGAACATTTGTGACTACATGTTTGACAGTCTGAAAAGACTGATGGACACAATCAATTGCACTGTGGGAGAGCATTGTTTTTATCATGTGGTGACATATCAATTCAGATGTCCGAAAGTTTAGCCAGATTCAAGAATGTGGGGGAGCATTTGCTCCCCCACATTATGGCCAAGCGCAGCAGATGTTTAAAAGGGCCTTTTCTGCACACCATTGTGGCTTACGGCCATACCACCCTGAACACGCCCGATCTCGTCCGATCTCGGAAGCTAAGCAGGGTCGGGCCTGGTTAGTACTTGGATGGGAGACCGCCTGGGAATACCAGGTGCTGTAAGCTTTTTCTTTTTCTCTTTTTTTCTTCACCTGGACTATAGAACATTTGTGACTACATGTTTGACATTCTGAAAAGACTGATGGACACAATCAATTGCACTGTGGCAGAGCATTGTTTTTATCATGTGGTGACACATCAATTCAGATGTCCGAAAGTTTAGCCAGATTCAAGAATGTGGGGGAGCATTTGCTCCCCCACATTATGGCCAAGCGCAGCAGATGTTTAAAAGGGCCTTTTCTGCACACCATTGTGGCTTACGGCCATACCACCCTGAACACGCCCGATCTCGTCCGATCTCGGAAGCTAAGCAGGGTCGGGCCTGGTTAGTACTTGGATGGGAGACCGCCTGGGAATACCAGGTGCTGTAAGCTTTTTCTTTTTCTCTTTTTTTCTTCACCTGGACTATAGAACATTTGTGACTACATGTTTGACAGTCTGAAAAGACTGATGGACACAATCAATTGCACTGTGGGAGAGCATTGTTTTTATCATGTGGTGACACATCAATTCAGATGTCCGAAAGTTTAGCCAGATTCAAGAATGTGGGGGAGCATTTGCTCCCCCACATTATGGCCAAGCGCAGCAGATGTTTAAAAGGGCCTTTTCTGCACACCATTGTGGCTTACGGCCATACCACCCTGAACACGCCCGATCTCGTCCGATCTCGGAAGCTAAGCAGGGTCGGGCCTGGTTAGTACTTGGATGGGAGACCGCCTGGGAATACCAGGTGCTGTAAGCTTTTTCTTTTTCTCTTTTTTTCTTCACCTGGACTATAGAACATTTGTGACTACATGTTTGACAGTCTGAAAAGACTGATGGACACAATCAATTGCACTGTGGGAGAGCATTGTTTTTATCATGTGGTGACACATCAATTCAGATGTCCGAAAGTTTAGCCAGATTCAATTATGGCCAAGCGCAGCAGATGTTTAAAAGGGCCTTTTCTGCACACCATTGTGGCTTACGGCCATACCACCCTGAACACGCCCAATCTCGTCCGATCTCGGAAGCTAAGCAGGGTCGGGCCTGGTTAGTACTTGGATGGGAGACCGCCTGGGAATACCTGGTGCTGTAAGCTTTTTCTTTTTCTCTTTTTTTCTTCACCTGGACTATAGAACATTTGTGACTACATGTTTGACAGTCTGAAAAGACTGATGGACACAATCAATTGCACTGTGGGAGAGCATTGTTTTTATCATGTGGTGACATATCAATTCAGATGTCCGAAAGTTTAGCCAGATTCAAGAATGTGGGGGAGCATTTGCTCCCCCACATTATGGCCAAGCGCAGCAGATGTTTAAAAGGGCCTTTTCTGCACACCATTGTGGCTTACGGCCATACCACCCTGAACACGCCCGATCTCGTCCGATCTCGGAAGCTAAGCAGGGTCGGGCCTGGTTAGTACTTGGATGGGAGACCGCCTGGGAATACCAGGTGCTGTAAGCTTTTTCTTTTTCTCTTTTTTTCTTCACCTGGACTATAGAACATTTGTGACTACATGTTTGACATTCTGAAAAGACTGATGGACACAATCAATTGCACTGTGGCAGAGCATTGTTTTTATCATGTGGTGACACATCAATTCAGATGTCCGAAAGTTTAGCCAGATTCAAGAATGTGGGGGAGCATTTGCTCCCCCACATTATGGCCAAGCGCAGCAGATGTTTAAAAGGGCCTTTTCTGCACACCATTGTGGCTTACGGCCATACCACCCTGAACACGCCCGATCTCGTCCGATCTCGGAAGCTAAGCAGGGTCGGGCCTGGTTAGTACTTGGATGGGAGACCGCCTGGGAATACCAGGTGCTGTAAGCTTTTTCTTTTTCTCTTTTTTTCTTCACCTGGACTATAGAACATTTGTGACTACATGTTTGACATTCTGAAAAGACTGATGGACACAATCAATTGCACTGTGGCAGAGCATTGTTTTTATCATGTGGTGACACATCAATTCAGATGTCCGAAAGTTTAGCCAGATTCAAGAATGTGGGGGAGCATTTGCTCCACCACATTATGGCCAAGCGCAGCAGATGTTTAAAAGGGCCTTTTCTGCACACCATTGTGGCTTACGGCCATACCACCCTGAACACGCCCGATCTCGTCCGATCTCGGAAGCTAAGCAGGGTCGGGCCTGGTTAGTACTTGGATGGGAGACCGCCTGGGAATACCAGGTGCTGTAAGCTTTTTCTTTTTCTCTTTTTTTCTTCACCTGGACTATAGAACATTTGTGACTACATGTTTGACAGTCTGAAAAGACTGATGGACACAATCAATTGCACTGTGGGAGAGCATTGTTTTTATCATGTGGTGACATATCAATTCAGATGTCCGAAAGTTTAGCCAGATTCAAGAATGTGGGGGAGCATTTGCTCCCCCACATTATGGCCAAGCGCAGCAGATGTTTAAAAGGGCCTTTTCTGCACACCATTGTGGCTTACGGCCATACCACCCTGAACACGCCCGATCTCGTCCGATCTCGGAAGCTAAGCAGGGTCGGGCCTGGTTAGTACTTGGATGGGAGACCGCCTGGGAATACCAGGTGCTGTAAGCTTTTTCTTTTTCTCTTTTTTTCTTCACCTGGACTATAGAACATTTGTGACTACATGTTTGACATTCTGAAAAGACTGATGGACACAATCAATTGCACTGTGGCAGAGCATTGTTTTTATCATGTGGTGACACATCAATTCAGATGTCCGAAAGTTTAGCCAGATTCAAGAATGTGGGGGAGCATTTGCTCCCCCACATTATGGCCAAGCGCAGCAGATGTTTAAAAGGGCCTTTTCTGCACACCATTGTGGCTTACGGCCATACCACCCTGAACACGCCCGATCTCGTCCGATCTCGGAAGCTAAGCAGGGTCGGGCCTGGTTAGTACTTGGATGGGAGACCGCCTGGGAATACCAGGTGCTGTAAGCTTTTTCTTTTTCTCTTTTTTTCTTCACCTGGACTATAGAACATTTGTGACTACATGTTTGACAGTCTGAAAAGACTGATGGACACAATCAATTGCACTGTGGGAGAGCATTGTTTTTATCATGTGGTGACATATCAATTCAGATGTCCGAAAGTTTAGCCAGATTCAAGAATGTGGGGGAGCATTTGCTCCCCCACATTATGGCCAAGCGCAGCAGATGTTTAAAAGGGCCTTTTCTGCACACCATTGTGGCTTACGGCCATACCACCCTGAACACGCCCGATCTCGTCCGATCTCGGAAGCTAAGCAGGGTCGGGCCTGGTTAGTACTTGGATGGGAGACCGCCTGGGAATACCAGGTGCTGTAAGCTTTTTCTTTTTCTCTTTTTTTCTTCACCTGGACTATAGAACATTTGTGACTACATGTTTGACATTCTGAAAAGACTGATGGACACAATCAATTGCACTGTGGCAGAGCATTGTTTTTATCATGTGGTGACACATCAATTCAGATGTCCGAAAGTTTAGCCAGATTCAAGAATGTGGGGGAGCATTTGCTCCCCCACATTATGGCCAAGCGCAGCAGATGTTTAAAAGGGCCTTTTCTGCACACCATTGTGGCTTACGGCCATACCACCCTGAACACGCCCAATCTCGTCCGATCTCGGAAGCTAAGCAGGGTCGGGCCTGGTTAGTACTTGGATGGGAGACCGCCTGGGAATACCAGGTGCTGTAAGCTTTTTCTTTTTCTCTTTTTTTCTTCACCTGGACTATAGAACATTTGTGACTACATGTTTGACATTCTGAAAAGACTGATGGACACAATCAATTGCACTGTGGCAGAGCATTGTTTTTATCATGTGGTGACACATCAATTCAGATGTCCGAAAGTTTAGCCAGATTCAAGAATGTGGGGGAGCATTTGCTCCCCCACATTATGGCCAAGCGCAGCAGATGTTTAAAAGGGCCTTTTCTGCACACCATTGTGGCTTACGGCCATACCACCCTGAACACGCCCGATCTCGTCCGATCTCGGAAGCTAAGCAGGGTCGGGCCTGGTTAGTACTTGGATGGGAGACCGCCTGGGAATACCAGGTGCTGTAAGCTTTTTCTTTTTCTCTTTTTTTCTTCACCTGGACTATAGAACATTTGTGACTACATGTTTGACATTCTGAAAAGACTGATGGACACAATCAATTGCACTGTGGCAGAGCATTGTTTTTATCATGTGGTGACACATCAATTCAGATGTCCGAAAGTTTAGCCAGATTCAAGAATGTGGGGGAGCATTTGCTCCCCCACATTATGGCCAAGCGCAGCAGATGTTTAAAAGGGCCTTTTCTGCACACCATTGTGGCTTACGGCCATACCACCCTGAACACGCCCGATCTCGTCCGATCTCGGAAGCTAAGCAGGGTCGGGCCTGGTTAGTACTTGGATGGGAGACCGCCTGGGAATACCAGGTGCTGTAAGCTTTTTCTTTTTCTCTTTTTTTCTTCACCTGGACTATAGAACATTTGTGACTACATGTTTGACAGTCTGAAAAGACTGATGGACACAATCAATTGCACTGTGGGAGAGCATTGTTTTTATCATGTGGTGACATATCAATTCAGATGTCCGAAAGTTTAGCCAGATTCAAGAATGTGGGGGAGCATTTGCTCCCCCACATTATGGCCAAGCGCAGCAGATGTTTAAAAGGGCCTTTTCTGCACACCATTGTGGCTTACGGCCATACCACCCTGAACACGCCCGATCTCGTCCGATCTCGGAAGCTAAGCAGGGTCGGGCCTGGTTAGTACTTGGATGGGAGACCGCCTGGGAATACCAGGTGCTGTAAGCTTTTTCTTTTTCTCTTTTTTTCTTCACCTGGACTATAGAACATTTGTGACTACATGTTTGACATTCTGAAAAGACTGATGGACACAATCAATTGCACTGTGGCAGAGCATTGTTTTTATCATGTGGTGACACATCAATTCAGATGTCCGAAAGTTTAGCCAGATTCAAGAATGTGGGGGAGCATTTGCTCCCCCACATTATGGCCAAGCGCAGCAGATGTTTAAAAGGGCCTTTTCTGCACACCATTGTGGCTTACGGCCATACCACCCTGAACACGCCCAATCTCGTCCGATCTCGGAAGCTAAGCAGGGTCGGGCCTGGTTAGTACTTGGATGGGAGACCGCCTGGGAATACCAGGTGCTGTAAGCTTTTTCTTTTTCTCTTTTTTTCTTCACCTGGACTATAGAACATTTGTGACTACATGTTTGACATTCTGAAAAGACTGATGGACACAATCAATTGCACTGTGGCAGAGCATTGTTTTTATCATGTGGTGACACATCAATTCAGATGTCCGAAAGTTTAGCCAGATTCAAGAATGTGGGGGAGCATTTGCTCCCCCACATTATGGCCAAGCGCAGCAGATGTTTAAAAGGGCCTTTTCTGCACACCATTGTGGCTTACGGCCATACCACCCTGAACACGCCCGATCTCGTCCGATCTCGGAAGCTAAGCAGGGTCGGGCCTGGTTAGTACTTGGATGGGAGACCGCCTGGGAATACCAGGTGCTGTAAGCTTTTTCTTTTTCTCTTTTTTTCTTCACCTGGACTATAGAACATTTGTGACTACATGTTTGACATTCTGAAAAGACTGATGGACACAATCAATTGCACTGTGGCAGAGCATTGTTTTTATCATGTGGTGACACATCAATTCAGATGTCCGAAAGTTTAGCCAGATTCAAGAATGTGGGGGAGCATTTGCTCCCCCACATTATGGCCAAGCGCAGCAGATGTTTAAAAGGGCCTTTTCTGCACACCATTGTGGCTTACGGCCATACCACCCTGAACACGCCCGATCTCGTCCGATCTCGGAAGCTAAGCAGGGTCGGGCCTGGTTAGTACTTGGATGGGAGACCGCCTGGGAATACCAGGTGCTGTAAGCTTTTTCTTTTTCTCTTTTTTTCTTCACCTGGACTATAGAACATTTGTGACTACATGTTTGACAGTCTGAAAAGACTGATGGACACAATCAATTGCACTGTGGGAGAGCATTGTTTTTATCATGTGGTGACATATCAATTCAGATGTCCGAAAGTTTAGCCAGATTCAAGAATGTGGGGGAGCATTTGCTCCCCCACATTATGGCCAAGCGCAGCAGATGTTTAAAAGGGCCTTTTCTGCACACCATTGTGGCTTACGGCCATACCACCCTGAACACGCCCGATCTCGTCCGATCTCGGAAGCTAAGCAGGGTCGGGCCTGGTTAGTACTTGGATGGGAGACCGCCTGGGAATACCAGGTGCTGTAAGCTTTTTCTTTTTCTCTTTTTTTCTTCACCTGGACTATAGAACATTTGTGACTACATGTTTGACATTCTGAAAAGACTGATGGACACAATCAATTGCACTGTGGCAGAGCATTGTTTTTATCATGTGGTGACACATCAATTCAGATGTCCGAAAGTTTAGCCAGATTCAAGAATGTGGGGGAGCATTTGCTCCCCCACATTATGGCCAAGCGCAGCAGATGTTTAAAAGGGCCTTTTCTGCACACCATTGTGGCTTACGGCCATACCACCCTGAACACGCCCGATCTCGTCCGATCTCGGAAGCTAAGCAGGGTCGGGCCTGGTTAGTACTTGGATGGGAGACCGCCTGGGAATACCAGGTGCTGTAAGCTTTTTCTTTTTCTCTTTTTTTCTTCACCTGGACTATAGAACATTTGTGACTACATGTTTGACAGTCTGAAAAGACTGATGGACACAATCAATTGCACTGTGGGAGAGCATTGTTTTTATCATGTGGTGACACATCAATTCAGATGTCCGAAAGTTTAGCCAGATTCAATTATGGCCAAGCGCAGCAGATGTTTAAAAGGGCCTTTTCTGCACACCATTGTGGCTTACGGCCATACCACCCTGAACACGCCCAATCTCGTCCGATCTCGGAAGCTAAGCAGGGTCGGGCCTGGTTAGTACTTGGATGGGAGACCGCCTGGGAATACCTGGTGCTGTAAGCTTTTTCTTTTTCTCTTTTTTTCTTCACCTGGACTATAGAACATTTGTGACTACATGTTTGACAGTCTGAAAAGACTGATGGACACAATCAATTGCACTGTGGGAGAGCATTGTTTTTATCATGTGGTGACATATCAATTCAGATGTCCGAAAGTTTAGCCAGATTCAAGAATGTGGGGGAGCATTTGCTCCCCCACATTATGGCCAAGCGCAGCAGATGTTTAAAAGGGCCTTTTCTGCACACCATTGTGGCTTACGGCCATACCACCCTGAACACGCCCGATCTCGTCCGATCTCGGAAGCTAAGCAGGGTCGGGCCTGGTTAGTACTTGGATGGGAGACCGCCTGGGAATACCAGGTGCTGTAAGCTTTTTCTTTTTCTCTTTTTTTCTTCACCTGGACTATAGAACATTTGTGACTACATGTTTGACATTCTGAAAAGACTGATGGACACAATCAATTGCACTGTGGCAGAGCATTGTTTTTATCATGTGGTGACACATCAATTCAGATGTCCGAAAGTTTAGCCAGATTCAAGAATGTGGGGGAGCATTTGCTCCCCCACATTATGGCCAAGCGCAGCAGATGTTTAAAAGGGCCTTTTCTGCACACCATTGTGGCTTACGGCCATACCACCCTGAACACGCCCGATCTCGTCCGATCTCGGAAGCTAAGCAGGGTCGGGCCTGGTTAGTACTTGGATGGGAGACCGCCTGGGAATACCAGGTGCTGTAAGCTTTTTCTTTTTCTCTTTTTTTCTTCACCTGGACTATAGAACATTTGTGACTACATGTTTGACATTCTGAAAAGACTGATGGACACAATCAATTGCACTGTGGCAGAGCATTGTTTTTATCATGTGGTGACACATCAATTCAGATGTCCGAAAGTTTAGCCAGATTCAAGAATGTGGGGGAGCATTTGCTCCCCCACATTATGGCCAAGCGCAGCAGATGTTTAAAAGGGCCTTTTCTGCACACCATTGTGGCTTACGGCCATACCACCCTGAACACGCCCGATCTCGTCCGATCTCGGAAGCTAAGCAGGGTCGGGCCTGGTTAGTACTTGGATGGGAGACCGCCTGGGAATACCAGGTGCTGTAAGCTTTTTCTTTTTCTCTTTTTTTCTTCACCTGGACTATAGAACATTTGTGACTACATGTTTGACAGTCTGAAAAGACTGATGGACACAATCAATTGCACTGTGGGAGAGCATTGTTTTTATCATGTGGTGACATATCAATTCAGATGTCCGAAAGTTTAGCCAGATTCAAGAATGTGGGGGAGCATTTGCTCCCCCACATTATGGCCAAGCGCAGCAGATGTTTAAAAGGGCCTTTTCTGCACACCATTGTGGCTTACGGCCATACCACCCTGAACACGCCCGATCTCGTCCGATCTCGGAAGCTAAGCAGGGTCGGGCCTGGTTAGTACTTGGATGGGAGACCGCCTGGGAATACCAGGTGCTGTAAGCTTTTTCTTTTTCTCTTTTTTTCTTCACCTGGACTATAGAACATTTGTGACTACATGTTTGACATTCTGAAAAGACTGATGGACACAATCAATTGCACTGTGGCAGAGCATTGTTTTTATCATGTGGTGACACATCAATTCAGATGTCCGAAAGTTTAGCCAGATTCAAGAATGTGGGGGAGCATTTGCTCCCCCACATTATGGCCAAGCGCAGCAGATGTTTAAAAGGGCCTTTTCTGCACACCATTGTGGCTTACGGCCATACCACCCTGAACACGCCCGATCTCGTCCGATCTCGGAAGCTAAGCAGGGTCGGGCCTGGTTAGTACTTGGATGGGAGACCGCCTGGGAATACCAGGTGCTGTAAGCTTTTTCTTTTTCTCTTTTTTTCTTCACCTGGACTATAGAACATTTGTGACTACATGTTTGACAGTCTGAAAAGACTGATGGACACAATCAATTGCACTGTGGGAGAGCATTGTTTTTATCATGTGGTGACACATCAATTCAGATGTCCGAAAGTTTAGCCAGATTCAATTATGGCCAAGCGCAGCAGATGTTTAAAAGGGCCTTTTCTGCACACCATTGTGGCTTACGGCCATACCACCCTGAACACGCCCAATCTCGTCCGATCTCGGAAGCTAAGCAGGGTCGGGCCTGGTTAGTACTTGGATGGGAGACCGCCTGGGAATACCTGGTGCTGTAAGCTTTTTCTTTTTCTCTTTTTTTCTTCACCTGGACTATAGAACATTTGTGACTACATGTTTGACAGTCTGAAAAGACTGATGGACACAATCAATTGCACTGTGGGAGAGCATTGTTTTTATCATGTGGTGACATATCAATTCAGATGTCCGAAAGTTTAGCCAGATTCAAGAATGTGGGGGAGCATTTGCTCCCCCACATTATGGCCAAGCGCAGCAGATGTTTAAAAGGGCCTTTTCTGCACACCATTGTGGCTTACGGCCATACCACCCTGAACACGCCCGATCTCGTCCGATCTCGGAAGCTAAGCAGGGTCGGGCCTGGTTAGTACTTGGATGGGAGACCGCCTGGGAATACCAGGTGCTGTAAGCTTTTTCTTTTTCTCTTTTTTTCTTCACCTGGACTATAGAACATTTGTGACTACATGTTTGACATTCTGAAAAGACTGATGGACACAATCAATTGCACTGTGGCAGAGCATTGTTTTTATCATGTGGTGACACATCAATTCAGATGTCCGAAAGTTTAGCCAGATTCAAGAATGTGGGGGAGCATTTGCTCCCCCACATTATGGCCAAGCGCAGCAGATGTTTAAAAGGGCCTTTTCTGCACACCATTGTGGCTTACGGCCATACCACCCTGAACACGCCCGATCTCGTCCGATCTCGGAAGCTAAGCAGGGTCGGGCCTGGTTAGTACTTGGATGGGAGACCGCCTGGGAATACCAGGTGCTGTAAGCTTTTTCTTTTTCTCTTTTTTTCTTCACCTGGACTATAGAACATTTGTGACTACATGTTTGACATTCTGAAAAGACTGATGGACACAATCAATTGCACTGTGGCAGAGCATTGTTTTTATCATGTGGTGACACATCAATTCAGATGTCCGAAAGTTTAGCCAGATTCAAGAATGTGGGGGAGCATTTGCTCCCCCACATTATGGCCAAGCGCAGCAGATGTTTAAAAGGGCCTTTTCTGCACACCATTGTGGCTTACGGCCATACCACCCTGAACACGCCCGATCTCGTCCGATCTCGGAAGCTAAGCAGGGTCGGGCCTGGTTAGTACTTGGATGGGAGACCGCCTGGGAATACCAGGTGCTGTAAGCTTTTTCTTTTTCTCTTTTTTTCTTCACCTGGACTATAGAACATTTGTGACTACATGTTTGACAGTCTGAAAAGACTGATGGACACAATCAATTGCACTGTGGGAGAGCATTGTTTTTATCATGTGGTGACATATCAATTCAGATGTCCGAAAGTTTAGCCAGATTCAAGAATGTGGGGGAGCATTTGCTCCCCCACATTATGGCCAAGCGCAGCAGATGTTTAAAAGGGCCTTTTCTGCACACCATTGTGGCTTACGGCCATACCACCCTGAACACGCCCGATCTCGTCCGATCTCGGAAGCTAAGCAGGGTCGGGCCTGGTTAGTACTTGGATGGGAGACCGCCTGGGAATACCAGGTGCTGTAAGCTTTTTCTTTTTCTCTTTTTTTCTTCACCTGGACTATAGAACATTTGTGACTACATGTTTGACATTCTGAAAAGACTGATGGACACAATCAATTGCACTGTGGCAGAGCATTGTTTTTATCATGTGGTGACACATCAATTCAGATGTCCGAAAGTTTAGCCAGATTCAAGAATGTGGGGGAGCATTTGCTCCCCCACATTATGGCCAAGCGCAGCAGATGTTTAAAAGGGCCTTTTCTGCACACCATTGTGGCTTACGGCCATACCACCCTGAACACGCCCGATCTCGTCCGATCTCGGAAGCTAAGCAGGGTCGGGCCTGGTTAGTACTTGGATGGGAGACCGCCTGGGAATACCAGGTGCTGTAAGCTTTTTCTTTTTCTCTTTTTTTCTTCACCTGGACTATAGAACATTTGTGACTACATGTTTGACAGTCTGAAAAGACTGATGGACACAATCAATTGCACTGTGGGAGAGCATTGTTTTTATCATGTGGTGACATATCAATTCAGATGTCCGAAAGTTTAGCCAGATTCAAGAATGTGGGGGAGCATTTGCTCCCCCACATTATGGCCAAGCGCAGCAGATGTTTAAAAGGGCCTTTTCTGCACACCATTGTGGCTTACGGCCATACCACCCTGAACACGCCCGATCTCGTCCGATCTCGGAAGCTAAGCAGGGTCGGGCCTGGTTAGTACTTGGATGGGAGACCGCCTGGGAATACCAGGTGCTGTAAGCTTTTTCTTTTTCTCTTTTTTTCTTCACCTGGACTATAGAACATTTGTGACTACATGTTTGACATTCTGAAAAGACTGATGGACACAATCAATTGCACTGTGGCAGAGCATTGTTTTTATCATGTGGTGACACATCAATTCAGATGTCCGAAAGTTTAGCCAGATTCAAGAATGTGGGGGAGCATTTGCTCCCCCACATTATGGCCAAGCGCAGCAGATGTTTAAAAGGGCCTTTTCTGCACACCATTGTGGCTTACGGCCATACCACCCTGAACACGCCCGATCTCGTCCGATCTCGGAAGCTCAGCAGGGTCGGGCCTGGTTAGTACTTGGATGGGAGACCGCCTGGGAATACCAGGTGCTGTAAGCTTTTTCTTTTTCTCTTTTTTTCTTCACCTGGACTATAGAACATTTGTGACTACATGTTTGACATTCTGAAAAGACTGATGGACACAATCAATTGCACTGTGGCAGAGCATTGTTTTTATCATGTGGTGACACATCAATTCAGATGTCCGAAAGTTTAGCCAGATTCAAGAATGTGGGGGAGCATTTGCTCCCCCACATTATGGCCAAGCGCAGCAGATGTTTAAAAGGGCCTTTTCTGCACACCATTGTGGCTTACGGCCATACCACCCTGAACACGCCCGATCTCGTCCGATCTCGGAAGCTAAGCAGGGTCGGGCCTGGTTAGTACTTGGATGGGAGACCGCCTGGGAATACCAGGTGCTGTAAGCTTTTTCTTTTTCTCTTTTTTTCTTCACCTGGACTATAGAACATTTGTGACTACATGTTTGACATTCTGAAAAGACTGATGGACACAATCAATTGCACTGTGGCAGAGCATTGTTTTTATCATGTGGTGACACATCAATTCAGATGTCCGAAAGTTTAGCCAGATTCAAGAGTGTGGGGGAGCATTTGCTCCCCCACATTATGGCCAAGCGCAGCAGATGTTTAAAAGGGCCTTTTCTACACACCATTGTGGCTTACGACCATACCACCCTGAACACGCCCAATCTCGTCCGATCTCGGAAGCTAAGCAGGGTCGGGCCTGGTTAGTACTTGGATGGGGGACCGCCTGGGAATACCAGGTGCTGTAAGCTTTTTCTTTTTCTCTTTTTTTCTTCACCTGGACTATAGAACATTTGTGACTACATGTTTGACATTCTGAAAAGACTGATGGACACAATCAATTGCACTGTGGCAGAGCATTGTTTTTATCATGTGGTGACACATCAATTCAGATGTCCGAAAGTTTAGCCAGATTCAAGAATGTGGGGGAGCATTTGCTCCCCCACATTATGGCCAAGCGCAGCAGATGTTTAAAAGGGCCTTTTCTGCACACCATTGTGGCTTACGGCCATACCACCCTGAACACGCCCGATCTCGTCCGATCTCGGAAGCTAAGCAGGGTCGGGCCTGGTTAGTACTTGGATGGGAGACCGCCTGGGAATACCAGGTGCTGTAAGCTTTTTCTTTTTCTCTTTTTTTCTTCACCTGGACTATAGAACATTTGTGACTACATGTTTGACAGTCTGAAAAGACTGATGGACACAATCAATTGCACTGTGGGAGAGCATTGTTTTTATCATGTGGTGACATATCAATTCAGATGTCCGAAAGTTTAGCCAGATTCAAGAATGTGGGGGAGCATTTGCTCCCCCACATTATGGCCAAGCGCAGCAGATGTTTAAAAGGGCCTTTTCTGCACACCATTGTGGCTTACGGCCATACCACCCTGAACACGCCCGATCTCGTCCGATCTCGGAAGCTAAGCAGGGTCGGGCCTGGTTAGTACTTGGATGGGAGACCGCCTGGGAATACCAGGTGCTGTAAGCTTTTTCTTTTTCTCTTTTTTTCTTCACCTGGACTATAGAACATTTGTGACTACATGTTTGACATTCTGAAAAGACTGATGGACACAATCAATTGCACTGTGGCAGAGCATTGTTTTTATCATGTGGTGACACATCAATTCAGATGTCCGAAAGTTTAGCCAGATTCAAGAATGTGGGGGAGCATTTGCTCCCCCACATTATGGCCAAGCGCAGCAGATGTTTAAAAGGGCCTTTTCTGCACACCATTGTGGCTTACGGCCATACCACCCTGAACACGCCCGATCTCGTCCGATCTCGGAAGCTCAGCAGGGTCGGGCCTGGTTAGTACTTGGATGGGAGACCGCCTGGGAATACCAGGTGCTGTAAGCTTTTTCTTTTTCTCTTTTTTTCTTCACCTGGACTATAGAACATTTGTGACTACATGTTTGACATTCTGAAAAGACTGATGGACACAATCAATTGCACTGTGGCAGAGCATTGTTTTTATCATGTGGTGACACATCAATTCAGATGTCCGAAAGTTTAGCCAGATTCAAGAATGTGGGGGAGCATTTGCTCCCCCACATTATGGCCAAGCGCAGCAGATGTTTAAAAGGGCCTTTTCTGCACACCATTGTGGCTTACGGCCATACCACCCTGAACACGCCCGATCTCGTCCGATCTCGGAAGCTAAGCAGGGTCGGGCCTGGTTAGTACTTGGATGGGAGACCGCCTGGGAATACCAGGTGCTGTAAGCTTTTTCTTTTTCTCTTTTTTTCTTCACCTGGACTATAGAACATTTGTGACTACATGTTTGACATTCTGAAAAGACTGATGGACACAATCAATTGCACTGTGGCAGAGCATTGTTTTTATCATGTGGTGACACATCAATTCAGATGTCCGAAAGTTTAGCCAGATTCAAGAATGTGGGGGAGCATTTGCTCCCCCACATTATGGCCAAGCGCAGCAGATGTTTAAAAGGGCCTTTTCTACACACCATTGTGGCTTACGACCATACCACCCTGAACACGCCCAATCTCGTCCGATCTCGGAAGCTAAGCAGGGTCGGGCCTGGTTAGTACTTGGATGGGGGACCGCCTGGGAATACCAGGTGCTGTAAGCTTTTTCTTTTTCTCTTTTTTTCTTCACCTGGACTATAGAACATTTGTGACTACATGTTTGACAGTCTGAAAAGACTGATGGACACAATCAATTGCACTGTGGGAGAGCATTGTTTTTATCATGTGGTGACACATCAATTCAGATGTCCGAAAGTTTAGCCAGATTCAATTATGGCCAAGCGCAGCAGATGTTTAAAAGGGCCTTTTCTGCACACCATTGTGGCTTACGGCCATACCACCCTGAACACGCCCGATCTCGTCCGATCTCGGAAGCTAAGCAGGGTCGGGCCTGGTTAGTACTTGGATGGGAGACCGCCTGGGAATACCAGGTGCTGTAAGCTTTTTCTTTTTCTCTTTTTTTCTTCACCTGGACTATAGAACATTTGTGACTACATGTTTGACATTCTGAAAAGACTGATGGACACAATCAATTGCACTGTGGCAGAGCATTGTTTTTATCATGTGGTGACACATCAATTCAGATGTCCGAAAGTTTAGCCAGATTCAAGAATGTGGGGGAGCATTTGCTCCCCCACATTATGGCCAAGCGCAGCAGATGTTTAAAAGGGCCTTTTCTGCACACCATTGTGGCTTACGGCCATACCACCCTGAACACGCCCGATCTCGTCCGATCTCGGAAGCTAAGCAGGGTCGGGCCTGGTTAGTACTTGGATGGGAGACCGCCTGGGAATACCAGGTGCTGTAAGCTTTTTCTTTTTCTCTTTTTTTCTTCACCTGGACTATAGAACATTTGTGACTACATGTTTGACATTCTGAAAAGACTGATGGACACAATCAATTGCACTGTGGCAGAGCATTGTTTTTATCATGTGGTGACACATCAATTCAGATGTCCGAAAGTTTAGCCAGATTCAAGAGTGTGGGGGAGCATTTGCTCCCCCACATTATGGCCAAGCGCAGCAGATGTTTAAAAGGGCCTTTTCTACACACCATTGTGGCTTACGACCATACCACCCTGAACACGCCCAATCTCGTCCGATCTCGGAAGCTAAGCAGGGTCGGGCCTGGTTAGTACTTGGATGGGGGACCGCCTGGGAATACCAGGTGCTGTAAGCTTTTTCTTTTTCTCTTTTTTTCTTCACCTGGACTATAGAACATTTGTGACTACATGTTTGACATTCTGAAAAGACTGATGGACACAATCAATTGCACTGTGGCAGAGCATTGTTTTTATCATGTGGTGACACATCAATTCAGATGTCCGAAAGTTTAGCCAGATTCAAGAATGTGGGGGAGCATTTGCTCCCCCACATTATGGCCAAGCGCAGCAGATGTTTAAAAGGGCCTTTTCTGCACACCATTGTGGCTTACGGCCATACCACCCTGAACACGCCCGATCTCGTCCGATCTCGGAAGCTAAGCAGGGTCGGGCCTGGTTAGTACTTGGATGGGAGACCGCCTGGGAATACCAGGTGCTGTAAGCTTTTTCTTTTTCTCTTTTTTTCTTCACCTGGACTATAGAACATTTGTGACTACATGTTTGACAGTCTGAAAAGACTGATGGACACAATCAATTGCACTGTGGGAGAGCATTGTTTTTATCATGTGGTGACATATCAATTCAGATGTCCGAAAGTTTAGCCAGATTCAAGAATGTGGGGGAGCATTTGCTCCCCCACATTATGGCCAAGCGCAGCAGATGTTTAAAAGGGCCTTTTCTGCACACCATTGTGGCTTACGGCCATACCACCCTGAACACGCCCGATCTCGTCCGATCTCGGAAGCTAAGCAGGGTCGGGCCTGGTTAGTACTTGGATGGGAGACCGCCTGGGAATACCAGGTGCTGTAAGCTTTTTCTTTTTCTCTTTTTTTCTTCACCTGGACTATAGAACATTTGTGACTACATGTTTGACATTCTGAAAAGACTGATGGACACAATCAATTGCACTGTGGCAGAGCATTGTTTTTATCATGTGGTGACACATCAATTCAGATGTCCGAAAGTTTAGCCAGATTCAAGAATGTGGGGGAGCATTTGCTCCCCCACATTATGGCCAAGCGCAGCAGATGTTTAAAAGGGCCTTTTCTGCACACCATTGTGGCTTACGGCCATACCACCCTGAACACGCCCGATCTCGTCCGATCTCGGAAGCTCAGCAGGGTCGGGCCTGGTTAGTACTTGGATGGGAGACCGCCTGGGAATACCAGGTGCTGTAAGCTTTTTCTTTTTCTCTTTTTTTCTTCACCTGGACTATAGAACATTTGTGACTACATGTTTGACATTCTGAAAAGACTGATGGACACAATCAATTGCACTGTGGCAGAGCATTGTTTTTATCATGTGGTGACACATCAATTCAGATGTCCGAAAGTTTAGCCAGATTCAAGAATGTGGGGGAGCATTTGCTCCCCCACATTATGGCCAAGCGCAGCAGATGTTTAAAAGGGCCTTTTCTGCACACCATTGTGGCTTACGGCCATACCACCCTGAACACGCCCGATCTCGTCCGATCTCGGAAGCTAAGCAGGGTCGGGCCTGGTTAGTACTTGGATGGGAGACCGCCTGGGAATACCAGGTGCTGTAAGCTTTTTCTTTTTCTCTTTTTTTCTTCACCTGGACTATAGAACATTTGTGACTACATGTTTGACATTCTGAAAAGACTGATGGACACAATCAATTGCACTGTGGCAGAGCATTGTTTTTATCATGTGGTGACACATCAATTCAGATGTCCGAAAGTTTAGCCAGATTCAAGAATGTGGGGGAGCATTTGCTCCCCCACATTATGGCCAAGCGCAGCAGATGTTTAAAAGGGCCTTTTCTACACACCATTGTGGCTTACGACCATACCACCCTGAACACGCCCAATCTCGTCCGATCTCGGAAGCTAAGCAGGGTCGGGCCTGGTTAGTACTTGGATGGGGGACCGCCTGGGAATACCAGGTGCTGTAAGCTTTTTCTTTTTCTCTTTTTTTCTTCACCTGGACTATAGAACATTTGTGACTACATGTTTGACAGTCTGAAAAGACTGATGGACACAATCAATTGCACTGTGGGAGAGCATTGTTTTTATCATGTGGTGACACATCAATTCAGATGTCCGAAAGTTTAGCCAGATTCAATTATGGCCAAGCGCAGCAGATGTTTAAAAGGGCCTTTTCTGCACACCATTGTGGCTTACGGCCATACCACCCTGAACACGCCCGATCTCGTCCGATCTCGGAAGCTAAGCAGGGTCGGGCCTGGTTAGTACTTGGATGGGAGACCGCCTGGGAATACCAGGTGCTGTAAGCTTTTTCTTTTTCTCTTTTTTTCTTCACCTGGACTATAGAACATTTGTGACTACATGTTTGACAGTCTGAAAAGACTGATGGACACAATCAATTGCACTGTGGGAGAGCATTGTTTTTATCATGTGGTGACACATCAATTCAGATGTCCGAAAGTTTAGCCAGATTCAAGAATGTGGGGGAGCATTTGCTCCCCCACATTATGGCCAAGCGCAGCAGATGTTTAAAAGGGCCTTTTCTGCACACCATTGTGGCTTACGGCCATACCACCCTGAACACGCCCGATCTCGTCCGATCTCGGAAGCTAAGCAGGGTCGGGCCTGGTTAGTACTTGGATGGGAGACCGCCTGGGAATACCAGGTGCTGTAAGCTTTTTCTTTTTCTCTTTTTTTCTTCACCTGGACTATAGAACATTTGTGACTACATGTTTGACATTCTGAAAAGACTGATGGACACAATCAATTGCACTGTGGCAGAGCATTGTTTTTATCATGTGGTGACACATCAATTCAGATGTCCGAAAGTTTAGCCAGATTCAAGAATGTGGGGGAGCATTTGCTCCCCCACATTATGGCCAAGCGCAGCAGATGTTTAAAAGGGCCTTTTCTGCACACCATTGTGGCTTACGGCCATACCACCCTGAACACGCCCGATCTCGTCCGATCTCGGAAGCTAAGCAGGGTCGGGCCTGGTTAGTACTTGGATGGGAGACCGCCTGGGAATACCAGGTGCTGTAAGCTTTTTCTTTTTCTCTTTTTTTCTTCACCTGGACTATAGAACATTTGTGACTACATGTTTGACATTCTGAAAAGACTGATGGACACAATCAATTGCACTGTGGCAGAGCATTGTTTTTATCATGTGGTGACACATCAATTCAGATGTCCGAAAGTTTAGCCAGATTCAAGAATGTGGGGGAGCATTTGCTCCCCCACATTATGGCCAAGCGCAGCAGATGTTTAAAAGGGCCTTTTCTACACACCATTGTGGCTTACGACCATACCACCCTGAACACGCCCAATCTCGTCCGATCTCGGAAGCTAAGCAGGGTCGGGCCTGGTTAGTACTTGGATGGGGGACCGCCTGGGAATACCAGGTGCTGTAAGCTTTTTCTTTTTCTCTTTTTTTCTTCACCTGGACTATAGAACATTTGTGACTACATGTTTGACAGTCTGAAAAGACTGATGGACACAATCAATTGCACTGTGGGAGAGCATTGTTTTTATCATGTGGTGACACATCAATTCAGATGTCCGAAAGTTTAGCCAGATTCAATTATGGCCAAGCGCAGCAGATGTTTAAAAGGGCCTTTTCTGCACACCATTGTGGCTTACGGCCATACCACCCTGAACACGCCCGATCTCGTCCGATCTCGGAAGCTAAGCAGGGTCGGGCCTGGTTAGTACTTGGATGGGAGACCGCCTGGGAATACCAGGTGCTGTAAGCTTTTTCTTTTTCTCTTTTTTTCTTCACCTGGACTATAGAACATTTGTGACTACATGTTTGACAGTCTGAAAAGACTGATGGACACAATCAATTGCACTGTAGGAGAGCATTGTTTTTATCATGTGGTGACACATCAATTCAGATGTCCGAAAGTTTAGCCAGATTCAAGAATGTGGGGGAGCATTTGCTCCCCCACATTATGGCCAAGCGCAGCAGATGTTTAAAAGGGCCTTTTCTGCACACCATTGTGGCTTACGGCCATACCACCCTGAACACGCCCGATCTCGTCCGATCTCGGAAGCTAAGCAGGGTCGGGCCTGGTTAGTACTTGGATGGGAGACCGCCTGGGAATACCAGGTGCTGTAAGCTTTTTCTTTTTCTCTTTTTTTCTTCACCTGGACTATAGAACATTTGTGACTACATGTTTGACAGTCTGAAAAGACTGATGGACACAATCAATTGCACTGTGGGAGAGCATTGTTTTTATCATGTGGTGACACATCAATTCAGATGTCCGAAAGTTTAGCCAGATTCAATTATGGCCAAGCGCAGCAGATGTTTAAAAGGGCCTTTTCTGCACACCATTGTGGCTTACGGCCATACCACCCTGAACACGCCCGATCTCGTCCGATCTCGGAAGCTAAGCAGGGTCGGGCCTGGTTAGTACTTGGATGGGAGACCGCCTGGGAATACCAGGTGCTGTAAGCTTTTTCTTTTTCTCTTTTTTTCTTCACCTGGACTATAGAACATTTGTGACTACATGTTTGACAGTCTGAAAAGACAGATGGACACAATCAATTGCACTGTGGGAGAGCATTGTTTTTATCATGTGGTGACACATCAATTCAGATGTCCGAAAGTTTAGCCAGATTCAATTATGGCCAAGCGCAGCAGATGTTTAAAAGGGCCTTTTCTGCACACCATTGTGGCTTACGGCCATACCACCCTGAACACGCCCGATCTCGTCCGATCTCGGAAGCTAAGCAGGGTCGGGCCTGGTTAGTACTTGGATGGGAGACCGCCTGGGAATACCAGGTGCTGTAAGCTTTTTCTTTTTCTCTTTTTTTCTTCACCTGGACTATAGAACATTTGTGACTACATGTTTGACAGTCTGAAAAGACTGATGGACACAATCAATTGCACTGTGGGAGAGCATTGTTTTTATCATGTGGTGACATATCAATTCAGATGTCCGAAAGTTTAGCCAGATTCAAGAATGTGGGGGAGCATTTGCTCCCCCACATTATGGCCAAGCGCAGCAGATGTTTAAAAGGGCCTTTTCTGCACACCATTGTGGCTTACGGCCATACCACCCTGAACACGCCCGATCTCGTCCGATCTCGGAAGCTAAGCAGGGTCGGGCCTGGTTAGTACTTGGATGGGAGACCGCCTGGGAATACCAGGTGCTGTAAGCTTTTTCTTTTTCTCTTTTTTTCTTCACCTGGACTATAGAACATTTGTGACTACATGTTTGACAGTCTGAAAAGACTGATGGACACAATCAATTGCACTGTGGGAGAGCATTGTTTTTATCATGTGGTGACATATCAATTCAGATGTCCGAAAGTTTAGCCAGATTCAAGAATGTGGGGGAGCATTTGGCCAAGCGCAGCAGATGTTTAAAAGGGCCTTTTCTGCACACCATTGTGGCTTACGGCCATACCACCCTGAACACGCCCGATCTCGTCCGATCTCGGAAGCTAAGCAGGGTCGGGCCTGGTTAGTACTTGGATGGGAGACCGCCTGGGAATACCAGGTGCTGTAAGCTTTTTCTCTTTTTTTCTTCACCTGGACTATAGAACATTTGTGACTACATGTTTGACAGTCTGAAAAGACTGATGGACACAATCAATTGCACTGTGGGAGAGCATTGTTTTTATCATGTGGTGACACATCAATTCAGATGTCCGAAAGTTTAGCCAGATTCAAGAATGTGGGGGAGCATTTGCTCCCCCACATTATGGCCAAGCGCAGCAGATGTTTAAAAGGGCCTTTTCTGCACACCATTGTGGCTTACGGCCATACCACCCTGAACACGCCCGATCTCGTCCGATCTCGGAAGCTAAGCAGGGTCGGGCCTGGTTAGTACTTGGATGGGAGACCGCCTGGGAATACCAGGTGCTGTAAGCTTTTTCTTTTTCTCTTTTTTTCTTCACCTGGACTATAGAACATTTGTGACTACATGTTTGACAGTCTGAAAAGACTGATGGACACAATCAATTGCACTGTGGGAGAGCATTGTTTTTATCATGTGGTGACATATCAATTCAGATGTCCGAAAGTTTAGCCAGATTCAAGAATGTGGGGGAGCATTTGCTCCCCCACATTATGGCCAAGCGCAGCAGATGTTTAAAAGGGCCTTTTCTGCACACCATTGTGGCTTACGGCCATACCACCCTGAACACGCCCGATCTCGTCCGATCTCGGAAGCTAAGCAGGGTCGGGCCTGGTTAGTACTTGGATGGGAGACCGCCTGGGAATACCAGGTGCTGTAAGCTTTTTCTTTTTCTCTTTTTTTCTTCACCTGGACTATAGAACATTTGTGACTACATGTTTGACAGTCTGAAAAGACTGATGGACACAATCAATTGCACTGTGGGAGAGCATTGTTTTTATCATGTGGTGACACATCAATTCAGATGTCCGAAAGTTTAGCCAGATTCAAGAATGTGGGGGAGCATTTGCTCCCCCACATTATGGCCAAGCGCAGCAGATGTTTAAAAGGGCCTTTTCTGCACACCATTGTGGCTTACGGCCATACCACCCTGAACACGCCCGATCTCGTCCGATCTCGGAAGCTAAGCAGGGTCGGGCCTGGTTAGTACTTGGATGGGAGACCGCCTGGGAATACCAGGTGCTGTAAGCTTTTTCTTTTTCTCTTTTTTTCTTCACCTGGACTATAGAACATTTGTGACTACATGTTTGACAGTCTGAAAAGACTGATGGACACAATCAATTGCACTGTGGGAGAGCATTGTTTTTATCATGTGGTGACATATCAATTCAGATGTCCGAAAGTTTAGCCAGATTCAAGAATGTGGGGGAGCATTTGCTCCCCCACATTATGGCCAAGCGCAGCAGATGTTTAAAAGGGCCTTTTCTGCACACCATTGTGGCTTACGGCCATACCACCCTGAACACGCCCGATCTCGTCCGATCTCGGAAGCTAAGCAGGGTCGGGCCTGGTTAGTACTTGGATGGGAGACCGCCTGGGAATACCAGGTGCTGTAAGCTTTTTCTTTTTCTCTTTTTTTCTTCACCTGGACTATAGAACATTTGTGACTACATGTTTGACATTCTGAAAAGACTGATGGACACAATCAATTGCACTGTGGCAGAGCATTGTTTTTATCATGTGGTGACACATCAATTCAGATGTCCGAAAGTTTAGCCAGATTCAAGAATGTGGGGGAGCATTTGCTCCCCCACATTATGGCCAAGCGCAGCAGATGTTTAAAAGGGCCTTTTCTGCACACCATTGTGGCTTACGGCCATACCACCCTGAACACGCCCGATCTCGTCCGATCTCGGAAGCTCAGCAGGGTCGGGCCTGGTTAGTACTTGGATGGGAGACCGCCTGGGAATACAAGGTGCTGTAAGCTTTTTCTTTTTCTCTTTTTTTCTTCACCTGGACTATAGAACATTTGTGACTACATGTTTGACATTCTGAAAAGACTGATGGACACAATCAATTGCACTGTGGCAGAGCATTGTTTTTATCATGTGGTGACACATCAATTCAGATGTCCGAAAGTTTAGCCAGATTCAAGAATGTGGGGGAGCATTTGCTCCCCCACATTATGGCCAAGCGCAGCAGATGTTTAAAAGGGCCTTTTCTGCACACCATTGTGGCTTACGGCCATACCACCCTGAACACGCCCGATCTCGTCCGATCTCGGAAGCTAAGCAGGGTCGGGCCTGGTTAGTACTTGGATGGGAGACCGCCTGGGAATACCAGGTGCTGTAAGCTTTTTCTTTTTCTCTTTTTTTCTTCACCTGGACTATAGAACATTTGTGACTACATGTTTGACATTCTGAAAAGACTGATGGACACAATCAATTGCACTGTGGCAGAGCATTGTTTTTATCATGTGGTGACACATCAATTCAGATGTCCGAAAGTTTAGCCAGATTCAAGAATGTGGGGGAGCATTTGCTCCCCCACATTATGGCCAAGCGCAGCAGATGTTTAAAAGGGCCTTTTCTACACACCATTGTGGCTTACGACCATACCACCCTGAACACGCCCAATCTCGTCCGATCTCGGAAGCTAAGCAGGGTCGGGCCTGGTTAGTACTTGGATGGGGGACCGCCTGGGAATACCAGGTGCTGTAAGCTTTTTCTTTTTCTCTTTTTTTCTTCACCTGGACTATAGAACATTTGTGACTACATGTTTGACAGTCTGAAAAGACTGATGGACACAATCAATTGCACTGTGGGAGAGCATTGTTTTTATCATGTGGTGACACATCAATTCAGATGTCCGAAAGTTTAGCCAGATTCAATTATGGCCAAGCGCAGCAGATGTTTAAAAGGGCCTTTTCTGCACACCATTGTGGCTTACGGCCATACCACCCTGAACACGCCCGATCTCGTCCGATCTCGGAAGCTAAGCAGGGTCGGGCCTGGTTAGTACTTGGATGGGAGACCGCCTGGGAATACCAGGTGCTGTAAGCTTTTTCTTTTTCTCTTTTTTTCTTCACCTGGACTATAGAACATTTGTGACTACATGTTTGACAGTCTGAAAAGACTGATGGACACAATCAATTGCACTGTGGGAGAGCATTGTTTTTATCATGTGGTGACATATCAATTCAGATGTCCGAAAGTTTAGCCAGATTCAAGAATGTGGGGGAGCATTTGCTCCCCCACATTATGGCCAAGCGCAGCAGATGTTTAAAAGGGCCTTTTCTGCACACCATTGTGGCTTACGGCCATACCACCCTGAACACGCCCGATCTCGTCCGATCTCGGAAGCTAAGCAGGGTCGGGCCTGGTTAGTACTTGGATGGGAGACCGCCTGGGAATACCAGGTGCTGTAAGCTTTTTCTTTTTCTCTTTTTTTCTTCACCTGGACTATAGAACATTTGTGACTACATGTTTGACATTCTGAAAAGACTGATGGACACAATCAATTGCACTGTGGCAGAGCATTGTTTTTATCATGTGGTGACACATCAATTCAGATGTCCGAAAGTTTAGCCAGATTCAAGAATGTGGGGGAGCATTTGCTCCCCCACATTATGGCCAAGCGCAGCAGATGTTTAAAAGGGCCTTTTCTGCACACCATTGTGGCTTACGGCCATACCACCCTGAACACGCCCGATCTCGTCCGATCTCGGAAGCTCAGCAGGGTCGGGCCTGGTTAGTACTTGGATGGGAGACCGCCTGGGAATACCAGGTGCTGTAAGCTTTTTCTTTTTCTCTTTTTTTCTTCACCTGGACTATAGAACATTTGTGACTACATGTTTGACATTCTGAAAAGACTGATGGACACAATCAATTGCACTGTGGCAGAGCATTGTTTTTATCATGTGGTGACACATCAATTCAGATGTCCGAAAGTTTAGCCAGATTCAAGAATGTGGGGGAGCATTTGCTCCCCCACATTATGGCCAAGCGCAGCAGATGTTTAAAAGGGCCTTTTCTGCACACCATTGTGGCTTACGGCCATACCACCCTGAACACGCCCGATCTCGTCCGATCTCGGAAGCTAAGCAGGGTCGGGCCTGGTTAGTACTTGGATGGGAGACCGCCTGGGAATACCAGGTGCTGTAAGCTTTTTCTTTTTCTCTTTTTTTCTTCACCTGGACTATAGAACATTTGTGACTACATGTTTGACATTCTGAAAAGACTGATGGACACAATCAATTGCACTGTGGCAGAGCATTGTTTTTATCATGTGGTGACACATCAATTCAGATGTCCGAAAGTTTAGCCAGATTCAAGAATGTGGGGGAGCATTTGCTCCCCCACATTATGGCCAAGCGCAGCAGATGTTTAAAAGGGCCTTTTCTACACACCATTGTGGCTTACGACCATACCACCCTGAACACGCCCAATCTCGTCCGATCTCGGAAGCTAAGCAGGGTCGGGCCTGGTTAGTACTTGGATGGGGGACCGCCTGGGAATACCAGGTGCTGTAAGCTTTTTCTTTTTCTCTTTTTTTCTTCACCTGGACTATAGAACATTTGTGACTACATGTTTGACAGTCTGAAAAGACTGATGGACACAATCAATTGCACTGTGGGAGAGCATTGTTTTTATCATGTGGTGACACATCAATTCAGATGTCCGAAAGTTTAGCCAGATTCAATTATGGCCAAGCGCAGCAGATGTTTAAAAGGGCCTTTTCTGCACACCATTGTGGCTTACGGCCATACCACCCTGAACACGCCCGATCTCGTCCGATCTCGGAAGCTAAGCAGGGTCGGGCCTGGTTAGTACTTGGATGGGAGACCGCCTGGGAATACCAGGTGCTGTAAGCTTTTTCTTTTTCTCTTTTTTTCTTCACCTGGACTATAGAACATTTGTGACTACATGTTTGACAGTCTGAAAAGACTGATGGACACAATCAATTGCACTGTGGGAGAGCATTGTTTTTATCATGTGGTGACACATCAATTCAGATGTCCGAAAGTTTAGCCAGATTCAAGAATGTGGGGGAGCATTTGCTCCCCCACATTATGGCCAAGCGCAGCAGATGTTTAAAAGGGCCTTTTCTGCACACCATTGTGGCTTACGGCCATACCACCCTGAACACGCCCGATCTCGTCCGATCTCGGAAGCTAAGCAGGGTCGGGCCTGGTTAGTACTTGGATGGGAGACCGCCTGGGAATACCAGGTGCTGTAAGCTTTTTCTTTTTCTCTTTTTTTCTTCACCTGGACTATAGAACATTTGTGACTACATGTTTGACATTCTGAAAAGACTGATGGACACAATCAATTGCACTGTGGCAGAGCATTGTTTTTATCATGTGGTGACACATCAATTCAGATGTCCGAAAGTTTAGCCAGATTCAAGAATGTGGGGGAGCATTTGCTCCCCCACATTATGGCCAAGCGCAGCAGATGTTTAAAAGGGCCTTTTCTGCACACCATTGTGGCTTACGGCCATACCACCCTGAACACGCCCGATCTCGTCCGATCTCGGAAGCTCAGCAGGGTCGGGCCTGGTTAGTACTTGGATGGGAGACCGCCTGGGAATACCAGGTGCTGTAAGCTTTTTCTTTTTCTCTTTTTTTCTTCACCTGGACTATAGAACATTTGTGACTACATGTTTGACATTCTGAAAAGACTGATGGACACAATCAATTGCACTGTGGCAGAGCATTGTTTTTATCATGTGGTGACACATCAATTCAGATGTCCGAAAGTTTAGCCAGATTCAAGAATGTGGGGGAGCATTTGCTCCCCCACATTATGGCCAAGCGCAGCAGATGTTTAAAAGGGCCTTTTCTGCACACCATTGTGGCTTACGGCCATACCACCCTGAACACGCCCGATCTCGTCCGATCTCGGAAGCTAAGCAGGGTCGGGCCTGGTTAGTACTTGGATGGGAGACCGCCTGGGAATACCAGGTGCTGTAAGCTTTTTCTTTTTCTCTTTTTTTCTTCACCTGGACTATAGAACATTTGTGACTACATGTTTGACATTCTGAAAAGACTGATGGACACAATCAATTGCACTGTGGCAGAGCATTGTTTTTATCATGTGGTGACACATCAATTCAGATGTCCGAAAGTTTAGCCAGATTCAAGAATGTGGGGGAGCATTTGCTCCCCCACATTATGGCCAAGCGCAGCAGATGTTTAAAAGGGCCTTTTCTACACACCATTGTGGCTTACGACCATACCACCCTGAACACGCCCAATCTCGTCCGATCTCGGAAGCTAAGCAGGGTCGGGCCTGGTTAGTACTTGGATGGGGGACCGCCTGGGAATACCAGGTGCTGTAAGCTTTTTCTTTTTCTCTTTTTTTCTTCACCTGGACTATAGAACATTTGTGACTACATGTTTGACAGTCTGAAAAGACTGATGGACACAATCAATTGCACTGTGGGAGAGCATTGTTTTTATCATGTGGTGACACATCAATTCAGATGTCCGAAAGTTTAGCCAGATTCAATTATGGCCAAGCGCAGCAGATGTTTAAAAGGGCCTTTTCTGCACACCATTGTGGCTTACGGCCATACCACCCTGAACACGCCCGATCTCGTCCGATCTCGGAAGCTAAGCAGGGTCGGGCCTGGTTAGTACTTGGATGGGAGACCGCCTGGGAATACCAGGTGCTGTAAGCTTTTTCTTTTTCTCTTTTTTTCTTCACCTGGACTATAGAACATTTGTGACTACATGTTTGACAGTCTGAAAAGACTGATGGACACAATCAATTGCACTGTGGGAGAGCATTGTTTTTATCATGTGGTGACACATCAATTCAGATGTCCGAAAGTTTAGCCAGATTCAAGAATGTGGGGGAGCATTTGCTCCCCCACATTATGGCCAAGCGCAGCAGATGTTTAAAAGGGCCTTTTCTGCACACCATTGTGGCTTACGGCCATACCACCCTGAACACGCCCGATCTCGTCCGATCTCGGAAGCTAAGCAGGGTCGGGCCTGGTTAGTACTTGGATGGGAGACCGCCTGGGAATACCAGGTGCTGTAAGCTTTTTCTTTTTCTCTTTTTTTCTTCACCTGGACTATAGAACATTTGTGACTACATGTTTGACAGTCTGAAAAGACTGATGGACACAATCAATTGCACTGTGGGAGAGCATTGTTTTTATCATGTGGTGACACATCAATTCAGATGTCCGAAAGTTTAGCCAGATTCAAGAATGTGGGGGAGCATTTGCTCCCCCACATTATGGCCAAGCGCAGCAGATGTTTAAAAGGGCCTTTTCTGCACACCATTGTGGCTTACGGCCATACCACCCTGAACACGCCCGATCTCGTCCGATCTCGGAAGCTAAGCAGGGTCGGGCCTGGTTAGTACTTGGATGGGAGACCGCCTGGGAATACCAGGTGCTGTAAGCTTTTTCTTTTTCTTTTTTTCTTCACCTGGACTATAGAACATTTGTGACTACATGTTTGACAGTCTGAAAAGACTGATGGGCACAATCAATTGCACTGTGGGAGAGCATTGTTTTTATCATGTGGTGACACATCAATTCAGATGTCCGAAAGTTTAGCCAGATTCAATTATGGCCAAGCGCAGCAGATGTTTAAAAGGGCCTTTTCTGCATACCATTGTGGCATACGGCCATACCACCCTGAACACGCCCGATCTCGTCCGATCTCGGAAGCTAAGCAGGGTCGGGCCTGGTTAGTACTTGGATGGGAGACCGCCTGGGAATACCAGGTGCTGTAAGCTTTTTCTTTTTCTCTTTTTTTCTTCACCTGGACTATAGAACATTTGTGACTACATGTTTGACAGTCTGAAAAGACTGATGGACACAATCAATTGCACTGTGGGAGAGCATTGTTTTTATCATGTGGTGACACATCAATTCAGATGTCCGAAAGTTTAGCCAGATTCAAGAATGTGGGGGAGCATTTGCTCCCCCACATTATGGCCAAGCGCAGCAGATGTTTAAAAGGGCCTTTTCTGCACACCATTGTGGCTTACGGCCATACCACCCTGAACACGCCCGATCTCGTCCGATCTCGGAAGCTAAGCAGGGTCGGGCCTGGTTAGTACTTGGATGGGAGACCGCCTGGGAATACCAGGTGCTGTAAGCTTTTTCTTTTTCTCTTTTTTTCTTCACCTGGACTATAGAACATTTGTGACTACATGTTTGACAGTCTGAAAAGACTGATGGACACAATCAATTGCACTGTGGGAGAGCATTGTTTTGATCATGTGGTGACATATCAATTCAGATGTCCGAAAGTTTAGCCAGATTCAAGAATGTGGGGGAGCATTTGCTCCCCCACATTATGGCCAAGCGCAGCAGATGTTTAAAAGGGCCTTTTCTGCACACCATTGTGGCTTACGGCCATACCACCCTGAACACGCCCGATCTCGTCCGATCTCGGAAGCTAAGCAGGGTCGGGCCTGGTTAGTACTTGGATGGGAGACCGCCTGGGAATACCAGGTGCTGTAAGCTTTTTCTTTTTCTCTTTTTTTCTTCACCTGGACTATAGAACATTTGTGACTACATGTTTGACAGTCTGAAAAGACTGATGGACACAATCAATTGCACTGTGGGAGAGCATTGTTTTTATCATGTGGTGACACATCAATTCAGATGTCCGAAAGTTTAGCCAGATTCAATTATGGCCAAGCGCAGCAGATGTTTAAAAGGGCCTTTTCTGCACACCATTGTGGCTTACGGCCATACCACCCTGAACACGCCCGATCTCGTCCGATCTCGGAAGCTAAGCAGGGTCGGGCCTGGTTAGTACTTGGATGGGAGACCGCCTGGGAATACCAGGTGCTGTAAGCTTTTTCTTTTTCTCTTTTTTTCTTCACCTGGACTATAGAACATTTGTGACTACATGTTTGACAGTCTGAAAAGACTGATGGACACAATCAATTGCACTGTGGGAGAGCATTGTTTTTATCATGTGGTGACACATCAATTCAGATGTCCGAAAGTTTAGCCAGATTCAATTATGGCCAAGCGCAGCAGATGTTTAAAAGGGCCTTTTCTGCACACCATTGTGGCTTACGGCCATACCACCCTGAACACGCCCGATCTCGTCCGATCTCGGAAGCTAAGCAGGGTCGGGCCTGGTTAGTACTTGGATGGGAGACCGCCTGGGAATACCAGGTGCTGTAAGCTTTTTCTTTTTCTCTTTTTTTCTTCACCTGGACTATAGAACATTTGTGACTACATGTTTGACAGTCTGAAAAGACTGATGGACACAATCAATTGCACTGTGGGAGAGCATTGTTTTTATCATGTGGTGACACATCAATTCAGATGTCCGAAAGTTTAGCCAGATTCAAGAATGTGGGGGAGCATTTGCTCCCCCACATTATGGCCAAGCGCAGCAGATGTTTAAAAGGGCCTTTTCTGCACACCATTGTGGCTTACGGCCATACCACCCTGAACACGCCCGATCTCGTCTGATCTCGGAAGCTAAGCAGGGTCGGGCCTGGTTAGTACTTGGATGGGAGACCGCCTGGGAATACCAGGTGCTGTAAGCTTTTTCTTTTTCTTTTTTTCTTCACCTGGACTATAGAACATTTGTGACTACATGTTTGACAGTCTGAAAAGACTGATGGGCACAATCAATTGCACTGTGGGAGAGCATTGTTTTTATCATGTGGTGACACATCAATTCAGATGTCCGAAAGTTTAGCCAGATTCAATTATGGCCAAGCGCAGCAGATGTTTAAAAGGGCCTTTTCTGCATACCATTGTGGCATACGGCCATACCACCCTGAACACGCCCGATCTCGTCCGATCTCGGAAGCTAAGCAGGGTCGGGCCTGGTTAGTACTTGGATGGGAGACCGCCTGGGAATACCAGGTGCTGTAAGCTTTTTCTTTTTCTCTTTTTTTCTTCACCTGGACTATAGAACATTTGTGACTACATGTTTGACAGTCTGAAAAGACTGATGGACACAATCAATTGCACTGTGGGAGAGCATTGTTTTTATCATGTGGTGACACATCAATTCAGATGTCCGAAAGTTTAGCCAGATTCAAGAATGTGGGGGAGCATTTGCTCCCCCACATTATGGCCAAGCGCAGCAGATGTTTAAAAGGGCCTTTTCTGCACACCATTGTGGCTTACGGCCATACCACCCTGAACACGCCCGATCTCGTCCGATCTCGGAAGCTAAGCAGGGTCGGGCCTGGTTAGTACTTGGATGGGAGACCGCCTGGGAATACCAGGTGCTGTAAGCTTTTTCTTTTTCTCTTTTTTTCTTCACCTGGACTATAGAACATTTGTGACTACATGTTTGACAGTCTGAAAAGACTGATGGACACAATCAATTGCACTGTGGGAGAGCATTGTTTTGATCATGTGGTGACATATCAATTCAGATGTCCGAAAGTTTAGCCAGATTCAAGAATGTGGGGGAGCATTTGCTCCCCCACATTATGGCCAAGCGCAGCAGATGTTTAAAAGGGCCTTTTCTGCACACCATTGTGGCTTACGGCCATACCACCCTGAACACGCCCGATCTCGTCCGATCTCGGAAGCTAAGCAGGGTCGGGCCTGGTTAGTACTTGGATGGGAGACCGCCTGGGAATACCAGGTGCTGTAAGCTTTTTCTTTTTCTCTTTTTTTCTTCACCTGGACTATAGAACATTTGTGACTACATGTTTGACAGTCTGAAAAGACTGATGGACACAATCAATTGCACTGTGGGAGAGCATTGTTTTTATCATGTGGTGACACATCAATTCAGATGTCCGAAAGTTTAGCCAGATTCAATTATGGCCAAGCGCAGCAGATGTTTAAAAGGGCCTTTTCTGCACACCATTGTGGCTTACGGCCATACCACCCTGAACACGCCCGATCTCGTCCGATCTCGGAAGCTAAGCAGGGTCGGGCCTGGTTAGTACTTGGATGGGAGACCGCCTGGGAATACCAGGTGCTGTAAGCTTTTTCTTTTTCTCTTTTTTTCTTCACCTGGACTATAGAACATTTGTGACTACATGTTTGACAGTCTGAAAAGACTGATGGACACAATCAATTGCACTGTGGGAGAGCATTGTTTTTATCATGTGGTGACACATCAATTCAGATGTCCGAAAGTTTAGCCAGATTCAATTATGGCCAAGCGCAGCAGATGTTTAAAAGGGCCTTTTCTGCACACCATTGTGGCTTACGGCCATACCACCCTGAACACGCCCGATCTCGTCCGATCTCGGAAGCTAAGCAGGGTCGGGCCTGGTTAGTACTTGGATGGGAGACCGCCTGGGAATACCAGGTGCTGTAAGCTTTTTCTTTTTCTCTTTTTTTCTTCACCTGGACTATAGAACATTTGTGACTACATGTTTGACAGTCTGAAAAGACTGATGGACACAATCAATTGCACTGTGGGAGAGCATTGTTTTTATCATGTGGTGACACATCAATTCAGATGTCCGAAAGTTTAGCCAGATTCAAGAATGTGGGGGAGCATTTGCTCCCCCACATTATGGCCAAGCGCAGCAGATGTTTAAAAGGGCCTTTTCTGCACACCATTGTGGCTTACGGCCATACCACCCTGAACACGCCCGATCTCGTCTGATCTCGGAAGCTAAGCAGGGTCGGGCCTGGTTAGTACTTGGATGGGAGACCGCCTGGGAATACCAGGTGCTGTAAGCTTTTTCTTTTTCTTTTTTTCTTCACCTGGACTATAGAACATTTGTGACTACATGTTTGACAGTCTGAAAAGACTGATGGGCACAATCAATTGCACTGTGGGAGAGCATTGTTTTTATCATGTGGTGACACATCAATTCAGATGTCCGAAAGTTTAGCCAGATTCAATTATGGCCAAGCGCAGCAGATGTTTAAAAGGGCCTTTTCTGCATACCATTGTGGCATACGGCCATACCACCCTGAACACGCCCGATCTCGTCCGATCTCGGAAGCTAAGCAGGGTCGGGCCTGGTTAGTACTTGGATGGGAGACCGCCTGGGAATACCAGGTGCTGTAAGCTTTTTCTTTTTCTCTTTTTTTCTTCACCTGGACTATAGAACATTTGTGACTACATGTTTGACAGTCTGAAAAGACTGATGGACACAATCAATTGCACTGTGGGAGAGCATTGTTTTTATCATGTGGTGACACATCAATTCAGATGTCCGAAAGTTTAGCCAGATTCAATTATGGCCAAGCGCAGCAGATGTTTAAAAGGGCCTTTTCTGCACACCATTGTGGCTTACGGCCATACCACCCTGAACACGCCCGATCTCGTCCGATCTCGGAAGCTAAGCAGGGTCGGGCCTGGTTAGTACTTGGATGGGAGACCGCCTGGGAATACCAGGTGCTGTAAGCTTTTTCTTTTTCTCTTTTTTTCTTCACCTGGACTATAGAACATTTGTGACTACATGTTTGACAGTCTGAAAAGACTGATGGACACAATCAATTGCACTGTGGGAGAGCATTGTTTTTATCATGTGGTGACACATCAATTCAGATGTCCGAAAGTTTAGCCAGATTCAATTATGGCCAAGCGCAGCAGATGTTTAAAAGGGCCTTTTCTGCACACCATTGTGGCTTACGGCCATACCACCCTGAACACGCCCGATCTCGTCCGATCTCGGAAGCTAAGCAGGGTCGGGCCTGGTTAGTACTTGGATGGGAGACCGCCTGGGAATACCAGGTGCTGTAAGCTTTTTCTTTTTCTCTTTTTTTCTTCACCTGGACTATAGAACATTTGTGACTACATGTTTGACAGTCTGAAAAGACTGATGGACACAATCAATTGCACTGTGGGAGAGCATTGTTTTTATCATGTGGTGACACATCAATTCAGATGTCCGAAAGTTTAGCCAGATTCAATTATGGCCAAGCGCAGCAGATGTTTAAAAGGGCCTTTTCTGCACACCATTGTGGCTTACGGCCATACCACCCTGAACACGCCCGATCTCGTCCGATCTCGGAAGCTAAGCAGGGTCGGGCCTGGTTAGTACTTGGATGGGAGACCGCCTGGGAATACCAGGTGCTGTAAGCTTTTTCTTTTTCTCTTTTTTTCTTCACCTGGACTATAGAACATTTGTGACTACATGTTTGACAGTCTGAAAAGACTGATGGACACAATCAATTGCACTGTGGGAGAGCATTGTTTTTATCATGTGGTGACACATCAATTCAGATGTCCGAAAGTTTAGCCAGATTCAAGAATGTGGGGGAGCATTTGCTCCCCCACATTATGGCCAAGCGCAGCAGATGTTTAAAAGGGCCTTTTCTGCACACCATTGTGGCTTACGGCCATACCACCCTGAACACGCCCGATCTCGTCTGATCTCGGAAGCTAAGCAGGGTCGGGCCTGGTTAGTACTTGGATGGGAGACCGCCTGGGAATACCAGGTGCTGTAAGCTTTTTCTTTTTCTTTTTTTCTTCACCTGGACTATAGAACATTTGTGACTACATGTTTGACAGTCTGAAAAGACTGATGGGCACAATCAATTGCACTGTGGGAGAGCATTGTTTTTATCATGTGGTGACACATCAATTCAGATGTCCGAAAGTTTAGCCAGATTCAATTATGGCCAAGCGCAGCAGATGTTTAAAAGGGCCTTTTCTGCATACCATTGTGGCATACGGCCATACCACCCTGAACACGCCCGATCTCGTCCGATCTCGGAAGCTAAGCAGGGTCGGGCCTGGTTAGTACTTGGATGGGAGACCGCCTGGGAATACCAGGTGCTGTAAGCTTTTTCTTTTTCTCTTTTTTTCTTCACCTGGACTATAGAACATTTGTGACTACATGTTTGACAGTCTGAAAAGACTGATGGACACAATCAATTGCACTGTGGGAGAGCATTGTTTTTATCATGTGGTGACACATCAATTCAGATGTCCGAAAGTTTAGCCAGATTCAATTATGGCCAAGCGCAGCAGATGTTTAAAAGGGCCTTTTCTGCACACCATTGTGGCTTACGGCCATACCACCCTGAACACGCCCGATCTCGTCCGATCTCGGAAGCTAAGCAGGGTCGGGCCTGGTTAGTACTTGGATGGGAGACCGCCTGGGAATACCAGGTGCTGTAAGCTTTTTCTTTTTCTCTTTTTTTCTTCACCTGGACTATAGAACATTTGTGACTACATGTTTGACAGTCTGAAAAGACTGATGGACACAATCAATTGCACTGTGGGAGAGCATTGTTTTTATCATGTGGTGACACATCAATTCAGATGTCCGAAAGTTTAGCCAGATTCAATTATGGCCAAGCGCAGCAGATGTTTAAAAGGGCCTTTTCTGCACACCATTGTGGCTTACGGCCATACCACCCTGAACACGCCCGATCTCGTCCGATCTCGGAAGCTAAGCAGGGTCGGGCCTGGTTAGTACTTGGATGGGAGACCGCCTGGGAATACCAGGTGCTGTAAGCTTTTTCTTTTTCTCTTTTTTTCTTCACCTGGACTATAGAACATTTGTGACTACATGTTTGACAGTCTGAAAAGACTGATGGACACAATCAATTGCACTGTGGGAGAGCATTGTTTTTATCATGTGGTGACACATCAATTCAGATGTCCGAAAGTTTAGCCAGATTCAATTATGGCCAAGCGCAGCAGATGTTTAAAAGGGCCTTTTCTGCACACCATTGTGGCTTACGGCCATACCACCCTGAACACGCCCGATCTCGTCCGATCTCGGAAGCTAAGCAGGGTCGGGCCTGGTTAGTACTTGGATGGGAGACCGCCTGGGAATACCAGGTGCTGTAAGCTTTTTCTTTTTCTCTTTTTTTCTTCACCTGGACTATAGAACATTTGTGACTACATGTTTGACAGTCTGAAAAGACTGATGGACACAATCAATTGCACTGTGGGAGAGCATTGTTTTTATCATGTGGTGACACATCAATTCAGATGTCCGAAAGTTTAGCCAGATTCAAGAATGTGGGGGAGCATTTGCTCCCCCACATTATGGCCAAGCGCAGCAGATGTTTAAAAGGGCCTTTTCTGCACACCATTGTGGCTTACGGCCATACCACCCTGAACACGCCCGATCTCGTCTGATCTCGGAAGCTAAGCAGGGTCGGGCCTGGTTAGTACTTGGATGGGAGACCGCCTGGGAATACCAGGTGCTGTAAGCTTTTTCTTTTTCTTTTTTTCTTCACCTGGACTATAGAACATTTGTGACTACATGTTTGACAGTCTGAAAAGACTGATGGGCACAATCAATTGCACTGTGGGAGAGCATTGTTTTTATCATGTGGTGACACATCAATTCAGATGTCCGAAAGTTTAGCCAGATTCAATTATGGCCAAGCGCAGCAGATGTTTAAAAGGGCCTTTTCTGCATACCATTGTGGCATACGGCCATACCACCCTGAACACGCCCGATCTCGTCCGATCTCGGAAGCTAAGCAGGGTCGGGCCTGGTTAGTACTTGGATGGGAGACCGCCTGGGAATACCAGGTGCTGTAAGCTTTTTCTTTTTCTCTTTTTTTCTTCACCTGGACTATAGAACATTTGTGACTACATGTTTGACAGTCTGAAAAGACTGATGGACACAATCAATTGCACTGTGGGAGAGCATTGTTTTTATCATGTGGTGACACATCAATTCAGATGTCCGAAAGTTTAGCCAGATTCAATTATGGCCAAGCGCAGCAGATGTTTAAAAGGGCCTTTTCTGCACACCATTGTGGCTTACGGCCATACCACCCTGAACACGCCCGATCTCGTCCGATCTCGGAAGCTAAGCAGGGTCGGGCCTGGTTAGTACTTGGATGGGAGACCGCCTGGGAATACCAGGTGCTGTAAGCTTTTTCTTTTTCTCTTTTTTTCTTCACCTGGACTATAGAACATTTGTGACTACATGTTTGACAGTCTGAAAAGACTGATGGACACAATCAATTGCACTGTGGGAGAGCATTGTTTTTATCATGTGGTGACACATCAATTCAGATGTCCGAAAGTTTAGCCAGATTCAAGAATGTGGGGGAGCATTTGCTCCCCCACATTATGGCCAAGCGCAGCAGATGTTTAAAAGGGCCTTTTCTGCACACCATTGTGGCTTACGGCCATACCACCCTGAACACGCCCGATCTCGTCTGATCTCGGAAGCTAAGCAGGGTCGGGCCTGGTTAGTACTTGGATGGGAGACCGCCTGGGAATACCAGGTGCTGTAAGCTTTTTCTTTTTCTTTTTTTCTTCACCTGGACTATAGAACATTTGTGACTACATGTTTGACAGTCTGAAAAGACTGATGGGCACAATCAATTGCACTGTGGGAGAGCATTGTTTTTATCATGTGGTGACACATCAATTCAGATGTCCGAAAGTTTAGCCAGATTCAATTATGGCCAAGCGCAGCAGATGTTTAAAAGGGCCTTTTCTGCATACCATTGTGGCATACGGCCATACCACCCTGAACACGCCCGATCTCGTCCGATCTCGGAAGCTAAGCAGGGTCGGGCCTGGTTAGTACTTGGATGGGAGACCGCCTGGGAATACCAGGTGCTGTAAGCTTTTTCTTTTTCTCTTTTTTTCTTCACCTGGACTATAGAACATTTGTGACTACATGTTTGACAGTCTGAAAAGACTGATGGACACAATCAATTGCACTGTGGGAGAGCATTGTTTTTATCATGTGGTGACACATCAATTCAGATGTCCGAAAGTTTAGCCAGATTCAAGAATGTGGGGGAGCATTTGCTCCCCCACATTATGGCCAAGCGCAGCAGATGTTTAAAAGGGCCTTTTCTGCACACCATTGTGGCTTACGGCCATACCACCCTGAACACGCCCGATCTCGTCCGATCTCGGAAGCTAAGCAGGGTCGGGCCTGGTTAGTACTTGGATGGGAGACCGCCTGGGAATACCAGGTGCTGTAAGCTTTTTCTTTTTCTCTTTTTTTCTTCACCTGGACTATAGAACATTTGTGACTACATGTTTGACAGTCTGAAAAGACTGATGGACACAATCAATTGCACTGTGGGAGAGCATTGTTTTGATCATGTGGTGACATATCAATTCAGATGTCCGAAAGTTTAGCCAGATTCAAGAATGTGGGGGAGCATTTGCTCCCCCACATTATGGCCAAGCGCAGCAGATGTTTAAAAGGGCCTTTTCTGCACACCATTGTGGCTTACGGCCATACCACCCTGAACACGCCCGATCTCGTCCGATCTCGGAAGCTAAGCAGGGTCGGGCCTGGTTAGTACTTGGATGGGAGACCGCCTGGGAATACCAGGTGCTGTAAGCTTTTTCTTTTTCTCTTTTTTTCTTCACCTGGACTATAGAACATTTGTGACTACATGTTTGACAGTCTGAAAAGACTGATGGACACAATCAATTGCACTGTGGGAGAGCATTGTTTTTATCATGTGGTGACACATCAATTCAGATGTCCGAAAGTTTAGCCAGATTCAATTATGGCCAAGCGCAGCAGATGTTTAAAAGGGCCTTTTCTGCACACCATTGTGGCTTACGGCCATACCACCCTGAACACGCCCGATCTCGTCCGATCTCGGAAGCTAAGCAGGGTCGGGCCTGGTTAGTACTTGGATGGGAGACCGCCTGGGAATACCAGGTGCTGTAAGCTTTTTCTTTTTCTCTTTTTTTCTTCACCTGGACTATAGAACATTTGTGACTACATGTTTGACAGTCTGAAAAGACTGATGGACACAATCAATTGCACTGTGGGAGAGCATTGTTTTTATCATGTGGTGACACATCAATTCAGATGTCCGAAAGTTTAGCCAGATTCAATTATGGCCAAGCGCAGCAGATGTTTAAAAGGGCCTTTTCTGCACACCATTGTGGCTTACGGCCATACCACCCTGAACACGCCCGATCTCGTCCGATCTCGGAAGCTAAGCAGGGTCGGGCCTGGTTAGTACTTGGATGGGAGACCGCCTGGGAATACCAGGTGCTGTAAGCTTTTTCTTTTTCTCTTTTTTTCTTCACCTGGACTATAGAACATTTGTGACTACATGTTTGACAGTCTGAAAAGACTGATGGACACAATCAATTGCACTGTGGGAGAGCATTGTTTTTATCATGTGGTGACACATCAATTCAGATGTCCGAAAGTTTAGCCAGATTCAAGAATGTGGGGGAGCATTTGCTCCCCCACATTATGGCCAAGCGCAGCAGATGTTTAAAAGGGCCTTTTCTGCACACCATTGTGGCTTACGGCCATACCACCCTGAACACGCCCGATCTCGTCTGATCTCGGAAGCTAAGCAGGGTCGGGCCTGGTTAGTACTTGGATGGGAGACCGCCTGGGAATACCAGGTGCTGTAAGCTTTTTCTTTTTCTTTTTTTCTTCACCTGGACTATAGAACATTTGTGACTACATGTTTGACAGTCTGAAAAGACTGATGGGCACAATCAATTGCACTGTGGGAGAGCATTGTTTTTATCATGTGGTGACACATCAATTCAGATGTCCGAAAGTTTAGCCAGATTCAATTATGGCCAAGCGCAGCAGATGTTTAAAAGGGCCTTTTCTGCATACCATTGTGGCATACGGCCATACCACCCTGAACACGCCCGATCTCGTCCGATCTCGGAAGCTAAGCAGGGTCGGGCCTGGTTAGTACTTGGATGGGAGACCGCCTGGGAATACCAGGTGCTGTAAGCTTTTTCTTTTTCTCTTTTTTTCTTCACCTGGACTATAGAACATTTGTGACTACATGTTTGACAGTCTGAAAAGACTGATGGACACAATCAATTGCACTGTGGGAGAGCATTGTTTTTATCATGTGGTGACACATCAATTCAGATGTCCGAAAGTTTAGCCAGATTCAAGAATGTGGGGGAGCATTTGCTCCCCCACATTATGGCCAAGCGCAGCAGATGTTTAAAAGGGCCTTTTCTGCACACCATTGTGGCTTACGGCCATACCACCCTGAACACGCCCGATCTCGTCCGATCTCGGAAGCTAAGCAGGGTCGGGCCTGGTTAGTACTTGGATGGGAGACCGCCTGGGAATACCAGGTGCTGTAAGCTTTTTCTTTTTCTCTTTTTTTCTTCACCTGGACTATAGAACATTTGTGACTACATGTTTGACAGTCTGAAAAGACTGATGGACACAATCAATTGCACTGTGGGAGAGCATTGTTTTTATCATGTGGTGACACATCAATTCAGATGTCCGAAAGTTTAGCCAGATTCAATTATGGCCAAGCGCAGCAGATGTTTAAAAGGGCCTTTTCTGCACACCATTGTGGCTTACGGCCATACCACCCTGAACACGCCCGATCTCGTCCGATCTCGGAAGCTAAGCAGGGTCGGGCCTGGTTAGTACTTGGATGGGAGACCGCCTGGGAATACCAGGTGCTGTAAGCTTTTTCTTTTTCTTTTTTTCTTCACCTGGACTATAGAACATTTGTGACTACATGTTTGACAGTCTGAAAAGACTGATGGGCACAATCAATTGCACTGTGGGAGAGCATTGTTTTTATCATGTGGTGACACATCAATTCAGATGTCCGAAAGTTTAGCCAGATTCAATTATGGCCAAGCGCAGCAGATGTTTAAAAGGGCCTTTTCTGCATACCATTGTGGCATACGGCCATACCACCCTGAACACGCCCGATCTCGTCCGATCTCGGAAGCTAAGCAGGGTCGGGCCTGGTTAGTACTTGGATGGGAGACCGCCTGGGAATACCAGGTGCTGTAAGCTTTTTCTTTTTCTCTTTTTTTCTTCACCTGGACTATAGAACATTTGTGACTACATGTTTGACAGTCTGAAAAGACTGATGGACACAATCAATTGCACTGTGGGAGAGCATTGTTTTTATCATGTGGTGACACATCAATTCAGATGTCCGAAAGTTTAGCCAGATTCAAGAATGTGGGGGAGCATTTGCTCCCCCACATTATGGCCAAGCGCAGCAGATGTTTAAAAGGGCCTTTTCTGCACACCATTGTGGCTTACGGCCATACCACCCTGAACACGCCCGATCTCGTCCGATCTCGGAAGCTAAGCAGGGTCGGGCCTGGTTAGTACTTGGATGGGAGACCGCCTGGGAATACCAGGTGCTGTAAGCTTTTTCTTTTTCTCTTTTTTTCTTCACCTGGACTATAGAACATTTGTGACTACATGTTTGACAGTCTGAAAAGACTGATGGACACAATCAATTGCACTGTGGGAGAGCATTGTTTTGATCATGTGGTGACATATCAATTCAGATGTCCGAAAGTTTAGCCAGATTCAAGAATGTGGGGGAGCATTTGCTCCCCCACATTATGGCCAAGCGCAGCAGATGTTTAAAAGGGCCTTTTCTGCACACCATTGTGGCTTACGGCCATACCACCCTGAACACGCCCGATCTCGTCCGATCTCGGAAGCTAAGCAGGGTCGGGCCTGGTTAGTACTTGGATGGGAGACCGCCTGGGAATACCAGGTGCTGTAAGCTTTTTCTTTTTCTCTTTTTTTCTTCACCTGGACTATAGAACATTTGTGACTACATGTTTGACAGTCTGAAAAGACTGATGGACACAATCAATTGCACTGTGGGAGAGCATTGTTTTTATCATGTGGTGACACATCAATTCAGATGTCCGAAAGTTTAGCCAGATTCAATTATGGCCAAGCGCAGCAGATGTTTAAAAGGGCCTTTTCTGCACACCATTGTGGCTTACGGCCATACCACCCTGAACACGCCCGATCTCGTCCGATCTCGGAAGCTAAGCAGGGTCGGGCCTGGTTAGTACTTGGATGGGAGACCGCCTGGGAATACCAGGTGCTGTAAGCTTTTTCTTTTTCTCTTTTTTTCTTCACCTGGACTATAGAACATTTGTGACTACATGTTTGACAGTCTGAAAAGACTGATGGACACAATCAATTGCACTGTGGGAGAGCATTGTTTTTATCATGTGGTGACACATCAATTCAGATGTCCGAAAGTTTAGCCAGATTCAATTATGGCCAAGCGCAGCAGATGTTTAAAAGGGCCTTTTCTGCACACCATTGTGGCTTACGGCCATACCACCCTGAACACGCCCGATCTCGTCCGATCTCGGAAGCTAAGCAGGGTCGGGCCTGGTTAGTACTTGGATGGGAGACCGCCTGGGAATACCAGGTGCTGTAAGCTTTTTCTTTTTCTCTTTTTTTCTTCACCTGGACTATAGAACATTTGTGACTACATGTTTGACAGTCTGAAAAGACTGATGGACACAATCAATTGCACTGTGGGAGAGCATTGTTTTTATCATGTGGTGACACATCAATTCAGATGTCCGAAAGTTTAGCCAGATTCAAGAATGTGGGGGAGCATTTGCTCCCCCACATTATGGCCAAGCGCAGCAGATGTTTAAAAGGGCCTTTTCTGCACACCATTGTGGCTTACGGCCATACCACCCTGAACACGCCCGATCTCGTCCGATCTCGGAAGCTAAGCAGGGTCGGGCCTGGTTAGTACTTGGATGGGAGACCGCCTGGGAATACCAGGTGCTGTAAGCTTTTTCTTTTTCTCTTTTTTTCTTCACCTGGACTATAGAACATTTGTGACTACATGTTTGACAGTCTGAAAAGACTGATGGACACAATCAATTGCACTGTGGGAGAGCATTGTTTTGATCATGTGGTGACATATCAATTCAGATGTCCGAAAGTTTAGCCAGATTCAAGAATGTGGGGGAGCATTTGCTCCCCCACATTATGGCCAAGCGCAGCAGATGTTTAAAAGGGCCTTTTCTGCACACCATTGTGGCTTACGGCCATACCACCCTGAACACGCCCGATCTCGTCCGATCTCGGAAGCTAAGCAGGGTCGGGCCTGGTTAGTACTTGGATGGGAGACCGCCTGGGAATACCAGGTGCTGTAAGCTTTTTCTTTTTCTCTTTTTTTCTTCACCTGGACTATAGAACATTTGTGACTACATGTTTGACAGTCTGAAAAGACTGATGGACACAATCAATTGCACTGTGGGAGAGCATTGTTTTTATCATGTGGTGACACATCAATTCAGATGTCCGAAAGTTTAGCCAGATTCAATTATGGCCAAGCGCAGCAGATGTTTAAAAGGGCCTTTTCTGCACACCATTGTGGCTTACGGCCATACCACCCTGAACACGCCCGATCTCGTCCGATCTCGGAAGCTAAGCAGGGTCGGGCCTGGTTAGTACTTGGATGGGAGACCGCCTGGGAATACCAGGTGCTGTAAGCTTTTTCTTTTTCTCTTTTTTTCTTCACCTGGACTATAGAACATTTGTGACTACATGTTTGACAGTCTGAAAAGACTGATGGACACAATCAATTGCACTGTGGGAGAGCATTGTTTTTATCATGTGGTGACACATCAATTCAGATGTCCGAAAGTTTAGCCAGATTCAATTATGGCCAAGCGCAGCAGATGTTTAAAAGGGCCTTTTCTGCACACCATTGTGGCTTACGGCCATACCACCCTGAACACGCCCGATCTCGTCCGATCTCGGAAGCTAAGCAGGGTCGGGCCTGGTTAGTACTTGGATGGGAGACCGCCTGGGAATACCAGGTGCTGTAAGCTTTTTCTTTTTCTCTTTTTTTCTTCACCTGGACTATAGAACATTTGTGACTACATGTTTGACAGTCTGAAAAGACTGATGGACACAATCAATTGCACTGTGGGAGAGCATTGTTTTTATCATGTGGTGACACATCAATTCAGATGTCCGAAAGTTTAGCCAGATTCAAGAATGTGGGGGAGCATTTGCTCCCCCACATTATGGCCAAGCGCAGCAGATGTTTAAAAGGGCCTTTTCTGCACACCATTGTGGCTTACGGCCATACCACCCTGAACACGCCCGATCTCGTCCGATCTCGGAAGCTAAGCAGGGTCGGGCCTGGTTAGTACTTGGATGGGAGACCGCCTGGGAATACCAGGTGCTGTAAGCTTTTTCTTTTTCTCTTTTTTTCTTCACCTGGACTATAGAACATTTGTGACTACATGTTTGACAGTCTGAAAAGACTGATGGACACAATCAATTGCACTGTGGGAGAGCATTGTTTTTATCATGTGGTGACACATCAATTCAGATGTCCGAAAGTTTAGCCAGATTCAATTATGGCCAAGCGCAGCAGATGTTTAAAAGGGCCTTTTCTGCACACCATTGTGGCTTACGGCCATACCACCCTGAACACGCCCGATCTCGTCCGATCTCGGAAGCTAAGCAGGGTCGGGCCTGGTTAGTACTTGGATGGGAGACCGCCTGGGAATACCAGGTGCTGTAAGCTTTTTCTTTTTCTCTTTTTTTCTTCACCTGGACTATAGAACATTTGTGACTACATGTTTGACAGTCTGAAAAGACTGATGGACACAATCAATTGCACTGTGGGAGAGCATTGTTTTTATCATGTGGTGACACATCAATTCAGATGTCCGAAAGTTTAGCCAGATTCAATTATGGCCAAGCGCAGCAGATGTTTAAAAGGGCCTTTTCTGCACACCATTGTGGCTTACGGCCATACCACCCTGAACACGCCCGATCTCGTCTGATCTCGGAAGCTAAGCAGGGTCGGGCCTGGTTAGTACTTGGATGGGAGACCGCCTGGGAATACCAGGTGCTGTAAGCTTTTTCTTTTTCTCTTTTTTTCTTCACCTGGACTATAGAACATTTGTGACTACATGTTTGACAGTCTGAAAAGACTGATGGACACAATCAATTGCACTGTGGGAGAGCATTGTTTTTATCATGTGGTGACACATCAATTCAGATGTCCGAAAGTTTAGCCAGATTCAAGAATGTGGGGGAGCATTTGCTCCCCCACATTATGGCCAAGCGCAGCAGATGTTTAAAAGGGCCTTTTCTGCACACCATTGTGGCTTACGGCCATACCACCCTGAACACGCCCGATCTCGTCTGATCTCGGAAGCTAAGCAGGGTCGGGCCTGGTTAGTACTTGGATGGGAGACCGCCTGGGAATACCAGGTGCTGTAAGCTTTTTCTTTTTCTTTTTTTCTTCACCTGGACTATAGAACATTTGTGACTACATGTTTGACAGTCTGAAAAGACTGATGGGCACAATCAATTGCACTGTGGGAGAGCATTGTTTTTATCATGTGGTGACACATCAATTCAGATGTCCGAAAGTTTAGCCAGATTCAATTATGGCCAAGCGCAGCAGATGTTTAAAAGGGCCTTTTCTGCATACCATTGTGGCATACGGCCATACCACCCTGAACACGCCCGATCTCGTCCGATCTCGGAAGCTAAGCAGGGTCGGGCCTGGTTAGTACTTGGATGGGAGACCGCCTGGGAATACCAGGTGCTGTAAGCTTTTTCTTTTTCTCTTTTTTTCTTCACCTGGACTATAGAACATTTGTGACTACATGTTTGACAGTCTGAAAAGACTGATGGACACAATCAATTGCACTGTGGGAGAGCATTGTTTTTATCATGTGGTGACACATCAATTCAGATGTCCGAAAGTTTAGCCAGATTCAAGAATGTGGGGGAGCATTTGCTCCCCCACATTATGGCCAAGCGCAGCAGATGTTTAAAAGGGCCTTTTCTGCACACCATTGTGGCTTACGGCCATACCACCCTGAACACGCCCGATCTCGTCCGATCTCGGAAGCTAAGCAGGGTCGGGCCTGGTTAGTACTTGGATGGGAGACCGCCTGGGAATACCAGGTGCTGTAAGCTTTTTCTTTTTCTCTTTTTTTCTTCACCTGGACTATAGAACATTTGTGACTACATGTTTGACAGTCTGAAAAGACTGATGGACACAATCAATTGCACTGTGGGAGAGCATTGTTTTTATCATGTGGTGACATATCAATTCAGATGTCCGAAAGTTTAGCCAGATTCAAGAATGTGGGGGAGCATTTGCTCCCCCACATTATGGCCAAGCGCAGCAGATGTTTAAAAGGGCCTTTTCTGCACACCATTGTGGCTTACGGCCATACCACCCTGAACACGCCCGATCTCGTCCGATCTCGGAAGCTAAGCAGGGTCGGGCCTGGTTAGTACTTGGATGGGAGACCGCCTGGGAATACCAGGTGCTGTAAGCTTTTTCTTTTTCTCTTTTTTTCTTCACCTGGACTATAGAACATTTGTGACTACATGTTTGACAGTCTGAAAAGACTGATGGACACAATCAATTGCACTGTGGGAGAGCATTGTTTTTATCATGTGGTGACACATCAATTCAGATGTCCGAAAGTTTAGCCAGATTCAATTATGGCCAAGCGCAGCAGATGTTTAAAAGGGCCTTTTCTGCACACCATTGTGGCTTACGGCCATACCACCCTGAACACGCCCGATCTCGTCCGATCTCGGAAGCTAAGCAGGGTCGGGCCTGGTTAGTACTTGGATGGGAGACCGCCTGGGAATACCAGGTGCTGTAAGCTTTTTCTTTTTCTCTTTTTTTCTTCACCTGGACTATAGAACATTTGTGACTACATGTTTGACAGTCTGAAAAGACTGATGGACACAATCAATTGCACTGTGGGAGAGCATTGTTTTTATCATGTGGTGACACATCAATTCAGATGTCCGAAAGTTTAGCCAGATTCAAGAATGTGGGGGAGCATTTGCTCCCCCACATTATGGCCAAGCGCAGCAGATGTTTAAAAGGGCCTTTTCTGCACACCATTGTGGCTTACGGCCATACCACCCTGAACACGCCCGATCTCGTCCGATCTCGGAAGCTAAGCAGGGTCGGGCCTGGTTAGTACTTGGATGGGAGACCGCCTGGGAATACCAGGTGCTGTAAGCTTTTTCTTTTTCTCTTTTTTTCTTCACCTGGACTATAGAACATTTGTGACTACATGTTTGACAGTCTGAAAAGACTGATGGACACAATCAATTGCACTGTGGGAGAGCATTGTTTTTATCATGTGGTGACACATCAATTCAGATGTCCGAAAGTTTAGCCAGATTCAATTATGGCCAAGCGCAGCAGATGTTTAAAAGGGCCTTTTCTGCACACCATTGTGGCTTACGGCCATACCACCCTGAACACGCCCGATCTCGTCCGATCTCGGAAGCTAAGCAGGGTCGGGCCTGGTTAGTACTTGGATGGGAGACCGCCTGGGAATACCAGGTGCTGTAAGCTTTTTCTTTTTCTCTTTTTTTCTTCACCTGGACTATAGAACATTTGTGACTACATGTTTGACAGTCTGAAAAGACTGATGGACACAATCAATTGCACTGTGGGAGAGCATTGTTTTTATCATGTGGTGACACATCAATTCAGATGTCCGAAAGTTTAGCCAGATTCAATTATGGCCAAGCGCAGCAGATGTTTAAAAGGGCCTTTTCTGCACACCATTGTGGCTTACGGCCATACCACCCTGAACACGCCCGATCTCGTCTGATCTCGGAAGCTAAGCAGGGTCGGGCCTGGTTAGTACTTGGATGGGAGACCGCCTGGGAATACCAGGTGCTGTAAGCTTTTTCTTTTTCTCTTTTTTTCTTCACCTGGACTATAGAACATTTGTGACTACATGTTTGACAGTCTGAAAAGACTGATGGACACAATCAATTGCACTGTGGGAGAGCATTGTTTTTATCATGTGGTGACACATCAATTCAGATGTCCGAAAGTTTAGCCAGATTCAAGAATGTGGGGGAGCATTTGCTCCCCCACATTATGGCCAAGCGCAGCAGATGTTTAAAAGGGCCTTTTCTGCACACCATTGTGGCTTACGGCCATACCACCCTGAACACGCCCGATCTCGTCTGATCTCGGAAGCTAAGCAGGGTCGGGCCTGGTTAGTACTTGGATGGGAGACCGCCTGGGAATACCAGGTGCTGTAAGCTTTTTCTTTTTCTTTTTTTCTTCACCTGGACTATAGAACATTTGTGACTACATGTTTGACAGTCTGAAAAGACTGATGGGCACAATCAATTGCACTGTGGGAGAGCATTGTTTTTATCATGTGGTGACACATCAATTCAGATGTCCGAAAGTTTAGCCAGATTCAATTATGGCCAAGCGCAGCAGATGTTTAAAAGGGCCTTTTCTGCATACCATTGTGGCATACGGCCATACCACCCTGAACACGCCCGATCTCGTCCGATCTCGGAAGCTAAGCAGGGTCGGGCCTGGTTAGTACTTGGATGGGAGACCGCCTGGGAATACCAGGTGCTGTAAGCTTTTTCTTTTTCTCTTTTTTTCTTCACCTGGACTATAGAACATTTGTGACTACATGTTTGACAGTCTGAAAAGACTGATGGACACAATCAATTGCACTGTGGGAGAGCATTGTTTTTATCATGTGGTGACACATCAATTCAGATGTCCGAAAGTTTAGCCAGATTCAAGAATGTGGGGGAGCATTTGCTCCCCCACATTATGGCCAAGCGCAGCAGATGTTTAAAAGGGCCTTTTCTGCACACCATTGTGGCTTACGGCCATACCACCCTGAACACGCCCGATCTCGTCCGATCTCGGAAGCTAAGCAGGGTCGGGCCTGGTTAGTACTTGGATGGGAGACCGCCTGGGAATACCAGGTGCTGTAAGCTTTTTCTTTTTCTCTTTTTTTCTTCACCTGGACTATAGAACATTTGTGACTACATGTTTGACAGTCTGAAAAGACTGATGGACACAATCAATTGCACTGTGGGAGAGCATTGTTTTTATCATGTGGTGACATATCAATTCAGATGTCCGAAAGTTTAGCCAGATTCAAGAATGTGGGGGAGCATTTGCTCCCCCACATTATGGCCAAGCGCAGCAGATGTTTAAAAGGGCCTTTTCTGCACACCATTGTGGCTTACGGCCATACCACCCTGAACACGCCCGATCTCGTCCGATCTCGGAAGCTAAGCAGGGTCGGGCCTGGTTAGTACTTGGATGGGAGACCGCCTGGGAATACCAGGTGCTGTAAGCTTTTTCTTTTTCTCTTTTTTTCTTCACCTGGACTATAGAACATTTGTGACTACATGTTTGACAGTCTGAAAAGACTGATGGACACAATCAATTGCACTGTGGGAGAGCATTGTTTTTATCATGTGGTGACACATCAATTCAGATGTCCGAAAGTTTAGCCAGATTCAATTATGGCCAAGCGCAGCAGATGTTTAAAAGGGCCTTTTCTGCACACCATTGTGGCTTACGGCCATACCACCCTGAACACGCCCGATCTCGTCAGATCTCGGAAGCTAAGCAGGGTCGGGCCTGGTTAGTACTTGGATGGGAGACCGCCTGGGAATACCAGGTGCTGTAAGCTTTTTCTTTTTCTCTTTTTTTCTTCACCTGGACTATAGAACATTTGTGACTACATGTTTGACAGTCTGAAAAGACTGATGGACACAATCAATTGCACTGTGGGAGAGCATTGTTTTTATCATGTGGTGACACATCAATTCAGATGTCCGAAAGTTTAGCCAGATTCAATTATGGCCAAGCGCAGCAGATGTTTAAAAGGGCCTTTTCTGCACACCATTGTGGCTTACGGCCATACCACCCTGAACACGCCCGATCTCGTCCGATCTCGGAAGCTAAGCAGGGTTGGGCCTGGTTAGTACTTGGATGGGAGACCGCCTGGGAATACCAGGTGCTGTAAGCTTTTTCTTTTTCTCTTTTTTTCTTCACCTGGACTATAGAACATTTGTGACTACATGTTTGACAGTCTGAAAAGACTGATGGACACAATCAATTGCACTGTGGGAGAGCATTGTTTTTATCATGTGGTGACACATCAATTCAGATGTCCGAAAGTTTAGCCAGATTCAAGAATGTGGGGGAGCATTTGCTCCCCCACATTATGGCCAAGCGCAGCAGATGTTTAAAAGGGCCTTTTCTGCACACCATTGTGGCTTACGGCCATACCACCCTGAACACGCCCAATCTCGTCCGATCTCGGAAGCTAAGCAGGGTCGGGCCTGGTTAGTACTTGGATGGGGGACCGCCTGGGAATACCAGGTGCTGTAAGCTTTTTCTTTTTCTTTTTTTCTTCACCTGGACTATAGAACATTTGTGACTACATGTTTGACAGTCTGAAAAGACTGATGGGCACAATCAATTGCACTGTGGGAGAGCATTGTTTTTATCATGTGGTGACACATCAATTCAGATGTCCGAAAGTTTAGCCAGATTCAATTATGGCCAAGCGCAGCAGATGTTTAAAAGGGCCTTTTCTGCACACCATTGTGGCTTACGGCCATACCACCCTGAACACGCCCGATCTCGTCCGATCTCGGAAGCTAAGCAGGGTCGGGCCTGGTTAGTACTTGGATGGGAGACCGCCTGGGAATACCAGGTGCTGTAAGCTTTTTCTTTTTCTCTTTTTTTCTTCACCTGGACTATAGAACATTTGTGACTACATGTTTGACATTCTGAAAAGACTGATGGACACAATCAATTGCACTGTGGGAGAGCATTGTTTTTATCATGTGGTGACACATCAATTCAGATGTCCGAAAGTTTAGCCAGATTCAAGAATGTGGGGGAGCATTTGCTCCCCCACATTATGGCCAAGCGCAGCAGATGTTTAAAAGGGCCTTTTCTGCACACCATTGTGGCTTACGGCCATACCACCCTGAACACGCCCGATCTCGTCTGATCTCGGAAGCTAAGCAGGGTCGGCCCTGGTTAGTACTTGGATGGGAGACCGCCTGGGAATACCAGGTGCTGTAAGCTTTTTCTTTTTCTTTTTTTCTTCACCTGGACTATAGAACATTTGTGACTACATGTTTGACAGTCTGAAAAGACTGATGGGCACAATCAATTGCACTGTGGGAGAGCATTGTTTTTATCATGTGGTGACACATCAATTCAGATGTCCGAAAGTTTAGCCAGATTCAATTATGGCCAAGCGCAGCAGATGTTTAAAAGGGCCTTTTCTGCATACCATTGTGGCATACGGCCATACCACCCTGAACACGCCCGATCTCGTCCGATCTCGGAAGCTAAGCAGGGTCGGGCCTGGTTAGTACTTGGATGGGAGACCGCCTGGGAATACCAGGTGCTGTAAGCTTTTTCTTTTTCTCTTTTTTTCTTCACCTGGACTATAGAACATTTGTGACTACATGTTTGACAGTCTGAAAAGACTGATGGACACAATCAATTGCACTGTGGGAGAGCATTGTTTTTATCATGTGGTGACACATCAATTCAGATGTCCGAAAGTTTAGCCAGATTCAAGAATGTGGGGGAGCATTTGCTCCCCCACATTATGGCCAAGCGCAGCAGATGTTTAAAAGGGCCTTTTCTGCACACCATTGTGGCTTACGGCCATACCACCCTGAACACGCCCGATCTCGTCCGATCTCGGAAGCTAAGCAGGGTCGGGCCTGGTTAGTACTTGGATGGGAGACCGCCTGGGAATACCAGGTGCTGTAAGCTTTTTCTTTTTCTCTTTTTTTCTTCACCTGGACTATAGAACATTTGTGACTACATGTTTGACAGTCTGAAAAGACTGATGGACACAATCAATTGCACTGTGGGAGAGCATTGTTTTTATCATGTGGTGACATATCAATTCAGATGTCCGAAAGTTTAGCCAGATTCAAGAATGTGGGGGAGCATTTGCTCCCCCACATTATGGCCAAGCGCAGCAGATGTTTAAAAGGGCCTTTTCTGCACACCATTGTGGCTTACGGCCATACCACCCTGAACACGCCCGATCTCGTCCGATCTCGGAAGCTAAGCAGGGTCGGGCCTGGTTAGTACTTGGATGGGAGACCGCCTGGGAATACCAGGTGCTGTAAGCTTTTTCTTTTTCTCTTTTTTTCTTCACCTGGACTATAGAACATTTGTGACTACATGTTTGACAGTCTGAAAAGACTGATGGACACAATCAATTGCACTGTGGGAGAGCATTGTTTTTATCATGTGGTGACACATCAATTCAGATGTCCGAAAGTTTAGCCAGATTCAAGAATGTGGGGGAGCATTTGCTCCCCCACATTATGGCCAAGCGCAGCAGATGTTTAAAAGGGCCTTTTCTGCACACCATTGTGGCTTACGGCCATACCACCCTGAACACGCCCGATCTCGTCCGATCTCGGAAGCTAAGCAGGGTCGGGCCTGGTTAGTACTTGGATGGGAGACCGCCTGGGAATACCAGGTGCTGTAAGCTTTTTCTTTTTCTCTTTTTTTCTTCACCTGGACTATAGAACATTTGTGACTACATGTTTGACAGTCTGAAAAGACTGATGGACACAATCAATTGCACTGTGGGAGAGCATTGTTTTTATCATGTGGTGACACATCAATTCAGATGTCCGAAAGTTTAGCCAGATTCAATTATGGCCAAGCGCAGCAGATGTTTAAAAGGGCCTTTTCTGCACACCATTGTGGCTTACGGCCATACCACCCTGAACACGCCCGATCTCGTCCGATCTCGGAAGCTAAGCAGGGTTGGGCCTGGTTAGTACTTGGATGGGAGACCGCCTGGGAATACCAGGTGCTGTAAGCTTTTTCTTTTTCTCTTTTTTTCTTCACCTGGACTATAGAACATTTGTGACTACATGTTTGACAGTCTGAAAAGACTGATGGACACAATCAATTGCACTGTGGGAGAGCATTGTTTTTATCATGTGGTGACACATCAATTCAGATGTCCGAAAGTTTAGCCAGATTCAAGAATGTGGGGGAGCATTTGCTCCCCCACATTATGGCCAAGCGCAGCAGATGTTTAAAAGGGCCTTTTCTGCACACCATTGTGGCTTACGGCCATACCACCCTGAACACGCCCAATCTCGTCCGATCTCGGAAGCTAAGCAGGGTCGGGCCTGGTTAGTACTTGGATGGGAGACCGCCTGGGAATACCAGGTGCTGTAAGCTTTTTCTTTTTCTTTTTTTCTTCACCTGGACTATAGAACATTTGTGACTACATGTTTGACAGTCTGAAAAGACTGATGGGCACAATCAATTGCACTGTGGGAGAGCATTGTTTTTATCATGTGGTGACACATCAATTCAGATGTCCGAAAGTTTAGCCAGATTCAATTATGGCCAAGCGCAGCAGATGTTTAAAAGGGCCTTTTCTGCACACCATTGTGGCTTACGGCCATACCACCCTGAACACGCCCGATCTCGTCCGATCTCGGAAGCTAAGCAGGGTCGGGCCTGGTTAGTACTTGGATGGGAGACCGCCTGGGAATACCAGGTGCTGTAAGCTTTTTCTTTTTCTCTTTTTTTCTTCACCTGGACTATAGAACATTTGTGACTACATGTTTGACATTCTGAAAAGACTGATGGACACAATCAATTGCACTGTGGCAGAGCATTGTTTTTATCATGTGGTGACACATCAATTCAGATGTCCGAAAGTTTAGCCAGATTCAAGAATGTGGGGGAGCATTTGCTCCCCCACATTATGGCCAAGCGCAGCAGATGTTTAAAAGGGCCTTTTCTGCACACCATTGTGGCTTACGGCCATACCACCCTGAACACGCCCGATCTCGTCCGATCTCGGAAGCTAAGCAGGGTCGGGCCTGGTTAGTACTTGGATGGGAGACCGCCTGGGAATACCAGGTGCTGTAAGCTTTTTCTTTTTCTCTTTTTTTCTTCACCTGGACTATAGAACATTTGTGACTACATGTTTGACATTCTGAAAAGACTGATGGACACAATCAATTGCACTGTGGCAGAGCATTGTTTTTATCATGTGGTGACACATCAATTCAGATGTCCGAAAGTTTAGCCAGATTCAAGAATGTGGGGGAGCATTTGCTCCCCCACATTATGGCCAAGCGCAGCAGATGTTTAAAAGGGCCTTTTCTACACACCATTGTGGCTTACGACCATACCACCCTGAACACG